>NC_080076.1:76640778-77298161 GCF_949987535.1 Balaenoptera acutorostrata
TACAGTGGAAGCGCGCGCCAGGGAATTCCCAGTAATGATTCTTTTACTCCCTCCTTGTCTCCGATAAATTTCAAGTCCAGTTATGGAGCCCATCTCAGGTCTCTTACACCCATTTTAATCCACCTAACACCCTCGGTTCTAAGCAACTGTAAAACAGGGACAGGGTGGCCCAGAGGGCTACAGACCTGAGGCCGTCGAGGACTCCTTCAGTCCGCTGCGGGGTCAGCCTGAGCCCCTGGCCGACTCCCCGCGGCGCCCTGCACGCGGAGTGACGGCCCGCGGGGCCTACCCTGAGCGCTACACCCGTGTCACCTCAGCAAATGTTCACAAAAACCTGTGAGGTAGACAGCGCTACAGAGGGAGAAAACTGAGGCCCAAGGAGCCTGAGTCACTTGCCCAAGTCGACGCAGCTGGCGAGTGACTTGCCTTCGGGAACTGACTCCAAATCGCCTGACTCCAAGCTCTCTCCCGGTTGTCGCCCCCCGACCCACTTTGCACCTACAGGGGACGCACGCGCACGCGCAGTCGTCGCAGCCGCGTCCCCTTTAAGAGGATTC
Organism: Balaenoptera acutorostrata; assembly: GCF_949987535.1. Lineage (NCBI taxonomy): Eukaryota > Metazoa > Chordata > Mammalia > Artiodactyla > Balaenopteridae > Balaenoptera > Balaenoptera acutorostrata. The sequence goes on from NC_080076.1 coordinate 76,641,336, forward strand.
CTTTTGCCTCCTCCGACCCTTTCGCTTCCGTTCCCGTTCCCACAATGCTGTGCGGCTGAGCGCCTCCGAGCCCGCGGGGACGCTGCGGGGGGACCCCGGCTGGGGCGGCGGCGGCGGGGACGTGGGCTGCGGCAGGCCCGCGGCGTCGGGCGGTGCGGATGTCGGGCTGGGCGGACGAGCGCGGCGGCGAGGGCGACGGACGCATCTACGTGGGGAACCTTCCGACCAACGTGCGCGAGAAGGACCTGGAGGACCTCTTCTACAAGTACGGCCGCATCCGTGACATCGAGCTCAAGAACCGGCACGGCCTCGTGCCCTTCGCCTTCGTGCGCTTCGAGGACCCGCGGTGAGGGCCCCGCGCCGCCCGCCAGCCCGCCGGCCGGCCCGACGCCCCGGGCCCCCGCCTTCCCTCCCCTCCCCGCTCCCTTCCAGGGCCTCCCCTCCCCCCTCGCCGCAGACCCCTCACGGCGCCCCCGGGTGGAGGCTGAGGCCTCCTCTCGCCGCGGGACTCCGGGCAGTCCTTTGCTCCGTCACTTCCTCTATTATTATTTTTTTTACTTAGAAACACAAAAGCCGGGTCTTGGGAGGGCCCAAGCCCGCCCAGACCGGCCTCAGGGATGGTACAGATGCCCGTTCTCTCCCTCGCGGCAGGACAGGCACCCTTCAGAGAAAGCGGCCCAGGCATTGGGAAGCTTGGCCCCTGAGCCGGCCCAGAGAGGACTGGGTGAGGAGGGAAGGGTCGCCCTCCCTGCCCACTCCTCCCCCCAGCTGGGACTCGCCGTTGTGGGGCGCACAGTGCCGGGGTGTGGATGCCTTTGGAGGGCGTAAAGGGGCTCTTTGATGGAACGGATCTCCATCCACGCGCGCCCCGCCCCACACGGCCAGGGCCTCGTTCTGATAAAAGCGTCAGGGATCTGGGAAAACTTCTAAAACAGTCTGATGGGGGTCTCTGATTTCACTGTTCCTCCTCTAATAAGGGAGGCACCGCTAGATGCTAAGGGCCCCGAGGATGTGGAAGCTCTAGATCCCGAAACCGGCTCGAAGGGGGTCTTTGTGACTTTGCAAAGAGTGTCGGCCCTTGCCCCAGAAAAGGCCTGGGAACTTTCAACACTGCGCTTGTTGGTTCGCACTGTGTTGGTTACTGCACTCGGGGTAAATCGGGACTCGCTCGCTGGTTTCCAGCATTGGCTGAGGGAGCGCTTTGCCTAGTCTGCGCCCTGCGGGCTTCACTACGAGGACTGCCCGTGGGGTGTCCTGCCCATCTTGGGGGGTGATACGAGGCAAGGGGAGCGTCTGAGGATGAGGAGGCTGGACGCACCCTAAGGCTTTGATGGCTGAAGACTCTGACGGAGCTCATTCCTAGTGTCTTGCCATTTGCCTCAAAAAATGGAACTAGGCATTTTCACACACACCTAAACTGGAAAAGGTTGCACGTCTATTAATTAGTAACAGTTTCCGTGTGTTTAAGTTGCTATGTGTCATGTACCATATTATGTATCATTTAGCATTTTCAACAGCCTATAAACTAGGTGCTACTAATCACATTTTCAGATGAGGTAACAGGATTTAGAGTTGATAAAAGGGAAGGGTACTAGGGAAGGTAGGATTTGAACCTCCTGCCGTGTCGAATACAAACTTACTGTATGATATGTCATCTTTTCCCTCATTCCTTTCATAATGAAAAGCTATCTTTTGCTATTGCTAGATGCCAAGCTTCAAGCAAAGCACTGCACACGTAGTATCTTATTTAGTCCTTACAAAAACCCTGTGAGACAGGCATATTACTCACATTCACATGTAAAATCTTGATCACATACTTACACAGAGACAACTACTAGTAAGTAGCAGGAGGATGATTTGAACTGAGGACAGTTTTTATTCATAGTCTTAAACCCTGGCAGTTCTGCCTCTCTCCCACTGTATTATGAATATAGCTAAGGTTGAACTGGATGTGGTCCTCCTTGCTCTTAATCCTGGGACTGGAATCTTAATTAGTGTTTATGTGCCTGTGACAACTGAATGCTGCCTTCATTAGTATGTCTTCAGCTGCTTGTCCTCTCAACCTCTGAGGGCATTCTCTCTCCTATCAATATTGGAGAACCAGCTTGGTGTTCCTAACTCTCCTAGAGCCCTAGGAAAGACTTTTAAAGTATTACTTTATCGGATATTTACCTCTTTTGATGAAACTGTACCCAGAGTGGTTTTGACAACTTAGTCCTCCAAACCATGCTGAAAAGGTACACTTGAAGGAATTCCATATTCCTCACGAAACACTAATTTGCATTTGTCTTTTGAGCCTTACCTCTTTTTAAATGGGTTTTTCTTTCTATAGACTTGAATGTACTAGGCCTTGAGGAAGAATATTAAAGGACTAGTGTGTGGTGTGCATTTTGAGAAACAGCTCACCAAGGTTAGAGAAACACTTTATTGGCAAAATCAACCATCTGTCAACAGTTTACTTTTTTCTGAATTAGTTCTGTTATCTGTTTGTCTATTCATTATCATTTCATACCTAGAGAACCCTGTGTGTGACAGCTGTAAAGTTTAATTCCAATATCATGAAAGGTCTTCAGACCAAAGCAGTAGTGCATCAAGTTCCGGGTTTTTGTTCTTTTGTTTTTTTTCTCACTTGATGTTTTCCTTTTATTCTTTTTTTTTTTTTTTTAAATGATTGATAGTTTCTTTTAAATTTATTTATTTATTTTTGTCTGTGTTGGGTCTTCGTTTCTGTGCGAGGGCTTTCTCTAGTTGCGGCAAGTGGGGGCCACTCTTCATCGCGGTGCGTGGGCCTCTCACTATCGCGGCCTCTCTTGTTGCGGAGCACAGGCTCCAGACGCGCAGGCTCAGTAATTGTGGCTCACGGGCCCAGTTGCTCCGCGGCATGTGGGATCTTCCGAGACCAGGGCTCGAACCCGTGTCCCATGCATTGGCAATCAGATTCTCAACCACTGCGCCACCAGGGAAGCCCCTCCTTTTATTCTTGTTAGTCATGTTCCTCACTGAGAAGTCAGTCGGCCCTCCTGAGCAGCACTAACTCCAAACTTTTCTTTGCAGAGATGCTGAGGATGCAATTTATGGAAGGAACGGTTATGATTATGGCCAGTGCCGGCTTCGTGTGGAGTTCCCCAGGACTTACGGAGGTCGGGGTGGGTGGCCCCGTGGTGGGAGGAATGGGCCTCCTACAAGAAGATCTGATTTCCGAGTTCTTGTTTCAGGTATGTTCCTTTCAAACTAAATAAGATGATGCATGTAAAATACTTAGCACAGAGTCTGGCCTCCCAGAAATGTTAGCTGTTATTCTTCAGTGCGTGGGATGTGTGGGGTTTTCTTTTCAACAGCCCATGCACAGTGACAGTCTGAAGCCCTGCCAGTGAGGCAGGTACCTTGCCAATGAAATTGCACTGATAGTGCAGCCTTGATAGAACATAAACTTTCTTCTTATAATGGAGTTTTCTAGTGTTGAAAGGGAAGATGATGGCAAAACCCCTTGAGCTGGAATTCTAAAGACATTTTCTTTTGGAATGTACCCTGGTGTCGGACTTGCTAGAAAGACATTGCAGAAGCCAGATTTGAACAAATTACCTAGCCTTGGATCCTAAAATAGGCCATATTTTGTGGTGGTTTTGGAATTATGTAAAAAAGAAACCAAAACTACAACTTGGAGTCTTAGTGATTGTATTGCAAAGTATAGAACGAAATGTCTAGTGTTGACAAGTGATGAAATGCTAAGCTCAGAGGTTTATGCATCTTTTTGAAATATTAACACACTGGTAAAAACCTGGGGCCTTCTGCACATTGCAGGGGTGTCTTAGGGCCCTGGTGGAGTGAAGTGTATTGAGGAGCCTGGCATTGTCTTAGATGTGAACGTCACACAGTCACATCAGACTCCCATGGCGCTTAAGAGTAATCCTGTCAGTATCTGCCTATCTGTGTCCCTTTGTAATTTTTTAACCCCAGAACTCTATTCCCTCCTTCAGGATGTCATGCATATCTTTTTTTCTCTCCATGCTGCTCTGAAATCCTGCTTAGAAAACTATTAGGAAATGGCTGCAGTCCTGAGCTGTGAGCGGTAAACACAGCCTTTGAGAGCAGGAGCACATTTCCCTTTCATGACATCAGGTAGGGTTGTATGACTCCCGACTAGTTTTAGCGTCTGAGTCTTACCTTTTCCCCTACTGTATTGAAGAGTGTTGGTGATCTTTTAAGAGGTACTTTGTCTAGTTTGTCAGTCATTCACACCTACAGGAAAACAAACTTTCGATTTTCGTTGTGTTACTTCAGCTACACTTTGGTTATTTTATTGGATGGTTTCAAAATTCCTATGTCCTGGGAACCCAGTCAGGCAAAAAATAATTGGTACCGATAAATTTCATAATGGAAAAAATTAGAACTCAAAGTCTTGGGAGTTTGTTATTAATTATGAAGGACAAAGAAAGAGAGGCTCTGAATTCTTAGAGGTACTAAACCTATAATGGGATGAACTTCTTGGTCTGTCGGAAAGGCTTGGTCTCTGGAAGATTATCCTAGGACCAGCTTCTTATGGTGGTTTACCACACATACATTAGTGTTCTTCTCTGGTTTTGTGTCCCTTATTAAAATTTGTGATTTTGGGGACCCTCAGGATTTAAAAGTAGTGATTGATGGAGGAGGGACCCTAGGTCTTGATGGCTCTTAACATAGATGAAGGATGTGGCCTCTTCTCTCATGTTCTCTGTGCCTAGGACTTCCTCCATCAGGCAGCTGGCAGGACCTGAAAGATCATATGCGAGAAGCTGGGGATGTCTGTTACGCAGATGTGCAGAAAGATGGAATGGGGATGGTTGAATATCTCAGAAAAGAAGACATGGAATATGCCCTGCGTAAACTGGATGACACCAAATTCCGCTCTCATGAGGTGGGTCCCCACCTCCTGTTGAGGAGCTTGTACCTAGACCACTCCACCTGAAGCTGACCTAGCAGAAGTAGCAACAGGCCATGCGTTTGCCATTTGAGGACCTCACAATACCATTAAAGATCTGTCTTACGTGGACAAAGCCAAGGAATTCATCATGCCTAAGCCCTGCAGGGTCATAACAGAGAGAAGTCTGCAGTCATAGTATTTTTAACCTGGAGAGAATACTGGTGCAGTCTGTCATAATGTGGTGAGCTATTCCATGATAACACCCTTTCACAACTGGCTTAATCCGCAGTGTCCCTCCACGAACCTAATTATTATGGCTCTCCCTCCTTTGGGTCTAGTCTGGGCTCTGCAAGCCAACCTCATCATCTCAGCCCTTCTAGGTACTGCTACTGGGGCTGAGTTGTCACTTCACTGTGCCTTTCCCAAAGTGATGCAGGAGCCTCTTTGAAACCTTAGCCCTTGGCATTTTCTTGTTGTTCATCACCTCACCCTGGGGACTTAGTTCTTGATGTACTTCCTTTCAAGTAGGTGGCTGCTGCTTTGGATCTCAGTTTGATTCAAATGGTGACTATTCCTTTGATACCATTGAGACCAGATACCAGACCACCAATTGGACATTTTTGCTGGTTATCCTGTCCTGACTTGCTATGGGGTTTAGGGATGTCTGGGGACATGAATTTCTGGGCCCATTTCTTTTTCTAAGGATTCATATAATTCCCTAACTTTATGGCTTGGAGGCTGCATGGGTTAACAGTGCTTTTGCTCAGACTGTCCTCTAAGACTTGAATTTGCAGCAGAAACAAAACAGCACCTGGTCGTCAGTTATACTACAAAGCAGAGTCTCAGTAAGGGTAATCAAATTACTGACTTCACTGAGGGAAAAAGCATCTGGCTTCTTTCATCTTAGGGTCTTTAGATCTGAGAATGCTGGCTGAGGGCAAAGGGCCTGGAGGTAGACCTGCCTGGACATGACTTCTCTGCTGCTTATTAAAATCTTAGCCGACCTACTCCGAACCCTGGTTCCTCTATATGCAAAATAGTCACAATAATAGCATTATCTTAAAAGACTTGCCAGGAAGCTAAATTATGAAGATAACTAAGCATCTAGCCCAGGTCCTGACACCTGGGAGGTGCTAAATACAGGTTAGCTCCTTCATAGGTACCCACCCAAAGACGCATATGTGAGGTGGCAGAGGACTAAACTATATATCTGACCTCTGAGATCTTTCCAGTTCTTAGATTCTGGGGGTTAGTGGCAGGAATTCAGATATGTTAACAGTAGTAGCTAGTAGCTGAGTTATTTACCACATAATCGAGTTGCCATTTATTTGTGTCACCTTGGGCAAGAATACCTACCTCCTGCACTATTGCGAGGGTTTAATGAGATAGCATTGTGTCAAGCAAACAGTAAATGCTCAATACTTAACTATTATTGTTAGGCAGCCATGTTAGGTGTTGGTGTGCTTTATTCTTCTGGGTCTTATTTTTTCCTTTACCTTTTGTTTGAATTTCAGGGGGAAACTTCCTACATACGCGTTTATCCAGAGAGAAGCACCAGCTATGGCTACTCACGGTCTCGGTCTGGGTCAAGGGGCCGTGACTCTCCATACCAAAGCAGGGGTTCCCCACACTACTTTTCTCCTTTCAGACCCTACTGAGACAGGTGATGGGGATTTTTTCTTTATTTTTTAGGTGAACTGAGCTGCTTTGTGCTCAGAATCTACATTCCAGATTGATGATTCAGTGTCTTAGGAAATTTTTTTAATTTTTTTTTTTTAAGGAAATAAAACTACATAATTTCTACCAGGGCCATATTAGCAGTGAAACATTTTTAACTGCAGAAATTATGGTTTTGGTTCAGAAACAAGTTGTATATTTTTCACCCCTGATGATGGGAAAAAAACCAGTGCTGTATCTTTGTGGGTTGCTCTTCTACGGAGATCAGCTGTTACTGTGACTTAAGTCGGCCCATTCTGTTTAGAAATATATTTTAAACATTTAATAATTGACATGTGTGATTGTCCTTAATTACGTTCATAGATTTCACCAAACAGGCACACTGAAATAGTTTAAAAAAAAAAAAAAAAATCATTGAGTTGTAGTGGCAGCTTGTACCCAATTGGTAAGGAGCAGGAGTGGATTACTTTATTTGGGAATAAAGATGGTGGTCTGAGAACTTCAATCCCAAGGGCAGGTTCAGGGTTCTCTTATAATTCAAGGCCAACTGTGTAAATTAAGCTGCTTTAAAGAAAAGAGGGCGCATTGCAGGTAGGGGAAGGGAATGGGAAGGCTAAAAACAGACTTTTAAAAGTGGGCACGAGCATAAAGATCATTGGGAAATTCTTAGCCAAAACCAACTTTGGCAGTTCGTTAGGGAAAAAAAAACCAAAAAAGTTTTGGTTCTATCACTTTCACTCCTAAATTTGTCTCATTTGTCCCTGGTACCTGAGCTTTAAAAAACAAAACAAACCCCAAAACAAAAAACCCCACTGTCTTGGATTCTGTTCAGTTCAGTAATCATGGGGCAGGGGGCCTACTTTGTCACAGGCCCAGGGCTATTTTTTTTTTTTTTAGACCACTTTATTGAAATACAGTTGACCTGTAAAAAGCTGTACTTTTAATGTATACAACTCAGTGAGTTTGGGGTTAAGTATACACACATGAAATCACAACCATGAAGGCCATAAACATATCCATCACCTCCCAAAGCTGCCTCCTAACCTTAGCAGAAAGTCAGCCCTCTGCTTGGAACAAAGTGGGTACCCAAGAACAAATTTAAGTGTGTTCAGTAAAGATAAAAGGCTGCTCAAGTCAATGGAAGCAGCAACTGAAAAGGACAACTCAGGTTGTCACATAGTGATCAGATGCAATGTCTAACAGTTACATAAATAGAAAAATTCACTTAAATGCAGTTTGGTAGACAGTCTTTTGGGGAGGGGATAAAGTCTTCCATACAGAACAGCCTGTGAGTACACTTGATCCATTTCCTTGGAAACTGGCAATACCTTCTACTTCGGTTGGCATCAGGGACTATTTGCCTTATTTTGGCTAGATCTTTCCCAATTCTGTCTTCAAAAGAGTTAGTTACTAAAAGATACCTAACCATCACTTTTTTCAGGTGACTGAAGGAAGTGGGAACATTAGTGTTCGTAACAAAATAGTCATTGCACTTCCATGTTTTTAGAGGGCACCCCTTCCCAGAATAGCTACTCAGCGGTGTGAGAAGGGCTCTTTTTCATCCAGCTTTGGCCAAGAGATATTACCTGTTTGAAAACAATAACAAAAAGGAATGTTATAGTTGAGCCTGCTTTCCAACTGGCTCTACACTGAGCTAACTGGTTTGTCATGAAAAATAAGCAATGGAAATAAGTGTAGCTATTACACTGTTTTTCTAACTATGAGTATCTGAAAGAACCAGTTATAAGTGAAGCCTAATCAATGCACACTTTTCAGTAAGTAGCAGAGACAGGTTAATTAGACATTTATATGCATATGGGAGAGGAAGGAGAGACTATGACTGTGAACTCAGTTTTTCCCAAGAAGCAAAGTCTGACACAAGGTTCTATTTGAGAAACAGCGTATGTGATCAATGGATATGTCTGCTGAAACAGCAACAACTATCAGACACTGAGATTGAGAGATTATAAAATCTTATTTCTCTCCACAGTTAACTGAGGTGGTTTAGTTAATCAGAGGCATGAGCTCAAAATTTTTTTAGCTTTCCTTCCCATCCTTGCTTCAACCAGAGCTTTTCTTTAATTGGTTGGTCTTGATCAAAGAGGTATTCCCTGAGCCAGAGGACTGATGTTTGTCTCTGGAGGCTGCTGAGGATTGTTCTCCACTGAGGGGCATCTCCTGAACTTGAAGCTGGCACTTGGAAAGCCATCTACCTGGAGTGCTTAGGCTAGTCCCATTCCCCAATGTCCAGAGGGGTGCAGCAGCTCTGAGGGCTCACCTATCTGCAGTTCAGCTACCCAAGGTTCTGGATTTTATTATTGGCCCAGAGTTTTAAAATAGTTACAGTGAGGTTTAAAGATGCAAATCTCCACACTAGGGGTTGCAAATTGATCACAGGATGCACCTGGCTTGCAGCAGGTATGTTTTATTTTCATGGTATTTTATTCCTTTAAATCTTGAATTAACACTTAAAATTTGGGAAATAGCACACAAAATGCCAGATGTCCAGGTTCTCTGGGAAAATCGGCTCCCATTCCTGCCTGGCACTGAATGAGAAGCAGCGCATGCCAGCTGCCCCTTTAGGCATAGCTTGAGCTCCAGATTTGCCACTCTACACGTCTCTCCCTGCCTCAGTCCTGTTTTTGTTTTGCTCATTCCTGTTAACACCTGGCCCCTAGAGGTGAATGTGACCCCTGGAATCTACTGCCACCTTAGTGTCACCACCTGTATATACTTTGTTTTTTGTTGTTAATACATGTGTTTTTTTTATTTCCAGTTTTATTGAGATAATTGACATACATTGTATAAGTTTAAGGTGTGTAACACAATGATTTGATACATGTATATATTGCAAAATGATCACCATAATAAGATTAGTTAACATCCTAGAGTCACCACGCTGTGCATTATATCCCCAGGACTTATTTAACTTATAACTGGAAGTTTTTACCTTTTGACTTCCTTCACCCTTTTGCCACTTTATACTTGTCACAGTGCTTTCACATAGCAAATCTGGGCCTCACAGTTCCTACTGCATTCTTAGTTTACTGTGGGACCGTCTGTTAAGCCATTTTGGGCAACACATACCTGGGGGAGCCACAAAATACTCCTCCACAACTCGATGGGAGTTTTGTAGTAGTTCTTCAGCACAGTTGCCTTCTACCACATTGTCGGATCTCAAGTACAGACATCTACAAAACCAGAAGTTTAAGGTTACCTTCTCAGAACATGGCTTCTAGGGCATGGGTGGAGAGGGTCAAGTATGGGAGAACAAGGGAGCAGCATATTCTTGAGTTACAGTCACTGCTCAAAGATGGAGAAGCTGTAGTCAACAGTAGACCAAATAACAGCCTACCATTTATAGATTCTCCCAAGAACCCTGTGAGGTGAGTGGTAGTTATTCCTCAGGATTGATATGTTTAATATTTTTGATGATTACCATGGGTAAGTTGCTTTTGGCAGAGATAGGTAAGAAGGCAATTACAGTAATAATATATTAAATCTAACAGGTAAGCAGTGCTTGCCAAGGGACTAGGTAGGGGGACCTAACCCAGCCTGGGTGAGGGACAGGTCCTCAGAACAGGTGATGTCACTCCTTAACCATGGTCAAGGAACAGCTGGGTTGGGACTTCCCTGGTGGTCCAGCGGTTAAGGCTCCACGGTCCCAATGCAGGGGGCCCAGGTTCAATCCCTGGTCAGGGAACTAGCTCCCACATGCCGCAACTAAGAGCCTCCATGCTGGGCTTCCCTGGTGGCATAGTGGTTAAGAATCCGCCTGCCAATGCAGGGGACGCGGGTTCGAGCCCTCGGGAAGATCCCACGTGCCGCATAGCAACTAAGCTGTGTGCCACAATACAGAGCCTGCGCTCCTCAACAAGAGAAGCCACCGCAATGAGAAGCCCATGCACCGCAACGAAGAGTAGCTCCTCACTGCAACTAGAGAAAGCCCACGTGCAGCAACAAAGACCAACGCAGCCAAAAATAAATAAATAAGTTAATTAAAAAAAAAAGCCCGTATGCCACAACTAAAGATCCTGCACACAGCAATGAAGATCCCATGTGAGACCCAGCACAGCCAAATAAATATTTTAAAAATATGTATACACTTAAAAAAAAAAGAGAAACAGCTGGATTGGGGGGATGATGGGAAATGAGCAAGGTGCAGAAACTTGCTCAAGAGTGGTTATAAATAACTTAAGCTGCTAAGTGACAGGACTGGGATCCGAGCCCGGTTCTGGTACCCCTAAGATGAGTGCTTTTTTCATCACAACCACCTTTGTGGATGTAAAAGTACCTGCCCTTGCCAGATGTACCACGAACATAGCTCAAGAATCTCACACTGTTTTCGGGGCTTAGTGGTTTCATTAAACTATCCAGATGGCAAACTAGTGAAACCAAACAGGAGTTGAACACATCTGTGGGGCTTCCCTACTGTTTTAAGGTTTAAAAGTGCATGACAAGAGGTTTGAGTTGGCTTCCAGATACCTGGGCTGAAAAATAAGCAGTCTGCTCAATCACTAAGAGGGTAGCAGCCAAGCTCTTTCTGCTCTGAGCCAGACACAGACTGCGGGCTAAACCTAATGGGACAACGGGGCAAGGGTGTGACGTGAACATCTGGGTAGAGGCTGCATAGAAGGCCAAGTTGTAATGATAAGATTCTTTTAGGAAAGGATTGGTTCTTCTATTTCTTTGGGGCACCCAGCCCTGGGCAAGACACGATAAACACTTATTCATGGTACAAAGAGTGGAAAGCTGGACTCTATTCCAGGACTGGCACCGTCTTAACTGTGTCACCTTGAACAAGTTTGATCTTTCTAAGACCTTAAGCTTCTTGCCAAAAAAAGGGAAGGTTGCACTAGATTTTTTTTTTTTTTTTACCATACAAGGATTATGCACTCATACTCATTCAAGGAAACTTGGAGAACAAAAATAAAAGTATAATCTGCAAAGGTGACCATTGGACTTTTTGGGGTTTATATTTCTGTTCGGGAATATAACAAAATGGCTAAGAGACTGGGCTTCTGAATCACTGCAGAATTCAAACTGAGAGCTGCACGTGGCCTGTATGCAAGTTACTTATCCTTTCCATGTATCAGTTTCCTTGTTTGTAAAATGCTTCAGAGAATTGCTGGGACAATTAAATGAAATGATGTTTAAAAAGAAGGTTTGGGGGCTTCCCTGGTGGCGCAGTGGTTGAGAATCTGCCTGCTAATGCAGGGGACACGGGTTCGAGCCCTGGTCTGGGAAGATCCCACATGCCACGGAGCAGCTGGGCCCGTGAGCCACAATTGCTGAGCCTGCGCGTCTGGAGCCTGTGCCCCGCAACGGGAGGGGCCGCGATGGAGAAAGGCCCGCGCACCGCGATGAAGAGCGGTCCCCGCACCGCGATGAAGAGTGGCCCCCGCTTGCCGCAACTGGAGAAAGCCCTCGCACGAACCGAAGACCCAATACAGACAAAAAAAATAAATAAATTAATTAATAAAAAAAAAAAAAAAAAAAAAGAAGGTTTGGTAATGCTGGGCTTGCATTCTTAGGGCCACAGGAGGTGGGCGCTGAATAGCACCTGCTCTTTTTTCGAAAAGAGTTTGTACACCCCAGGTACCCCTCAGTCCCCACTACTCATTCAGAGAATATCTAGGCACTTAACCTGCTATAATCACTCACAACCCTCCCAGTCCACAGGGACTGGAGGCTGCTAATTGTTCCTGGGCACTTGGAGATTTTGACAAAAAAGACTATACAACTGCCAAGAGGTGGTTAAAAGCTACTGCTTCCCAACAGTAGGTAGCAATTGATTTGTTCACTCATTTGGTAATTGGGTTTCCTATTAAGTGACATTTCCAGAAAGACAAAATTCACCTCTTTAAATATCACAATTTCCACCTAATTACTATTTAAGATGGAGTTGTTTGTAGAATAAATCCACACCTCCCTATTTTCTTAAACACAGGCTACTGAACACAGGGTCTCTGTGAGGGTGGCACACCAATCAGACCCCTCACTTGGCAAGTCGCTTAACTTTTCTTGACCTTGGAATCATGCATAAAACACCAAACAGGACCAGATGAGCTCTTTAAGTGCCTATCAATTATGACTGACTGAATGTCTACCTCACCTCATCTTTCTCAGTCAGGGTTCTATTATAAGAGCGTTTAGCCCAGATACGTAGGACAACTTCTATGCATCTGGGCTAGTTGTTAGTTATGTACCATCCTTGGGAGACTTGAAAAAAGAGTCCATTGATCTTTCTGTGTCCTCAATCAGATGAAAGACCCTGGTTGAGAAAACTTTTGACTGTGAATTAGAAATCCCTGCCCTCTAAAGCTCACAGACAAGGCACTTAAACCAGTAACTGTGGGAAATGTATTTAATTTAATGGAAAGCACTATGGCAGCATGGCAGAAGACGTGCCTCTGTTGGCCCTTGGGCTGACCAATGGAACAGTTCTGCTGTTGTTTTAAGTTTCTTTCTGCCTCTTCCCTGCTATCAGGCTGCCAGGAGTTGTTTCTCTGGGCACCACTCTACTTCCATCTACAAGCCTTTTAATTTATTTCTAGTTTCAGGCGGACTGAAATGAGAGCTAATCGATTTGGCAAATAAGGCTCTGAGGGACATCCTAAGCATTGAAGTTATTTGGCTGCAATCAGAGATGTCACCTGACTCAGTCTCTGGATCTGAGATGAAAAAGGATAAAGTTTCTAGGGGCTGACTTTATTACTGACTGATTGATTGATTTTTTTGGCTGAGCCATGAGGCTGGTGGGATCTTAGTTCCCCGACCAGGGATTGAACCCGGTCCCCGACAGTGAAAGCACCGAGTCCTAGCCACTGGACTGCCAGGGAATTCCTGGGGTTGACTTTAGAGGGCATATCTAGAGCAGTATTTGAGAGAAGCTCTGAGTTCCAAGTCCTGGATTCTCCTCTTAATACCTGTGAAACTTTGGCACAGGTTACATAACCTTTCTGAGCCTTGGTTTCTTCATCTATGAAAGAGATACTAGTATTTGCCTTTCGGGATTATATGTGATTACTGAGATATAACGCATATAAAATCTTAGTGCCTGGTACATAAGCATGCTAATGCTTTTTAGCTCAAAACAAATGATAGGTTATTAATGGGCCAAGAGATTTCTGTTAGCCAGTCAGGACCTTTACAGCTAGTGCGGCTATCACCTAAAACCATTTAACACTTGTCTTCACTTAACTGGGTTCCATTTCAAATGTCAGTGAAGGCAGTACACTCAAAACATGAAAATCCTACAAATGTCACATCTAAAATGGAATCATTACCCCAAACTGGTTTCCTAATTTATGGCAAGACTGCAAATCACTGAATACTAAGTCACTATTCCAGTTACCAGAACCAAATCCCTCTTCATCTTTTCCACAAACTCTTCCCTGAGTAATAGCTGCATTTCTTTATAGTTACCCTCTAGATGCCTTGGGAAATTCTGACTGCTCTTTGCGCTTCTATTCCCACCTTTCCGATAGATAATAAAGAACATTCAGCAAACATTTACTGAGTGTCTGCTCAGTGCTAGATGAAGATGAGCAATAACAGACATGCTCCCTGTGAGGTGGACGAGCAGTAGGAGGGGGGCAGAGAATCAAATATCAATTAAATAGATGTATAAATACATGTAAAATTACAGCTCTTTTGAATACCATGAGAGCCACAGGTCCTGAAAGAGAACCTGACTCAATACAGAAGAATGAAAACTTCCTTGAGGAAGTGGCAGTTTAAATCTGAAGAAAGGAAATTAAGTAGGCAAAAAAAAAAAAAAAAAGGAATGCGGGGACTTCCCTGGCAGTCCAGTGGTTAAGACCCCGCACTTCCACTGCAGGGAACACGGGTTTGATCCCTAGTCAGGAAACTAAGATCCTGCATGCCGTACAGTGAGGCCAAAAAAAAAAAAAAAAAAAAAGGAATGCATGGGCTGAGATGGGGGTAAAGGCAAGAGCCCAGAATTCTAACAAGGGGAAAGAATGGAGAGCTCTGGGAAAGCGATGTCTTGAAGAAGTGGGCAGAAGCTTGGTTAAATGATGCTGCACAGGCTATGGTGAAGCTTTCCTTTTTATCCTAAAGAGCACTAGGAAGCCACCTGAAGGACTTGGGTAGGAGAATGACATCAGATTTCTGTTCTGAAACACTGTAACTTTGGGCAAATTGGTTAACCTCTCTAGACCTAAGCATCAAGATTACAAAATAGAGGATTCGAAGGAATCAAAGACTGGAGTGAGACCATGAGGCTAGCAAGCACTTTACATGAAGGTTATGGTTACAGATAAGTGTGGCTCTCCCTACCGGCATTGACTAATGGCAGCTTTCTTTCTCCCACCTGTACCAGGAGTTTATTTTTTTAAATTCCATCAGGAAAAGGCTAGGACAGAGTTGTAGACTGCCCATATCTTTATAGGCTACATACCCATCCTTTCTAAGAAGCTGCAGTCCCAAACAGCAAACAAGTCTGCTTTTCAAAAAAGATCATTTTCTTTTAAAATGTATTAAGATTTGGCAACAATTGGTAGAGGTGGGTAGAGGCTGCACCTTTTTAGTATTCATAAGCTGCTTTGTCAAAGACCCACCCCTCCCTGTTGCATTACACTACTTCACTACTTGGGTTATTACTCTGCCCCCTTAGGCATTTGTGTTTTGGGCCCTAGGTATAAAATGAAAAGTTAAAACTTCCCTCTGGGCTTCCCTGGTGGCGCAGTGGTTAAGAATCCGCCTGCCAATGCAGGGGACACAGGTTTGAGCCCTGGCCCAGTAAGATCCCACATGCCACGGAGCAACTAAGCCCGTGTGCCACAACTACTGAGCCCGCGTGCCACAACTACTGAAGCCCACGCGCCTAGAGCCCGTGCTCCGCAACAAGAGAAGCCACGACAATAAGCCACGCACCGCAACGAAGAGTAGCCTCTGCTCGCCACAACTAGAGAAAGCCTGCACGCAGCAACGAAGACCCAACACAGCCAAAAAAACAAAAAACAAAAAAAACTTCCCTCTGCATTCCCATCTTCTTTAACACTAACCATCGTTAATAGTTTCTTGCATGCCCTTTCAGGGAACAAAACAAAACTTAATGCATACACCAGAGTATATAAAATAGATTACACATAAAGTATCGATAATACCATACACGATGTCCTGAACTTGGCCTTTTTTATTAAGTATATCTTGGAGACCTTTTCATATCAGCATATATAGTTATTTCATTATTTTTAACTGCCAAATACTCCAGTGTACTATGATGATGTATTTAGCCATGAAGGACACTTAGATTGTTTCTGGGTTTTTTTTGTTTCTTTTCTGTTGTTTTGTATTATAAACAGATTTGCATACCCTGGGCGCTTGTGAACACATCTTGATGCACTTTCACAGATATTTCCATAGGGAACCACTAGGTCAGAAAATATGTACATTAAAAATTTTTGAGACAGGAATTCAGCAGCAAGGAAATCAGACATGAGCTCACATTCTATTAACAAGAAACATTACAAATCAACAAAAATAAGATAATCAAGAAAAATATTAGAAGAAAACCCTGGGACTTCCTTGGTGGTCCAATGGTTAAGACTCCGCGCTTCCACTGAAGGGATCGCGGGTTCGATCCCTGGTCCGGGAACTACGATCCCGCATGCCGCACGGCCAAAAAAGGAAGAAGAAAACCAGACAGGATAAGGAGTTAATGCAAAGATCCTAGAGGAGCAACGAATCTGGCGTGTTGGAGAAACGGTAAAGAAGCCAATGTGGTTGGAGTGATAAAAGCAGTACTTCGGTGCGGTAGGGAGGGACTCTAGGAAGTTGGGCCTCGAAAGTGAAGCTTAGCAGTTCGGATTTTGTTCCTAGTTACACTGGGAGCCCTCGAGGATTTTACAAGGGAGGGACAGGATCCATAATGAACAAGGGAAAGAGTGAAAGCACCCGCGGGGTGACCGTGGGCAAGTTCTCGCAACTCGCTTCTGTGAAATGAGACACTAATCTTCATCTTAACTGGGAGCGAAGGCGCCGCAGGCAAGGCTTCGAGGGCCGTAGTCGCAAGCTTACCTGTCCTCCAGAACTGACTCCATGGGCTCCACCCCGTCCGTGTCCACGGCGCGGAGCCGGTCGGCGAAGGCGATGGCTTTCTCCAGCCGTGCCACGGCCTCTTGGCTGCCGAAGTCCACAAGCGCTAGCCGCTCCAGGTGCTCGATCAGCTCGGCCGTGACCCGGCGGCTTCCCTGGGGGAGGATGAGGCGGAGGGCTTGGGTCACGGGTGGGGCCTGCTCCGCCTCCCGCCCCGCTTCGGCACCCGCCTAGACGCCCCGGCCTCTACCTGATGAGCGGCCTTGGAGGGGAAGCCCCGGCGCCCGCCCGCCGACGCTCGAAGGCCCAGCCACACGGCCCGCGCCCACATTTCTCTCCTTCTCGGCTTCCGTAATGCGTCCTCTCGTAAAGCCTAGCGACGCGCTTAAAAGTGATGACATCAGAGAGCGCCGCCACCGCCGACGCCATGAACAGCGTAGGGGAGGCTTGCACCGACATGAAGCGTGAGTACGACCAGTGCTTCAATCGCTGGTTTGCCGAGAAATTCCTCAAGGGGGACTGCTCCGGGGACCCGTGCACCGACCTCTTCAAGCGCTACCAGCAGTGTGTTCAGGTGAGCTGAGGCCCGGATCCTCTCGCCTCTACCCCAGGCACCGGCTTCTCTCTACGGTGTCCCTGGCCTCACACATCGTATCTTGAGGGCGTTGGGACTAGCAGGGTGAAGAAAAGCCTCGATGAGACTAGTGACAGTAGTTCTCTCCCCTACCGTCACCAAGGCTGCCTGGTATCTCTCCGAATGACAAAGTTAAATATTTTTGCAGCACTTTACTTTTTACGGAGCCCAGTAACATTCTTTGGTTCATTTGGTGCTCAACCTGAACTTGCAAAGTGGGCATAGTTATTCGTATTTTATGCATGAACACTCACGCCCAGAAATAGGAAGTGATTAGTCGAAGTTCACTAGAATCAAGTTTCCTTGGATTTTGCGGTGGTGCACTTTTCCAATATTGGTGAGGGACAAGGAGGGGTGTTAACCTCTCTGGCCTGTAGACATTATGGAGGATCTCCTTTTGTTATATTCCCTTCATTGGCCTATTTTATTCTCTCTTGACTAGCTAGAACATCTTCATTCCAGCCCAGTGAATGTGAAACTGATCTGAATCGTAAGAACAGCCCTGGGCAAGGCACTCCCAATTAGTTAACTTTAAAAACATCCTCAGTAATTACAGGTGGAGCTGCTGTGTTTACCCAATATACAGATAGGAAAGTTAGGCTTGATCAAAGTTACATAGCCGGTAAGTCCTGGGACTGATTTGAACTTGTGTCTGTCACAATAGAGTGGTGATACTGTTTAAATTCCACTTTTGAATTTTGACGTTAACTCTTTCCAATCTCTCTGGTTTTACACTTAATTTCTTTGTAATCTTATGTTTAAAAGCATGGGGTTTCAATCATGTTTGGTAGTCCTTATGGTCCAGTCGGATTTACTTTTGTACCATCATATTTATAAAGTTTGGTCCTCAGGCTCCATGTAGACCTTTATCATGTGTTTTCTTCCATCAGAAAGCAATAAAGGAGAAGGAGATTCCTATTGAAGGACTGGAGTTTATGGGCCATGGCAAAGAAAAGCCTGAAAGCTCTTCTTGACCTTGACAGTCACCTTGAAAATGGACTCCTCAAATCAGGAAATTGAGGACTCTGGATCATGTCAGTTAAAGCTGTGAAGATAGCATCGATTTGATGAATTTAGGAGAGAGGAGTTTCCTGTCCTCCTTCTTGATATTTTTCTCTCATTTGTAAACGATGAAAAAAATCACTCTTTGCTTTGAAATTTCTGGCTTTGGCATCAGCAGGAACTCAATGTGCTAAATAATGGGATTATGGTTGCAATACTTGGTCTGGGATCGGTTTTAAATATACCTTGTATGTAAATGCTGATAAGCTTGTCAGGATGACCAAGGCTGCCAGAGTTATGCTTCGAAGGACATTACTTGTACACTGTACTGGGGTTATTGTTCATGGAAGCAACTGGTTAGGATCTCTCTTTTCTCTCAGGGAGATAATGCTTTGGAAAGGGTTCCCAGCACAACAGTTTGGATCAATGCTTGGGAGCACAGTTTTATTTTTATATAGTAACTTAACTGTTACGATTGCTGGTGGACTGGGTTAGCCAAGAGGAAGACAGCTTTTAACAGTTCCCTACCTTAAGAAGAGGTGTCAGATCTCATATTAAGATGTGAAAGCTTCAAGAACACTGTGAACACCATCTCAGAGCTCATGGTGTAGTTCAGCAATTAAGATCCTTGGAGTGGCTATGCAGGATCCTAAATTGCAAAGATTTGCTGTTGCCAGCTTTCAACTTAAGTAAATGAATTAAGTCAACCTGTGTATCATAAAAGTGCCAAAATGCTGCATCTGGTTAAATGGGGGGAGAAAAGAGTTCACTTTGCCTCTTTTACCCACCCTGCCCTGTAATGCCTGTAATCATGAAGATGGAACAAATTGTAACATTTAGTTTCTATCATTATTTGCCCCTGAAACTCAGTGCACTTTATGGAACTACCACCCTGTAACCCCACACATCCCATATATACACTGGGGGGAGTTTTATAATTTAAAAATGAAGATTTATCTAAGCTAGGTAGTATCGTATAGCAAATGGAAACCACTGATTTCTAAAATTTCCACAGTAAGCTACACAAATATCTTAAAATGTTTATATAATGGCACCCAAAAAAATGTCAGGATCAGGTGAGCACTTACACACTTTAGAATGTCATGTAGTCTCCACAGTTGCGTATCTTGAGTAATGTGGTTCAATTTTTTTTGTGCCTATATAGTATGAAACTTGATTTATAGAAGTCCTAGATCCTATTATCTCTTCTCCACTTTACCAGTTATTTTATAAATAACTTCATATTTAATGTGACCAGTCCTTAATGTCACTGCAATACATTCTGCATTTATATTTTGACAGGTTAAGGTCCATTATACAAAAGATATTTGGAACCCAGTTGAGGGAGTCCAGGCAGCAAGCTGGAGTTAAGTATAACTGTCCTGAAGTAAGCCTGGCCACAAGCCAGTCAAAACCTTATAGGCTCTTGAATCTTACCACAAAACTGGTTGAGCCTTGAGAATAAAACAAATGTTATTATAATTGCTACTAAGGGAATAATTTTTTTCTGATTGTTCCTCATGCTATTTTGACTTTATCCTGCCCTTATAAAATGGCTCCCACTATCTCAGCTACTTAAAAGGTTTTAAATTTTGAAGAGGAAATCTTAATTGCTCTTTAATGGTGGTCTCTCCTAATTCCTATGGCTACAGGAAGGTTTTAATTCCAGAAACAAAGCCAGTTCTATATGCAGAAATGTGTCACACTGCCTTTATTTCTCCAAAAGTTTCTGATCCTTCCAGCCTTAAGGGAGCTGAGAGATGACCCAAGATGAGAACTTGACACCTTGGGAGAAAATTATCTGACCGTAGGGAGAATTCTTCAGCAAATGCTGGTGTCTTTGCCATCCGAAGTCTGCCAGGACCCAATTTTGACCCTTAATTAGCTTGACTTGTGGTATCTGCTTTATCCACCCCAGGCACAAGAAACCAATGCCAGGCCTGTTACAAACATTGTTATTTGGAGGCCTGAATTGGACCTGAAACACTAAACTGCAGCTGCAGACCTTCACTGCAGAAATAGAAATAACAGCAATGCTAATTTCTGAGGGAAAAACACCACCAAAGAATGCAACTCTCAGCTCATGACTAAGTTATTTATTTAAGCCATCTCCTGCCATAAGCAAAGGGACGGAAGATCAGTATAATGGTCATCAAGTATAATGGTCATCACTGGATACAAGAAGGTGAGCTTAACGTCTCGAACACTTTTCTGGTCCATATGTGCAGAGTAATGGTCCAACCAGTGCTGTGGTCCCCACTGGGTAATGGTCCAGGTTCTCTTTATTCGTCTTCATAGCCAGTTGGAAGCGGATTCACATGAGGGTTATGGAATAGGGTATGGTTACCATCTCCCCAGGGAAAGGGCTGTGGAGTGAAGATGTCAATTAGGCCAATTCCAGAAAATAGTTCAGAAACAGCACTACCACGAACTGCCTAAAGTAGGGTGAGTAACAGATAATACATAAAAACAAAATGGAAATTAGTCCTTTAACTACTGGCATATTTCAGCCCTCCCATAATTTAAGGGAGCGCTTATAAATTCCAAGGGAGCCTGTAAAGTAGACAGTATGAAAAGCAAGCTCAAGTTCATTACTCAAAAGCCTCTCCCTGGCAACTGTACATCAGTGCTGTGTTTCTGAAAGTGCAATCCTCCCGTCACCTGTATCAGAGTGGTAGAGGTGGGTATGGGGGCAGAGATGCTTACTTAAATGCAGATTTCTGGACCTGAAACAAATCTCTGGATTGGAAACTGCAACATACCCTCAGTTATTTTGCATGCTACTTTTGAAAAGCATTGCTCTAGGGCAGTGATTTCCAGCCCAGGATGATTCTGCCTCTGTGGGGACGTAAGCCAGTATCTGGAGACATCTTGGGGAGAGAAGCGGATACTACTAGCACCTAGTGGTTAGAGGTCAAAGATGCTGCTAAACATCCTATAACTCACAGGACACCCCCTCCTCGCCCCAACGAGAATTATCCAGCCCCAAATGTCAATAGTACTGAGGTTAAGAAACCTTACTGCACGGCTTCTAATTCTATTGTACAAGGGTGGGAGTGGCGCTCAAACTCAAAAATTCTTTCTGAATCTAAGGATCCTGCTTAATTTTCCAGTCCTACCTGGGCTAAGTGACGTAATAATTATTATTATATATCTGCATCAATAGCCAAAGGATGACATAGTTGGGATGATAACTAGCACAGAGGTGAACAGAAGCTGTCGATCTCTTCATTATGCAGCTAGTAGCTTCCAGATGCCCAGGTTTTAGAAAGGTGAACAGCCTTCCGACTTTGCCAGTCTAAGGCAGTTTCCCAAATCTCCAAGTTTTGTACCAGCGACAACTGTTTCAGAACAGTATCAGAAGGCAAAAGGTGGGATGACTCGGAGAAAGAAAAACTAAAGCGCACTTATTGTACGACCTTGAAGAAGAAAAGTGAGATATGACCGGAGAAAATAAAAATGTGTTTGGGAGGATTAAATGAGAAGCTGTACACGCACGGCACCCACGCTTTTAGAGAATGAAGAACTTGGACTAGGGCATTTGGAATGAAAAGCGAAGAGACACTCGAAGAGACTGCAAGGGGTACCTTGGACCTGATGCGGAGATGGGGGTAGGCGACGAACTCGGGTCTCTCCTCCTCTCCGTGGTGCGACTTAAGGAACACGTTCAGCATGCTCACTCCCACCCCGGGGAGCGCCACGAAGTAGGTGAGGGCCTTCCACATGCGAGCTGCAGAGGGGGCACGACGCTCAGGCCTGGCGGTAATACGCCCCGGTCTCCTCTCCCTCCCCCAAGGCCTCAAGCCAAGGTCACAGCCCCGCCGCTCTTCGCTCCAGTGGGGCCGAGGCCCGCCCTGAGCACCCAGCCCCAGTACCTGAGCCCTCCTCGCCGTGGGCGCCACTCGACATAGGCCGGCTCAGCAGCCGGGAACGACCTAGCAGCCCAGAAACCCGGGTCGCAGCTGCCGTCGCCATCTTCGACAAGAACCGCCGCAGCGCCGGAAGCGGAAACAGAAAAGTTGACTCTGGGGGCGGGGCCACAACCTCAAAAGGAAGTTCCTATTGGGCGGTGCCTTTTAACCCGAGGAGCTTGCACACTGTCTTCCGGGCCCGCAGAATCCTAGCCTGAAAGCTCGGAGCCGCAGAGCTAGAGGGAGCATGCGCTCTGCACTCCTGCGTGCACTCCCTGCTCCCTAAGGTCAGCACCCTGGTGAGGTTAAGCGCAAAAGAAAGGTTTGTGGAGGACACCCTGGCATCCGGGGTCGCTCCCTTCGTTGATGTCCGTACACAGCAACAGGAGGTTCCGAGCACAAACCACTCTATCTAAAATGCCATTTCCCCTCCTCCCTATCCTTTGACTCTGCGCTATTTTTTTCATGGCACCAGGACATAATAATAATTGTCATCATCATTATTACAATATTTTGTCGGCATCACAGAGTTTATGTTCTATCAGGGGAGACAAAAGATTTTGCCACTGCAGCATCCCCAAACTCTGTAATCGCGCCTGGCAGGTAACAGGTGCTCAACACAAATTTGTTGAATGAATGAAAGAATGAATGAGTGAATGAATGAATAGCAACGGGAAGCAATTGGCATCTGTTATATTTTATGTCTACAATTCTTTCCCACCCCTCCTGTCATTTTTCTTCCTTCTACTCATCTAAAAACAGTTTTAAAAATAAAAGTTAAGGGCTTCCCTGGTGGCGCAGTGGTTGAGAATCTGCCTGCTAATGCAGGAGACACGGGTTCGAGCCCTGGTCTGGGAAGATCCCACATGCCACGGAGTGGCTGGGCCCGTGAGCCACAGCTGCTGAGCCTGCGCGTCTGGAGCCTGTGCCCCGCAACGGGAGGGGCCGCGATAGTGAAAGGCCCGCGCACCGCGATGAAGAGCGGTCCCCGCACCGCGATGAAGAGTGGCCCCCACTTGCCGCAACTAGAGAAAGCCCTCGCACGAACCGAAGACCCAGCACAGCCAAAAATAAATAAATAAATAAATTAAATAAATAAATTTAAAATAAATAAATAAATAAATAAAATAAAAAAATCTCTTTCTTAAAAAAAAATAAATAAAAGTTAAAAAATAGATACATAAGATAAAATGAAAGTAAACTTTTTTTTTAATTTTATTTATTTATTTATTTTTGGCTGCGTTGAGTCTTCGTTGCTACGTGCAGGCTTTCTCTAGTTGTGGCGAGTGGGGGCTACTCTTCATTGTGGTGCGCGGGCTTCACATTGCGGTGGCTTCTCTTGTTGCGGTGCACGGGCTCTAGGCACGCGGGCTTCTGTAGTTGCAGCACGCGGGCTCAGTAGTTGTGGCTCAGGGGCTCTAGAGAGCAGGCTCAGTAGTCGTAGCGCACGGGCTTAGTTGCTCCGCGGCATGTGGGATCTTCCCAGACCAGGGCTCGAACCCGTGTCCCCTGTATTGGCAGGCAGATTCCCAACCACTGCGCCGCCAGGGAAGTCCCCAAAGTAAACTTTTTGACCATAGGTTCCTTTAAGGATATAATGAAAGCTATGAATCCTTTTCTCACAAAAAATGCAGCTGCTTCTAAGCACACACAGTTTAAGCACGCAATGTTGGGGGAAGAAGGTACTATAAAGTACATCCAGACACCCGCTAAGAGTCCTGTGCCCCCGGTTAAGAACCTCTACTTAGAGGAATAAACAGGGACTCTGGCGTGGTAAGACTGGATTCACATTTTGTTTCCATCCCTCACAGCCTGTATGACCTTGAGCAAGTTAGATAAAACAAATGCTTTAAGGTCCTGCAGTTTCATGAAAACAAAAATTTAGGATCATATTACTAGAGCTTCACAATCTGATCTTTCTTTCTCTGAGTAGCCTGGGTTTTTTCATGTTATGGTGAAATTAGGATTGTCAAATCCCTAGGCATCCTCAAACACAGCCAGAGGGGCTGTGAAGCCCCGCAGTGTAGCCATGGAAAGGGTCCAAGCTCAAGGATCAGGAAATCCTGGGTTTAAATCTGGTCTGTCCCCAACTGTTCCTCTTCTCTAAAATGGGAATGTAATATGCAGTTATCCATCCCTTTATCTGACAAACAATAATTTAAGACACAGCCCCACCTGGGGAAGTTACTCACCCTCTATCCATAATAATGATGGTTCATTTAATAAATATTAACTACGGTGGCTACTATGTGCCAGGTGTACACAGTAGTATGCAAGAGCTATAAGATCTCTCTCATGCAATTTACAATTCAGTGTTAGAGACAGGATTAAGTGAAAAATGCCCAATGCCTAGGATATGTTAAAAATTCAACAAATGTTTATTTTCTCATAGGACTTTCATACATCTTACAGGGTGGTAGTGCTACGTAAAGATTCTGTCTGTCGTATGCTTGGCCCACAGTACATTCTCAGGCATGATGCCTATGATGTTATTGCCAGGTATGCTCAGCATTTGCAAAGCTTTGGATGACTGAGTTTAGACAGACCAGGAAACCAAAATCATCAATACAACGAATAGCTAATATTTACTAAGCACTTATTTCGTGCCGTCATCTATGCTAAACACTTTACATAAATTGTCTTCTCCATCTCAGTAAGTGGGCACTCCATTCCTCAAGTTTAACACCTTGGAATCACCTTTGATATCTCTCTCTCTCTCTCTCTCTCTCTCTCTCTCTCTCTCTCTCTCTCACACACACACACACACACACACACACACATTTTCTATCCAGAATCTGACAGCTACTTACCACCTACTGCTACCAATTTAATCAAAGGTGTTATCTCTCACCTGGGCAATTGCAGCAGCTTCCTAACTGGTCTGCCTGCTACCTGGCCCTTCTACAGCCTATTCTTACGTGGCAGCCAGGGGAATCCCTTAAAACCTGTCATATCATCTTCTTCCTCTGCTCAAAATCCTCAGTGGTTCCCATCTCAGAGTAAATGCCAAAGTCCTGACAGTGGGCTGCCAAGTCCTACACACCTTGTCCCCAGCCACTTCTCTGACATCATGTAGTCTACCTGCTCCCTTGCCCACTTCACTCCAGCTACATTGGCCTTCTTGCCTTTCCTTGAACATGCCAGGCATGCCCCTGCCTCAGGACTTTTGCACATGCTCATATCTCTGCCTAGAAGAGTTTCCCCCAGGTAGCCGCATGAATTGCTTCCTTATTTCACTCAGGGCTCTGCTTAGAAGCCATCTCTTATCAGAAAGGCCTTCCCAGGCCACCCTGAAGTGAAATAGCTCCTCCCCGCCCTGACACTCTATCCTCCTTACTGCGCCTTATCTATCTTTGTGGCACTTACCACCATCTGCTGTATTAAATATTTATTGGTTTATTGTCTGCCTTTCCTCACCATACACCATGGGGGCAGGGACTATGTTTTGTTCACTGGTGTGACCACTTGGCACATGATAGGACCTCACTGAATATACATTAATCCCAACCATGATCCTGTGAGCTAGATACTATTCTCCCCATTTTTCAGATAAGGAAACAGAGACTCAAAGTTGTGAGGGAAATTGCCCAAGATCACAAAGCTTTAGGCAAGTGGTGGACTCAGGCAGTGTGGGACTCAAGCCAGTTCTTTTAACCTCAAAGCCATACAGACTTTGCTTTAGGTAGAACGACACCAACTCCGAGAGGTCACCCTGTCAAGCTCATGCTAATCTGATGCTCTGAATAAGGATTAGCAAGAAAAAAAAAAAAAGAGCTAATAATTTCTGACTTCAGTAGGTTTGGAAAGAAAAATATTTCAAGTCATGGGGTCCTTGAGAATGGATGGAACCATCAAATGTGTTTTCAAGGTGCTGAGCTGGCAGTTCCCAGCTTGTGCATCCTCTCACAGTGAACCCCAGGGCATCTGGCCTCTCTGTGCAGGGAGTATCCCCAAGGCCATGGCCAGCCAGGCCTGGATTTGACGTCATCTTCTCTGGCAGCTGGTGATGTTTACACTCATGTTGAAGCCACTAAGGTCTCTGGTGCTCTGTTTCCTTGAAACAGGGAGCTGGCAGGCAGGCACCTCAATATTGGGGCCAGCTGCTGATGCGGGGATTGGAGGGAGGCTGGGGGAGGCTGCCTAGCCAAGGACAGGGCTTGCTTAGGGGAAAGGTTATCTGGGGCATTCTGCCTGCTACTTCTGCTGTGGTTTCTCCCAGCTAAGAGTTCATCCAGTTCCTGGACCAATAAATATTTGTCTGCCAAGAGACTAATCCCAAGTCTCAATTAAGTGCTCAATTATCGTTCGTTATTATTTTTGGCATGGTCAGGGGAGGGGTACAGGTTCTATGGAAACAGAGCAGAGGGGTATTTGGCCTGCACTATGCAGAAGGCACCGAAGCTTTTTTCCAAGCACGCTGCAGGGGTGCTATGACCACCACTTCCATCATCTGAATAACTTGTCTGAGATGCTTAGCATCATTAATTCATTTAATTAGGGTCTCAACTGTGTCCTTGGACTGGGGCAACAGCACCGACCTCATGGAACACCCAGTCTAGAGGGAGAGACTGACAAGTAAACAGTTACTACAACCAGTGTGATGGGTTCTACAATGGGGGGCAGTACAGCATGAACCTTGGTATCAGGGTCTAGTCTCAGGTCAGCTACTTAGCTACGTAATCATGGGCAAGTCAAGTGACCTCTTAGAGTCTCACTTGTGAATTGGAGTTATTACAAGGACTTAACAGGATAATAGTTATTAGCTAATATTTATTAAGCATTTACCATGTACTGGGCCCTTCACGTGCATTAGTGTAGTCATTACAGCACTGCTATGGGATAGCTACTATTCTTATCCCCATTTCACAGATGAGGAAACTGAGGCACAAAGAGAGGTGAAGTCATTTGCCTAAGTTCCACACCCTCTAAGTGATTGAGCCGGGATTCAAATCCAAGAAGTCTGGCCTCAAAGTTTGCACGTTTAATCACTCTGTGATACTGCTTCAATAACTCAAGTGACCAAGCAAAGGAAATTACAAACAAGACGAAAAGACAACCCTCAGAATGGGAGAAAATATTTGCAAATGAATCAACGGACAAAGGATTAATCTCCAAAATATATAAACAGCTCATGCAGCTCAATATTAAAAAAGAAACAACCCAATCAAAATATGGGCAGAAGACCTAAATACACATTTCTCCAAAGAAGACATACAGATGGCCAAGAAGCACATGAAAAGCTGCTCAACATCACTAATCATTAGAGAAATGCAAATCAAAACTACAATGAGGTATCACCTCACACCAGTTAGAATGGGCATCATCAGAAAATCTACAAACAACAAATGCTGGAGAGGGTGTGGAGAAAAGGGAACCCTCTTGCACTGTTGGTGGGAATGTAAATTGATACAGACACTATGGAGAACAGTATGGAGGGTCCTTAAAAAACTAAAAATAGAATTACCATACGACCCAGCAATCCCACTACTGGGCATATACCCAGAGAAATCCATAATTCAAAAAGACACATGCGGAAGATTGGGATTGACATATATACACTAATATGTATAAAATGGATAACTAATAAGAACCTGCTGTATAAAAAAATAAATAAAATAAAATTCAAAACTTAAAAAAAAAAAAAAACAACACTTGCACCCCAATGTTCATTGCAGCACTCTTTACAATAGCCAGGTCATGGAAGCAACCTAAATGCCCATCGACAGACGACTGGATAAAGAAGATGTGGTACATACATACAATGGAATATTGCTCAGCCATAAAAAGGAATGAAATTGGGTCATTTGTAGAGACGTGGATGGATCTAGAGACTGTCATACAGACTGAGGTAAGTCAGAAAGAGAAAAACAAATATCGTATGTTAATGCATATACGTGGAACCTAGAAAAATGGTACAGGTGAACAGGTTTTCAGGGCAGAAATAGAGACACAGATGTAGAGAACAGACGTATGGACACCAAGGGGGGAAAGTGGCGGGGGGGTGGGGTGGTGGTGGGATGAATTGGGAGATTGGGATTGACATGTATACACCGATGTGTATAAAATAGATAACTAATAAGAGCCGCTGTATAAAAAAATAAATTAGGGGCTTCCCTGGTGGCACAGTGGTTGAGAATCTGCCTGCCAGTGCAGGGGACACGGGTTCAAGCCCTGGTCTGGGAAGATCCCACGTGCCGCGGAGCAACTACTCCCGTGAGCCACAACTGCTGAGCCTGGGCGTCTGGAGCCTGTGCTCCGCAACAAGAGAGGCCGCGATAGTGAGAGGCCCGCGCACCGCGATGAAGAGTGGCCCCTGCTTGCCGCAAGTAGAGAAAGGCCTCGCACAGAAATGAAGACCCAACACAGCCAAAAATAAAAAGTAAAAAAAAAAAGTAAAAAAATAAATTAAATAAAATTAAAAAAAAAAAACCTCAAGTGACCTTAGCACTGTGCCTGGCACAAAGTGAGTGCTCAATAATTTTTTGTTAACTATTATTATTGCCATGATTAGGGGAGGGGGAACAAGGTCTATGGAAGCAGAGCAGAAGGGCATTTGTCCTGGACTAGGGAAGGGCAGTCAGGGAAGGCTTCTTGTAGGACGTGACATCTAAGTCATGCCACCATCCCCCCAAATAAATATGAGTGAGTCAAGGACAAGTTTTGGTTGGAAGGGAGATGGGAGAGTTTTCCAGGCAGACATCACCACAGAGAAAAGATATGGGTACTGTATCCAGAATTCCAAACGGTGCCTTAACGTTGGAGGTGTGAAGGGAGAGAAGGAGCAAGAACTTAAGAGTCCTGCAGACATAGAGAATGGACTTGAGGACATGGGGAGGGGAAAGAGTAAGCTGGGATGAAGTGAGAGAGTGGCATGGACTTATATATACTGCCAGATGTAAAATAGATAGCTAGTGGGAAGCAGCCGCATAGCACAGGGAGATCAGCTCAGTGCTTTGTGACCACCTAGAGGGGTGGGATAGGGAAGGTGGGAGGGAGATGTGAGAGGGAAGAGATATGGGGATATATGTATATGTATAGCTGATTCACTTTGTTATAAAGCAGAAACTAACACACCATAGTAAAGCAATTATACTCCAATAAAGATGTTAAAAAATAAAAATAAAAAATAAAAAATAAAAAAAGAACTTAGAGCCCTACAGTCCTACAGGCTATGATGAGTTAGGATTTTATCCAAAGGGTACTAAGAAGACTTGCTTTTAAGCTAGGAGAGAGGTGATCAGCTTTGCACCTGAGGCTTTGCACAGGCTGGCCTCTCCTGTCTGGAAATGCCCTTCCCACCCTGTTGTGCATCTCTGTCTGCACGCACCCCACTCAGTTCTCACCTCCTACAGGCAGCCTTTCCTGGTTACACCGTGCCCCTGGCCTCTGGTACCCCAGTGAGGTTTAAGTTCACTACACTGTGTTTGAAAACTATTCCTTCTCCTCATTTCCACTCTGAGCTCCAGGAGAGCTCCCCTCCCCCCACCCTTGTCTAAGATTCCTCTGAATTCCCATACAGCCTGGCACAGAGCAGTCATAACAAAATGGTTAAGAACTCAGTTTCTCAGTCAAAGCTGGATTTTTAAAAAATATTTATTTATGGGCTTCCATGGTGGTGCAGTGGTTAAGAATCTGCCTGCCAGTGCAGGGGACAGGGGTTCGAGCCCTGGTCTGGGAAGATCCCACATGCTGCGGAGCAACTAAGCCGGTGCACCACAACTACTGAGCCTGCGCTCTAGAGCCCGCGAGCCACAACTACAGAGCCCACGTGCCACAACTACTGAAGCCGGCACGCCCTAGAGCCTGTGCTCTGCAACAAGAGAAGCCATCGCAATGAGAAGCCTGCTCACCACAACGAAGAGTAGCCCCCGCTCACCGCAACTAGAGAAAGCCCCCGCACAGCAACGAAGACCCAACACAGCCAAAAATAAATAAAATAAAATTAATTAATTTTAAAATATATATATATATTTGTTTATTTGGTTTCACTAGGTCTTTAGTTGCAGCAGGCGGGGTCCTTAGTTGTGGCATTTGAACTCAGTTGAGTCATGCATGTAGGATCTAGTTCCCTGACAGGGATCAAACCGGGGCCCCCTGCATTTCGAGCACAGAGTATTAATCACTGCACCACCAGGGAAGTCCCTCAAAGCTGGATTAAAATCCTGGCTCTGCTACTTTTGCTGGACAAATCACTTCACCTTTCTGTGCCTCAGTTTCTTCATCTGCAGAATGGGGAAAATCATAGTACGTACCCACCTAATAAGATTGTTGGGAGGACTGAATGTGATGATATGTGTAAAAACACTTAGCATCTTGCTCAACAAATAGAAGCAATTTGTATTGTATTTTTATTAATCATCTGCTGTTACATTAAGCTAAAAACAGAACCAGTGTATGGTCTGTGAAATATATGTCAATAAAGCTGTTAAACACAACAAAGCAGGCTACGAAACATGATGAAATGTATATTTCCATTTTGGCAAAGTGCATGGAAAAATGCTGTAAGGGTTATACTTACGTGTTAAGAGAAGTATGTCTGGGTTTTAATTTTCTTTTAAAAATTTCTACAATGAATATTTATTACTTGTGCTATAAAAACAAAGGCTTTCACCAAAAAGCAGACTGTGAAGTTGATACCAGAACTTGTGCTGTTGGTATTCTTCCCGTTAGACTGTAAGCCCCATGAGGGCAGGGACCCCTTCTGCCTGGCGCAGGAAAAGCCCTGAGTAATTGACGGAAGGGTGACTGGATGAATGGGGGCTTCTCTGGTACCCTCACCTGCAGTACCGCACTCTCCCTGTGGGTGGCAGGCTCCGCATGTGTGGGCGCCGCCCACGAGTCTGGCCACAGATGAGTCGCGCCAGCGACCTTCAACGTGGCTGTCTTGAAGGAGGGAGAGAGGTGGAACCTGAGAGAGGGGTAGAGAGAACTCGGGCTCAGGGACTCCTTCTTAAGGCCTTGCCTATTAGATGTCTCCTGAATCTTCCCCGGATTGGAACAAGAAAACTTCACTTTCTAGAGAATGTCCCCTCACCCCACCTCACCCCACCCCACACTGGGGAGCAGAGAGGAGAGACTGAAAGGCCCCTGGGGCCTGGGAGACAGAGGAGGAGAGAGAGAAGCCATCCCGAAAATCTTCATCTTCGCAACTCATAACTCACAGGGTGCTGCTCTTGGCAGTTGACTAATTGCCTCCATCCAGTAGCTCTTTGATCTTAGAAGGGAGGTGTGCTAGCGTCCCATTTTGCAGACGAGGGTCATTGTGGCTTAGAGAGGTAGTGCTCGCTTAGAGAGGCAGACCTCAGCTGAGTCTGATTCCAAATCCCTTCCCTTGACTCTGCCTCCTCCCCCACTCCCCCCTCCCCTCCCCCACCGTGAGTCAAGCTGAGACATCCTTGGAGGTGGTGTGTACCCATCTAAGTTACCATTATTAATTGTTAATACTAACAGCATCTGTTTAGCCTAGACTTCCTGTGGTACTGGCACTTGACATATATTATCTCATTTAATCCTTCCAACAACACTTTGAAGTAAGAACTACTGTTATCCCCATTTTACAGATGAGGAAACTGAGCCTCAGAGATGCAAATATTGACAAATCTGGAGACAAGTTTGACAGAGCCAGGATTCAAATGCATGGCTGTCTGACCCCAAAGTCTGCTTTTTACCAGTACATGTTTTCCCTTCATAATTATTTTAAGTATTAAAGTATCGAATACATACATCTATATGGTACAAATTACAAAATAATAATAATAATAAATAATAAAGAATGAAAAGCCTCCCCATCCCTGTTCTCCAACCACCCAGTTTTACTCCAAAGAAGGTTACCATACTAGAGCTTTCTGATGATCCTTCTAGAGATATTCGGTACGTAGATGAACACCTATTTTACCGCCTCTTACGCACTGATCAGTGACTTTCTAAACCATAAGAAGGACCAAGTCTTCTTCTAGAACATGGTATAATTTCTCTTCACTGACTCCTTGGATTGGCATGCAGGGCCTCCCAGGGGCACCTCCACCCACTTTATGCATCAGCCACATAGGTCTTCTCCAAGCTCCGCATCATGTTGCCATCTTCCCAGCCTCCTTGCCTCCAGCCTCCTTCCAACTGCTTCATTTATTGTGATCTCTTTCCCTTTGAGGCTCCCCAGCCAGAACCTATCCCCCCTCCCTCTCTGCCCCCAGAGGCCCTGTTAGCCTCTCTCTTTTAGCACATTTCACTGTACCGCCTGTGATGGTGGTTGTCTCCATGGTTGACTCTCCGACTGGATCATTAATTTTAGGTGTCCCTTGTCATTGGGTAGGTGGCCTTATAATGGTGCCACCATCCACACAGTCCCCAAGCTAACAAAATAGGAGTCGATCTTTCTCATTGTCTTCTCTTTCATTTTCACAGCCAGTCAACCACCAAGTGGATTTTACTTTGGAAATGTCTGTCTAATGTTCTCCATCCCTGTTTCGTCATGGCTACTCTTCTCTCTCCCCTGGACTATTGCATTAGCCTGAGGGCTGGTCCATCTCCTTATAGCTTCACCGCCTTCAATCTGTTCTCCACAGGGCAGCTATGGTGATTCTTCTAAAGGGCAAGTCTGACTAGACCTCTCCTCTCTGCAACCCTTCAATGGCTTCCTGTTGCCTGAGGTTAAAACCCAACACCTCACTCTGACCTTCAAGGTCCTGAAGGATATACAGTCACTGCCTATTGCTACCATTTTCACTAAGGACACCTCAGTCATCCTCTGAGCTAATCTTTTTGTTTCTGAAATATGCCAAGTCCCTTCCAACCACAGGGCCTTTGCTCATGCTGTTCTCTCTGCCAGGAATGCTCTTCCCACTCCTCATCTCACTAAATTCTAAGTAGCTGGGGAGCTCCATGAGAGCAGGGACCTTGTCAACCTTGCTTACTCCTGTATCCCAACACCAAACCCAGTGCCTGACGCAAACCAGGTGCTTAATTTTTTTTTTAATGAAATGATTCTGCTTTTTAAATTTTTGACACAACTTTTGCTCTCTACCATGCAATATAACATCATGTCTTCTGTGGTTTTTTTGGGGGTTTTTTTGGCCACATGGCTCGGCATGTGGGATTTGAGTTCCTTGACCAGAGATCAAACCCGCGCCCCCTGCATTGGAAGCGCGGAGTCGCAACCACTGGACCACCAGGGAAGTCCATGTCTTCTGTTTTTATCTAACAATTTCGTGTGCCCCACAGCTACATCCTAAACTGCACCCAGACAGTCACCCACTGTCTGCATTTCCCATGCCAGGCTGCACAGTAATAAATACTAATTGTTCTAAAATTTTTTTCACATTCAAGATTTTTATTATTTTTACTATTATTATTAATTTTTTAAACATCTTTATTGGAGTATAATTGCATTATTGTTAATTTTTTGGCCGCGTGGCATGTGGGATCTTAGTTCCCTGATCAGGGATCAAACTCATGCCACCTGCAGTGGAAACACGGAGTCCTAATGACTGGACCGCCAGGAAATTCACTGAAGAGTTTTATTATTATTTTGCTGTTGTTCTTCTTCTTCTGGTGACAAAATGCCAACTGTAAAAACTTCAGACAGAAGTAAATTAGAAGGTATGAGTTCCCCAGGGGCCCACCCTTTAGAACCATTGCTGATTTAAATGGCACCTGTAACCTTGTTTCCATTTGTAGACTTTGCAGGGGAGGAAGACAAGGCTCACCTGCCTGCCTGTGAGGATACTGCTTCTTTTCTTATTTTGTAGCCCACACCCCGCCCCGTAGTTATGCACACAGCATTGATCCCAACATTACACATTTTCTGTGAAGTTGGCAGTCATTGGCACCAATGACTCTGATGGAGAGGAGGTCTATTTAAACCTCACCAGGGATGGAGGCCCATTCTCAGGCTTACATCAGACTCCAGGTTTACATCAGACTCTAGGTCTCCATTCAAGTTTGTAAACATTGAATGAACTTGAACACTGCTGGAAAAAATAAAATTCCTGGGTCAAACTGAACCCAGGTTCAAATCTTGCCACCAGCACTTCCGTGTGCCCTTGCGCAAGTCATTTGCTTTCTCTGAGCCTCCTTTCTTTAGCTGGAAGATGACAACAATAAGAATAGGATCACACTCCAGCTGTATTGGCTTTCTTTTTCCTTGAGCAAGCCAACCTCATTCCCACCTCAGGGCCTTTGCAAACGCTGTGCCCCTTGCCTGGAACCGTCTTCCCCCAACTTGTCACGTGATATGCCTCCCCTTAAATATCAGCCTTCTTGGGGAGGCCTTCCCTGGTCACTCTCTCTAAAAGAGCTCCTCTTTGTTTATAGCCACTATCATTTTTTTTATAGCACAAATCATAATCTGTGCTTTTGTTTCTTATTAATTACCCAACTTTTTTTTTTAGCAAATTTTATTTATTTATTTATTTATTTATTTATTTATTTATTTATTTTTGGCTGCTTTGGGTCTTCGTTGCTGCGCACAGGCTTTCTCTAGTTGAGGGAGCAGGGGCTACTCTTTATTGTGGTGCGAGGGCCTCTTCTTCCGGTGGCTTCTCTTGTCACGGAGCACGGGCGCTAGTAGTTGTGGCATGCAGGCTCAGTAGTTGTGGCTCACAGGCTCTAGAGGGCAGGCTCAGTAGTTGTGGCTCACGGACTTAGTTGCTCTGCAGCATGTGGGATCTTCCCGGACCAGGGCTCAAACCCGTGTGGCCTGCATTGGCAGGCGGATTCTTAACCACTGTGCCACCAGGGAAGTCCCTACCCAACATTTTCTGAGGTCCTGCTGTGTGCCAGGCACTCTTCTAAGCATTTCATAGGAAAATTCATTCCATTCTCAAAATAACACTTTGGAGATAGTAAGTACTCTTAGTAGCCTCTTTTGCCGGAGGAGGAAATTGAGGCATCAAAAGGTCAAGTAACATAATACGAGGACAGGTCATTAGAAAATGGCTGGGAGGGGATTTTTTTTTTTTAATAAATTTATTTATTTTTTTATTTTTGGCTGTGTTGAGTCTTTGTTGCCGTGCACGGGCTTTCTCTAGTTGTGGCAAGCGGGGGCTACTCTTCGTTGCTGTGCACGGGCTTCTCATTGAGGTGGCTTCTCTTGCTGTGGAGCATGGGCTTTAGGCACTTGGGCTTCAGTAGGTGTGGTTCGCAGGCTGTAGAGCACAGACTCAGTAGTTGTGGCCCACGGGCTTAGTTGCTCCGCGGCATGTGGGATCTTCCCGGACCAGGGCTCGAACCCATGTGGCCTGCATTGGCAGGCGGATTCTTAACCACTGCACCATCAGGGAAGTCCTGGGAGGGGATTTGAATCCAGGCTGGCGAGGACCAGAGTCCTACTATCCACCTAATATGAGTCATCAATGGTGTCCAGGAGGGTCATTCCAAGAGGGAAGAGATCCTGTGCTTCTTCTGTAATTGGGTGGATCTAAGCAGGTGTTCTCCGGGTCCCATTTCAAAGGAATTCTCCTCCACCATTTACTACTGTGCACTAAGGACTCTAGATGGAAGGACTTAGTTCAAACAAGCAAAGGCTTAGCATTGACAATGGAGGTGAAAACAGCATCCAGATTAGAGGATGATGTGGCTTCCGCCCACGGTTAGTAGGCTGATAAGAGGCCTCTAACGTCCTGGGAGATGACACCTCCGACCAGCCCTGGATCTCTTCCATGCCCATTCTCTTCACTCAAGATGTGATGAAGCAGATGTTTATACCTGGGTGTTGGAAAACAGTCACCTCCTCTGCAGAGTCACCCTTGATTCCCCAGGCTGAGTCAGGCACCTTTTCCACATTCCCAGAGCCCCCTGGGCACATCCTTCTGCTAAGCTGCTGCCGCTTTCCATCCCGTCTCCCCTCACTCCCCCCTTCCCCCCTGTGAATTCCCTAAAGACAGAGACTGGCTTCTTCCTTGCTGTGTCTCTTTCCCCTTCCCCTTGGTCTATTCACTCCTACTCACCCTTCAGGTCTCATCTTAAAGGTCCCCTCTTCCAAGAAGCCTTCCCTGGCTACCTCCATAATCCATAGAGAAAACGTTTCTCTGTGTAGCAATTGCTTGGGACTTCCCTGGTGGCGCAGTGGTTAAGCATCCGCCTGCCAATGCAGGGGACACAGGTTTGAGCCTTGGTCCAGGAAGATCCCACATGCCGTGGAGCAACTAAGCCCGTGCGCCACAACTACTGAGCCTGCACTCTAGAGCCCACGAGCCACAACTACTGAAGCCCACCTGCCACAACTACTGAAGCTCGCGCGCCTAGAGCCCGTGCTCTGCAACAAGAGAAGCCACAGCAATGAGAAGCCCGCGCACTGCAATGAAGAGTAGCCCCTGCTCACCACAGCTAGAGAAAGCCCGTGCACAGCAACAAAGACCCAATGCAGCCAAAAAATAAATAAATAAATATATTAAAAAAACAAAAAAACAATTGCTTGCTTGTCCAGGTCACCTCACCCTCCATCCAGGAGTTCCCACATCTCAGTGTCTATGAATCAACCCGGGAAACTTGTCAGATGCAGATTCCCAGCTCTAACCTCAGAGAGTCTTATTCCAGGGGCTGGAGCAGGGCCTGAGAATCTGCCATGGAGCTGCTCACACCCTGAATCTGGTGCTGGGGGTGTCAGAGGAAAGATGCAATAAATGGGGCTGCTTGAGGGGAGGGACCGTGATCATTGTGAGCCCCCGTTAGCCAGTCTGTGTCTGGCACATGCATGATCGTTGAATGAATGCTTGAAGGAATGAATGGTTGCCAGCATTATATTGATATGTTCTCCAAATACAGCAACTTGATTTTGGCCTTGAAAGAGCCCCATGGGGCTCATTTGTTTATACTCTCCTGGATTGGAGGCGGGAGAGTTGAAACTCTGGTGTCCACAGTGCTGAATTGGAAACCAGGGCCCCTACTGCTTGGCCATGCTACCTGAGCAAGTTAATGAGTCCTTCTAAGCCTCAGTTTCTTCACCTACAAAGTAGAGATGATAATGACAATGCCTGCATCATTATTATTCACAGGGCTGTGAAGAGCTTAAACGAAGTAACAGTGCCTGGCCCAGAGTCAGTGTCCGAAAACTTCTGAATCCTATGATTATTGCTCTTGTTGTTATCATTACAGCTATTAGTAGCAGAGCTAGAGGGACCTCAGATCCTCAGATTCAGGGGTTCCCTACTCAGTGTTCCATGGATCACCCTCTCCTAAGGAATCTGTTGCGGGGGTTCAGGAGAGTGTTCTGTGAACATCTGGAAATGGAGTACAAAATTGTCTACGTTTGCCCATTTTTCTGAGTAGGAGAACCTTAGCTTTTAACCACTTAAAGATGGGAAACTGAGTCCAGAGAGAGCAGGGGCCTTGCTCCAAGTCTCTCACTTCATTCATTCATTCATTCATTCACTCCTCATTTCTTCAACCAAGCACCAAAGATTTCTCGAGGGCCCACTGTGTGCCAGGATCCAGAGATGAACCAGTCACATCCTAGTCTCTACCCCTTACCTCCCACCCCAAGGCATCTCCTCCTCACTTTGTAAAGGTTTCGTGCTTTTATTCTGATTCCTTTGCTACCCACGATGCCCTGGTGGGTAGTTACTTCATCGAGTAAGTCTAAATTCTTGCCCTAGTTGAATGCCTTGTTGGTAGTTTTACTTGAAGCCTTTACTTCCCTTCTCCGAGCCTCGGTTTCCCAACCTGTAAAAAGGGGGTAACCCCCGCTGCCCAGAGTTGTAAGAATGAAGTGAAACAGATTTGGGACTTCCCTGGTGGTCCAGTGGTTAAGACTCCGTGCTCACAATGCAGGGGGCCCAGGTTTGATCCCTGGTCAGGGAACTAGATCCCACATGATGCAACTAAGAGCCCACATGCCACAACTAAAAAAATCCCCATGCTGCAATGAAGATCCCGCACACAGCAATGAAGATCCCATGTGCCGCAACTAAGAACAGTGCCTGATGCACAGCAGACACCCAGTAAACCTTAGGAAGAGTTAATGTTATTATTAGGAACTCACAAGAGGCTTCTCTAATTAGGGTGAAATACGTCTGGGAGAAAAGGGAAAACATGTTAGGGGGGTTGAAAATCTTTCTGAGCAGTACAAAATAGCAGGCATTTTGACCTCATTATATCCCTTTGCCCTCCTAATAAACGTGTTGAGGTAGGTATGATTCTATTCCCTGCCCATTTCACAGACGTGGAGACTGAGACTTGGTGAGGCGGAACGACAGCTAAGAAGGAGGAGAGCTGGGACTTGACAACATTCATGTGCCTCACATGTCCCACCCCAAACCCTGCCCCAGACAGATGCAGGCAGGTTGCCAGCTCCCAGTGCCAGGGGAGCCCCGCTCCAAACCATCTGCTCTCCAGAGCCTGACTGTTCTCCTCCCCGGCCCCCCTGCCTGGTGCAGGAGGAGGCTTGGATTTCCTGCAGAGGTCACAGCAGGATTGTTTTCTTGGTGCTCTAGAAGTAAGGCCTTTCAACTCATCTCTGCTGCACAGGGATTTCCTGGTTCTGTGCCTTGGACTGTTTCTGCTGCTTTAGACCCTTGCCCAGCTCCAGCCAACACCAGCATGATTCAATTTTGGACCTCAGACCAGAACTAATAAATGCATTAATTCATTAATTCATGAGACATTCCACCTGCTATGTGCCACACACTGGGAGTACAAAACAGACACAGGCCCTACTGCAGAGAACCTGAATATTCACATGAAGGACACACAGAACCAAGAAATAACATACAGTGTGATCAGTGCAGAGATGGGAGTATAACCTGGCTCTGTGAGAGCCCAGAAGAGGCACCAGATCCAGCCTGAGAGTGGGAGGGGATCTAGGAAGGCTTCCCTGAGGAGGTGACCTCTGAGCTGATTAGCAGGAGTTCACCTTAGTGTTTCATCAATTTCTCATTTTGTAGATGGAGAAATGGATCCAGGGAGAATTATTTAGCTCATTCATTCATTGAAGCAAGCAAACATTTCCCTAGTATCTACATTTCTCCAATATCAGGCCCTGAGCCTGAGGATACAGAGGTATAAGGAAACAGCCCTGCTAGATGGAAGGGTACAGAAAAGCCCCAAGCAGCCAGGGGACCTCACCCTTGGCCCATGGGCGCCTTTGGTTTTTTTGTGTGTGTGTGTGTTTTTTTTCTTTTACCTTTTTGAAGTCAGGGTTATTGCAGTATGCTTTACATAGAGTAAAAGTCTCCCTTTTTAGTGTATAGTCCCATGAGTTTTGACAAATCCATACAGTCCTGTAACCATCATAATGGAGGCCTAGACCACCATTTGTATCTCATGCTCAACCCACTTCCTGAGCCCAAGCTTTCCCCCTTATTCACTGTGGGACCTGAGGCAGGTCTTCCCCTCCCTGAACCTCAGTTTCTTATCTATAAAATAGGGACCATCATGTCTGTCTTATAAAAGCGATGTGAGGAGGCCAAGCACAGAGTAAGCACTCAATAAAAAATACCAACTCTTAGTGGATGTCCCTTTTTCATTCTGTTTCTGTGGTCTCTCTCTCTCTCTCCGTGTCTCCCTCTCTCCCTCTCTCTCTCACTCACACACACACACACACACACACACACACACACACACACACAAAGACATTTTTGAAGCCTCTCGTTTCTCAGGGAGGTTTTATTTATAGGCCGCGCCTCATTGTGAACGTGAAAAGGAGAAAGCCCAGGCCCTCCGTAGACCTTTCATGTGTAAATCAGGCC
Source organism: Balaenoptera acutorostrata (assembly GCF_949987535.1). Classification (NCBI taxonomy): domain Eukaryota; kingdom Metazoa; phylum Chordata; class Mammalia; order Artiodactyla; family Balaenopteridae; genus Balaenoptera; species Balaenoptera acutorostrata. Next base: position 76,681,206 of record NC_080076.1, read on the forward strand.
GGGCCAGGAGCACCGGGGTCACCAGGAGGAAGATTTCACTCTTAATTACTCCTAGAGAAAGCGGGCGGGAGGGAGGCCGGGCACAGGCTCCACCCACGTGGGAGGGAGGCCTCGCCGGCAGCCCTGGGCCCGCTGGGTCCGGGCCCCTCGCCGCCCAGCGCGGGTTGCCAGACTCTCCCAGGCCCGGGCCCGGCGGGCCTGGGGCTGCACCAAGGCAGAGGCGCAGGTGCCCCTGGGGAGCTGGACCCCAAGTGGGTTTCTTTGAAGGCAAGTTTGGACGTGGAAAGAGGGTGCACAATTTGGCAGAGTGGGTGGTAGGGAGGGGATGGTCTGTAAAAGGGCAGTGGAGGTCCTAATTTGAAAAAAAAAATTTTTTTTTAAGATCTTTTATTCATTCTTTCTTTTCCGGTGTAAAAATAACCTGCTCTAGAAAAGGAGTATGGAAGTATTCTCACCAGGCCTTCAACATTGTTAACCTCAGGGAATGAATTTGGACGTGAGGAGAAGGACATTATTAACATTTTTTCTAACACATTTCTTTATTTTTGACTTAGTACAATGACTATGTATTGCCTTTTGTAATTAAAAAAAAGGTACTTTTCATAATATCTGTGATACTGTTTTCTGATTAGAAAAGAAATTTATATTCTGCGTAAAACACAAATAAAACTACCCATGATCTCACCCAAAGAAAGTCACTTTTAATATTTAGGTATATAGCCTTTGATGATTTATTTCTGCACAAAGTTTTTCGGTTTTATTTTTGTTTATTTTGCATACTTATACTGCACACTTTTGGCACTACTTAACATATTGAGGTTTTCTTCCATTTGTCTTTTCTCTTCATGTGTTTCAAATATATATAGTATATATATTTAAATTTGTATAAATATATATGTATATAAACAGACGTATATTCATATAATGTATATTTCATATTTTATAAATCCATTATATATTATACATTATATAAATACATTATATATTTATATAATATTTAAATATTATAAATGTATATATCTATTTATGTTGCTGGATGGCAATATCTTATATCTTTTTTTTTAATACCTTATATCTTGAAATTTAAAATACACAAACCATTGGGCCTCAGCAATTCCATATCTAAAATTCTATTCTGGGACTTCCCTGGTGGCGCAGTGGTTAAGAATCCACCTGCCAATGCAGGGATACAGGTTCGAGCCCTGGTCCGGGAAGATCCCACATGCCGCAGAGCAACTAGGCCCGTGCGCCACAACTACTGAAGCCCACGCACCTAGAGCCCGTGCTCCGCAACAAGAGAAGGCACCATAATGAGGAGCCCGTGAACCGCAACGAAGAGTAGACCCCGCTCCTCGCAACTAGAGAAAGTCGGCGCACAGCAACAAAGACCCAACACAGCCAAAAACAAATAAATAAATAAATTTATTTTAAATAAATAAATAAAATAAAATAAAATTCTATTCTACAGAGAATTCTCTGGCAGTCCAGTGGTTGGGACGCCGCACTTTCACTGCCAAGGACGAGGGTTCGATCCCTGGTTGGGGAAATAAGATCCCACAGGCCACACGGTGTGGCCAAAAAATAATAATAATAAAATAAAATAAAATTCTATCTACAGATATAGTCACACGAATGGGAAAAAGTTAAATAGTATAAACAAATATGTTCATTGCAGCAGTGTTTATAAAAGCAAAAGCTAGCAACACCCTTGATGTTCATCATCAACCTTGATGGTCATCAGTCAGGATTAATTAAATAAATTATAATGTCACATTACAATGGAATGTTTTGTAGTCATTGCAATAGAATATCATACATGCAAAGATACCCAAAAATCTATACTGCATTGAATAACAAAGCACGTTTCAGAATCATTTATATTGTGTGAATCTCTCTCTCTCTATATATATTTTTTTAATGGATAATCATATCTAAGTATACATGCACAGAAAATTTCTGGAAGAACACACATGAAACTGGTAACAGTTACTTTTGGGGAAAGAGACTAAGGGATAAAGAGAGGTCCAAGAACTTTTACTTTCACCTGATACTTTTGTGTACTGATTGAATTTTTCTTTTAATGTGACACGTTATATTTATAATTTTAAACTAGTTGACAAAAATGTAGTTTAGCTATATATAATTCTAATATATGTTCATTAAAGAAAGTATAATATTCATTAAGTAAACACAAAGTTCATTAAAGAAATACAATGTTGATTAAAGAAAATATAATCCCCTATACCATCCAAAGACAACCACTGTTAACATTTTGGTTTATTTCCTTATAGTTTTCTTTCTAAAGTTTTTTTTTTTTAACTCTGAAAAATGTACTAGTGGAAAAATATACACAAAGGATATATTTGTAGAAAAGTTAGGAAATAAATACCACTCAAACCCTACTATTCAGAAATAACTACTGTTTACATTTTAGTGTATAAACTTTGAATGCTTCCCTGCAGCATTTTCTTTGGGGAGTTGATTTTGTTTTTTTCAACACCATTCTTTCTATATATGTAAATTTGTATTTTCCCTTTATTCATTAGCTTATTTTTATATGCTTTTCTATGTTATTATAAACGACTTGCAAATATAGTTGTTTAATTTTGTTTGCTCCCCTTCCTCTAGCCACGGAGCTTGCGGGATTTTAGTTCCTCGACCAGGGATTGAACCCCAGCCCACGGCAGTGAAAGCGCGGAGTCCTAACCACTGGACCACCAGGGAATTCCCTATAATTTTAATAGTTACAAAATATTCTTCACTCAAACATTTCCCTCTTAAAGATGGCTAAGTTGTTTCCAAGTTTTTGTGATTATAAACAACTCAGATGAGCACTTTATACTTACATTTTTTCTTCTATGTCAAATAATGTCCTTGTATCTCAGCAGCGGAGTTATTGGGCTAAAGGCAATATTCATTTTTCAGGCACTTTAAAAGCATTGTCCAGGGACTTCCCTGGTGGTCCAATGGATAAGACTCCGCAATCCCAGTGCAGGGGGCCCAGGTTCCATCCCTGGTCGGGGAACTAGATCCCGCATGCATGTTGCAACTAAGAAGCCTGCATGCTGCAACTAAGACCTGGTGCAGCCAAAATAAATAAATAAATATTTTTAAAAAAAAAGCATTGTCCAATATTTCTCAAGTGTTACCCTTCCTTACATCACCACCCACAATCTCTGAAATGTCCTGTCTGTTTCACTCTGTATGAAGGGCACAGGCATTCTGGAGCCAGGGAGGGTTCAGCTTGGTAAGATTGGATGTGAACACCTGGAATTTAAATATATATCTCTGCCTGTCTGCTGCCAGCTAGCTCCTTTCTTTCTCTTCTCTAACACTGCAGCAGCCACTACCAATTACTAAGTGTTTACTTTGTGCTTTGCACTGTACACACATTATCTCATTTACTTCTTACAAGAACCCTATGAAGTGGGTGGTCTTACCATCCCCATTTTACAGATGAGGAAACTGAGACTTAGAGAGGTGTCATTCCCAAGGTCACGTAGCTGGTAAGTGGTTCAGCTGAGGTTTGAACCAGGTAATCTGCTTCCCTTTGTGTGAATTTATAGACTGATCAAACTCTCATTTTACAGATTTAAAAAACTGAGGCAGAAAAGAGATGTGAATTGCCCAAAATCAGAGAAAGAGCCTAAGCCCAGATTGCTGAACTTTTTCCCCCTTTGCTCCATTGTCTGGTCACAGGGCACTAATCCAGGGAGTTAAGACTGTAGGAGTTCCAAAATTCTTTGCCTTAGAAAATCTTCCTGTGGGGCGTTATGGTTCCAGCAAGATTCAGAGTCTCTTAGAACCACAGCTCCAGCTGTGCATCTCCCCTCCAGGGCTGGGTGCTGCCTGTCAGTCATTAAAAAAAGGAAATAGCAGTTAAGCACCCACATGCCCAGACAGGGAGGAAATCGGGCAGCCCCAGTGCATGTTCAGCAATGGCCATTCCATGGTTGGGAGCATGAAGTATTAAGATGAACAGAAAAGAGGTGATAGAAGAGGAGAAGAAAAAATGCTTTAAAAAGGAGTGCATTCTGGGGGAAGCCTGCAAAAACAGGCGGTAGAGAAGGAGATGGTGCCTGGAAGAAATAAATTAGAATTGGCTGGTCTCCACAGGTGAAAGAGGACTAAGTGCCTTAGCCTGAGTTCTCACTTCAAAGAATTGTAATATGTCTGACCTAGAAGTTCCAGCCACTGCATTTTACAGATGAGACCTCTGTAGCCCAGACAGGTAGGCTCTCCCCAGCCACAGAGAGGGCAAGCCTGGGATTCTGCCATTGCTTCTGAGGTCTCCTTCTGTTACATAGTCCCATCATCACTTGGTTAAAGGTCAGAGCTACAGGAGGTGAAGGTCTAGATCTGTCTTCCTTGCTCAGGCCTGGACCACACTCCCTGCTCATGTGGACCCAGTTGCTCTAATGGGGAAGCAGCTACTAGAATGGAAAATTCCAAGAAGGCCAGGACACTAGATATCCATCCATCCATCCATCCATCCAACCATCCATCCATCCATCCATCCATGTATTCATCCATCTGTCCATTCATCCATCTGTCCATTCATCCATCTGTCCATTCAACTCTCCACCCATCCATTCATCCATTCATGCATTCATATATCCATTGATTTGTTCATCCATTTGCCAGTCCTTCTCTCTGTCCGTCCAACCATCTATCCATCCATCCATCCATCCATCCATGGATATACATCATCCATGCTAACACTAACCACTAGGCACAGGGGCTGGTTAACACTGAGTGCTGGAATCAGACTCTCCAAGTTAGAATCCTGGCTCCACCACACACAAACTGTGTGACCTTAGGCAAACTACCTAGCCTCTCTGGTGTCTTAGTTTCTTCATCAATAAAGTACAGATAACAGTATTATATTCACCTCATAGGGTTGTTGTAATTGTTAAATGAGTTCATCCATTTAAGATACTCAGAACTGGTTCATATCTATTGGGCAAATGCTCCTTAATGTTAACACCACTTATTATTACTCAAGGATGTGCTATATAGGGTCCTGAGGTTTGAATAAGGTGCCATGGAATTCAGAGGCAAAAGCGAACACCCTGGTCCAAGTCAGGGAAAGTTGAGGTTCCTGTTCCTTGATTCATTACTTTCAGGGTCCTTGTTTGGAGTCCAGAGATGAGAGGAGGGGAGAATGCCCCCTCCCCTAGCTGTGGTCTGGGGGCTGTGTAGCAGATGCCATGGTACACTGCCCTGATGCCCCTTTATGACTGAGGTATACATTTCCCTGGAGTTGGTGGCTGACAGGTCATGGCTGAGTCCTCTCTGTGGCTTACTCGCAGTTGAAGGGAGCCATTGCACCAAGGTCATGCCCTTTTCTCAGGGTAGCTCATGTCCTTGGACTGGTAAATGCAGCTATAAATGCTCAGCCCCCTCATGTCAACTCAGGACAACTGTGATGGACCGTCTCAGCTTCAGAGCTCTCCAGAGGGTTGGCTGAGGCCTCCATTGAGACTGCATTACAGCCCAACTCTTCCCTCTACCCATTCCTGCTTTCTTCCTTTCCTTTCCACAGGCGTTGGTGCCAGGAACAACTCTTAATAAAGTTCTGCATGCCAAGCTCCATCTCTGAGTCTGCCTCTGGAGAAGCTGATGAGTTGGATGAAGGATACAACATCACATATATACTATGTGCTATATATAAAATTCCTGATAACACCCTCAGGGAGGAGATACTATTATTGCTCTCATTTGCAGATGGGGAAGTCAAGGCACAGAAAGCTGAGAGGATTTGCTCAAAGTCACACAGCTGGTGTGGATTCAAACCCAGCAGTCAGGGAATTCCCTGGTGGTCCAGTGGTTAGGACTCTGTGATTTCAATGCCAAGGGAGCGGGTTCAATCCCTGGTTGGGGAACTAAGATCCCGCAAGCCCTGCAGCACAGCCAAAAAACAAAACAAAACAAAACACGCACACACAAACCCAGCAGTCAGGAGCCAGAGTCTGTGTGCTTAACCTTTACATTACACTGCTTAATGAGGTCTGACCAAGCCCAGGAATTCAGCGCAGGGTGGGGTGGGTGGAGTGTAAGTGTGGAGGGAAGATGCATGTACTTGTGAGGTCACACATACTCATGTGTTCCCTCTGTGACTGCACGGGTGCATGCCCACGTTAACACATGCCTGTGTTAACATGTGCTCTGCTGTCATGAGGGTGACTGAGCAAGGCATGTAGGGATGTATGTGCACACAGAGTCCCCCACTCAGGTTCCCACATGACCTGTCTCCCTGGTTTCTCCCCTTTCCTCTTGGTATACAGGAAGTGTGATTATGTGTATGGGGTGGGGGGAGGATTTGGATTCCAAACCTAAATTACTGTGTCCTTATTCCCACCATGCCTCCCAAGAGTAGAGGGGTCTGGACTTTGGAAACATCAAGTTCTCTGTGGAGTAGACTTGGCCATCAGGGCAGAGAAGTCAGAATGATGTGCTTTGCCCCAGGAGGCAGCAACCCAGCCTTTGGCCCTGCCTGGCCTCCAGTGGGGGTGGCTGGTATCTGCTACCTCAGTGAGGACTGTGTACTTATGGGTAAGAGAAGGCTGTGGAGTGAAACTGTTGGGTTCAAATTCCAGCTTGGCCTCTGAGCTGTGTGACTTCAGCAACTTATTTACCCTCTCTGGTCCTCTACTTCCACCCCTGTAAAATGGGAGCCTAATAATAGTAGCTCCTTCATAGCGTTTATTGTAAGGCTGAATACCACTTGAAATAATGTTGATAGTGAACAAACATATGGACACCAAGGGGGAAAGGGGGGGTGAGATGAATTGGGAGATTGGGATTGACATATATACACTACTATATACAAAATAGATAACTAATGAGAACCTGTTGTATAGCACAGGGAACTCTACTCAGGGCTCTGTGCTGACCTAAATGGGAAGGAAATCCAAAAAAAAAGGGGATATATGTATACATATACCTGATTCACTTCGCTGTACAGTAGAAACTAACACAACACTGTAAAGCAACTATACCCCAATAAAAAAAGAAAGAAAGAAAGAATGCTGAACCCATAGTACATACTCAATAAATGCTAGTTTTGTTATTGTTTTGAACCCACACCAGGTAAGTAAAGAGCACAGGAAAGTGCTTTTCCAGAGGATAGTGATTTTGTCTAGCAGCTATGTTGTCCAACCTTGTGAAGCAGGTACTATCATGCCCATTTTATAGATGAGGAAACTGAAGCTCAGCAAAATGAAGTAACTTGCCCCAGGTCACACAGCAAGTGAGCGAAAAAAACAGATTTCAAAAGTTGGTCTCACTCCAATTCCAGGGCTTTTCCTACCACCCCACATCTGCCTCCTTGTTTGGCCTAGAAGCTTCTGGGTTGTGACAACTTGTCCTGTAAACTCTGTTCAACACAGATATTTTGCTGCCTACATGGTTTTCTCTCATGTTGTCTACTCACAAGCGAATATGTAGGGATTTGCAGGTGGTCAGACTTCATGGGAAAAAATAGACATTTCTCTTTGTGCAGAAAGAAATACAGTGAGACAGTTGAGACAGTCAAGCGGGGAGCTCTTAGAGGAAAATGGGAGGTTCAAAAGGCAATTAATGTTTCTGTCTGAAACTGTAAACAGATAGTTACCAGCTCTGACACCATCAGCACACAGACAAAAGGCAGACAGAAACAGTGCACCACAAGGAAGCTGGGATAGACTACGCCCAGGGTGGAAATTAAATGTTTTCCTGAAAGCAGAAAGGAAAACCATGGTTAAAGCCAAGCCATGACTCTAAGTCTGTGACTCCATGGCAATATAAGTTTAGTGAGTTAAAGGCCCATAATTTGTACGTAGGTGTTGTGAATCTTAAAGTCTTACTTGGCATTCCCTCTTGACCTAAGTTTGTAAAACAAAAGTAATAATTAGAAGTGAGTCTTCAACATACACTGTCATTTTAATTAAAGATATATATGCACATATATATGTGTGTGTGCATATATATATATGTATATATATGTGTGTATATATATTATATATACACAGAGGGAGAAAGAGAGGACATAATTGGTATATTTAGTCAGAACTCTTGGTTGTAAGCAACAGAAAACTCAACTCAAACGGATGCAAACAAAAAAATTAATCATTAATTATAATTATTATTTAGTGGCTCACAACTGGATCCAGGTGTTCAAAGATTTCAATGTCCTTGCCATGTCTGGTTGTGCTTTCCTCAGTGGCTTCATTCTCTGGCAGACATGTTCCTCCCCAGGGTGACAAGATGGCCCTCAGAAGCCCCATGCTTGCTTTCTCCTCCTAGTGGAAAAGAGATTGCCTCTCCCCAGCCAAAATCTCAGGGCTCTCTCTGATTGGCTCTCATTGGGTCACAGGTCCATCTTTCAACCAATCCTGTGGCCAGGCTGGATCACAGGGGTAGAGTAAGTGCCATCCAAGGTTCAGGGACTGATATTGGTGGAGGGAGAGCTCCTCAGGAAAACTGGGGTGCTATTTCCTGAAGAAGACACATGTTTATCTAGTAGTTCCTGCCTTTCTGTTAACCATGCTTAAGGAGAGGCTGTTATCAGGAATAATAATAATAAATAATTCTTATTGAGAATAATAATGTCAGTGTGCCAGGCATTATGCTAAATGCTTTAGATGCATTACCATATTTACTCTTCATATTTTTTTCCTTATCATCCTCTAACTTCACCAACGGGCAAACTGATGTTTAGAGTGCTTAAGGAACTGTCCCAAGTTGGTACAGATAGTACGGAGTGGAACCAGGCAGTCCTTTTCCAAATCCTATTCTCTTAGCCACTCTGAGAACTACATTTAGAGCTGGTCTATCTCAGAATTACCAGCTTCATGCCACAGTGGAAGCCCTGCGCCTTCTAAAGGGCTACCTTGCCAAGGCTAACCAGTGTGGGATGGCAGATAGCATCCTGAGGCTCATTTAGAGTCATTCATGATTCTCAAAGGATTTCTCCTGGAGCAGAGCCATGGATCCAGTGCCTTGGCTACCGAGAGGTTTGACAACAGGGAAGTTGGATCCAAGGATCATTGTGGGTTTAAGAGCCAGGATCCCTTGCCACCCCTGCCTTCCCACCCACCAGGAACGATGGAAAAAGAGTGTGCCATGGAGGGATGTGCTAGGTTTGAGACCATTCTGCCTGCCACTAACCAGCTGTATGTGTCCTCAAAAAAACTCCCTTTATCTCCCCGAGCCTCAGTTTCTGCATCCACAAAATGGGCATAATAACACATTCCTCAGAGTGTTGTGAAAATTGAATTGTCTCCAAAATAATTCCTGCTTGTCACCCAGCTGGTGCTCCATGAACTTAGTTTTCTAACATTATCTCCCTTCTCAACATCCCAGAGATTTAGCAAGGGCGGCAAGGAGAGAAAGGGAAGCACCTCTGCCTTTCCTGCTCCCCGCCCCCGACTCCCTGGCCCTCTGTCCAGCCTCATTCCTGGGTTTATATCCCAGCTCAGTTGTCCTCTTCCTAGCATTGTGACCTTGGGTAAGTCCCTGTCACCCCCTTCAGCTGAAGAACACACCTCCCACACGGGATGCAAACCCCCCTCTGTAAACACACCTGGAACACAGGTTGTTTACTCTCTGGGTCTGAACCAGAGAAAGGGGCAGAGCTGGGGGGTTAGTCTGCTTTGGGCAGGGCCTGAGATGTCTGGTCAGCAGAGGGGCCCTCTCGACTCCACTTCCCATCTCCTGAATAATTCATGACAAACAAAATGTCTGGCGCAGACTCGGGCCCTCCTCCTCCCAGCTGGGGAAGGGAGAAAAGTTTCTAATTACAGGTCAGCAGCCTGGCTCCCTGGGGCCCCTGGGTGCTGCACACAGGGGGTATTTATGGGAAGAGACAGGAGGGAGGGGAGGGCTCAGTCCCAGCCCCTTTCCAGAAGGAACTCAACTCCTTTTGAAATTGTAGCCTGGGCTTGCCAAGGCCCAGGGAGTGACTGGGGAAAGAAACTTAGAATCAGCAGGAAGAGAAAACCGTGCTGAGGGGTCAGAAAGGAGAAGTGCCCAGAAAAATGGCAGGCCAGGGAGGGGCTCTCAAGAAGCCTTGGAGAGGGAACACACAGGCTGGTGAGGGAAGAGACTTACCAGAGTTCCACGGAGAATGTGGCCATGCCGGGCTTCAAAAGGAGGGTGTCCTGGCTCCAAAATCGCAGCCTCTCACCTGCAAAATGGGCAGAAACACTGAACAGACCTTACAGTGTAGTTGGGGAATTACATTAATTAATATATATGAAGGGCTCAGAATACTGTCCAGCACATAAACTCAAAAAATATATTAGTGGTAATATAGGTGTTCTTTTTTACATTATGTTGCCTCCATGGGGGGTCGGTAAAGATGAAGGTGACAAAAAGTTTCAGGGAGATAGTGGGAGAGGAGAAAAATGTTTATGAGGCAGTTTTGTATAGTGATTAAGAGTAAAGACCCCATAGCTTTTTTTTTTTTTTTTTTTTTTTAAGAAATTCACGTTCTTTTATTTATTTATTTATTTATCCATGACTGTGTTGAGTCCTCGCCTCTGTGCGAGGGCTTTCTCCAGTTGCGGCAAGCGGGGACCACTCCTCATCGCGGCGCGCGGGCCTCTCACCATCGCGGCCTCTCTTGTTGCGGAGCACAGGCTCCAGATGCGCAGGCTCAGCAATTGTGGCTCACGGGCCCAGTTGCTCCGTGGCATGTGGGATCCTCCCAGACCAGGGCCTGAACCCGCGTCCCCTGCACCGGCAGGCAGGCTCTCAACCACTGCGCCACCAGGGAAGCCCCAACCCGATAGCTTTTGACCCCATATTTTTCACAACAGTAAAAACAACAGCAATAAACAGTAAGAATCCCAGGACTAGGCTGCCTGGGTTCAGTCTCAACTCTCTGCCTCTTATTAGCTGTGTGATCTTAGGCAAGTTGCTATACCTCTCTTAGCCTCTGGATTCACCATCTGTAATAAGGTCCCTGTCCTCGTGGAGCTTACAGTCTAGCAGAAAGGTTATGACAATCAAGAGTATTTACTGAATGCCTATGGTGTGCAGGTCCCGTGCCTACTGTGTCATGGAGCTTGCTGTCTACCAGAATTGCTATACTAATCTAGAACATTTATTGTGTACCTACTACGCGTAGGTCCTGGGCACTCTGCAGACAGTCTCTCAAAAACCCTCACAGATGGGACTTCCCTGGTGGCGCAGTGGTTAAGAATCCGCCTGCCAATGCAGGGGACACGGGTTCGATCCCTGGTCCGTGAAGATTCCACATGCCGCAGAGCAACTAAGCCCATGTGCCACAACTACAGAGCCTGCGCTCTAGAGCCCATGAGCCACAACTACTGAAGCCCGCGCACCTAGAGCCCGTGCTCCGCAACAAGAGAAGTCACCACAGTGAGAAGCCTGCACACCACAACAAAGAGTAGCCCCTGCTCGCCGCAACTAGGGAAAGCCTGCGCACAGCAACAAAAACCCAACGCAGCCAAAATAAATAAATTAATTAATTAAAAGAAAATAAACCCCTCACAGCATCCACTCCCATCTTATAGATGAAGAGACTGAATCTCAAAGAGGTCAGGAAAGAGGGGATTTGAAACTAAGGGGTCATTCAACAGCATGGTTGAATCTCCAAACTAGCATTTGAGCGAAAAAAGCCAGACACAAAAGAGTACACATTGTATGATTTCATTTATATGAAATTCTAGAAAATGCAAACTAACCTATAGTGACAGAAAGCAGATCAGTGGTTGCCTGGGAACCAGGGTGGGAGAGCGGGCACTGACTGCAAAGGGGCACAGGAGAACTTTTTGGGGAGATGGAAATGTTTTACATCTGACAGGGATGCTAGTTCCATGGGTGTATGCATTTGCCAGTCCTCATTGAACTGGACACTTAAGATGGGTGCATTTTATTTCATGTAAATCGTATCTCAATAAAGTTGATTGTTTTTAAAGGGGAAAAAATTGTGCACCAGACTCCGGAGCACTCCCGAGCCCTGCAACCCTTCTTATGTTATTTGAGTGTCTGATTTCAAGCTCATTTGTGGGCAGAAACTGTATCAGATTCACCTTTAGGTTTTCCTCCCTCTTCCCTCTCCCAGGGCCTAGCAAAATGTTCTCAAACCCAGTAGTGCCGATCAACAAATATACCTTGGGCACCTTTATTTGTGCTGGGTGCTGAGGTCACAGACCTATCCCTCTAGTGGGGAAAACAGAAGAAAATGGGCAAATAGACACAATAAGACAGTGCAGTCAATGTTCTGAGGGGGTAAGTGAGACATCAGGGATGTGCCAGCTGGGTCACAGTAATGAATCCTGAACAGAGCCTGGAGGCTTGCACAGTGGGGAGGATGCCTGGGCTCTGGAATCTACTGCCTGCGTTCAAATCCTCACTCTGCCCCTTGCCAGCTGTGTGACCTTCAGTTCCCGCCTCTGGAAAGTGGAGATCATAGCCGCTCCCACCTAGAGGGCTGTTGTGAGGATACAAGAAGACAGGTAACGTCACATGCTTAGCACAGAGAGCATAGTAAGCGTTCAATAATTGTCAGCTGTTCCTACTATGATGGAAGGCGGCACACACAGTGAGAGAGGGGGAGTCCCTACCTGACCTGGGAGTGGGGGGGGGGGGGAGTCAGGGATGCTTTCCCAGAGAGGTGATAACTTGGAAGAGGAGTTTAAGTGGCCAGTTTAAATGGCCATGGGGGCAGGAGAGTGGGAACAGCTTGGAGCAAATGCTCAATAAATATTTGTTCAATTAAAAAAAAAAAAAAAAAAAGACTGCAAGGCCTGCCTGTAACCAGGGAGACAGAAGGCCTGACAGGGCAGACTGGGGCATCCTCAGGAGACTGGATGTGGGTGGCAGACCCCACTGGCAGGCTCCACACCTTTCTGGGCTACGGCCTTCCTTGGCCTGGTCCGACCCCACCCTGTGCCCTGCCCAGTGCCCCTGAAGGGATCTGGACACCCCCCCAGACCTGAGGCCTGGAGCCCACAGGAGGGGGAACGGTGGGGCGGGCTGGCGGGGCGGCGGTCCTCCTGGGCCTTAGGGCCTCTCCCCCTAAGGAGAATGGGCCGAGTACCCGCGAGGCGCCGTGCCCCCGTTTGTCCGAGCCACAAAGGGTCGGGATCAATGGAAGGCGGGAGCGGCCGAGGGGCCTCCTCTTTGTGCGCCTGTCTCAGGCCTGTTTGCGCCGCCGTCTCCGCGCCCCCATTGATCAGGCATGTGGAAAGATTCCGCCTCCCGGGCTCCCTTTGTGGCCGCGTTGCCAGGCTGCGCCCGGCGTGACTGCACCGCGCCGGGCGCTCCCGCCTGCGGTGGGCACCGGGCTGCGAGACCGGGTGGGGTCCCGAGAGGCTAGGGTTGCCAGATTTAGCAAATAAAAATACAGGACGCCCAAATAAATGTGAATTTCTGGTAAACACACAAAAGCAAAGAAAAAAAAAAATCAGCGCATGTCCCAAATATTGCATGGGACATACTTATACCTTAAAAGTGTTCGGTTTTTTATCTGAAATTCAAATTTCACTAGGCTTCCTGTATGTTTATCTGGCACTCTACGAAAAGGGGAAGCGGAATAAAACTTAGGCTGGATACTTCTCCCAACTTCAGTCACTGGAGTTTTTTTGCTTTTGCTTTTTGGCCATATCTGCATATGCCCTGAACTATTTATTCACTATTTTTCTTTAAATGAATTTATTATTTTTAAACTTAAATTATTAACAGTGATCTACTGGTGCAAACATTACATACATCAACTTGAATAAATATTAAATGTACCTCCAGATGCATTTTTACCTACGCAGACACCCATGTGATCACACCAGATCAAGATATACTGTATTTCCATCACCCCAGAAGGTTCCCTGTTGGGACCCTCCCCAGTTGGCAGCCACTAATCTGACTTCCCTCTGTTCTTGAACTTCATATAAATGGAATTGTATAGTATGTACTCTCTTGAATCTGGCTTCTTTCATCCAATATTCTGTCTGTGAGTTTCATCCACTTTGTGGCTTGGATCAGTAAGTTTATTCCATTGTATGACTGTACCACGGTTTGTTCATCCATTCTATTGTTGATGGATGTCTCAGCTGTTCCCCGGTTTTTGGCTACTATGAATAACACTGCTATGACCAGACTTGTGCAAGTCATTGTATGGATGTAAATATATTTAACCTAAGCAATACTATTTGTGAATTCATAGGCTTGAAATGCCAGTTTTATTATTTTTTTTCTCTTGCACATTAAATATATAACTATTACACATGTTTATGTGAGCATCTTTCATACCAACCAAGCTCACCTTCTGCACGGTGGATGGCTACATGCCAAACTGCAGAATAGAGGTTAAGAGAACAGGCCAGCTCGGGGTGGATCCTGTGCAAGTGAATTTGCTCCTTTGAGTCTCAGTTTCTTCATCTGTAAAATGGAGGTGATAATGATAATTACCTCCCAGGATGGTTGAAAGGCAAAATAGGATAATGCCGTAAAAAAGGACTCAGCACAAGGCTGACACGCTACACTAGGGCTACTATCAAGCTCTGGATTGATAGTAGCGACTGATGAGCTGGGTATGTTCAATGCCAGCTCTCATTCCACCTGCATTTCAATCCTTTGTGATAGGTGCTATTATCATCAACCTATTTTACTGATGAGGAAACTGAGGCTCTGGGAGGCAGTCACTTGCTCATGATGGCATAGTTAGTAAGTGGCCAAGCCCCAGTTTCCAGATGGGGGGCAGGAAGAACCCAGGAAAGATGAGGCTCAGTGCCAGAAATGAGAGTGAGCTATAAGGAGGAACTGGGTACCTTCTCCTCCTGCATCTGCATCTCCCACCAGCACCCACTCCACAGGCAAGCAGGTGACAATAAGATCCATTTCTCTTTGGAGAGTGGAAAGAGCTGGGCTGGACATTTCTAGGAGAGGCCAAGCATCCCAGCCACCAGGCAGGGTGGAAGACAGACAGGGCAAGTCCTACGGGGTAGGTTGGAGCGGGGAGGCAGAGGAAGCAGGAAGCAGGAGGAAAAGGCCGGCTCCCTTGCAGAACTACAGCCACAGCCGCTGGGCAGAGCCCGGCATCACTACCTGCCATCTGAAGGGCACGGGAACTGCTGATCTCAGGCGATTAGCATAACAATCCTCGATCCCACGTCCTCAGGGCCCAAAGCTGGGTCTGCACAATCCCATTTCGAGCCAGCTCTTTCTTTAGCTGGCTAATTATGGGGGGGTGGGGGGGGTGGCGGGCGCAGAGAGGGAGGGGGACACAATCTTCTTAAAGGGACCCTGCACCCAGGGCCCAGGCTGGAGCTGGGAGCAGGAAAAGGCCCCAATAATACCTTCAGCTCTGGCAAAGTGTGGGTGCCATCACCCCAGGCCATAGGGAAAATGATTATCCTCACTAGGGATTTCAAAGTGATTGTTTCAATCCTCCTTGGCTCCATTAGTGCACGACTGTAGGATATGTCCTGTTCAGAGCTGTATCCTGGGGCATGGCACAGAGTAGGTGCTCGAATACGTAGCTAAAGCACAGAGCCCCTGGCTTCAGAACACAGGACTCTACCTACCCATACAATGAGGCCCTGGGCTGGTCCTAATTGAGGGCCTCATCTTTGCGCATCCCTCATAGTCTTTCTTCTGCCCATTCCTACCCTCAGGATGCTGAATCTCTCCTTGCCCCTCCAGCCTCCTGACACCGGAAGTCAAAGAAAGACTTTGGATGAGAATGGGCGGAGCACAGGATAGAGCTGGTTTCAAATCCTAACTCTGCTGCTTATCGCCTGTGTGATCTTGGGCAAGTCTCTTAACCACTCTGAGGCTCAGTTTTCTCATCTGTAATATGGGGACAATCAAAACCTGTTTCAGGGCTTCCCTGGTGGCGCAGTGGTTGAGAATCTGCCTGCCAATGCAGGGGACACGGGTTCGGGCCCTGGTCTGGGAAGATCCCACATGCCGCGGAGCGACTAAGCCCGTGAGCCACAATTGCTGAGCCTGCGCGTCTGGAGCCTGTGCTCCGCAACGGGAGAGGCCACGATAGTGAGAGGCCCGCGCACCGCGATGAAGAGTGGTCCCCACTTGCCGCAACTAGAGAAAGCCCTCGCACAGAAACGAAGACCCAACACAGCCATAAATAAATAAATAAATAAAGTTAAAAAAAAAAAAAACCTGCAAAAAAAACCTGTTTCAGGGGAATTCCCTGGAGGTCCAGTGGTTAGGACTCCGTGCTTTCACTGCCAAGGGCAAGTGTTCAATCCCTGGTCGGGCAACTAAGATCCCACAAGCCACCCGGCGCAGTCCCCCCGCAAAAAAACCAAAAAACAAAGCCTGTTTCAAACATTATTTATAAGCATTCACTAAAATACCATATGGGAGTGCCTGTCACATGGTTGGGGACAAGCAAATGGGAATCTTTTCTCCGCCTTCCATAGAAATATCTACTGTGCTGTTACCTACGTGGCTATTTTTTATCAGGTGCTCATTATATGCCAATCTTTGCTCAGTGCTTACATTCTCTCTTCAACTCTCAAAATACCCCTGCGAAGTGGGTTCTGTACTGTTTGAAGAAGAGGAAAATGAAGGCAGAGAGTGACTAGCCCCAGGCCACCCAACTAGAAAGTTTCAAAGGGAGTCATGAGCCCAGCTGACCCTAAAAACCATGGCTCTGGGGGCTGGGAAGTGACAGCAGCCACTGCCCCTTTCCTCAGGTCTCTTGATCATCTGCTGTGTGTTAAGTTTTGTGCTGAGTGCTGGGGACAGGGATGGGCACAAGATGGACATAGTCCATCATTCTGCTCTCCTGGAGTTGGAATCTGACAATAGGCAAGTAATTTCTATAAGTGATAAGGGCCTTGAAGACAGTAAAACAAGGTGATGAGCTAGAATCATGGGGGTCCAAGAAGACTTCTCTTGAGGAAGTGATACTTGAACTTCAGGATAGCTGTGGGAAGATTGGAGGGGAGCCAGGTTGAGGGAAGAGCAAGTGCAAAGCACTTCCCTGGTGGCGCAGTGGTTAAGAATCCGCCTGCCAATGCAGGGGACACGGGTTCCATCCCTGGTCCGGGAAGATCCCACATGCCGCGGAGCAACTAGCCCGTGCGCCACAACTACTGATCCTGTGCTCTAGAGCCCATGAGCCACACCTACTGAGCCTGCGGGCTGCAACTACTGAAGCCCGCGAGCCTAGAGCCTGTGCTCCGAAACAAGAGAAGCCACCGCAGTGAGAAGCCCGTGCAAAACAACGAAGAGTAGCCCCTGCTTGCTGCAACCAGAGGAAGCCCACACGCAGCAACAAAGACCCAATGCAGCCAAAAAAAAAAAAAAAAAGAGCAAGTGCAAAGATCCTGGGGCAGGGTGGAGCTTGGGGTATCCCAGGAGCCAAAAGGCAGCATTGTGCCTACAGCATGGGAGAGAGGGTGAGGGGGGTGGGAAGAGGTTGGGGAGGGAGGAAGGGCCTTAACCAGGCAAGGCTTATGGGATTTGGTAAGAAGCGTGCTTTTCTTCCCTCCCTCCCTCCCTCTTTCCCTCCCTCCCTCCCTCCCTCCTTCCCTCTTTCCCTCCTTCCTTCTTTCCTCCCTCCCTCCCTCTCTCCCTCCCTTGCTCCCTCCCTCCCTTCCTCCCGCTCCCTCCCTCCCTTCCTCCCTCTCTCCCTCCCTCCCTCCCTCTCTCCCTCCCTCCTTCCCTCCCTCCCTCCCTTCCTCCCTCCCTCCCTCCTTTCCTCCCTCTCTCTCTTCCTTCCTTCCTCCCTCCCTCCCTCCCTTCCTTCCTTCCTTTTCTTCCCTCGGCACCTACTATTTTCCAAGCACTGAGCCAGGGGGTGGGAGCCTGTGAGTTTCTCCACGCTTCTCCCTCTTTTCCCATCTCCCCTCCTTTCCCCTCCCCCTCCTCTACTGAACTGCTCCCCCACCCCCACTGGTCCAGCTCTTCCCCCTCCACCCCACCCCATATCCTCCCCCTGACAATGAGAAAGAACCCTGAGCCCAGCTCTCCCTTGCATTGTCCCTTTAAGGAATCCCTAAATCTGGACACCCCTCTCCTCCCCCACCTGAGAACCAATTAGGGTTCCCAAATTCAAGTAGAGGCTTTTGTGTGTCACGTGTTTGGGGAACAAAGCCTTCTCCGGCAGGAATAAAAGCTTCTATTCAGGAGCCAGTTTGTTCTCATTCTAATCGTTTCCACTCCAGCCTCGCCTCCTCCCTGGGTTCTCAGGGCCGCCCAGCTTGGCCTCACCTTCCCGCCTCAGCACCCTGCATTAGAGCCCTACCCAAAGGCAGGTGGCCACAGGCCCAGGGCTCAACCCACGTTTTCTTCCTGAAAGATCCTATGACGCCAGCCTCTGAGCTGGGTTCAGTGTTTCCCGTGCATCCTCCTGGAAGGCTGTTACAATCCTCAATGCAACCAGAGGAACCTGAGGCTCAGAAGGGTTAGGGAACTTGCCTGAGGTCACACAGCTAGTAAGAGGGGGAGTCTAGACTCTAGAGCATGAGCATTATGCTTCAGTACCCTCAGCTGGTCCCAGAGTAGGGCAGGGTGAGGGAGAAAGGAGCTGTCATTCTCACAAAGCCCACGGGGCCAGGCACCTGCTGGGTATTAAAGACTTCTCACAATGCTGTGTGAAGAAGCAACAACCAAGGTCAAAGTCATGGGCAAGTCTGTGGCAGAACGGGAGTTGGAACTCAGAACTCTGAAGATGGAGAGACAGGAGAGTACTTTCATATAATGGAGCTATTAAGAAGAATGTGTTGAGACTCATAGACATAGAGAACAGACTTGTGGTTGCCAAAGGGGAGGGGGGAGGAAGAAGAATGAACTGGGAGTTTGGGATTGGTAGATGCAAACTATTACATTTAGAATGAATAAACAACAGGGTCCTAATGTATAGCACAGGGAACTATATTCAATACCTGAGATAAACCATAATGGAAAAGAATATAAAAAAAAGAATGTATATATGTGTATAACTGAGTCACTTTGCTGTACAGCACACATTGACCCAACATTGTAAATCAACTATACTTCAATGAGAAAAACTGTACACTTAAAAAAAAAAGACTAAAAAGAACAAATAAACAGCTTAGTTTCAAAAAAAAAAAAGAATGTATTGAAATGGAACAGTCATTGATATATTGCCAAGCAAAAAAGGCAAAACTGAGCATAACATAATCCCATTTGTGTAAGAAAAAAGGAAACGTCTACACACACACACACACACACATGTACTGCACATTTCTATACGGGTAGAAAATATTTGAATATGAATACATAATAAATTGTATTTGTGTTTATTCCCTTTGGGGAGTGGAAATGGGGAGTGGGAAGAGACCTCAGTACCATTCTGTCCTGTTGGAAAAAATATTTTCTTACCACAATCATGTATTTCTTTTATAATAATTAATTTTGTTTTATTGAGGTTAACTTAACCATGTAAAATATACTATTCCATTGCATTTAGTACACTCAAAATGTTGTGCAACATCACTTCTATGTAGTTCCAAAATATTTTCATCACTCCAAAGGCAAACCCCGTTCCTGTTAAGTAGTTACTCCCATTCCACCCTCCTTTGGCCCCTAGCAACTACTAACCTCCTTTTTGTCTCTATGGATTTGCCTGCTCTGGATATTTCACATGAATGGAATCATAAAATATGTGACCTTTTGTCTCTGGCTTCTTTCACTTAGCATCATGTTTTGTTTTAATTAATTAATTAATTTATTTATTTATTTTTGGCTGCGTTGGGCCTTCACTGCTGCACGCGGGCTTTCTCTAGTTGTGGCGAGTGGGGGCTACTCTTTGTCGCGGTGCGCGGGCTTCTCATTGTCGTGGCTTCTCTTGTTGCAGAGCACGGGCTCTAGGCACGTGGGCTTTAGTAGTTGTGGCACGTAGGCTCAGTAGTTGTGGCTCGCAGGATCTAGAGTGCAGGCTCAGTAGTTGTGGCACACGGGCTTAGTTGCTCTGCGGCATGTGGGATCTTCCTGGACCACGGCTGGAACCCATGTCCCCTGCATTGGCAGGCGGATCCTTAACCACTGCACCACCAGGGAAGTCCCTAACATCATGTTTTTGAAGTTAATCATGTTGTAGCAGGTATCAGTGTTTCATTCCTTTTTATGATTGAATTATATTCCCCCGTATGGATATACCACAATTTGTTTATCCATTCATTCCTTGATGGACATTTGGGTTGTTTCCATCTTTTGGCAATTGTGAATAGTGCTGCTATAGTCATTTGTGCACAAGGTTTGTTTGAATACCTGTTTTCAATTCTTTTGGGTATATACATAGGAGCTGGGTCATATGGTAATTCTGTTTAACTTTTTGAGGAACTACCAAAGTGCTTTCCACAGCATCAAGCCATTTTACATACCTATGACAATGCATGGAAGATTCCAATTTCTCCACATTCTTACCAGTACTTACAATTTCCCTCTTAAATTTTTTTTTTTTTTTTTTTGCTGTAGCCATCCTAGTGTGTGTGAAGTGGTATCTCATTGTGGTTTTGATTTGCATTTTTGTTTGTTATGGTTAATGATGTTGAGCAGCTTTTCATGCACTTATTGGCCATTTGTATATCTTCTTTACAGAAATATCTAGTCATGTCTTCTGTCCATTTTCTTTTTTTTTTTTTTTAATTTTATTTATTTATTTATTTATTTTTGGCTGTGTCGGTTCTTCGTTTCTGTGCGAGGGCTTTCTCTAGTTGCGGCGAGCCGGGGCCACTCTTCATCGCGGTGCGCGGGCCTCTCACTATCGCCGCCTCTCTTGTTGCGGAGCATGGGCTCCAGGCGCGCAGGCTCAGTGGTTGTGGCTCACGGGCCCAGTCGTTCCGCGGCATGTGGGATCTTCCCAGACCAGGGCTCGAACCCGTGTCCCCTGCATTGGCAGGCAGATTCTCAACCACTGCGCCACCAGGGAAGCCCTGTCCATTTTCAATTGGGTGGTTTATCCTTTTATTATTGAGTTGTAGGAGTTCTATATATATTCTGGAGACTAGACCCTTATATATAATTTGCAAATATTTTCTACTATTTTGTCAGTTGTCTTTTCACTTTCTTGATAGTGTCCTTTGATGCACAAAATTTTTAATTTTGATGAAGTCTGTTTATTTTTTCTTTTGTTGTTTGTGCTTTGGGTGACATAATTAAGAACACATTGCCAGGGGCTTCCCTGGTGGCGCAGTGGTTGAGAATCTGCCTGCCAACGCAGGGGACACAGGTTCAAGCCCTGGTCTGGGAATATCCCACATGCCGCGGAGCGACTAAGCCCGTGAGCCACAATTGCTGAGCCTGCGTGTCTGGAGCCTGTGCTCCGCAACGGGAGAGGCCACGATAGTGAGAGGCCCGCGCACCGCGATGAAGAGTGGTCCCCACTTGCCGCAACTAGAGAAAGCCCTCACACAGAAACGAAGACCCAACACAGCCATAAATAAATAAATAAATAAATAATTAAAAAAAAAAAAAAAGAACACATTGCCAAATCCAAGGTCACAAAAATTCACTCCTATGTTTTCTTCTAAGAGTTTTATAGTTTTAGGTCTTTGATCTATTTTGGTTTTTTTTTTTTTTTTTTTTTTTTTTTTTTTTTTTTTTTTTAGAAATTCACGTTCTTTTTTTTTTTTTATTTATTTATTTATGACTGTGTTGAGTCTTCGTTTCTGTGCGAGGGCTTTCTCCAGCTGCGGCGAGTGGGGACCACTCTTCATCGCGGTGCGCGGGCCTCTCACTGTCGCGGCCTCTCTCGTTGCGGAGCACAGGCTCCAGACGCGCAGGCTCAGTAGCTGTGGCTCACGGGCCCAGCTGCTCCGTGGCATGTGGGATCTTCCCAGACCGGGGCTCGAACCCGTGTCCCCTGCATTGGCAGGCAGACTCTCAACCACTGCGCCACCAGGGAAGCCCTGGTTTTTTTATTTAAAAAAATTTTTTTTTTTTTAGTAAATTTATTTATTTATTTATTTATTTTTGGCTGCGTTGGGTCTTCATTGCTGCACGTGGGCTTTCTCTAGTTGTAGTGAGCGGGGGCTCCTCTTCATTGCAGTGCACAGGCTTCTCACTGTGGTGGCTTTGCTTTGTTGCGGAGCACGGGCTCTAGGCATGCAGGCTTCAGTAGTTGTGGCACGTGGACTCAGTAGTTGTGGCTCGCGGGCTCTAGAGCACAGGCTCAGTAGTTGCGGCGCACGGACTTAGTTGCTCCGTGGCATGTGGGATCTTCTCGGACCAGGGCTCGAACCCGTGTCCCCTGCATTGGCAGGTGGATTCTTAACCACTGCACCACCAGGGAAGCCCCTTCGATCTATTTTGAGTAAATTTTTAAATATAGTGTGAGGTAGGGACCTAACTTCATTGTTTTGCTTCTAGATATTCTATCATAATTGTTTTTAATCCTTGTCTTGGCTGCCTTAACCAATGATCTCCAAATTTTTGTGATCATACATCCCTAAGAGGAAATCACCTTTGAGTCCATATCTCTAGTATATGTAGATGTACTTATTTTATTTATTTATTTATTTTTGGTCACGCCCTGGGCATGTGGGATCTTAGTTCCCTGCCCAAGGATGGAACCCACACCGCCTGCAGTGGAAGTGCAGAGTCTTTTTTTTTTTTTTTTTTCAAAGAAGGTTTCCTGGAGAATAGGGCTTTATTTATTTATTTATTATTTACTTATTTATTTATTTATTCATTTTTATCTTTGGCTGCATTGGGTCTTTGTTGCTGCGCTTGGGCTCTTCTCTAGTTGTGGTGAGCGGGGGTTACTCTTCGTTGTCGTGTGTAGGCTTTTTACTGTGGTGGCTTCTCTTGTTGTGGAGTACAGGCTCTAGGTGCGTGGGCTTCAGTAGTTGTGGCACACAGGCTCAGTAGTTGTGGCTCACGGGCTGTAGAGTGCAGGCTTAGCAGTTGTGGCACACAGGCCTAGTTGCTCTGCGGCATGTGGGATCCTCCCGGACCAGGGCTCGAACCTGAGTCCCTTGCATTGGCAGGCAGACTCTCAACCACTGTGCCACCAGGGAAGTCCCGGAAGTGCAGAGTCTTAACCTCTGGACTGCCAGGGAAGTCCCTGTAGATACACTTATTTATAAAATATACATGTACAATATATATATATATATATATATATATATATATTCATGAACAATGATAATATCTATGTTATAAAACATACACAAAATATAATTTTTTTTTTTTAAATTTTATTTATTTATTTATTTATTTATGACTGTGTTGGGTCTTCGTTTCTGTGTGAGGGCTTTCTCTCGTTGCGGCAAGCGGGGGCCACTCTTCATCGCGGTGCGCGGGCCTCTCACTATCGCGGCCTCTCGTTGCGGAGAACAGGCTCCAGACGCGCAGGCTCAGTAATTGTGGCGCACGGGCTTAGTTGCTCCGCGGCATGTGGGATCTTCCCAGACCAGGGCTCGAACCCCTGTCCCCTGCATTGGCAGGCAGATTCTCAACCACTGCGCCACCAGGGAAGCCCACAAAATATAATTTTGAAAGATGAGATAGGGAATTCCCTGGCAGTCCCGCGGTTAGAACTCTGCGCTCTCACTGCTGAGGGCCCGGGTTCAATCCCTGGTAGGGAAACTAAGATCCCATGAGCCCCATGGCGGGGGCAAAAAAAAAAAAAAAAATAATAGATGAAATAGAACAAAATACATCTAGAAGGCCTGGTCTTTTCTTGGTGGATCATCTTCAGTGTTCCCAGGGCTCTCACCCCTCTCTGGGGCCTGCTGGTCCTGATGACAGAGCAAGGTCAGCAGTCCTTCTAAAGGAACAGCTGGGACTGCTGGCGGGAAGGCCTGGGAGTGAGTGCTCCAGATTGGATCCGACTTCCCTCTTCTGGGTTACAAAGTCTGATGTCAGAGGGGCAGGTATTTGAACACTGGCTCTATCTCCTAACTGTGTAAACTCAGGCAAATGGCTTTGCTTTTCTGAGCCTCAGATAATATAGTTCTTACTTCGTAGGGTGGTTTGTGTTACAAGTGAGTACAGGGTCTGGCACCTGGTAATGTTTCTATAAACAATAACAATGATCATTATTACTGTACTAAGGAGCCAGGCCCTAACAGACCTTTTGATCCTCTTCTTCTAGCTAAAGAATTCAAGGCAGGTACCCCTTGTTGGAGGAAGTGAAGGAAGGGATAGGGGAGGGAAGCAGGGAGAGGCAATCCTGGAATGGGCAGGCCCACACTCTGAGAAGCAGTGTTGTGTGATGGGTGAGACAGAGGTACCTTGAGTGGAGAGGCCTGGGTGGCCTGTTCTTTCTCTTACCAGCCATGTGACCTTGGCCAGGAATTATACTTGCACCATAGCGTTATCTACTGAGTAAATGAAACAGCTCGTGAAAGTGCTTGCCCTGCAAGAAGAGCTTGAAACATAACAGTGATTATTAGTATTCCTTGACACCTAAAGAGGGTACTGTGTCTACCACCCTATTTACCTATTTGTTCATTCTATCAAGATTTGTAGCGTGACTTCTATGTGCCAGCCATACGACAGGGAACAGAAGAAAACAGTCCTTAAAACAGCTTATGACCTAGGGATACACAGGTGTTAACCAAGCAATAGGCACACACGAATCCTCACTGTGGCAGGTGCTACAAGGGAGAAGGAGTGGGGAAAAGGC
The DNA here is from genome assembly GCF_949987535.1 of Balaenoptera acutorostrata. NCBI lineage: Eukaryota > Metazoa > Chordata > Mammalia > Artiodactyla > Balaenopteridae > Balaenoptera > Balaenoptera acutorostrata. The sequence continues at coordinate 76,705,783 of NC_080076.1, forward strand.
AAAGGAATAAAGGATCAGAGAAGTGATGAGGGAAGGTCTCATGGGTAAGTGACATTTATCCTGAAATGTGAAAGATGGAAAGGAAGGAATCAGGCACAGAAGGGAGGGAGGGATGTTCCTGGGTGGAGGAAGCATGATCATGCTGGGGAAGGGTGTCTAGGCTAAGGCGAAGATGCTCCAGGTTAAGTAAAGGGTGCTGCAGGCTCAGAGAAGAGGGCTAAGGGCAGGTGCTCCAGGATGGGAACGGATGTTCCTGGCTGGAGGAAGGTGGTTCAAAGGCCCTCAGATGAGAAAGAACTTGGTGATTCCAGGCTCTGTAAGGCCAGTTGATCAAAGAAAAGCAGGGAGGTAGGGTTTGGGGGAGATGAAGCTGGAGAGGGAGGCAGAGACCAGTTTATCTAGAGTTTTCCGGGCCACTGTAAGGGTCTGGATTTTGTTCTACCAGTACAGGAAACTATTGGAGGGTTTTCAGCCAGGGCAGAGGGCAACAGTAGCTGCCGGTATAACAGGTATACATTACAGGCATCTTGCTGAGGGAGTGGTACTTGGACTTGGTGGTGGATGAGATGATGCATAGAAGTGATTGGATTCTGGAGTGGCTAAGAACCAGCCTGTGTTAAAATCTCAACTCCCGGAAATTCCCTGGCAGTCTAGTGGTTAGGACTCCGCTCTTCCACTGCAGGGGGCACAGGTTGTATCTCTGGTAGGGGAACTAAGATCCTCACAAGCCGTGATGCACAGACAAAAGAAAAACCCACCCAGCTCCCTGTTTCTTTGCTGTGTAACCTTAGGATGTTATAAATCCATTTAGTGTCTGGGCTTCCTCTCCTGTCAAGTGAAGTTAATAAATGTACCTACCTCAGTTTGGGAGGGAAGACAAAATGAGTCAATTAATGTAAATTGCTTAGCAAAGCACCTGGCACATTGTAAGCATGTGATAAATGGTAATTATAGCTCCTACTCTTACTATTATTGTTGTTCTGTTACGTCGGATAAAGAGAGGTGGGCCTGGTGATGGTATATTTGACTCAAGTCCCAGGTAAAACATTTAGAACCATGCTTGGAACATAACAGACATTTAGTAAGTATTTGCTGAATGAATGAATGAATGCATCTTTCTCTCCATTTCTGGTGAGTGAGTTCCGTCCTGCATCAGTCAACCAACACTGCTTGAGCCTTAATGTAGACCCAGCACCGTGCTAGGCAGTGGGTGTAGGAAATGTATACACAATTCAGTCAACACGGGTGCCCACTGGCTCTCATTCAGGCAGTGCCCACTCCTCTATTTCTGCTTTCTGATCCAGCTCAAATGCCAGTCTTCCTTTTCCTCTCCAACTTTCTGTACTCCCCCTCTCCTGAGCCTGCAAAACTCTCTTAAGTTCTTACGGTCCTCATACTTTACTTGATATATGGTAATTTGTCCCTTTACTGGAGCATAAACCCCTCAAGGACTGGCAGCAAGTCTCATTCAGGTATAGATTCCTCCAAAGGACCTGACTCGGTGGAAAAGGCATATTGGATTAATTCAATGCAAAGTGAAGAGGCAAAGATGGAGCCACTGAGAACTTGGGCAAGACCCTTCTCTCTTTGGATCTCTAAATTTCTCCATCTGTAAAGCAAGAAGTAGATCTCAGAGGCTCTTCATGGCAGCTGTTCTCAACCTTTGTGAAATTGGGACACTCCTGGTGGAATGACATTCCCATGTGACGCACAATTCCATGGACATTCAGATAAGACAGCCTGAGGCTCTATATAACCCCAGCTCTTCCTCTGTCTGCCAGGAGAGCATGTCTGAAGGTCAGGGAGCAAGTGTGATGTTATTTATAGACATAACCTTGAGTCCGCTCTTCCTCATTTGTTTATTTCTTTTTCTTCTTCATTTTGTTCTTTCTTTTTTTAAAGCAAGTGGAGCGTTTTCAAGCTTCAGTAGAGGTATTGGTTAAGAATACCAGGTCAGAAGCCAGAAGATCTGCATAGAAATCCCTTCTTTGCCACTTCTGAGTTGAGTGACCTTGGACAAGTTCCTGAGCCTGGGTTTTCTGGTCTGCAAAATGGGAGGATCATAGTAGAATCAACCTCAGCGGGCTGTGAAGAGGAGTAAATGAGATCATGCAGGAAAGTTCTTAGCACCATCCGGAGCAAATGTCAAGGATTCAGTAAAATTGTCTATATTTACTTTTACTGTGATTAGTTACATGCTACACGTAACACACTAGAAAAATTAGGATACGATGCTGAAGACTGAAAACTAAGCACTTGATTAGCTTCTGCCAAAGTTAATCTTTTGTGGTTTTCTGACCCAGTCTTGAGGGTCCTGAGTACAGGTAGATTTCCCTGCTAAGATGGGAAATAGATTTATGGATGTAGCTCATTCTTTCTTTGCCTGGTTACTCTATTCCCACTGTCTCTTCCTATCTTCCTTTTAATTTTTTAAAATTTTGGCTTTTTAGTAAAGTATGATTCTCTTTTTTATTGAGCTATAATTTACATAAAGTGAAATGTACAAATTTTAAGTGCATAGCTTGATGAATTTTATATATAACTACAACCCAAATTAAGATACAGACCTGTGTTGTCTACTAAAGTGACCTCTCACCACATGTGACTACTGAGTGCTTGAAATGCAGCTGGTCCAACCTAAGAAGAGCCATAAGGACCAAATATACATTGGATATCAACTAATGTAAAAAATGAATAAAATATATCTTAACAATTGTATGTGGTTGACAGCTCTGGATTACATCTTAGTTCTATTGGACAGTGCTGGTATAGAAGAACATTTTCATCCTCCAGAAAATTTCTTGCTTCCCAGTCAATATCTGCTCCCTTCCTCCCACCCAAGACAAACACTATTGCAACTTCTCTCCCCATGGATTTGTTCTGCCTGTTCCAGAACTTCATATAGATGGAATCATACAGTATGTAGTTTTAGGGGTTCAGCTTCTTTTGCTCAACATAATGTTTTTGAAATTCATCCATGTATCAGTCATTTGTCCCTTTTTATTTTTGCGTAGTATTCCATTGTATGAATGTATCATAGTTTATTCATTCTTCTATTAATGGACATTTGGATTGCTTCCAATTTCTGACTATTATGAATAATGCTCTTATGACCATTCTTGAAAAAGTCTTTAAATAGTCTCACCCAAATTACTTTTACTATGTTTTTTGACTGTTAAAATCAATCTGTACCCACAGGAAAAATCCATTCGCATACTAACACACAATGTGTGTCAACTCCCCCTCCCCTGCCCTGTTTGATGTTAATGGTTTATGGTTTGATGTAAATTCTTTCAGACGTTTTCCTCCACCTATAGAATCAAGTGTTATCATTTTTTTAATTTTTTTTTTTTTTTTGACCACGCAACATGTGGGATCTTAGTTCCCTGACCAGGGATGGAACCATCGCCCCTGCAGTGGAATTGCAGGGTCTTAACCACTGGACCACCAGGGAAGTCCCCAAGTATTATCATTATTAATAAAATTGTCACTTTGCTGCTTCCTCCCTTGGAGATGGCTGCATAACTCTTGATTCTTGTCCTCCTTGTTCTAGAGTCCCTAGAAGACCAAAACTGGAAGAGACTTAGGGATAGCCTAGGGAAGGCAGATATATAGCACTCCTCCTGTATTCCCGGATTAGCTGTATCCATGTCAGACATCGCTAATCAATCATAGCGTTCTATCCTTGCCCTGCCCCAGCCACTTCTAATCAACAGGAAAAATAAATGAAACCAATTTCCCATGTCTGAAATAATTTGGCCGCCGTCCATTTTGCTGATGAATAAACTAGGGCTCAGAGAGGGGAAGAACCTGCTTCAAGGTCGGAGATGGAGCCCCAGGCTCCTGACTCCCTGTCTAATGCTTTTTCTACTACATTCACTGACTCCAAAAACGATTTCCCTGGGATACCTGAAAACCTGGTCTCTAGGGAGAGGGCAATTTATTCCCCAGACAGGACTCATAGATGGGACCCACTCCTCTAGCCAGCCCTTCATCTTTATGCTTTGCCTGAATGTAACCGGAAGCCCCTGCCAACAGACTGGCATCCCTTCCCCCACAGTCACCACGGATAGACCTGCGGTTTCTGTTCTCCAGGTCTGCAGTTTCAGTTTCCCAAAATAAACATTTAAAAAAATAAAGGAGACATGCCCTTAGCATCTTTGTCTTCAGCACCAGAATTGTGGAATTATTAATTGACCAGACTAAATCAAATTGTTAATTACAGCAGAGAGGCGACTTCAGGTGCTGAAACCGTTAAACTCCAAAAGCATCCCCCTTTCACCAACACGTCAAACTGACTCTGGCTGTCATTGGAAGCGACAGTGAGAAAGTGGGAGAGTCAGCAGGTCTGGACAGACTGTGGGTGTTCTCAGCTGGGCAAGCAGAATAAGTTTATTTAATTCTCTCCCTGCCCCGGCAAGGGGGAAAAGTCAGAGGGAAAAAACGCAGACAGAATGTAGCGTAACGTTTGAGTCAGGTTGAGCTGGGTTTAGACCGGCCCCGCACATTTGCTAGCCGCGGGACCCTGGCCATATCATTTCTGGTATCCAAGTCTCAGTTTCTTCATCTGTAAAACAGGCATGTTAATAGAACCTACTGCGTTGGATTATCGCAGTGATTAAAATGACTTGCTTAAAAAGCTGTAAATAAAACTCTTGTATTTGGCTCTAGATTATAAGCTCTGCAAGAGTAGGGATAGCTGCCTGTCTCATTCAACATGACATCCTCCAGCGCTACCACACTGACTGGTTCTAGGCAGGTACTTATTGAACATCTAGTGTAAGGTATGGTCCTGAGCATGGAGATGATGGTGGAAGAGAGTGCAGAGAGGCTTAGCACAGAAACCCTGCCCTTAAGTAGCTCTCATACCAGCCTAACAGACAGTCCAGAACCTCTATAACAAGTGCATTGTTGTATATTAAATAGGTAGATAATATGATGTAGGGGTTCATGGTGGAAATTCTGGCATCAGACTTGAGTTCAAATCTCAGCTCCCCCACATCCTACCAATCTGATCTTTATTAGCAAGTTTACCTCTCGATGCTTCTGTTTCGGGATCTGTAAAATAGGGGCCTGCCTTATAGAGCTGTTGTAAGGACTGAATGAGTTTCATGAAGCAAAGTGCTTAATACAGTGCCTGGAACGTAGTAATTGCTCAATAAGTCTTAGCTATTACTTTTCCCATTTACTATGTGACTTTGGACAAATTACTAATCTTCTCTAAGACTTGTTTTCTTGGTCAGTAAAATAAAAATACAAGAGTTCCTACCGTGAAGTATTGCTGGGAGAATGAGATGGGAAGATCCCTGAAAAGTGCTTAGCACAATGTCTGGTATATGGAAAGTACTTAATAATTTCTAGATGATAATAATAATAACAATAATGATAAAAACAAGGTGCCATGGGGCAAAAGAAAGTCAATCTCATTTTGATGTATAGACACTGGGCTAAGAGAAAGGTTTATAATAGGTAAGGGATTTTTTTTGGTAGCAACTTTATTGAGATATAATTCACATACAGTACAAACTACCCATTTAAAGTTTATAATTCAATAGTTTTTAGTATATTCAAAAAATTGCGCAGCTATCACCATAATCAATTTTAGAATACTATCATCACTCCAGATAGAGACCTGTACCCACTAGCAGTCATTTCCCTTTCCCTTTCCCTAGATCTCCCCCCTCCCCTGACCTCCCGAACGCTAGACAATCACCAGTTTACTTCCCATTTCTGTGGATTTGCCTATTGTAGACACCTCATATAAATGGAATCATACATTATGTGGCCTTTTGTTTCTGGCTTCTTTCACTTAGCATCAAGTCTTCAAGATTCATCCATGTTGTAGCAAGTCTCAGTATTGCATTCCTTTGTATGGCCAAATAATATTCCATTGTATAGAGTTGATAGATATTTGACTTGTTTCCACTTTTTGGCTATTATGAATAATGCTGCTATGAACTGTCATGTATAAGTTTTTGTGTGGATTATGTTTCCATTTCTCTCTGGGGTATATACCTAGGAGTGGAATTGCTGGGTTATATGGTAACTCTATGTTTAACCTTTAGAGGACCTGCTTTTCCAGACTGTTTTCCATAGTGCTATACCATTTTTACATTCCCACCTGCAGTGTACGAAGGATCCGATTTCTCCAGATCCTTACTAACACTTGTTATTATCTATCTTTCTGATTATAGTTATCTCAGTGGGTATGAAGTGATATCTCATTTTGGCTTTGATTTGCACTTTCTTGATGGCTAGTGACGTTGAGCATCTTTTCAGGTGCTTATTGGCCACTTACATATCTTCTTTGGAGAAATGTCTATTCAGATCCTTCGCTCATTTTTTTAAAATTTATTTATTTTTATTTATTTATTTTTGGCTGCACTGGGTCTTCGTTTCTGTGCGCAGGCTTTCTCTAGTTGCGGCAAGTGGGGGCTACTCTTCGTTGCGGTGCACGGGCTTCTCATTGCGGTGGCTTCTCTGTTTTGGAGCATGGGCTCTAAGTGTGCGGGATTCAGTAGTTGTGGCACACGGGCTCCGTAGTTGTGGCTCACAGGCTCAGTAGTTGTGGCACACAGGCTTAGTTGCTCCGCGGCATGTGTTATCTTCCCGGACCAGGGCTCGAACCCGTGTCGCCTGCATTGGCAGGCGGATTCTTAACCACTGCACCACCAGGGAAGTACCCCTTTGCTCATTTTTAATTGAGTTATTTATCTTTTTATTATTGAGTTGTATGACTTCTTTTTATATTCTAGATACAAGTCCCTTATCAAATATATGATTTGCAAAATTTTTCTCCTATTCTTTGGGTTGTTTTTTTCACTTTCTTGATGGTGTCCTTTGAAGCACAGATGTTTTAATTTTAATGGTGTCCAACTGATCTATCTTTCTTTTTCCAGTTTTAGGTCTTTGCACCATTTTGAGTTGGCTTTTGTATGCGGTGTGAGGTAGAGGTACCACTTAATTCTTTTGCACGTGGTTATCCAGTTGAAGAGATTGTTCTTCTCCCATTGAATTGTGTTCATACCCTTATCAAAAAATCAGTTGATTGTAAATGTGAGGGTTTATTTCTGGACTCTCAATTCTATTCTATTGATCTATATGTACATCCTTATGCCAGTTCCACACTGTCCTGAAGAGAACTGAATCTGAACTGGACCAAGTTAACTGGACCTGGGAATGCACAGTCACCATGTCTCCTTACCTCTCCACAGTGCTTCAGAATTTCTAAGGTGTTTTCATATGCATGATCTCACTTAAGTCTTGCAGCAACTCTGAGAGTAAGTGGAAGTCCAGAAGGTTGAGTGGCAAATCCCTAGACTCATCCATCCAGAAGCAGTGGTGGTTCCAGGACCAACCTATGGATCCTTTGACTCTTGGTCAAGTGCTCTCATTACCCCCAGCCAATTGCCTGCTGGTCGAGTCCAGGAATTTGGGAAAAGTAAAAAGTATAGAGAGAAATTAGGGCAAAAATGGGGGGAAGGGTATAAAACAGACTGATTATAAATGTTTGGCTCCTAATCAGCTTACGGTAAATTTTCCGTTCTCCTGCATGGACAAGAAATGGGATGTTCTGGGTAATCCAGTGTTTTGCTTGGGCATTGCATTTTCAAAGAATGAGAACACAGTGAAATACTCTCAACACCAAAACCACACAGGCTGTAATTTAATCTTTAATTTTGTTATTGTTGTCATTCTAGAAGACTCTTTAGTATATTTTAAAGCAGTGTTTCTTCAAGAGTGGTCCAAGGAAAACCTCAGCTATCAGCATCATCGGATAGAGGTGCTTGTTTAAAAATGCAGTTTTCAGAGCCCCCGTCTACTGAAAATCACTGGGTGATTTTTTTTAATGCACGTTAAAGTTTGGGAACCACTGTTTGAGAGCAGGGGAAACCAAATTATGAATATCAATTATCATTGCACTTAAGAGATGCAGAAATTCTGCTTAAATGAGAGTTCTGGTTAACAGATTAATGGACCTCATTTCCTTCAATTCTTTGCTGAAACATCACCCTCCCTGTGAGAACTTTCCTGATTTAAAATTGCTTATCACCCTCTCCCCCATGCCTCCCACCCTCCCTAGCCCCCTTCCTTCTCCCCAGTGCTTACCAACATGTAACTGACAAATCATTAATTTATTTATCTATTTATTTATTATCTGACTCCTGTCTCTAGTAAGCAAGTTTCGCCAAGGTAGGTGGTAGGAATATAGCACCTAAGACAGTGTCTGGTAGGTAGAAAGTGTTCAATAAATATTTGTGGAATGAATGAATGTGCCAAGTTGCATCTTGGTGCTTGGGCGGAATGTCATTTGCCCACTGTATTTCTCGAAAGGATTTTTTAAAGTATAAAGCAATTTATGCTTTAATTCTCTCAGTGATTTTCAGGGTGTGTCATACAAGAGAGAAAGAGCTGGAACCGAATCCTCTAATCTCCTAATTCTGGGGTTTGGGCCAGTTGCTCTAAAGATCGTTTTTTCTTAATACCACTGAGATCTTCAATTTACTGTGAGGATCATCCATTTACAGCTGCATTGTCCTGTGAGGGTTACCTCTAGAAGGACTCCTCACCCCTACTGTGAACAAAGTGGAAGGAAGCAATGAGACTGGGATGAGAACCTGCAGTGAGAACCTGCAGTGGGAGGGGACTTCTGTAAATTCACCCCACACGTGACAGGTAGTGACAACAAGTAGAAACTTCCTCCTCTGAGGTCCTGCATGAGGATGCTAATAAATGGTTCCTAACTCACCGGGCTTGGCTGGCTCTGCACAAATGACCCTTACCCGTTTCCTACCCTCCCAAGAGCACCAGCACCAAAATCGATGCTCATGGGCACTTTGGGGCTCCCTCCTCCCCGCACCTCCCCACTGGCCCCATTTTACACGCAGGAAGCCTGAAATTTAGACCCAGGAATGATCAGTTCCCTAACACCGGAGATGCTCTTTGCTGACCCTTATCCATGTCTCTCCCAGGACACACCTGATGTCCCAGTTTGTATTAAGATGGTGAGAAATACCCTGTGTGGGGTGCCCCCCACCCCCAGTCCAGGGGATTCTGAGAAATTGTGAGACCAGTCAGATGATAAAAACAGGAAAAAGCAAGTTTGTTTCTAGTGTTATGCACACAGAGTGGCAGGATATACCTGCTGAGTGTTCCCAGAAGGTCCCTGAGGAAACCATTAACCTGAGTCTCTCCTGTTCTTCTACTAGAGGTGGCTGGGGTGGGGTGGGGGCAGGGAAAATATATTGAGAGGAGGGGGATGGGCATCCTTCCAGAGGTCAGGGTTACGTTGCCCGGAGCTCCGGCACACGTTAATAAAAGGTGGCTAACTTGAAGATGGAGGTCAAGGTGAGCAAGGGGCTTGTCATCAGGGATTGTCACTGGGTTACACAGAGCGATTGAAGAGTGGGGGGGAAGGAGTGGGAGGTGAGTTGGGAGGGAGGGGTTTGTGTGGCACTGAGACCCCCAGCAGTGTTGGGGATTTGGGGAGGAGTGGCTGCCTTAGCCTCTGACTTTGACCCTTTCTTGGCTGGTTTCAGCCAAGGAATTGAGGAGAGGATATGGATTTGGAGAGGTGGCGGATAGGGAGAGTGGCCTGGGTCCGGAGGTGATCCAGGATGGACTTCCTCGGGGTTCCCAGGATAGAGGAGGGAGTTTAAGGGGTGGATGAGATGGCCCCCAGGAGCCTGGGGCGAAAGCACTGGAGGATCTCAGAGACCCAGAAGATGGGGGTGTGGGGAGAAGGAAGACGGGAAGGCGTTTGCCTCCATGGAAGTACTCTAAATTGAGACGGACGGAGAGAAGTAACTCCAAACGCAGTGGGTAGGCAGCCTAGGTTCTTCCAATCCGGTGGAGTGGGGCTTAGAACTCTGTAAAAAAAAAAAGAGAGGGGGTCATTCAGAGGGGAAGGTGCACAGCTGAGCCATCGGGCTCCTAACCTGGAAACGGGAGGCTCTGGAGGCGCTGACCTTTCCCCCAGCCTCGGTGGGGAGCTGGGCGGTGAACCTCTGGAACCTGCTTTCCCGAATCCAGACAGAAGTCCGAGTAGGGCTGACACGAGGGAGCCGGGGAGTGAGGGAAACGGTGGCGACTCCTCACACTGGAGGGGGTTGCGGGCAGCGGCAAACCAAGAACCCGGGATCGGGGCAGGGGGTTTCTCAACAGACTATAGAGTCCACGGCTGAGGACGGAAAGGATTTGGGGGACCTGAGAGGGATTCTCAGAAAGGGTTGAGGGGAACGGACACGATTTCTACCGCGGTGCTGAATGAAGGCTCTCCGCTCGGGACGCGAGGCACCGAGAGGGTTCCCCGAATTGGATATGGGGGATATGGGACACTGGGAGCGGACTGAGGGCCGCTGAGGGGGGAACTCTAAATTAGGTTCGGCGGAAACTGGGGGCTCGGCGGGTGATTCTTGCTCGGACTGGGGGAATGGAGGGATCCTCACCAGTTGGAACGTGAGGGGATTGGGGTTCTATCTCCCTCCCGACCCAGGGAGATTGGGGACCTCTTAGATTCTGGATAGCGGGGACCTGAGAAGGAGGACTGGGGGGCCCCAGATCCGGAACCGAGCTACCTTGAAGGCACCGGGAAGCGCTTCATTCCGAGAGGGCGTTCCCGCGGCCCGGCCCCCGTGCCGGGGTGGATGGGGGGTGCGGCCGCGCCCAGGTCCCGGCCCGCCTCGGGATTCGGGGTCTCTCTCGCCCTCGGGGACCCGGGAGCCCGGCGGGAGCGGGGTCCCGGCGCCGCCGCCTCCGCGGGCGCCCGGGCGGACCGGCGAGCGCTGGGATTTATGCTCGCAGGGCGGCGGGGGGAGGAGCCGGCAGGTCGGCCCCCGGCGGGCCCTCCCCTCGGCCGTCCCCGCCCGCCCGCCCGAGCGGGGTCGGGGGAGGGGGCAGCATGGCCTGTCCGTCCGGCCCCCTTCGCCGCGCTCCTCATCTGCCCCGCGCCGAGCGCTGCCGCCGCCGCCGCCGCCGCCGCTCCGCTGCCCGCGCCGCCCGCGGCTCCCGATGGAGACTGACGCGCCCCAGCCCGGCCTCGCCTCCCCGGACTCGCCGCACGACCCCTGGTACGGCCCGGCCCGGCCCGGCCCGGCCTTACTGGCCCGCGCCCGCCCCGGCCCCGCCAACATGGCCGATCCGGGTCGGGCCGGGCCTCCCCGGGGCCCGGGCCCGCGCCCCCTGCGCCCGGGCGCCCGGCGCTCACGCGGGCCCTTTGTGTCTCTCCTCCTCCCGCAGCAAGATGTTCATCGGGGGACTCAGTTGGCAGACTACGCAGGGTGAGCGAGCCCGGGAGCGCCCGCCGGCCCGGCTGGGCACCCGGGACCCCCCGGCGCCCCGGAACCGGACACCCCAGCCCGGCCCTGCGCCCCGCTGACCCCGGGCGCCTCCGCGCCCTGTTTCGCGCCCCGCCCGGGGACCCCGAGAGCGCAGAGCGATCGGCTAGCGCGCACGGCCCAGCGGGTGGAGGGGAGGAGATGAGGGGTTCAGGGGGCATCGGGGGGTGGGCTGAGCCCCCGGGACCCGCCGGCGGCAGCGCCAACTCCGCTCGCACCTGCGGCTCAAACTTTTGTGAGGCGGCTCCCGGAGCGGCGGGAACCCGGCCGGAGCCGTCCCCCCTCCAGCCCAGCTCGGCCCTCAGCTTCCTGGGGCCCCCAGTGGGCGCCAGGAGGCTCCACGGGAGCCGGGTGAGGACCGGGGGTGGGGGAAGCGGTGGAGAGCGTGCAGCCTGCTTGGCGCGGGGGCGGCCGGGCCGAGCCGGGGTCACTGGGGGCAAAGGACGCGGGAAGGGGGGAAGGGCGCGGGGCGCGGGCTGGTCCGAAGGCGGGTGTGTGGTTACAGAAGGGCTGCGCGAATACTTCGGCCAGTTCGGGGAGGTGAAGGAGTGTCTGGTGATGCGGGACCCCCTGACCAAAAGATCCAGGTGAGCCCCTCACCCCCTCCTCCTGCTCCCGGCTCGCCCCCCTCCGCCGCCACTCACTGCCTTGTAACCATCTGCCTCTCCCTCACTACCGTGCGCAGGGGTTTCGGCTTCGTCACTTTCATGGACCAGGCGGGGGTGGATAAAGTACTGGCGCAATCGCGGCACGAGCTCGACTCCAAAACAGTGAGTGGCCCTCGGGGCTTCGGGGGTCCCTGGGGAGAGGGAGGTCGCTGGAGGAGAGGGTCAGGCCTCTCCCCAGGGGACAGTTGGATGGGGTCCTGAAGGAAGGAGGGAGTTTTCTGAGTAGAAGGGCTGCCACACACTGAAACTTTGTCACTAGAGTTGAGGGGAGACGGAGCAGGAAAATCCCAGGCCAGCTAGGAGATGTTGCATCCCCCCAACCCCTCCAGTACCGGTGAGGGAAGACGCAGCTACCATCCCCTCCCTGTACATACTAATCTTGATGCCTCAGAGAGGAGCTTGGGGTGGGGCTAGGTCCCTCCCCTAGCCCAAATTGGGTGAGTCAGGGCTGCAGTGACCCACCCGTGGCTTCTCCGAACTCTAACTAGTATTTGGCTCCCCCCACCCCATTCCAGACCAATGGCAAAGCATCATTGAATCCCCCTCCCTTCTTCCTTCCCTCCCTCCTCCCCTGACTTTTGGTCAATGAGCTCCTTGCTTTGTGTGGAAGACGTGAACCTGCTTTGCCCATGAAGGGATTTATGAGAAGGGAGCTAGCTTGCCTGGAGACAACCCTTTCCAGCTAGATCTGAGGAGAAGCTGCTTGCTGGGCATTCAAACTCCGGGAACATTTTGCTGCTATCTCACTGCTCCCCCAGTGTCTTGGGCCCTGCAGGGGGCGCTGGCACAGGCCCCAGCTCAAGGGGAGAGGGAAGAGGAGAAAGCAGAGGAGGGGTTCCTCTGTGATGGGGTGACTGTCTGCCAGGGGGCCGGGACAGTGCGATCTCTCACCACACTCCCCCACTCTCCTCCAGCCCTGGGCCTCCCTGCTTGGGTCAGTCATTGGCTCCTGTTTACCTGCAACAATAGCTGGTTGTGCCCAAGAATTTGTTAAATTACCTCCTGTCCCCAGCTCCTGTTATCTCTGCCCAGTGGCTCCCACTCCTGCTCGCAGTAATGAGCAAATGAGGCCAGGCCTCAACTTTGCCGGCTCTGAAAGGATCTTCTTGGCGCAGACTGAGTGACCCAAGCTGGGAATGGAGAGACAGTGGCCTATTGTTTTTGGTGATTATCTGCCATCAAGCTGCCTGTTCTCCTACCATCCCCTGTCCTCAGAATGCACTGATGGCTTCTGCAGCTCAGGAAGCAGAGATTTTGGGGCTGGGGCTGGAGCTGAGGGCGGGGGCATGGAAGATGGATAAGGGGAAGAGAGAGGTGAGGAAGGAGGATGAGACGGGCATCCTTCTGAGATTTGGGACTTGAAAAGGGCAAGGGCTTTGTGTTTGGCATTCTCCAGCCTGGGAAGGGAGGTTTATTGTGAGGAGTCTATTTTGGGTTCTGACTTTCACCTTTTATTTACTTGTTGGGTTTTACGTTGCCAGCTGTGAGTCAGAGTGGAGGTAGGGTGTGTCAAGGATTGGGTGTGCGTGGCTCTGCAGGACATAGCTTGGGTACCATCTCCCCATCAGTGTCTGCACATGGGGACTGTCTGAGGTGTGCTCTGGCAGCCTCCAGGAGAAATAGAAGGACGAACATGTCCATCGAGGTACGAAATCATACCTTCAGACAGGAGAATGGGCAGCTGTGATTATCCCTGGAGCCCCTTGGCATTTGGGGAGAGAGGAGGCATTTCCCAGTGTGGATTTTGGAGGTTCCTTCTCTGTGGGTAGATTCCAGAGGGGGAACCAGGGAGGCTGGCCCTGGTTTGTGCCATTTGGGCAGTGAGGGACCAGAGCCCGTTGCCTAGAACTAGGCTGAGTTTTGAACGGAAGGAACTCTGGGGAAAGATAGATCTTCCCTGCGATTGGCTGGTGAACTTCTGAGTGGTTTCCACCCATGTGAGTGGCAAGAAGCTCTGAAATGACCGGGCCTCATAGATCGTGCATTGATCACAGTGTCTCGTGCTCTGGCTTTTGCTGTTTGTCAGTACGAATATAGTACCCAGGAGTACCCAGGTGCATCTTGCTTTTCCCCTTTGGTTGTTCACAGCCAAGGGCAAAGGTGGCCTGCTGGTAATAGCACCTTTGTTTGTGCAATGAAGGGCAGTTCACAAAGGAATGCTTTCACCTGCATTATCTCATTTGATTCCCTGCAGCTCCCTCTGGGAAAAGTGGGTGCTATTGTCCCCACTTTGCAGATGGGGGAACTGAGGCTCAGAGGGATCAGGCAAGTTACCAAGATCACAGGCTTGGCCAGGGGCCCAAAGTTTCTGAGTTCAAATCCCGTGTTCTTGCGTGTCACCAAACCTGCGCTCTGCTTCACCCCAAGCCGAGCTGTATTATCAGGGAACTGTTTGTTTGCGGCCTCAAGAAGGGCTGTTAGATGTCGATGGTATTGGGAAAACAGAATTGAGTCTACCTTTGGTGGTTTATGAACTCTTATCTTGAAGCCTTTTTCAGGCAAAGAGTGTTTCCATTCACAAGGCTTCCGAAGTCTGGATCGCATACCTCACCTGGACAGGTATCTGTCAGGCAGGAAGGCCCTTGATATACCTGGTGCTGGAAGGAATAACACTTTGTTTACTTTTTTCTGGTTCTTGCTGAGGGCTAGACAACAAGTGCTTTGTAAGCATTACCTCAAATAATCTGGTGACAGCCCTTTGAGGTGGATGTTAGTATTGGTCCATTTTGCTGGTGAGCTCAAGCCTGAGGCTCAGAGAGGTTAAGTAATTTGTGCAAGCTCTCACAGCTGGGAAGCAGTGTAAGTGGGATTCGAACCCAACAGCCTGGCTCTAGGGCCTAAATGCTTAACTGTTACATTTTCCTGCCAGAGGCTGTGGTGGTTTCTGTCACCTCTGTGTCCTGGGATGAGAGAGGTCCTCAGATCTTCAGGCTGAGTGTGATAACCAACGCCCCTCTACCTCTTTCTTCCCTTTCAGATTGATCCCAAGGTGGCCTTTCCTCGGCGAGCACAGCCTAAGGTAGGTATGTGTGTGTCTGGGAGCAGCTGTGTACAACCGGCAGTGATTTTCCCAGCATTCCCTTCTATGGAAGAGGCTTCTGGTTGGAGTGTTAATGGCATGGACTGGGATGGGAGGAGGGACGATTCTTCACGTCCTTGTTCTGTGAATTGCAGACACCATGCATTTTTCCATCTGTTGAGAGAAGGAGGAACCCCTCAGGTGATTCATTGCCCTGTATTTGAAGCCAGTACACTTTGGACCCTGGGTCTAATTCTGACTCTGGAGATCACAGCCTCTGTGTCCAGCACCTCTGGGAGGTCAAACACAGCCCAGACTTACCCTCTGAGGCTGAGCTAAAGTCAGGCCAGGGAGCTACCTCTGACCCCCCAATTACCACCCCCCGCCTCTGAGGTGAGGTGTGTTGGGCTTGCAGAGTGGGAAGGGACCATGATGTCTGTCACCTGTTATCTTTCAAGTTGGGTGACTGTGGCTGCCCTCCCAAGTATTCTTTTTCCCTGGTGCTGTGGCGAGTTTTTCTGGGTGTATGGAAAACAGATTTCTGAGCAGTTGAGCTATACAGAACTCAAAACTTTTGGTGCAGGACAGGGGCCTATTCCAGGGCCCAGGGCAACTAGCCACATCTTAATTTTTAAGCAGTCGAAAACAGGAGACAGGCGGAAGGCTGACTACAGTACAGAGATCAAGACCCCTGAGACTGCTGATTTATCATGTGTCCTGGGACTAGGTCCCTCTCCAGAAGATCTCAATTCCCCCTTTGCAAGGGGTCGGTGGGAACTAGGATGCTTTAAGATTTTGAGTCATGGCGCCCAGCTCCTGCCACAGCAAAGGGAGAGAGGCAGGTTTTAGGAGACAGGAAAAGGGCATCACTGGAAGAGTCCAGCAGAGGGCCTGAAAGCAATTATGAAGCAGGTATTTGAAGGAAGCCGCACCAGGGAGCACATGGTCGGAATTGGGTTAATTCCATTAAGCAGTTTGGTGACAGAAGGTGCTTTAGTGTTAGGATGGGGCTGGGAATTGCCATGGATTAGCCATGCACTCCTGGGGTAATTAGGACCATGTGTTCTTCCTAAAACAGGGCTGGGGCCACGGGGCAGCCAGAGGTTGGGTTGGGAGGAGGTTGATGAAGAAAATGTCGGGTGTTGAGTTCAGGGGGACCCTGGGATGGGCCTTGGCCTCTCCCAGGAGGGGCTGGTGGGGTCTTTGAGGTAGGCTGTAGGTCTGGGTCTCTAAGCCACCCCCTTCCTTACACAGACCCCAGGAAGCGAGCCAGCCAGGGTGTGGGGTACACAGCTGCCCGTTACAGGCCTAGAGGCAGGGGAGCTCGCGGGGAGGGGGAGCTTCCGAGTAGCTGGGGCCACAGAGAGCTTGTCAGCTGGCGCCCTGGCAGGAGGGCTGGAGCCCCTGCTGGTGGCGGTAGGCCACAGGACTCAGATGCCCACTTTCTCATTCCCTCCCCTAACAGATGGTGACTCGAACGAAGAAGATCTTTGTTGGGGGGCTATCAGTAAACACCACGGTGGAAGACGTGAAGCAGTATTTTGAGCAGTTCGGGAAGGTGGGTCAAAACTGGGGGTGCTGGCTGGGGGGTATGAAAGGCCTGTAGAATTTTGGTCAGTAGCAAGTGGAGTCCAGCCAGGTCATTCCAATTCCTGCAAGAGTTGAAAAGGGGGCTGGGTCCTTTTGTGGGTGAGACTGGGCCAACCCACCGTTCAGGCTCCTGGCCTAACTGTGGGCTTCGGACTCTGGACACGTCCCCAGGGAGAGAAGCCACACAGTAGCTGTCCCTGTTGTTGCCCTTCTCCTGCTTATCTTCATTCTCCTGAGGGAGGCTGTGCTCGCGAAGCCAGTTCAATCCAGTCACCCCTTGGCCTCCTGGGAGTTTGCACCTGTCCAGTCCACGGGCGGTTGTACCTTCCCCCACTCCTTCCTGGTGAGGATGATAAGGAAGCAATAAATATGACTCCCAGTTGTACTCAGGACCCTCCTTGCACAGGTGGGAGCTGAGGGGGAGGGTGCCGATCTCTTAGCTATTGGGGAGGGGCTGAAGAGACCACCCCAAATTCCTGATCAGTCCCGGAGGACTGCTTCTTAGCTCTGAGGTGCATGGAGCTTACATTTCTGGGCCATTTAGTCCATGCAGAAGCAGATGTGGTGACATCAGACAATAGGATGTCCCCAGAAAGGGGAGCAATGTGAACATCAAGGTCCCATGGAGAGATGGCTAGGAGGGGACCAAGTTTTAAGTCTGGGGCTGAAGTAGGGCTGCTGTGCTTAGTGCTGGGGTCCCTGGTCTTTTCTAACGTGAGACAGGCTGCAGGCTGGATCCCACTTTCCCGTCAAGGCTCTTTCAGTTCCCTGTTAGGCAAAGGGTACAGGAGAACGTGGCTTGGGAATGGGATGTGAGCTGGGGACTGGGTGGGTTTCCAGCCCCACCCCTCCGTCTCTAGGGTAGAGGGGGAGAGGGTGGGAGGTCCCCTGGCCAGCGGATGCTGGCGATGCGAGGGCCAGAGGCCTAGGCTCAGGCGCCTCAGCGGGGACCCGGGCACAGGACCCAGGGCAGGTCGGCCGCCTGGGCCCCAGAGGGAAGGGCGCTCCTGGGAAGCAGCAGGCCCCGCTCGGCTCCGGTGGGGTGTCTTTGTGTCTGAGCGCCGAGCATTAGAGCTCGCACTAATCTGATCCAGCAGCTGTGATTGGAGGCCGCCTGCCCCCGGGGCCGGCGTTGCCATGGCAACCGGGCCCCAGGAGAAGCCGTCAGCGGCCGCGTCTTTTGTTCGGGCCTAAATCGGCGTTGGCATGTGAAACCGGCCCGGGGAGGCCAGGGGGAGCTGGAGAATAGGCTGCCAGGGAGCGAGGGGGACAGCCGGGAATGCCAAGGGCCCCGCGGCGGGGGGCCTCCCGCCCGGATCGAGGGGCCGCCGCCGAGGGGGGAACAATGGTCAGCCGCCATGGCTGCCACTCAGGCTTAGCGGCCGCCGAACTTGGCGGCTCCCACTGGTCAGCAGGCCTCGGCCGCCTCCCCTCCCCCCGCCCGAGCCCCCCTGCCCCTGGGTTCCCATGGAGACCAAAGCCTATTAAGGACACTGGGCTGGGAGCCTCTCTCCCCTCAGCTGGCCTCAGGAGGGGGACACTGGTGGGGGTCCCCTGGACCCCCAGCCACTTTCCTTGCTCTGTGCCTTGGCCTCAACCCCGGTGCCCCAGTCTGGGTCTGTCCAGCCAAGGCCCAGGTTGAAGGGTCTGGGGGGCCAGGGCTGGTAGAGTGGGAAGGTTGGATGGAGGAAGGGCTGTGGATTTGGGCTGAATCAGTTATGGGTCCGGCAGGAGCTCAAAGCTGCAGGATGGGGGAGGAGGGTGTGGCTGGTTCATCTACTCATTCGTTCAAAAAATAATCACAGTAGCACAAGTCCAGGTGCTCAGTAGGGTGGTCATGGTCATAACTGGCACAGGCACTGTCTTCATGGAAACTTCAAAGCCAGTGGTGTCCAGCTGTTCTGTCTCTAGCTTTGCCACCTTCCCCCATGTGACTGTGGGTAAGCCCCTCTATAATAAAAGTAATAATAATAATAATAATAATGGCTGTTATTCATTAAGCACTTACTGTATCCCAGGTACTATGAGTTAAGAGTGTTACATGCACTATCTCATTTAACTCCTCCCTATAAGACACTGTTTATACCCATTTTACAGATGAAGAACTTGAATCATAGAGACATAAAGCTGCTTGCCAAGCTTACTTTCCAATTCCAGCCTGTCCTACTCAAAGCTTGTGCTTCTATCACAAGCCTCCTTTCCGGGTTTCTCTTTTCCCTGTGCTAAACATGCATTGTCCTTCCAGTTTGGACTGTCTAGCTAATTTGGGATGTGGGCTCAGAATGGGTCCATAGCATGGGAGTTAGGGTGGCACTGTGCTGCAGGGCCCTGGGGCAGGAGGCTTCTTGGGAAGGGAGATGTAATTTCCCCCTGAGATTCTCCAGGGATCCAGCTGCCTCCTGGCTCAGTGGAGGTGGGGTGGGGGGTATGTGTGTCCTGGTTCTCCCAGGGGAAAATCAGGGGCCCAGTGCCGCTTGGTGCCTAAGAAGAACTGGAGGACCACCCAGTTCAGGGGCTGCCCTTTCCACTTTAACAAGGCAGATGACGGCCTGGAAAGAGAGCAAAGGAGAGTGGGGAAGAGGCTGTGCCCCAAGGCCTCAGGAAGTTTTCCTTTATCCCTTGGGTGTCTGACCATTTGGGGGAGGGTCAGCAGCTGGAGTGGGATGTGGAGGGGGGAGAGGCAGTATCAGAGGCAGCCCTTGATTTCCACCGAGGATGAATCAGACCTTAGCTTAACCCCATGAGACAGCTGACACTGGCTGAAGAATTAAGAGGGCAAGGAGGGAAGCAGCAGATGTAGGCAAAGGGAAGCTGGAACTGCAGAAGGGAAGCGAAGGACTTTGGCTGTCCATGTATCCAAGAGGATGCCTTGAGGGAGTAGCAAGAAGAGAAGACTGGAGTCCAAGGGATGGGGGATAATGTAGACCCTCCTCCTTCCTCCACCCCTTTCCCCTCCCCCAGTCAGTGGGAGGCAAGAAGCCCAGGCACTGAACTCTACTTGCTTTAATTACAGCCTCTAGCAAAAGGAAACCTCAATTAGAGGAAAAGATCTGTACCATGAGAGGAGAGTTGGGTCTGGATGGAGTAGCTGCTGTCCTCTTGGCCTTTTGCAAAAAGGAAAGAGGTTTTCACTTCGCCACCTCATATCTTACTACTATATTTTCCCCTCTAGCACCCATTCTATGCCTCCTCCTCCCAGGTTTGATCTGGGATTTGCTGGGTGACCTTGTGTAGGTGACTTCATGTCTCTGAGCCCATTTCCTTATCTACAAAATGAGGATCTTACCATGCAAGGAATATGGAGGAGAGGATGGTGGGGCAAAGTGCCAAGCATATATTTGGTGCTTAATATGTTCAGGCTGGCCTGTTGAGATTTTGGGGGTTGAATGGTAGTGCTGTGGCACCCAGTTGGGGTTGCAGATGGAAAGTTGTCCCCTACCCAGGGAGCAGGTTTAAGATAAAGCCTGGACTGGGCAAGAGGGGAACGGGTGTCGGAGCCCTTGCTCCTGGGTTGTGGTGGAGGACCCTGTGTCTTGTGGGTCATCCACGGTAGCTCTGTTTCAGGTGGACGATGCCATGCTGATGTTTGACAAAACCACCAACCGGCACCGAGGTGAGTTTGGCCCCCTCCCCCTTCCCAGGCCAGGCTGGGGGCCTGTGGTCAGCCAGGGGGCTACAGGTCACAGCTGCCCTTTCATCTCGCCTCCTGACATCCTATCCCCGAGGATCTGCATCCTCTCCGGGGCCTGGCCTTACAGAAGGCTTTTGTCCCGCCGTTTCCTGTGCTAGAAACTTGCCGAATTGCAGACACCCGAGAGGAGCAGAGGAGCAGACCTCTCCTCCCCTTGCAGCTGAGCCCTCCACCCCCGCCCCAGCCAGTGTCTGCCCAGCCGGTGTCTGCCTGGGCTTACCTTGTCCCTGGTAACCAGAGCTTAGACCGGGCCACCCCCGGGTCAGGCTGACTCCACAGCCCCAGGCAGTCTGCTCCTGCCACTGCCCCCTCGCCCCACCCATCGGCTGAGCCCAGCCCCCAGGACCCTTGCCCCTGAACCTGTGAGCATCTGGGCCACCGGGTGTACACTGCCTGGTTGTTTTTCTCCCAAGGGCCTTGCCTTCTGAGAAATCCCATTCCAGCCCCTGGGGCACACCCAGGAGGAGGCGGGGTTGTTTCTCCAGTGCCTTCAGAGCTTTGGGCCTTTTAGCCTGTTTGGGGAGTGGGGTATGTGCTGGTGTGTGTGTGTGTTTTTTTGTCTGTGCATGTGAGGGTGTCTGTGTCTGATAGTTTTGTAGATCTAGCGTGTCAGAGTAACTGTACATGTACACAGGGGCCTTTATGCATTTGTGAGCACTGGGGAGTGTCTCTGTGATATATGGGTACCTAGGTGTACCATATATCTGTGTATCTGTGTACAAAAATATACTTGTACACGTTCGTGTGCATTTTTAAAAGTATTTGTGTGTGCTCTTTTCCCCTCCTTGGAAAGCATCTGAGGAAGAGAAAAGGCATGTTGAATGTTGTTTGCATCATAGCTCTGCCTCTTTCTAACTTGCTACGTGGTCTTCGGCAAGTCATTTCGCTGAGCCTTGGTTTTCACATCCGTGATTTGGGAGTTGAAACCCTGTCTCATCGGGTAGTTGAGAGGTTGCTAGGCTGGGAACAAAGCTTCTTGTTAATGCTTAGACACTTGCCTGTGAGGGGGGGAGTGGTGTTATTGGTATGACTTGGGGCTGGGTTTTGACCATGAGCCCGGTTCTGAGCCTGCCTTTGCCCTCTAGGGTTCGGCTTTGTCACGTTTGAGAGCGAGGACATTGTGGAGAAAGTGTGTGAAATCCACTTCCACGAAATCAACAACAAAATGGTGAGCCGGGATTGGATGGGGTGGAGGTGCAGAAGGAGACTAGGGCTCCAGGCTGAGCCAGCCAGGGCTGCTTGGGGGTTCTGCAGGCAGGCAGAGGGGCCTCACAGTCAGTGGGGCAGAGCCAATTCTCCCACCCCCTGAAAATCTGGACAGGAAGACAGTGGCCCACAGCTGTGAGAAAGCATGGCTGGTGGGCTCACAGGGACCCGGGTTGAAATCCTTACTCGGCCGCTTACTAGTCTAGTCATTGAGCAGATGACTTCCCCTCTCTGACCCTCAGTTTCCTCATCTGTAAAATGAGAGTGGCAGCAGTACCTCCATCATAGGGTTGGTGTAAGCATTCGATGAACTACTGCTTGCAAAGCTGATCTCTAGCACTCTGTGATCCCTCCAGAAATGGTAACCATGAAATTAACAATAAAGAGGCCTGCCAGGGAATAGGAGGGTGACCTGTGTCTATAGGAGGGAATGACTGCCAGGTCTCATTGCAGGTGGAATGTAAGAAAGCTCAGCCAAAAGAGGTGATGTCACCGACTGGCTCGGCCCGGGGGAGGTCTCGAGTCATGCCCTATGGAATGGACGCCTTCATGCTGGGCATCGGCATGCTGGGTATGTGCTAGGCCTGCATCTGCGACTTCTTCCTGCCCGAAACTGCTCCCGGGGCTACCAGGGGCTGCATGGGTGTTGCATCTCCTCGGTGGTCTGCCCTCCTGTCTGAGTGGTTGGGTAGGAGTGTGGACCGAGGATCTCAGGTCTGCCCGTCCTAATGAAGGTAGGCCGATTTGGTTGTAGGGTGCTGCCCTCTGGTGGTGACCAAAAGAATGGTCCAGCTGCTCCTCATTAATTGGTCCTTCCGTCCATCCGTCCATTCTATTTGTCCACCCATCTGTCCAGTAAACAGTTATTGAGCAACTATAAATGCCAGGCCCTATGCCAGGAATTACAACAGTGACTTTCCTTGGAGCTTTATGGTCTGGCAGGGGAAAAAAATAAGTAAGAACATAAATAAATAGCTTTAGGATGAGAATTATAGGATGCCAAGGGAGCATGGTCATAGCAAAGTTGACCAAGATTTGGAGAAGCTAAGAAAGAAGTCACATTTAAGCTGAGTCTGTGGGTTGAGTAGGAGCTAGTTACGGGAGGGCAGGGAGCAGGGGAGGGAAAAAGTGGTCAGGCAGGTGGAACAGCATTTACAGACACAAAGGCCTCTGGGAAGGTAGAAAGAAGGCTGCTTCTTCTTGTTCATTCAACTAATATTTATTGAGCAGCTTCTGAGAGAGAGGACCTGCCTTCATGGGGGTTCCCATCAAGTGGGAGACAGAAGTGAATGGGCAGTGTCACCACAGTGATTGGAGGCTGTGGGAGGCCCAAGGAGGCACTTAAATCCACCTGGGGGTCAGGGAGGCTCCCTGGAGGAGGTCAAGGTTACCGTGAGCCTTGCAAGTTGAGCACGAATCATCAGTGCTTGGGACCCACGACTGAGGGTGAAAAGTCTGAGCTGGGCCCCCAGGAAGGTCACAGTCTCCCTGGAGAGACAAGATGTATGTACACAGAAAGAGAACAAGTACAAGGGGGTCTTTATGCTGGGGATGGGGGAGGGGTGCTCTGGGGACTCAGAGGAGGGGGTATAGCATGGGCTAGAGGGTCAGGAGTGGGATCACAGATAGAGGGGGTGAGGAATGTACCCGCCAAGTGGAGCATTGTCTTCTCCTGAAGTTTTTTGTTTTAACTTTTTATTTGGAAGTAATTTCAAATTTTCAGAAGAGTTGGAAAAATAAAGTAGTACAAAGACCACCCATATACCCTTTACCATATTCACCTATCGTTTATATCATACCCATTTTGCTTTTATCATTTTCTCTGTATGTGTGTGTGTGTACACACACACACACACACACACACAGTACACTTGTGATTTTTCCCTGAATCATTTGAGGGTAAATTACATGCATTATGGCCCTTTACCCTTAGATAATTCACTGTGTGTTTTCCAAGATTAGGGATGTTCTTTCATGAAACCACATTATAATTATCAATTCATACATTTATACTGATACAATATTTTAATCTAATCTATTATCTATTTTCTGATTTTTATCAGTTGATCCCGTAATGTTCTTTATAACTATTTTGTCCTCCAGAACAAGTTCCAGGCTAGAATAAAGTATTGAATTTAGTTGTTCTGTCTCTTTAGCCTCCTGTGGAATATTGAGAAAATTTTCTTTTCAAAGCAATTCATTAGCTGGTTTCACCCCATTTAAAAAGTGGGGGGGGGGGGGCGGAAAAGAAAACCTCTAACCAGTAGTGAGAATTGTGGTTAAGAGACTTGGAGCCAGTCAGATCTGAATTTGAATCCCAATTACACCATTATTACTCACTAGGTGATCTTTCTTTCAAAGCTGCAAATATCTATTATAATATATGTATACTAAGTAGCAGGTACCGTGTTGGTGTTTTGGAGAGACAGAAATAAAAGATGGGGAAGACAGAAAATCAGCACTTAAAGAAATCCTGGGATAAGTTCAGATACTGGTCATCAGTGCTATGAAAGGGAAAAACCAGAGTGACATGATAAATATTGAAAGGGAAAAACCAGGGAGGGTGACATGATGAATACTGTAACTGATGAAAGGGAGGTCTCTTGTGTGATGACCTCTCTGAGGAGGTGACATTTGAGCTGCGTCTTGCACAATGAGAAGGACATAGTTATGTGAAAACCCGGGGAAGAGTGTTCCAGGCAGAGGAATCATCATGTGCAAAGGCCCCGGGGTGGGAAAGAGCTTTGTGAATTTGAGAAACAGCAGGGAGGCCAATGTGGCTGGAGCAAAGTGAGAGAGGGGCAGGGTGTATATGAGGACAGGATGGAGGCAGGAGCCAGAGCATGAAGGGCCTTGATAAGAGTTTGGATTATTCTCAGCTAATAAGTGTCACCTCTCTGAGCCTTAGTTTCTCTATCTGTAAAATGGGGCTCCTAATAGTACCTCTTGGGATTCTTATGAGGTTTAAGGAGAGAGTAAAGTGTGCAACAGGCTTTGCACAGGGCTTGGCATGCAGAAGGTATATGGTAAATATGACTGATTATTATTCATGATACAAGGTGGGGAGGGAAATGAGAGGCTCACATCCTTCCCCGCTGAGCTGTAGGTAAGGCATCTGACACTGGTCCCCTTGCCCTATCAGGTTACCCTGGTTTCCAAGCCACGACCTACGCCAGCCGGAGTTATACAGGCCTCGCCCCTGGCTACACCTACCAGTTCCCCGGTAAGTTCTGCCCAGTGTCCCTCTGCTGCCAGCATGTCCCTGGTTCCCGGGCAATCTGACTCCTCACGGGCGGTGTCTGGGGGTGCATGGCATGGGGGAGGTCTGCCTGCTGGAGGCTTGGAAGGAAGGGCATGTCTGAGGAAGGAGCGCCTCTCCCCACCCATCCCCCCCTCCCCTCCCCAGAAGCTGGGGGGGCTCCCCGTGTGGCCCTGCATGGCACCCCTCCCTCCCAGGCTGATCTCTGCCCGCCTCTTGCCTTTCTCTCCTCCCTACCCGCCTCCGGGGTTGCCACTTCCACCAAAAGGGCATTGGGCTTGTGGGGGCAACCTCCCTGAGGGCCAACATTGGTTGTGTCCTTACGGACTCACCGATAATGACCATGTGCTACTCTGAGCCCCTTTCAGGGCAGACAAGACCTTTGGAGACCCTGAACGCTGAAAAACAATTTAAAAGCAAGATGATCACCACCCTCATTTGTAATTCAAAATAAAAACAACACTAGGCCTTCTCGTAAGTGGCGAGAAGCCCAACAAAGTTCTGAGCTTTCCCATGATGACTATTCAATGTTTTTTTTAATATCAAATTTCATATTTTTGCAAGGCTTTTGTTTGTTTGTTTTCTGGTCTTATTTTTCTAGAGGTCCCCTAAGCACTTGCACCTTGGGCAGTCCAGCTTGGAATTCTCTATACACATGTTGTTGTCTAGTCCTGACAGTAATCTCTGGGGGAAGGCATGGTGATCCCCATCTTCTAGGTGAGGAAATGGGCTCAGAAGGGAAAAGTGACTGCAAAGATGACTCAGCTAGAAAGTGGCAGAGCTGTTCTAGGATCGTCGCTTCCCATCAATGCTACCTTCCCAGCTCCTCCCCGCCCCCCAAAGAAAATAGGAGGAAAGATGGATTCTGGGAGATATTTTAGTGCTATTTCAAGACTTTTAAGAAAAACAGCGGGAACAGAAGCTCCAGCATCGCCCGGTGCCCAGGGTATAGGTGGCAACTCTGCCCACTCTTCCCTTCTCTGTCTGTCTCCCTTCTCTGTGACTGTGTCTCCTTCCCCACCCTTGCCTGCTGGGGACCGTGCTCTCCCCATCCCCAGCTCTCGGGTCCTGTGCATGGCCTGTCCCCCCACCCAGTGTCCCTGTGGGTGCATTTGTCCTCCCTGGGCCATGCCCAAGAGGCCTCCCTGCATCTTCCTAAGCTGTTTTACGTTTCATTTTAGAATTCCGTGTAGAGCGGACCCCTCTCCCGAGCGCCCCAGTCCTCCCCGAGCTTACAGGTCAGTCGCTCGGATTTCATACACCTCACAGGCCACATGGGGAGAAAGAGAATGAACCAGGGACCTTCCCAGGGAAAGCTAGTGGGACCCTTTTCTCCTGCCCTCCAGTCTATGAGGATGCAGCAGACTCGGGCACTGGCCAGTCTGTGTAGCTGCATGGCCCTTAAGGGTGGGGCATAGGGCCAAGCCCAGCAGATGGAGGCGAAGTCACTCATTCATCCATTTGACAAATATTTATCTAACGCCTCCCATATGCCAAGCACCTTGTAGGCGCTGGGAGCCAGTGGTGAACCAGCCAGGGTCTCAAACTCAGAGCAAGGTGGGCCGGGTGGGGACGTCAGGACATGGCAGTGGGCACGGCTCCACTCAGTGCCAGCCAACCCTGCCGGGAGGGGATGCAGACCCACAACTTACAGATCTTATTTTCCAAGAGAAGCCCAAAACCCAGCTTTCACTTTCAAATGAATTTTTCAGTTATTTTCAAATGTTGGCAACCAATTTCAAATTTTTAAACCACTGCAGGCCAAATGCAACATATTTGAGGGCCGAATCCAGCCCGTTTGCAACTTCTGGGCAAGTAGGTGATGTGCTTGGCCATCCTGAGCCATTTCTCAAGCTGGAGTTTTTACTTGGGCCAGTCAGCTCAGCTCTGGAGCTGGGGCCAGGGCTGAGGCCCAGGCCAAGGGCAAGGGGCGGGGTGGTGTGGGTGCAGATGAGGTGGGCTGCAAGGGGTTTCTCTGTTCAACCTGCTTCTCCCCCCACCCCATCCCCAGACTCCCCCCGAACCTAGCCGTGTGTGGAGGACGTGAGCGTGGATGCTGCTTTAGATGAGACCTTCCTTCCAAGGGATGCTCAGGGGGGCCCCAAAATGGGGGAGGGGAAAGAGGAACCTGGGGTGAAGGAAGGGGAGGGAGTCCTGGTGGTGGGGGTGATAGAGGCTCTTCCCTGAGCAGAGTGAGTGGGGGAGCGAAAAGGGGTCTTTCCTACTCATTTCAGAACTCTTGTGTTGAGGACCTACTGTGTGAGACACTGCCAAGCCCTGGAGGCAAAGCAGGGACCAGACACCCAAACTCTGATCTGCAGAACTTGTGCTCTAGAGAGAGAGAGAAATACTTATTATACAAATGAGTAATGCTTTACTGCTGTGATAAGAGCATGCTGGATTTGCTTTGAGGAAATGCCTAACTGGGCCCCAGACCAGACCTCAGAGCCCAGCCCTGCCCTTAAAGAACCGAGGGAAGAAATATCCCCTCTGCAGACATTTTGGCCAGGGAGGACGTGGGTTCAAGGCTAAGCAGTTCTTGGAGGTCTGGGGTCCAGACTTTTCCCTCGCCTTCAAGAGACAAGGGTGTTTCCTTCGTGCATTTAATCAATATTTTTTGGGCCAAATGCTGTTCCAGGCAGTGGGGATTCAGCAGGGAATGAGACAGACGAGACCCCTGCTCTCCTGGAGCTGATAGTCTAGTGGAGGGAGACATGACTAAACAAGTAAATAAACAAGTATCAGATACTTTCTCAAGGTGAGAAGTTCCACAAGGAAAATAAAACAGGGAGATGTGCTAAAGTGTTAGTGACAGGGGTGAGGGGCTGCCTCAGCAGGGGTGGTCAGGGAAGGCTTCTCAGAGGAGGTGACGTCTGAGTGAGAAGGTGCCAACTCTATGAAGACCTTAGGCAAGTTGTCTCCCAGCGGTGCAGGAATGCTATCCTAAACTTTAATCCCCTGGCCCAATGGCCTAGCCAAGGACTTTCAGGGTTGTTTTTCAGGGTCCCTAGCGTCAGGTCCAGTTCAGGGCCAGGGTCACCAAAACAGCCCCCAGGGGCACATCTTGGGATGGGAGAGGGCACGTGCAAACTCCCCAGACCCTGGCTCTGGTTGGGATTGTAGCCTCTCAAGGGCTGCAGTGGCAGAGCCAAGTGGCAGGGGGCGCTCACCCCCAGGCCCGAGGGAGCTCCAGGCTCACCCGACCAATTATTTAAGCAGAGGTCCCTCCTAGTACTGTTCCTTCAGCTGACACTTATTAAACCCCAACTGTATACAAGGCAGGGTACTAGGCGCTGCGGAGGTGGGGTGGGTGGGGTAGACAGCAAACCAGGGAATAGCCAGATCCCTGTGTCTGAAGAGGGGGTCAGAGAAAAGGGGATGAGGAGACTTGGAGGAAGGAGTGGTCATTTCTGCCTGGGTGGTGGTCAGGGGCCCCTGAAGCAGGGAACTGCGTGCACACGATGTATCAAGGACGTGCTCACGGGAGAAGGGGAGCAAAGGGAGCCGGCCAGGCAGCAGAAGGAGTGAAATGGGCTTGTGGCCTGGACTGGAGTCTAGCTTCAGCCGGATCCCACCGGGGGGTGGGGGAGGAATTAATGCACCTCCTGGTTGGTCCCTTGGGGCGACAGCCTGGCTTTTGGTACCCGTGTCAGTCAGTCACTGGCTCCAGTTGACTGGGGTTGGGAAGAGGGACATAATCTCTGTGTACCCCTGGGCTAAGTAGCCCCCGTTCAGCCAAGGGCCCTCCCTGGAGAAGGGGGCAGCTGCAGGCGACGCTCAGAGCAGCTCAGGGCGGGGGTGCACCACCCGCACCCGCTATGAGGTCTGGTTGTTCAAGTGTGTCCGTCAAGTCCAGGGGAGAAGCTGAGGATCCCTGGGAGGCCATCCTCTCGCCTCCCTTTCTCCAAGGGAGTCTTTCTGCCTGACCCCAGGGCTGCACTGACCCCTCCGAGGTGGGGTAAGGCTGGAGAGGCTCTGCCCTCATCCCCCTCTGCCCCTCAGCCACCACACTGAAGCGCCCATACCTTTCCTTCCAGCCATTCCTCTCACCGCTTACGGACCCATGGCAGCGGCAGCGGCAGCAGCGGCTGTGGTTCGAGGGACAGGTGAGGCCTTCTGGGGTGCAGGAAGCGAGGGAGGGGGACAGGGGGCAGAGAATTCTAGAGGGGAGGGGAGGCGGCCACTGCCACCCCTTTTCAGAGGGACTCACTTATTCATTCACTCAGCGAATATGAACTGAGCACCTGGCAGGCCGGCCAGGAAGGAGACCGACGTGGTCTCTGCCCTCCAGAGCTTACAGGCTGGTGGGGCATCAGGTATTAAAAAGGCAGTCACACCGAAGGATGGCACTGCCCGCTGGGGGATGTCAGCTGTCAGAGGAGCTCACAGGCCTCTCGGGAAGGCTTCCAGGAGGTTGCACCTCTTAACTTCCCATTTGAAGGCAAACAGGAAGAAAAGTATTCCTAACAGAGGGAAGAGCAGGTGCAAAGGCTTGGAGGCCAGTTAGCATGGGTGGAGTGCAGGAGTGGGGAGTGGGGAGGAGGTGGGAGGAACCGGGTCCTGGGGAGACACTGAACATTTTAAGCAGCAGAGTGATGTCCATTTTAGAAAATGCACGCAGCTGCAGGGTGGGGACAGGTGTGAAGGGGCTCCAGAGGGGAGGGGAGGTCAATGAAGAGGCTGCTGAGCGGTCAGACAAGAGATGATGGGGGCCCGGGCTGGGGCGTGGGGGGGTCGTGGATGGACTCTGGGGGATTTCCGGGCGGTATCCCACATGCCCCTCTGGGTTGTGAGGGGTGAGGCAGGGGGGAGGGGCCAAGGTCAGGCTGGGTGGAACAGATTGGAGGGGGTGCTGGGAGGTCACAGCGGGCGCCGGGGCTATCACCGTCTTCTTTCTGGGTTGCCAGGCTCTCACCCCTGGACGATGGCTCCCCCTCCAGGTTCAACTCCCAGCCGCACAGGGGGCTTCCTGGGGACCACCAGCCCGGGCCCCATGGCCGAGCTCTATGGGGCAGCGAACCAGGACTCGGGGGTCAGCAGTTACATCAGCGCTGCCAGCCCCGCCCCCAGCACTGGCTTCGGCCACAGTCTTGGGGTGAGTGGCTGGACCTGGAGGACCCTGAAGTTGAAGGAGGGAGAGGCCTTGTCTGTCTGTGGGGGCAGAAGGGAGGCAAGAGATGACGGATGGAGAGAGTGTCACCAACCAAGGAACAGTGAGGGTTATCATTCAGTCATTCAGTGGACATTTAATGATCTCCTTCTGTATGCCAGGCATTAGATGTGCTCTGGGGATACTGTGCAAATGAGACTCACCATCTCTGCCTGCCTGGAGGCTAGATTCTAGCTCAGGGGTGCCCTACTTTTAACCAGGGTACTGGTTAATGCAGATTCCCAGGCCCTACCCTGGAGAATCTTTTAGTGGGGGAGATACGGGCAGGGCTAGAGAAGGTCTGTGCCTCACCTGGGGCTCCTGTGAGAGACAGAAGGAGCCCCTGGGCTTTCTCTGCTGCCCCCAGGAATCTAGGAGTCAAATTCTTTTCTTTCCAGGGCCCCTTGATTGCCACAGCTTTCACCAATGGGTACCACTGAAGCAGGAGGCAGGTGGCAGGAGGTGAGGAGGCGGGCAGGGGCCTTGGGGTGGGGGTGGCACTGGGAAGGCGAGTACTGGGCAGCCTAGTCTGGGACACGGCCCCCGTCCCTGCCTTCACGGAACCCACAGCCCAGCGAGGAGACAGACCTTCATCCCAGCAGTGGTCAAAGAACAGGAGAAGCGGCTCAGACTGCTCCATAAGGAATGTAAATGATAACAACAATAAGGCAGCACGTGCTGCCTCTCAGGCGAAGATTTTTTTTTTTCAGCACCCTTTTTTTTTTTAAATTTTTGGCCGCGTTGGGTCTTCGTTGCTGCGCGCGGGCTTTCTCTAGTTGCAGCGAGCAGGGGCTGCTCTTCGTTGCGGTGTGTGGGCTTCTCATTGGAGTGGCTTCTCTTGTTGCAGAGCACAGGCTCTAGGAGCTCGGGCTTCAGTAGTTGCAGCACGCGAGCTCAGTAGTTGTGGCTCGCGGGCTCTAGAGTGCAGGCTCAGTAGTTGTGGCTCGCGGGTTCTAGAGCGCAGGCTAAGCAGTTGTGGCGCACGGGCTTAGTTGCTCTGCGGCATGTGGGATCTTCCCGGACCAGGGCTCGAACCCCTGTCCCCTGCCTTGGCAGGCGGATTCTTAACCACTGCGCCACCAGGGAAGTCCCCGAAGATTTTTTAAGACTGATGATGCCCAGCAATGATGAGGGGGGAGGACAATCTGCAAATTGGCTCAGGTTTTCCAAAGGGCAGGTTTATCCAGACTAAACATTCGTGCCCTTAACACAACAATTCCACATCTAGGCATTTATTTTTAAAACTACAAATAACTGAAATGCCCATCAACAGGAGAGCGGTTAAACAAACTGCATGCATACAATGGAGTATTAGTCAACTGGTAAAACAGGATACTATCAACGTATATGCGTATACAGAGAGTGAGGGGACGGGAGGACCCTGCACACACAGTCATCATGCTGTGTATGGTGGGGCACTATGTGACCCAGTGACATTTCCTTTGTTCATTCATTCATTCAAACAACTATTTATTGAGCACTATTCCAGAAAAGGGGGATGTAGAAGACAAACAAGGCCCCTCTCTCACTCTACAGACAAAAATCAAGTGAGCAAGTGAGATCATTCCAAACTGTGTGTGAGGGGTCTACCTACTTTAGGGGTTCAGAGGGCATCTCTGAGAAGGTTTGAACAAATCCAGCCATTCAAAAATCTATGGGAAAGAGGGTTCCAAACGGAACAGAAAATGCGAAGTGTACGAACAAAGCTTGCCTAGGAGGGGATTAGGGGAAGAGGCCTGCAGGAGGACACCTGTGTTCTGGGGGCCGCAGAGAGGCGCGGGGGCAGCACGCCCATAACCTGCCGCTGTGTTCCAGCGCCCCGGCCTGCAGCTGACTGAGGACCACGAGTGAGCCAGCAAGGGGGCGGGGACACCTCAGCCGCAGCCGCCTTCCCCTCCCCCGCAGCGACTCGGACGCGACTGCCTGCCCCCCTCCTCCCCCGCCCCGGGCCCCGGCCCCTGCCCTGCTGCCCGCCCCCGCCGGACATCCATCGTCTGGCTCCCCTACTAACCTCCCCCTCTTCCCCAGCCTCCCCTGTCCTGCCCTGCCCGCTTTTATTTATTTTGGATTAGCCAGTTGACCTCCACCCACCCTGGTTCTCCCCTCCCCTGTCGGGTCTGCACCCCGCTCTCCTTGCCGCGCCCCCCTAGGACTCCCGAGAAGGCTTTTGTATTTGTGCATAGCTAGAGTGAGGGCGGAGGGGGCCTGTTACAGGCCGCAGCCACAACCCTGGTTTTTTATTCCGATTTTCCCTCTTTTTCTCTTTCCTTTTTTTTTTTTTTTTTTTTTTAAAGAAACCGTTTTTTAAAACTATTTCTAGGTTTGTGAATGTGAAGCCCCAGGCCGCAGGGGGCAAGGGGCCAGGTGCCCCCCCCCCACCAGCTGAGAACAAAATGTCTATGTGGGTGCGGGCCCCTGGCCAGCTCCCTCCAGCCCTGGAGAGGACAGGGCTGCGTAGGCCAGGCCGAGCCCCTGGAACCATCCCGTCCTGTATCATATGTAAATACTGTGAGGTGAAGCCCACACCCCTCTCTAAGACCCCTTGGGGGTGAGGGCATCGCCTCGCCCCACCCGGCAAAGGTCTCCCCTCCACCGTGTTTCTCTACCTTCCTCAGACACCGTTACTGTAAGCTTGCAGGCCTCAACTGTGGCCGAGTCAGGCCCGCTCTCTCAGGCCCTAGGGGTCAAGGCCTTGGGCCCGCTCACCCCGAAAACCCAGTGTGGGAACGAGGGAAGAGAAGGGCTCACCTGGAGCCACTGCTGGAAAGGAATTAACTCTCCAAAGGTCTCCCCCTGCCCCCTACCTAGTCGGGCCTTCATGGTTTCTGCCCTGAGCCCCCCCGTAAGTGGGCATCGGGCGGGGGGGGCACTTCGGGAAGGGGCGGACCCCAGGGGAAAGCAAAGGGCTTCTCAGGGAACCCCCAAATTCTCTCACTGAAGTTCCCCACCAGGATGGTCCCGTGGCCAGAGCCCCTTGGCTGCCGCAAGCCCCCCGAGCCCCCTTCAAAGGAAAAAGAGGCTCAGGTCGTGACTCTTCATGAACAGCGAGTGACCAGGCTGGCATGGCAGGGCTGAGGCCCCCCCCCACCGCCGTCGTCCCCCCTCTCTGTGTCCTCTCCCCCAGGTCTGAGGCTGGGGTCCTAAGCTCCCTTCCCCATTTTAGTCCCTGCCCGTGAAAACCCCCTTTGGAGAGTTAATTGTCTGTGTGAGGTGCTTAACCTATTAGCCCTGAGAACACAAAGCAATAATCTTTGTTACCGAGATGCGCGGCTGTTTGTGTTTTTTGGTTTTTTTTTTCTTTGTTTTTTTAAATGTTTCCTAATAAAAGAGAAGCTGCATTTTATTGGTTTTTATTTTTAATTTTCTACACGTTTGAGCTGAGTCATAAGAGACTTAGCTTCCCTCTCCTCCCCTTCCTGTGATTCCCCCACCCCACTGGGCCCATCCATGGGCTCAGGGCCCTGGAATTCCGTTTTCTGATTTGTTTGGGAAATTTTTTAAAAAGATGTTACACGGTGTTTCGAAGCCAGCAAGTTACCACCCTCCGGTGTCTCTTCTCTCCACATCTGTAACTTCTTTTTCCAGGTTTTATTTTCAGTTTTAAATTCCTAATAAATTATTTGAAAACGGGCCTGAGCTTGTGAGTGTCGTGCATCTCTCTGTGCGTTCAGGTCTAGGTACCCCAACGATACCCTGTTTTCCCTTAACTTCTCCTATTTTCCTCCTGGAATAATCTTCACTTTCCACTCGACCCAGCTCCCATCTCCAACTTCTTGATCAGCCTCAAAAGCTTAGTGTTGATGATGAGATACCACTTCACACCCATTAGGATGGCCATCATCAAAAAAACAGAAAATAACAAATCTTGGTGAGGATGTGGAGAAATCGGAACCCCTGTGCCTTGCTAGTAGGAATGTAAAATGGCATAGCTACTATGGAAGATAGTTTGGTGGTTCTTCAAAAAGCTAAACGTTGAATTACGATCCAGCAATTCCACTCCTGGGTATACACCCAAAGGAATTGAAAGCAGGGACTCAGATACTTGTACACCAATGTTCATAGCAGCATTATTCACAATAGCCAAAAGGTGGAAACAATCCAAGTATCCATCAACAGATGAATGGATAAACATGGTCTTTCCATACAGTGGAATATTATTCAGCCATAAAAAGGAATGAAGTACTGATACATGCTAAAACATGGATGAACCTTGAAGAATTATGCTAAATGAAAGAAGCCAGACACAAAAGGACAAATATTGTATGATTCCACACATTTGAGGTACCTAGAATTGGCAAATTCATAGAGACAGAATGGGAGTAGGGAGTTATTCCTTAGTGGTTACAGAGTTTCTGTTTGGGATAATGAAAATGTTTTATAAATAGGTAGTGCACAACATTGTGAATATAATTAATGCCACTGATTGTACACTGAAAAGTAACAAATTGGTGAGGGGCTGTAAAAAAATGGTAAACTTTGTTATGTATATTTTACCACTTTTTTTTTTTAAGCTTAGCATCGGACCCCTTGCTCTGGTTTGCCTTTAACTCAGAGAATCCTAAGAGGGTAAGGTGGGAAAAGCAGCTCAGGTGGAGGTGGGTATCGCCAAATGGTTAGATGTGGGGTTTCCAACACCTGGCTCCTCCCCTTCCTCTCTGAGCTTCCTCTGCCTCTCTGAGCCTCAATTTCCTCATCTATTAAAGGGAATGATAAGCCAGACATAAAAGGCCACGTATTATAAGATTCCATTTATATGAAATATCCAGGAGCCATAGAGTTAGAAAACAGATTTGTTGGGGCTGGAGGGAGGGAGGCAATGGGGAGTAAATGCTTAATGGTTAAGGGATTTCCTCTGGGGTAATGGAAATATTTTGGAACTAGAGGCGGTGGTGGCATGACATTGTGGATGTGCTAAAAGCCACTGAATGGCTCATTTTTAAAAAAATTATTAATTAATTTATTTTTGGCTGGGTTGGGTCTTCGTTGCTGCGCGTGGGCTTTCTCTAGTTGTGGCAAGCGGGGGCTACTCTTGGTTACGGTGCGCGGGCTTCTCATTGCGGTGGCTTCTCTTGTTACAGAGCACGGTACTCTAGGCACGCGGGCTTCAGCAGGTGTGGCTCACGGGCTCTAGAGCGCAGGCTCAGTAGTTGTGGCGCACCGACTTAGTTATTCCGCGGCATGTGGTATCTTCCTGGAGCAGGGCTCGAACCTGTGTCGCCTGCGTTGGCAGGCGGATTCTTAACCACTGCACCACCAGGGAGGTCCCAATTGCTCACTTTTAAATGGTTATTTTTATGTTATGGGAATTTCACCTCAAAAAATTTAAAAAGAGAACCATAAGAGTAACTCGGGTGGTTGTTAATTAAACGGGGAGGGCTGACAGGATTCAACACCAGGCAAGGCACAAAGTAACTGGTTGGTAAACAGTAGCTGCTATTAATCCCAGGCTGCCCCAGGTGCCTGGAAATGCATAATTGGGGCTCAGCAATGGCTGCCCCCTCCCGAGTGGGACTGACAGCTGCAGCTCACACACTGCGGTTCCCTTAGTGTCTACTGTGCACAAGTCACTCTAAGGCACTGAGAGGATGACCAACTTGTCCTACTTTGCTGGGGACTTTTCTGGTTTGAAAACAGGAAGCGCTGTATTCCAAGAACCCTTCCGTCCCTGGAAGAAAAACAGAACGATTAGTCACCT
The DNA here is from genome assembly GCF_949987535.1 of Balaenoptera acutorostrata. Taxonomy (NCBI): domain Eukaryota; kingdom Metazoa; phylum Chordata; class Mammalia; order Artiodactyla; family Balaenopteridae; genus Balaenoptera; species Balaenoptera acutorostrata. The sequence goes on from NC_080076.1 coordinate 76,741,396, forward strand.
GAAGGCACTGACTTCATTTGGGTTTGTAGAGGGGCGTCAAGTTCTGCTGAGATCTGAAAGAAGAGTAAGAATTAACTAGGCAAGGCTGGGGGCGGGAGGGGGCCGAGGAGCATACCAGGAGGAGACACCAGCAGGGGCAAAAGCCTTGAAATGGGAGGAAGCATGAGGACGTCAATCAAGGAGCTGAGAGAAGGTCCATTGCGTCTAGAGAAGAGGGTATCCCACCCCACTACAGGCCAGGAGGTAGGTAGGGGCAGAGCAGACTGGGCCTCTAGGCTGGTTTTGTTTCTTATATAAGAGCTTCTGGGAAGGTGTGAAGGGTTTTAGGCAATGGGGTGGGAGAGTGATGACATGATGTAATCAGGTTTGCATTTGAAAAGGTCATTAGCCTATACAATAGGGAACAGATTTGAGGGACGCCATTGTGGAGGGGAGCACAGAGACACTAAGGAGACTGCTGCAACCATCTGGGCAAGAGATGCTGGGGCAAGGACCAGGGTGTTGGAAGTTGAAAGAAGGGTGTGGCTTGAGAGCTGGACTTGGGATGGGACTGGATGGGGAAAGGGGTGAGGAGAGGGAGTATTGGGGAGAGTTCCTGGGTTTCTGAAGACCTGGACTCTGAAGAAGGTCAGTTTCCTCGGTGGTTGAGCTCAGTTTGAGAAATATTCTCAGCTGAGCTCAGACGCAACTGGAGACAGAGATGGTGTGATAAGAGGAGGGATGAGAATAAGCCCCTTAGGGTGACTCCAGCCAAATTGAACCCAGACCAGTGTTACCTAAAGCCTTCTGGGAACCTCCCAACAGCCACATACTGGGCTCAGTGCCGGACTAAGAGTCAGGAACACGTAGGTTCAAATCCTATCTCCACCACTTTCCAGCTGTGTGACTTTGAGTAAGTTACTTAAGCACTCTGAAACTGTTTCATCATCTGTAAAAAGGGGAAGATGATGATAACAATAACTATGCCAGAAGATGGTTGTTAGGCTGAAAAACAACATGACACTCTTAGCACAGGGCCGAGCACATAGACACACTCAGCAAATGGTAGCTGGTAGCTGCTTTGGGGAAGCAGGAGCAGTGTCCTCCAGGGGCCGTGCAGGTGTGACCTTGCTGGAGTGTGGGTATGTCGCCACCTGAAGGAGTCAAGAAGCTATACTTAGCTGTTCTTTCCACTGGAGAGTGTGTTTTTCCCAGGCTGGGAGAAGCTGCACCGTACACACCTGTGCACGGGGCAGCAGTGGGTCACGGTACAGAGTATAGGGGCCTGGTGGGCTACTCAGTGACCTGCCAGGTCCATTCCTCTGCCACCTCTGTGTCTCCTGCAGAGGTTTGGGTTGTAACATTTGGCACATCTCTTTCCAGGGGGAGAGGGTTCCAGTAGTGGCCTGACCCCTCTCCCACCAGGTGCTTTGCCTAAGCCCTGGCATAAATCGCACATGGGAATTTGTCCAGCCTGCCCTTGTGGAAGGCCTCTAGCTGGCTGGGGGAGGGGGAGAGAAGGAGGGAAGCAGGCAGGACTAAACCTCCTTCTGCTCCAGGGGCCTTTGGCACTCCCACCTGCTACTACAGTTCCCTGTCATGGGGTGATATTGTGGTATCATAAGCAGCAGATCCAACTCACATCTTGGTCCTGCTGTGTGATATTGGGGCAGTCACTTAACCTCTCTGAGCCTCCATCATTTCTGTAAAGTGGAGTTTGTCATTGGACCTACCTCAGAGGTCTATGCCAGGTTCTTAGCATGCGACCTGGACTAGTTAATGGTCAGTAAATGGTAGTTAATACTATTAGCCTTAGAGGACTTTGTAGCACCAGCTAGTTCTCCTTCCTCAGACCACCCCCAACAGAAGCCGTGCCTGTTCCTCTGTTTTGTTCTCACCCCAAAGAACCCCACATAAGAGGAACTTAGCATTTTGCTGGCCATGCCTCCCCTTTCCTTGGGCAGCCTTCACTCATTCTGGGGGCTGAAGAGGCAGAACCATTTGTCAGGCTGATGTTGGGTCCCAAGCGAACCCTGTTCTTTCTCCAGAAGCTCTCACAGGCCTCCTCCCCACACCTCTGGGCCGGCACTGGGACAGGTGCTATGCTATCCTGAGCAGCGTTGTCCAATAGAACCTTCTGTGATGACGGAGACATTCTATATTTGCACTGTCTAAAACAGCAGCCCCTGGCTACATGTAGCTATTGAACACTGGAAATGTGGCTGGTGGGACAGAGAAACTGATTTTCAATATTATTTGATAGTAATGAATTTAAATAGCTACTTGTGGCTAATGGCTACCATATTGGACAGTTGTAGAATATCTACAGGCAAGTATGAAGAGACGGGTGGCATGAACCCTGGGTCAAATAGGGGCTGAGTCAGGCCCAAGCAAATAAATCACTTCCCCTTTCTGGGCCTTAGTTTCCCCCATCTGCTTACTAAATGTTGTTTCAGTGTTACCGCATTAGCTGAAGGACGTTTCCTGGGGCTCCTGGATTTGGGATGAAACAGGGAAGCCCTTCCAGATGGATTTCTTCTTTCTTGGCTCCAGTGCATGCTCAAGGAAAAAGTACAGAGAGCTGGAATCGTGGGGTGCGTGCATGAGCAGAGGTCACAGGGTCAGAATTACCGATTCTGCTCTGACTCACATACGACATAACCTCGCCCAAGGTGGAGGGAAGTGGCTCAGTGGGAAGAGGCAGGTGTGGGTTCAAGTCTTGGCATGGCCATTTCCAGCTCCATCCCAGGCTGAACCTCATCTAGAAGTTCTCATCTGGAAAGTGTCCTCATCTGGAAAGTGTCCTCATCTGGAAAGTGTCCAAGATGCATCCCAAGACAAGAGATGATCAAACCTAACACAGCCATTGGATGAAAATGACACTTTACCTCTGTGATCTTCCTTCCCCAAACCCATTAACCAATCCCCAGTCTTATCATGAGAAAAACATCAGACAAATTCCAATAGAGGGGCATGCTATGATACACCTGACCAGTAGCCCTCCAAACTCCCCAGGTCCTCAACAACAGGCAGTCTGAGAAATTGCCATGGCCCAGAGGGGCCTAAGGAGACAACTTAATATAATGTGCTATCTTGGATTGGATCCTGGAACAGAACAAGAACATTTGGTAAGAACTAAGGAAATCTGAATAAGCTATGGACCTGAGTTTATTAACATTATTTTTGATAATGATAATATATCAATATTGGTTCACTAATCATAACAAAGTACCATACTAATGTAAGATAGTAATAACAGGTGAAACTATAGGTGAGGCTGTGGCGGGGTGGGGGCAGGCGGCAGGAGGGCATGAGGGAATTCTCTGCTCAAGAAAAATAAGTAAATGAATAGATAAATAAATGAAAATAAAACAATAGGGTCTCCGTAACTCACAGGGTTGTTGCAGAGACCACATAAGAACCAAATGGGAGGGGCTTCCCTGGTGGTGCAGTGGTTGAGAGTCTGCCTGACAATGCAGGGGACACGGGTTCGAGCCCTGGTCTGGGAAGATCCCACATGCCGCGGAGCAACTGGGCCCGTGAGCCACAGCTACTGAGCCTGCACGTCTGGAGCCTGTGCTCCGCAACAAGAGAGGCCGCGACAGTGAGAGGCCCGCGCACCGCGATGAAGAGTGGGCCCCGCTCGCCGCAACTAGAGGAAGCCCACGCACAGAAACTAAGACCCAACACAGCCAAAAAAAAAAAAAAAAAAAAAAAAAAAAAAAGACGCACCATAATGGGGGCGGTATGGGAGTGCAGAGGAAGGACGGGGCGGTGGGGAGGGGAATGGTAGTTTAAAAAAAAAAAAAAAAAGAACCAAATGGGAGAGCACCAAGTAAACCAATTATAAAATATTGTATATTACGTGAAATATCCAGAATAGGTAAATCTATAGAGACAGAAAGCAGATCAGTGGTTGCTGAGGGCTGGGGGAAGGTGACTGCTAATGAGGACAGGGTTTCCTTTGGGAAGAATGAAAATCTTCTAGAGTTAGGTAGAAATGGTCGTTGCACAACTCTGTGAATGTACTACATGCCACTGAATTGTTCACTTTAAATATAAAATGGAGGACTTCCCTGGCAGTCCTGTGGTTAAGACTCCCTCTGCGCTCCCACTGCAGAGGACGCAGGTTCGATTCCTGGTCGGAGAACTAAGATCCCACGTGCCACGTGGTGCGGCCAAATAAATAAATAAATAAAATTTTAAAATAAAATGGTTAATATTATAATAAATAACGGTATATAAATAAATAATAATAAAGTCTTACAATGTGAATTTCACCTAAAAATGTTATTTAGACCTTTGATATGACAATTCTAAAACCCTTTTTATTCTACAAGTCAGATCCAAGCCTTTAGAATTCCAAAGCCCAGGGTTTTCTTACAAGCCCACTGTGGGGAATGGGGAGAAGGGAATGGTATTGATGTAGTGGGGAAAAAATTAAATGTGTGCCTTAGAATCAGACATACCTAAGTTTGAGCCCCTGCTTTGCCATTTGCTAGCTGTGTGACCTGAGGCAAGTTGCTTCACCTCTCTGAACCTGTTTCCTCATCAGCAAAGTGCATAATTGATGGGAACCATTCAACGAGACCCACAGCCCAGACTCAAGCACATGAGAGGACATGGAGGCAACTGTCACTTCCTTCCCATCCCCCTTCTCCCCGTTGTTCAATGGGGTTGACAGCTTTGCCACACACACACCACCACCCCCCATATACACACACATACACACAAATGATGAAGCTGGGCTGAGTGCAAAGGGGTGGGTGTGAGGGTCAAGATTCCAAGATGTGCACCTCCAGAAATAATCCCTTTCGTTCAAAAGCACTGATAACAAATATGTACACTACTTCCAATGCCCCCCGGCTGCCAGGGCTTGCTTGTTGTTCAGGAATATTTCTGCAACAGACAGACTCAAGGCCAACCCAGAGTCAGCAGGGAGCAAAGCAAACACTACAGTCTTATCTTGGGGCAGTGGGGCAGCTATAAGAAGGGAGGCCACGGTGACATCAGTCTCTTCTCTTGCTCACCAACTGACAACAGGATGAAAGTCCTCGTGTTGGCTGCTCTGCTCACAGGTAGGCGAGTCCCCCCAGCTCCACCCCTTCCTGAGCTGAGATCTCTCTCCTCTGCAATGGGGCCCACAGGTCACAAGGCTGGCCAGACCTGGAGTCTTTTTCAGGGCTCACCGTGGGGCTTAAGAGGTCCCATATTGGGGTCCCCTCAAATCCCCCCCGCAGCTGGCACCCTTTCAACCTTCAGGTCTGAACTCAGATGACCCATCTCAGAAAGGCTTACCCCTTCCATTCAAGCTAAGAGAGCCCCCTCTCCTTTTCCCCTACCATATGGCCTCGGTACAAGGTCTTCTCAACGCCTGTTTTTTGCCTGCAGTGTGTCTGTTGTTGATTCATTTCTTTCTTTATCCCACACCCACACCTAAGCATGGGCTCCATGGGAGCAGGAATAGTGCTGTTTGCACTACTTATTGAATAAACGAATAGAATCAGAATTCACTAGAATTCAAATCCCACCCCATTCAGCCATTGTTCATTCATTCACTCAACACTGATGGTATCACAGCCTCTAAGGTATCAGGCTCAGGGTTGAGACTGGGGACTCAGAGATGAACGAGCCATGCTCCCCGTCCGAGGAGCACGCACGCCCGCGCACACACACGAGCAGGAGCTTTGTGCAGGTCTGGCCTCTGCAAAGAGCAGAGCTGGCTGGATCAGAGAGAAAGAAAGTGGAGGGAAGTAGAAGGGGGGGTCTGGAGATGGGCCAAGGTAGCCAGGCCACTCCCGTCTGAGCAGGCTCCAGGCTCTGGGCTGCCACCGTGGAGGCTGCTCTTGGGGGAGAACGACCAGCTGCCGCCCTTCCTTCGCCCTGGAGCTTAAGCACATGGAGCGGCTTCAGTGTCCACAGCAGATCAAGCACAGGAAGGGCCTGGTATGGGGCAAAGAGATGACACTGATGGCCGATTGGATAGTATCCCCAAATCACTTAGCACCATCTTCTCTTTAGGGCACCAAATCTCACAGGTAGGGCTCTACACAGGAGGTAAAGAGGTCCTGCTTCCAAGTCGGCTGTTCCAAGCCTTGTGCTTGATTTGGGCAAACACTCAGCTAGAGGCTGACTTTGAAAACTTACCTAATAGATAATTATTGAGTATCTACTATGTGCCAGGCACTTTTAAAAATTCACATATTGGGACTTCTCTGGTGGCGCAGTGATTAAGAATCTGCCTGCCAATGCAGGCGACATGGGTGTGAGCTCTGGTCCGGGAAGATCCCACATGCTGCAGAACAACTAAGCCAAATAAATAAGTAAATAAATAAAGAATTACTTTAAAAAAAATCACATATTGATGATTTCATTCATGTAACTCTTCATATATTTATTGAGTGCTTCCTTTGTGTCAGGCCCTGGGGAATAAAATCCATGAGGCCTGTCCTTGAGGAGTTTATGGTCCTATGAGAGGGAGGCATTAAATAGAGGGATACAGATTGTTCGAGGTACTATAAAGAACATGAAGAAAAGTGGTAGCAGAGGAGCCACTGAGCTTGAGTGGTCAAAGCACCTCTTTGAAGAGGTAGCATTTAAACCAAGATGTTCCAGCCTTTTGAAAACTGAGCTGACCAGTGTGCCGGGCAGAGGGAAGAGGAGGTGCATGGGTCCCGGGGCAGAAAAGAGGTTGTCCTGTTCCCTGTTGAGAACAGAGGCCACACAGGCCTCTCACTATTCCTTACATTCCTGCCCCCTCCAACCCTGTCATTCCCCCACCCAACCCTCCGTTTAGATTCCCCTGCCCTACACCAATTTTTCCACCTTCTAACACAATATCCGATTTCCTTATTTATTACTTTTATTGCTTATTGTTTTTCTCCCCAACTAGGACATAAACTCAATGAGGTTATAGATTTTTTTATTTGCTCAGTGATGTATCTCCAGCTCCCAGGGCAGTGACTAGCACATAGTAGGTGCTCAATAAATATTTGCTGGATAAATAACGGGGATAGTTTTAAACTATCATATGTTCACACAAAAACTAGTACACAAATGTTCATAGCAGCATTATTCATAATAGCCAAAAAGTAGAAAAAACCCAAATGTCCATCAAGCGATGAATGGCTAAAAAAAATGTGGTCTATCTACACAGTGGAACGTTATTCAGCCATAAAATGGAATGAAGTACTGATACATGTTATAACAAGGATGAACCTCAAATCGTTATGTGAAGTGAAAGAAGCCAGTCACAAAAGGCCATATATTGTATGATTCCATTTATACAAAGCGTTCAGCATAGGGAAATCCATAGAAACTGAAAGCAGATCAGTCGTTGCCAGAAGGGAGGGGGGAAAGGGGAGCGATTGTTAATGGGTACTGGGTATTCTTTTGGGGGTGATGAAAATGTTCTGGAATTAGTAGTGATTGTTGCACAACTCTGTGAATATGTTAAAAACCACTGAATTGTACACTTTGGTTAAAATGGTGAGTTTTATGTTTTGTGAGCTGTTAAGAAAATTCCTATTCACTTTACCAGGTTCCTGTATCCAGCTCTTTTCAGGGAGGCGGCTGGCCGGGGTCAGGGGGACGGCGTGGGGTCTGAGAGAGCAAGCAGGCAGTGGGGTCCCTGGGGCGCCGGCAGCCAACCAGGACGTATCTGAACTCTGGCTGTGTCTTCCTGCAGTGGGCGCTGCCCAGAGCGGCATCAGCCCGCGAGCGTTATGGCAGTTCCGCGGCATGATCAAGTGCGCGATGCCCAGCAGTAAACCCTTGATGGATTTCAACAACTACGGCTGCTATTGTGGCCTGGGTGGATCAGGGACCCCTGTGGATGAACTGGACACGTGAGTTGATCTGCCGGGAGAGTATTCCTGGGATGGGAGGAGGGCACAAGCCAAAGATCTCACGAGGCACAGAAAGGAGATTTGCCTATTTGCTGAAGATAACACACGTTCACCTCATATAAACTAGAAAAGCCTGAATCCAATGCTCCCTGTCGGGGATGGAAAGCAGGTCAGGGATGTAAAGTAGTGGGTGCTGCTGCCCTCTAGTGGCAGGACTTTGCAACACAAAACAACACTGCAAGGGTTCAGTCTTCTGCAGTGGTGAAACCCTCACTGCATCTTCAGAATAGAGGCTTGTACTGTATTCCTGAAACCATTTTAAAATCTCCTTCAGTAAACATGAGAAAAGGACTTAATTTTTTCAAGCCGCAGGACCAGTACCTCTCAGAGCAGGTCAGCTAAAACATCCCCACCTGTTCCTGAGGGAGCAGGTTCAGGCTGACCTGCTGCCCTACCCCTGCTCCTGCCTCAGCTCTGTCTCTCCCCCTCTCCAGGTGCTGCCAGACACACGACAACTGCTACCTAGAAGCCAAGAAACTAGACAGCTGTACATTCCTCCTGGACAATCCCTACACCGAAAGCTACTCATACTCGTGTTCTAACACTGAGATCACCTGCAACAGTAGGTTTACCCCCTTGTTGGCTCAAAGGCCCTCAGTAGGCATGGGGAGAAATAATTGTAATGATAGTCACCACTGATTGATCATTTTCTTGGTGCCGGGCAGTGTCTCCTTTAATCCTCGAAACAACCCTATGGGATAGGTACTATATATTATCCCCATTTTGCAGATGAGGAAACTGAGGCTCAGAAGGCTGAGCTAATTGCCCAAGGGCACACAGCCCATAAATGGTGGTGTTTTGTTTTTTACATAATTTTTTTAAATTTATTTATTTTATTTATTTATTTTTGGCTGCATTGGGTCTTCGTTGCTGTGTGCAGGCTTTCTCTAGTTGCGGCAAGTGGGCGTTACTCTTTGTTGCTGTGCGCGGGCTTCTCATTGCAGTGGCTTCTCTTGTTGCAGAGCACAGGCTCTAGGCACGCGGGCTTCAGTAGTTGTACCGCGTGGGCTCAGTAGTTGTGGCTCCCGGGCTCTAGAGAGCAGGCTCAGTAGTTGCGGCGCATGGGCTTAGTTGCTCTGCGGCATGTGGGATCTTCCCAGACCAGGGCTCAAACCGTGTCCCCTGCATTGGCAGGTGGATTCTTAACCACTGCACCACCAGGGAAGCCCCGGTGTTTGGTTTTTGCACATAGGTCTATATGACTCCAAAACCTCTGCTTTTAACTGCCATGCCATACTGCTTCATTGTTTCATAAAAAGAGCTAAGAACTAGCACATACCAGGTTTTCATCGCATGCCAGGTACTAGGCAAGGTGTGTATATGAGATAGGTTTTATTAAGCCCATTTTACAGTTTAGGAAGCTGAGGTTCAAAAATAGTCACTTGCCCCAAATCACACAACTTATGAGTGGTAGGGCCAGCATTTGAACTCAGTTGCTTCTAATTTTAAAGGCTCTGGTCTTAACCACTAAGTTATGCAGCGCTCATGGTGAAATGTGTCTCTTCATGAAGGCGGTTCTGAAAAGCAGACAATTCAGAGAGGTGTAGGGTATTGTCGTGCGAGACCAGCATTCTGAATTTTCATTGCCCTTCATTTTGCACTCACAGATACATCCCACTTTTTAAAAAACGTACCAACAACACTGGAATAACCATAATCCAACTCCCCAAGTGCCAAGAAAAAAATTACCTGGCATCTCATCATCCTAAGAAATAAATGGTTTCATGCCTCTGTGTTCCTTTTCACCCTTATCTTTGGAATAAGGCTTATGTCATTTTAACTTGGCTAGGCATGTGCCCATCTCAAGTCCTTTGCTTCTTCTGCATGAAACACTTCCCACCAGATATCTGATTGAGTCACTCCCTCTTTCTAGATCTTTCTTTAGATGTTGTTTTCTCAGTGAGGTCTTCCCTCAACATGTTCTTTTATTTATTTTTTGTTTTTTGGCTGGGCGCCGCGCCCGACCAGGGATCGAACCCAGGCCCCCTGCAATGGAAGCTCGGGGTCCTAACCACTGGACCGCCAGTGAATTCCCTCAACGTGTTCTTTTAAATTGCAAACACACTCCCTCCATCTCTCCAGCATTATCCTTTTTCTCTCTTTATTTTCTCCACAGAATTTCTGAACAGCTGATATATTTATGTTATTTCTTCATTTGCTATCTCTCCAATAGAAAGTAGGATTCACAGGGACAGGGATTGTTGTCTGTTTTCTTCATTGCTGTATCCCCAGAATCTAGAGCAGAGCCTGGCATCCTGCTGGATGTAAATGCTTGATGAATGCACAGTCTAGATACAATCTTGCATTCTGCATTTTCTCCCTTATCGCCATGTTATGACCATGTTTCCATATTGTTTCATAGTCTTCATTGTTACTTCTTTCATCACTGCATAAAATAGCTTAATTTGCTTACACAGTCTCCTGGTAACAGAGATTTTGGTTGTGCTCCACTTCAGAAAGCCAAATACATGGGAAATCATATTTTTGCACTGCAACTTGATCAGCAAGAGTTTCTTTCTATGGATTCTGGACTCCTTTACGAACTTGATGAAAGCTATAGACACTCTCCCCAGGAGAAACACACACACACGCCCCCCACATTTTAGCAAATAATTATTTTTAACTGCAACTGCCTTCTCCCCCCAAAAGCAGGTCAAGAAGCCTGCAGCAGAAGATGTTTATTCACATGATTAACAAGAACTTGCTACATACACACTATTATATATAAAATAGACAACAAGGACCTACTGTATAGCACAGGGAACTATATTCAATATCTTGTAATAACCTATAATGGAAAATAATCTGAAAAAGAATATATATATGTATAACTGAATCACTTTTGCTGTACATCTGAAGCTAACACAACATTGTAAATCAACTATACTTCAATAAAAAAATTAAAAGAAAAAAACAATAACTCACTAAATAATTATTTCATTATGCACACTTCGTAATCTAGTTAAGCACTAATTTATGCTTTAATGGAGTGGGTGAGGAAAACATTCATGATTTTTAAGAGAAAGGAGCAGAGAGAAACAAAACCTTAATAAGATTATTGAAGGTAAGCAGATATACATAATTAAATTATGGATAATAAAGCTGAAATTTATTTTTTTTATTTTTTGCATTTTTTTAACATCTTTATTGGGGTATAATTGCTTTACAATGTTGTGTTAGTTTCTGTTGTATAACAAAGTGAATCAGCTATCTGTATACATATATCTCCATATCCCCTCCCTTTTGCGTCCCCTCCTACCCTCCCTATCCCACCCCTCTGGGTGGTCACAAAGCACTGAGCTGATCTCCCTGTGCTATGCAGCTGCTTCCCACTAGCTATCTATTTTACATCTGGTAGTATATATAAGTCCATGCCACTCTCTCACTTCGTCCCAGCTTACCCTTCCCCCTCCCCGTGTCCTCAAGTCCATTCTCTACGTCTGCGTCTTTATTCCTGTTCTGCCCCTAGGTTCTTCAGAACCCTTTTTTGTTTTGTTTTGTTTTTTTAGATTCCATATATATGTGTTAGCATATGGTATTTGTTTTTCTCTTTCTGACTAACTTCACTCTGTATGACAGACTCTAGGTCCATCCACCTCACTACAAATAACTCAATTTCGTTTCTCTTTATGGCTGAGTAATATTCCATTGTATATATGTGCCACATCTTCTTTATCCATTCATCTGTTGATGGACACTTAGTTTGCTTCCACGTCCTGGCTATTGTAAATAGTGTTGGAATGAACATTGTGGTACATGTCTCTTTTTGAATTATGGTTTTCTCAGGGTATATGCCCAGTAGTGGGATTGCTGGGTCACATGGTAGTTCTATTTTTAGTTTTTTAAGGAACCTCCATACTGTTCTCCATAGTGGCTGTATCAATTTACATTCCCACCAACAGTGCAAGAGGGTTCCCTTTTCTCCACACCCTCTCCAGCATTTATTGTTTGCAGATTTTTTGATGATGGCCATTCTGACTGGTGTGAGGTGATACCTCATTGTAGTTTTGATTTGCATTTCTCTAATGATTAGTGATGTTGAACATCCTTTCATGTGTTTGTTGGCAATCTGTATATCTTCTTTGGAGAAATGTCTATTTAGGTCTTCTGCCCGTTTTTGGATTGGGTTGTTTGTGTTTTTGATATTGAGCTGCATGAGCTGCTTGTATATTTGGGAGATTAATCCTTTGTCAGTTGCTTCGTTTGCAAATATTTTCTCCCATTCTGTGGGTTGTCTTTTTGTCTTGTTTATGGTTTCCTTTGCTGTGCAAAAGTTTTTAAGTTTCATTAGGTCCCATTTGTTTATTTTGGTTTTTATTTCCATGAAATGTATTTTAAATGTTATTTTTGTTGTTTCTTTTGGTTACAAAAGTAAACAAGGTCAAAGTAATGTAATTTCAAATTCTACAGTAATGTATGTCATGGAAAGAAGAAGGCACCTATAATCCTAATACCCAAGATAACCAGTTAGATGTATTGCCCTTCAAATTTTTTTGGCATATACTATGTATTCTTTCCCTTTAATAAAATATCTTGGGGGCTTCCCTGGTGGCGCAGTGGTTGAGAATCTGCCTGCCAATGCAGGGGACACGGGTTCGAGCCCTGGTCCGGGAAGATCCCACATGCCACGGAGCAACTAAGCCCGTGAGCCATAGCTACTGAGCCTGCGCGTCTGGAGCCTGTGCTCCGCAACAAGAGAGGCCGCGATAGTGAGAGGCCCGCGCATCGCGATGAAGAGTGGCCCCCGCTTGCCGCAACTAGAGAAAGCCCACGCACAGAAACGAAGACCCAACACAGCCAAAAAATAAATAAATTAATTAATTTTTAAAAAGTGAAATTCTTTAAAAAAATATATCTTGGAAACATTTCCGCATATAGACATAATTATTTTAAATGTATAATATTGTATTTTAAGGCCATTCTGTAATTTTTAAAATATGCGCTTTAGAGAAATTGGCTTATGAAACGTCACTAAGTTGAAATGTACAATACTTTGCTGCCTTGAGTATATGTCATAGTATTTTCCATACGGTTTGCAATTGCTTGCCTATGTTATCAGAGTTCTGTGGTTATATGGGTTTTAAAAGCAGTGAGTACATTTAGAGGTGTGAAATAGACAGAACTTTCCAAAAAGCAGCTATCACACCTAGGATCACCAGATAAAACAGGCTGCCCAGTTAAATTTGATTTTCAGATAGACAAGAAATGATTTTTTTAGTCTGTGTCCCAAATATTACATTCATTGTTGATCTGAAATTCCAGTATTTTTATTTGCTTTATCTGTCAACCCTAAATTTGCACCAGTGGAATGGCCACCAGGTCATTTCAGTTAATTCTTCCTGCCCCTGGATTGTACAAAGCATGAACCGCCTTGGCTCAGTCTTCTGTTCTTGCCCTTTTCCAGGCAAAAACGATGCCTGTGAGGCCTTCATCTGCAACTGTGACCGCACTGCTGCCATCTGCTTCTCAAAGGTCCCGTACAACAAGCAGCACAAGGACCTGGACACCAAGAAGTACTGTTAGGACTGAGTATCGTCCCAGGAAATTGTGATTCCCTACCTGCCCCATGGCTTTCACCTTACACCATGCCCTCCAATAAAGTATCTTGTTGAAAGGCCTCCCATTTGGAAATTCTTTTATTCTCTATCTACTGAACACGACTAAATCACTTCCTGGTCCTTTGTGAGCATCATTCCTTCTAGCCTTGGAAGTTGAATTAGAGGGATATTTCTAGGAAGTGAGTACCATGAGACTTTAATAATGATTAACAACCACTGATAATTTACTCTGTGCCAGAACTGTGTGTCTCTAAATTCCATGGACAGCCCTATAAGATTTTTTTTTAATTTATTTATTTTTTATTTATTTATTTTTGGCTGTGTTGGGTCTTTGTTGCTGCGCACGGGCTTTCTCTAGTTGCAGTGAGCAGGGGCTAGTCTTCGTTGCGGTGCGCGGGCCTCTCATTGTGGTGGCTTCTCTTGTTGCGGAGCACGGGCTCTAGGCACGTGGGCTTCAGTAGTTGTGGCACGTGGGCTCAGTAATTGTGGCTCGCAGGCTCTAGAGTGCAGACTCATTAGTTGTGGTACACGGGCTTAGTTGCTCCAAGGCATGTGGGATCTTCCCGGACCAGGGCTCGAACCCGTGTCCCCTGTCTTGGCAGGCGGATTCTTAACCACTGCGCCACCAGGAAAGTCCAGCCCTATAAGATTTAGACACTATTAGCAAATCCTATTTTTCTAAGCTGAACTCCAATAGGCCAGGTCACCTACCCACCAAGATTCATCTCGTAAGTAGCAAAGAAGGGATCTGAACCCAGCAAGTCCAACAGAACACATGCTCTTAACCATGACCCTGCCCTGCCTGAAGTGGTGGGCTCCTCAGTTTGAGCCAAATCTCACCCCCTTATTTCTCTGCCTCCGTTTCCAACTGCGTTAAACATTTTTTCCTATAACTCCTTTCTAAACCCTTCAAAGCCTTCACCGCACTCTACAAGCTGATTTTTACACTGTAGTCATGAAATATAATTAACAATAACAGCTTCTACATCTTGAGCACCTACCACATATCACTGTGCTAAGGGCTTTCCGTGTCTCATCTCATTAAGCATTCAAACCAGCTCTGTGAGATCGATGTTATTGCCCCCATTTTATGGATGAGGAACTAAAAACTCAGAGAAATCACTTGCCTGAGATCACACAAATGGCAGAGTCATGATTTGACCAGATCTGTCTGCTTGGCAATGCCTGAGTTCTTAACCACTTAAGTCACTTGGCCAAGTTTCTCTACAAAGGTTTATGACTGCACTGGTACTGAAATTCACCAGAAAGAGTGGGGAGGGACACAGAGGGAACTGAACTGGAAAAGCAAAGAGATGAGAAAGGACGATGTGGACTATGAGAAGTCATCACTGAGCAGTTTTAAACCACTGGAGGCTCCGGGGTGTATGGTGGGCAGTAAAGGAGTGTGTGCAGATTTGTCTTTTGGCCCAATTTCTCCTTCATTTCATTCATCCATTCAATGAATATTTATTGAATACTCTCTCTGGGCCAGACACAGTACAAAATGCTGAGGACACAATGTATTTGGGACTGGCCTGAAGACAATGATTTATTGTTAGTAGCTGCCTTCAGTTTAGTCTTCTCTGAAACTTTTTTTTCTTGCTGTCAAACTGGCATATGCTACATAACATATGCTCTATGTTATATGCTATGCTCTATGCTCCAGACTGTGCCAAGCATTTGGCACAACTACCTCATCATCCTCACAACAGCTCTATAGTTGAAGGTATTATTACCTCCCCATTTTACAGATGAGGAAACTGGCTCAAAAAGGCAAGTGATTTGTCAAAGGCCACCCTTTCATAGATGGGATAGCTGAGATTGGAACCCAAACCTGGATAATTTAGAGGAAAAGTGCCATCACACCATGAATTTGCTGAAGGCAGAATGAGGTGTCTTAATCACTTTTGTATCCCTATCTGCCTGGTACTGTCCTTGATACATGCGGCAGTCAATAAATAATTGCTGAATGAAGTGTTGGTCATTAGCTCTCAGGACCTTTTGGCAGGCAAGAACGGGACTATTGTCAAATGCAAATTCATCAAACCTAGGTAGAATGGCTAGTCTATACGTACTGTGCTACAGTATGATTGCAAGGGATACACAATTAAGTTAGATCTGGCCTCATCCTTCAAAGAACTGGAAAGGTTATAAACGTCTTTCTTCTATGAAAGGAAACTGCAAGCCCCTGTTTAGGTGGGGAAAAAATGGGTTTTTTTTTCTTTTTTTGGTTTTTTCTTTTTTTTTTTTTTTTTTTGGTTGCGTTGGGTCTTAGTTGTGGCATACAAGCTCTTAGTTGCGGCATGCATGTGGGATCTAGTACTGGGCCAGGGATCAAACCCGGGCCCCTTGCATTGGGAGCCCGCAGAGTCTTAACCACTGCGCCACCAGGGAAGTCCCGAAAAATAAGATTTTAGGGGACTGTTGCTTATTCCTATTTTTTTCGGTTGATAAACAACAGAGAAGAGAGTCACCCAAGTACTCCAACTGGGCTCTAAAAATATCCTTTGACGTAAAAACCTACCTCTTTTTATCATCCCAAGTGTTGGGGGAGAGAGAACAAATTCCTTTAACGGTTTTAATGAGCATCTGCGGGGTGCTCACTACAGGAAACGGAATACGGGAAACACTGGTACAGTAGCTGGGATGATTTAAATGAATAAAATGGACCGAGAGTAATGCAATGTCGGGATTACGTACATGCCAGAAGCCACAGTATCTTCACAGTGCTTAGCACATCACACATGCTCATTAAATAATTGTTCAACGAAGGTACAGCATCGCGCAACGATTTTCCGCAGGCGAGGAAAAACCGCGTTGCCTTATTTACCTTTTCGGGTCACGTGACCGTGCGCACCCAATCCTGTCAATTCGCTGGCCACACCCCAGGGACGGAGTATTATGGAGTGGGAAATATGATTGGGTATCTTTTGGGCACGTGGCTCTCGGTTCCTCTTTTCTATTGGTGAACAGCGGCCCAGTCCCCAGCCTACCTCCGCGCCTCCCAGGCTCAGGCCCCGCCCCTCTCACGCTCTTTAGGAGGCGGGGGTGTGGGGGAGGAGGAGAGTCAGCGCAGGCGCAGTGGTTGGCGTCCTCGGAAGGTGGGAGCCGGTGCGGTCTTCTCCAGAATCCGGCCCGAAGGACAGAGTGGGCGAGTCAAGTGTGAAAAGACAGTGACCTCCTGTGCGTGTGACGTTGGGGTCAACTTTCCTACCGTGCGCATCCCTCTCTGGGTCTCTCATTCCCTGCACACACGCACCTCTTCCCTCAGCTCCCTCTACTAGATTCCGGCTGGTAACTCCTCCGTTTCATTCATCCTGGGGAGGCACCGAGGGGACCAGGAAAGTGGGGTGAAGGAAATCAAAATGGGGCGAAAAGGAGGAATGGCCAAGGAGAGAAGCGAGTAAATTTCGGAAGAGCCAAAGGCCTCTGGGGCGTCCCAAGTTCTCACTTGAGTCTCCACCCCCGCCTTCGAGAGAAAAAGAAAAGGTGAAGGAATTTGCAGTTCTGACCATGTTTTTGTTTTTGCTGTTGCCTCCGTTTGGAATGATCTCCCTCTCCCCGCTTGGTGATTGCCTATTCATATTTTAGGACCTAACTGGGGTCACTCTGAAAGTTTCTTGAGCCTTGCCCTTCTTCCTTCTCAAAGTACAGTTGCTTAGTTACCCCACGGAATTTCGAGAACATTCAAAAGAGAGAGCGAGTTCAAAACTGGACTGGCTTTGATTACTGGCCTGGTCACTTTAGGTGACCTTGGGCAAGTTACATAAGGTCTGTGAGCTTCAGGATCCTCATCTTTCAAAAGAAATAACAATGCGTGGATCTTAGGGTTGTGGGAATAAGGTGAGTAAATGCGTTGTAAAATGCTTCCTACAGTGCTTGTTGTAAATGTTCAATAAATACTATTTCCGAAACAGAAGGAAAGATACTCTTTTTTTAGCTTTTTGAATGAAAGAGGCTTTAAATTCTATAGTGCTTTACAATTTTCAAAAGTTTCATACACAATTTCATATAATCCCATCATAACTCCCCACCCCTATATTGCCCTTCCCCCCTTCCCTCTCCCTACTGGTAACCACTCGTTTCTTCTCTATATCTGCGAGTCTGCTTCTTTGTTTTATTGACTAGTTTGTTGTATTTCTTAGATTCCACATGTGTGATATCATACAGTTTTTGTCTTTCTCTGACTTATATCACTTAGCATAATGCCCTCCAAGTTCATCCATGTTGCTGCAAATGGCAAAATTTTATTCTTTTTTATGGCTGAGTAGTATTCCATTGTATATTTATACCACATCTTCTTTATCCATTCATCTGTTGATGGACACAGGTTGCTTACATACCTTGGCAATTGTAAATAATGCTGCTGTGAACATTGGGGTGCATGTATCTTTTCGAATTAGTGCTTTTGTTTCTTTCCAATATATACTCAGGAGTGGAATTGCTGGGTCATATGGTAGTTCTATTTTTAGTTTTTTGAGAAATCTCCATACTGTTTTCCACAGTGGTTGCACCAATTTACATTCCCACCAGTAGTATAGGAGGATTCTGTTTTCTGGAAGAATATGCTTTATTTTCTTTAGAAAGGCTTTATTACATCAAGCAAAGCTTGGCTTTTGTAATTTTTTTAAGACAAACAGGTACACAAAAAGGAAAAGTGGCTCTGGGGAAGATCCGAGTGAGTCTACTCAAAGGAATACTCAATAGGAGACAAAGGTTTGGCAGGTAGGACGGCTTCCCCTCCCACATCCTAGTGATAATGGCTGACATCTGCTTACTCTGTCAGGCACTGTGCTGTGAGCTACACATGCATCATTACTTTGTTTAGTCTTCGTAACCACCCAATTGGGTAGCTCCTGTTATCCTCATTTATAGAGACTGAAGTTTAGATAAAACAACTTGCCCAAGTTCACCTAACTACTAAGTAGCAAGACAGGGTTGGAAATCCAAGTCTGTCTATTTTCTAAAAGTTTCAATGCTGTGCTATATTCCTTTTCTAATAAATCGAGAAGAAAAAAAACAACACTCTGCTTTCTTGGATGAGTTTAATTTTTTTTTCTTCATTAAGTGGAATTGATCTATTTTGTGACATAGAAATTATGGAAACAATCTGGATCTCAGAGCACCGTCTTGAATCTCAACAAGAATAATATATCTGGAATTAACTATTATAGCTGGTGGCAACCTTTGCTATTCCTCAGAGCAAGGTGACCAACTCATCTTTGTTTTAGCACTGCAAGTCCTACATCAGGAAAACCCCTCAGTACTGGGCAATCTGGGATGGCTGGTCACCCTACCTAGGAGTGTTGAATTTCCTATCCGTCCTGACTTTGATCCTCTCAGGAAACATTTGGCATTCACTGAAGACTGACCTTTATGCATGTCCAAGCATCTCATGTGGGATTAACTCATTAGGTGAGCTGACATGTTGTAAAATATTTTGCACAATGCTTGGGATGTAGTGTGTTCAACAAATGCTATTATTTTATTTCTTATTATTTATTTTTTGGCTGCACCACATAGCACATGGGATCTTAGTTCCCCGACCAGTGAGCAAACCTGTGCCCCCTGCTGTGGAAGCACGGAGTCTTAACCACTGGACCGCCAGGGAAGTCCCAACAAATGCTGTTATTTAAGGGAGAACTGAGAGGATATTCAATTTATGACAGCATGAAAGAAGGAATATGAGTTAGTGGGAAGGAGATTCGAGTATTCTGTACTTGTTTGCCTTCATGACTTGTACTTACTAAAACTGTGATAGCAGAGCAGTTGTGGAAGCAACAAGGAAGGATATGACTGAGAGTCACAGCCAAAGCTGGGCTTATGCAGTTACAACCATGTAACCAGGGCAGTGAAAGCTGATAGCACCCGCTAGTAGAAGTCTGTTATTCCAACCGAGGGCACTTACAGCGGGTTGGGGACTGCTGTGCTGGTGGAGAGCAAAAGATGTAAAGTAAGGAGACCTGAGAAGCATCAGCTTCAGGAAATACCAGGTTTCTCTTGAGACAAACTTTTTGCAAAGAATTCCATCTCAGGAGGAAATATGAACAAACCAAACATTCCTAAGGCCCTCAAGACTCGGTTTCATAAATCGTGCCAGCATTAGGTGATGAAAGAGCCTGCCTTCCCTCCCTCGCAGCCTAACCTGCTCTCCACTGCCCACATTTTAACCATTCCTGGCCGGGTGTACTGTTGGCTTCTACTTCTACTTCAGGGTGACTTCCTTCTAACTATAATCTTCAGACAAGTAGGAAGCGTTGCTGTCTAAAAGAACTGGGAGGAAGATCTACTCAGATTCTCGTCCTGGCTCTGAAACTACACACCGTGGCCTTCGGTAAGTGTGGATCTTAGTTTCCTCAAAAATAAAATGAAGGGGGGATGGACTAAATTTTCTCTCCTGTCATTCCATGCATGACTCTGTGGCATATT
This sequence comes from Balaenoptera acutorostrata, assembly GCF_949987535.1. Lineage (NCBI taxonomy): Eukaryota > Metazoa > Chordata > Mammalia > Artiodactyla > Balaenopteridae > Balaenoptera > Balaenoptera acutorostrata. Next base: position 76,761,269 of record NC_080076.1, read on the forward strand.
CTGGTAAAGGATGAGGGTAGGGGAGATAACACATCCTCTGTGAGCCACTTGAGAGCAAGAGTTGTATCTTTGTAGCCTTAGTACCTAAATACAGTGTTGGCCAGTAACCGTTTATGAGATTTGTGGATGAGAATGGCTTGGGATTCAAAAGACCCAGATTTGAATGCAATTATTGGTGGTACTGACTGTGGGTAACTGAGCAAATCTGGTTCAGAGCATCTTAGCATCTCTATCTGCGAAAAAGCTGGAGTGAGATTTACCACAGCCTTATGCTTCTCCAGAATTAATGAATGGTTATGAGCGAACCTACAGCTGTGCAGGTGAAAAGAACACTGTGTTTTCAAGACCTTGGGTTATCCCAGTCAACTGAAATTTGCTTCCTAGGCAGATGCAGGATGAACATGTATTGCTTGCCCTGATTTTAGACAAAAGACTACCCAGAATAGGCTGTGATTCTTTCATCTGCTTCGCTTTTTGATGAGATCGTGCAGAAAGCTTTAGCCTGTGACAATGATTCTCTCTGGCTAACACAGTAATCAAACAAGTCTTGCTGCTTCCCTCAGCAGAAACAAATCAATTTAAGAACCCACTTGGGAATTCACTGTTTCCTCTCTGCAGACCAGGTTCAAGGCCAGTCTCATTCTGGCAGCTGAAATCAAGCAGAAATCCTTAGAGAACCGTGTCATAAAGCCACATTCACTTTTAGCTGATTAAAAAATATAAAAGTACAGCCCACATACCTAATGTGCTATTTAAAAAAATGCTTCCTCTATTCCTTGGTTTATAAAAAATTCATTCATATCATTGTTCGTCTTTTCAAAAAATATATCAGAATGGTTCAGTTAAAGACATTTAAGCATTCAGAATTATAAATTAAGTCGTTTCCTTCCCCCCTTACCCACATTAGTGAGATCCCTAGGTTAGTACTCTGGAGGTACATATTTCCTGGGCTATTTCTTCTGCCTGATGAGAATAAAAGGGAGAGAAAGAAGTTTTCCTATCAAAAGAAGCTGCAGTTTTGAAAAAGTCCTCTTCAGGGGCAAATCTCATTAGCGGGAGGATTTTAACTCCTGGGCTCTGAAAGCTGCGGGGTTCAGAGATGGGCTGGCAGAGAGATGTCGGTTTGCTGCCCTCTGCAGGCGACAGTTGGTACGCCTGGATCAGTTAGAGGAAGCAGGGATGAATCCTTAGGGATCTGAAAAGAAATGAAACAAGTTAATGCCAAAGTAAGCTGCCAGTGGGGTGGAGAAAATGATTGTGTACATCAGTCTACCATTCAAAAAAACCACAGCATTTAGGGCATGTCAAGATGGCCACTCTGTACTGTTAGGTGCAAACAGGATGTAATAAAATACTGTACTGCTTGATTCAACTTTTGTAAGAACAGATTTAGATTTAGTTATACCAGAATGTTAGATTTTGGTTATCTCGGTAGTGGGATTATGGGTAATTTGTATTAAAGTCCTTTTTACTTATCTGTATCATCTAAACTTTCTGTAATAAATATGTATTATTCTAGTAACAAGAACTAGTTAAAAAGTGATTTGCCAAGGGGACTTCTTGGGTGCTAGCAGTGTTCTGTTCCTTGATTTAGATGCTCTACATCTTCATCAAGCTGTCTACTCATGATGCCTGCGATTCTCTGTATGTCAGTATACTTCATTTAAAATGGTTTTTAAAAAGTGGTTTTACCAGAACTCTCACATATTGTTGGTGGGAATGCAAAATGGTACAGCCACTTTAGAATACAAAACTAAACATACTTTTATCATATGATCCAACAATCTCACTCCTTGGTATTTACCCAAATGAGTTGAAAACTTAACATCCACACAAAGACCTCCACATGGATGTTTATAGCAGCTTTTTTTTTTTTATTTTTTCCGCCACGCTGCACAGCATGTGGGATCTTAGTTCCCCGACCAGGGATCAAACCCGTGCCCCCTGTAGTGGAAGCGCAGCGTCTTAACCACTGGACCGCCAGGGAAGTCCAATGGCTTTATTCATAGTTGCCAAAAAGTTGGAAGCATCCAAGATGTCCTTCAGTAGGTAAACGATAAATACCATGTTAGTGAACAGGGGCAAGGAGTACATGGGAACTCCCTGCACTTTCTGCTCAATTCTGCTGTGAACCTCAAACTGCTCTAAAAAAATAAAGTCTTTTTCAAACTGGCTGTACTCCTCTGGGAATATATTAAAAATTATTGAATTGTATGCAATAAATGAGTGAACTGTATGATATGTGAATTATATCTCAAAGCTGAAAAAAAAAGCTGTTATATTTTTTTAAAGTGGTTGTACTCATAGGTGACAATATCAATAGATACAACTACTGACACATGCTACAATATGGATGAATCTTGAAAACATTATGCTAAGTGGAGAAGCCAGACACAAAAGGCTACATACTGTATGAAATGTCCAGAATAAGCAAAAACAGAAAGAAGATTAGTTGTCAGGGACCAGGGGGTGGGGAATGGGGAATCACTGCTAATGGGTACAAGGTTTCTTCCTGGGATGATGAAAATGTTCTGGAATTAGTGGTGATTAATATGCAACTTTGTGAGTGTACTAAAAACACGTTAATTATATACTTTTAAAGTGTACTTTTAAAGGGTGAACTTCATGGCCTAGGAATTATATCTCAGTAAAGCTGTTATTTTTTAAAAATGGGGAAAAAGGCAATGGCAGATTTTGGAACATTGTCTTAAATAGCTATGTGCCTAGAATTCAAAAATCAGTCTTTCGAACAATATAGCGTAATGCACATTAAAAAATTAGTTTCAATTAAGAATGGCCATACATTAAGAAACCTAGACTCTTCTCTCTTTTATCAGTGCTCTCAGTTGAGCAGGAACTGGAATCTGGTATCCGAGAAGGCATTTTACCATTAGCAGCAGAATTCAAGTGAAAGTCCCAGTTTCCGGGTCCGGAATATCAGGCTGTGGTCAGCGTGGGTCTATTAAAGGCAGCAGCTCTCCGCAACGAGAATCCAGTTTCAGACATGCCAAGTCGTCCGACCGCGTGGGCCCGATGTTCAGTATTGCGATTGGCAGCTTCTTCTCCTGGGCAGTGAGGATGAACCTGTAGCCCGAGTATACCTGTCGGAGCAGAAGACGCAGGTAAGAGCTCTCGAGAGGCAGGAAGAGATAAACCAATAGGGAGCCTCTCCCGGGCTCCCCAGCCCGCAAAGGGGGCAGTTACCATCCCGACACCAAGTCAGTTACCTGCAAGGACGATCCCACCACCAGGAGGGAGTCGGCTTCTTTTACCCGCCTGTGCACAAAATCAACCTTGTCAGGGTTCACCGTGTCCCCGAAGAAGACGACGTCTGGTTTCAGGGGGCCCCCACATCGAGAGCAGGGCGGGACCTGGAAGCTCTGTACCTGCTCCTCGGTGAGAAAGACGTCACCGTCCGGAGCCAGGCCATGGGCCTCAGCGCTCCAGGTGGGGTTCAGGACTTCAAACCGCTCTTGCAGCGCCCCTCGGGGAGTCTGCTCGCCGCAACCCAAGCAGAGGACCCTGAAACCAGAGAGGAGGCCAACTGTGCTGGGGAGGCACGAAGCTACCGAAGACCTTTCATCCCCAACCATCTCTAGCTCCTCCGTCACCACTTTCTTTCCCTGACGTCCACCGTATTTTCCCCGTTTTATTAATACCTTTTCATGACCTCTTTAGCTACCACCTACCTTCCACTGCCAACCTTCTAGAAAAACGTGCGTCTGTTTCCTTACTACACACTCCCTGCTTAAACCTTCTGCTAGCTCACTTTTGTCCTTAACACGACTGCAAAGCCTTTACCAAATAATTTCCTTAGTGCCAAAACCAGGGTTTTTTTCCCCCTTCCCCCTCCATCCTCTGCTCTAATCATCTGCTGTAATTGATGCTGTCCATTGCCATCTTCTCTTTAAAACACTTTCTGGGGAGTTCCCTGGTGGCCTAGTGGTTAGGATTCCAGGCTTTCACTGCCAGGGCCCAGGTTCAATCCCTGGTCAGGGTAATAAGATCCCACAAGCTGCATGGCCCTCCAAAAAAAAAGAAAAAGAGAAATTTGAGTCCTTTGTCCACTGCTCTGTGCCCATCGCCCATAACAGTGCCTGCACATGGCAGGCACTCACTAAATAGCTGTTGAAAGAAAAATGGAAGTTGGTTCCTCTTCTGCTCCTCCAGCCTCCAACCTGTTTTCTTTCCACTGTCCCTCCCTGGGGTGTCTCTGTGGTCACTGCTGCAGTGCCTCTGTGCTAACAGTTTCCTCCTCTATACAGGACTCCACTCCTGCCCTCTCCCCCAAACTTTAGTCCAAGTCTCCTTGATGGTCCTGTCAAACTTAACTTCTGTCTTCAATCCCCCTCCCCAGCTTCTCCATCACCGTCCTCCAGTTACTTGGGCTGAAACCCTTGGAAAAAAACTTGTTACTCAGTTTTCTCCCTTTACTCTCTATCTAGTCAATCATCAGACTGTGTTGGCTTTTTTTTTTTAACTTAAAAGGCCTCCTATGAAATGACAAGAAGTCTTGGATTTGTTTTAAAATATTTAAAAAGAGACAGAGAAAGGATAAGTAGACATGATAAAATCTTGATAAAACTCTTTGAGTCTGGGTGATGGTATGTGGGAGTTCATCACACTACTCTCTTTACTTTTGTGGATGTTTGAAATTTTCATCATGAAAAAAAAATTTTAATGGACCCATAGCCATCCTTAGCTCTCCCATCCCCTGATGCCACCTTAGTCTGAGTCTTTCCGGCTGACTTTTCTGAGCCACTCTAACTCTCTAATCCTGTCCAGGCTTCCTCAAATGCTATTTTTATCATATTGCTTTCTTGCTCAGAAACCACTAACAGTACCCTTTGGTCTCTCACAACAGACCCAAATTGCACTGCATGATTTTCAAATGCATCCAGGATTTGGGTCTAGCCTTCCCAGACAATCTGATTTCATACTAGCCTCCAATGAGACCAGGCCAGACTCTACAAGTTCCCTTCATTTGGAAAGCCCTCTTTCCCCTCCTTTGCCTAGTCATACCTGAGCTATTCTCCAGCCCCACCTCACCCATAAAAGCTTTCCTGATTACTCCAATCTTTACTAACTCTGTTTCTCTGAACCTGTAAAACATGTCTATCAAGAACCACATAATTTAACAATCACGTGTGGAGTGGTTTGTTGTTAAACCTGTTATTCTTGGGTCTCCCACCAGATTACAAAATTCTCGCATATAAAGCAGACCACGTTTTATATTTTGGTTTTGACCTTCTCCACACCAGCAAGTGGCACACCCGTAGCACACCACGTGTTGCAGACACCCAATAAGTATTTTATGACTGGCAGACTGACTTCAGTCCTCAGAGGATGATCTCTGGGGCTTAAAGATAAGGAAACAGTCTCCAATTAGCTACCAGTTACTGCCAGGGCTACATATGGTCATTTCATCAATACTTATTGGGTTCTGGCTATCCTGTGATCTATGTGTCTAGGCACTGGAGACCCAGCAGTTTGTAGCATATGCTGTTGGTGCTCTGCTCATAGTTCCCTCGGGACACTGAGAGGGCACCTCCCACAGTTCTCTTATAAGTTCCTGTGTCTCTCCTGTTTAGGGAGTTCCCTGGCCATGGAAGCCTTCTCCGGAGGAGCAGAGTCAAGTGTTAGGGAGTTAATTCCCCCCGAGTGACCCTCAGCCAATGAAGGATGGGAGGCAGTGGATAAACGCCCCAGTTCCCCTTGACTTCCAGTGAGATGGTTCTGAAGCTGCTCTACAGTCAGAGAGCCCTTGACACGCTTGAGCCCCAGATGCCCCAAGCAGTAACCCACTCATGAGCAAAACCTTACCCTGCCTTTCCCACTTTCCCTGTTTCACTTCCCATTCCCTCACTGAGTTTGCTGGGATCAACTCCAAAGTAAACAACTTCCTCCCAAATCATTTCCTCGTGGTCTAACGAAGACAACAGTGATCAGGACGGCCAAGGTCCCTGCTCTTATGGAGCACATGTCTGCATTTACACTGTTTAGGCTTTCTTGCACCTGTGCATGCATCCGTGGAGTTCTGTCAGGCGCTGACTCCCCGCCTTGGTATGCAAGGCATCCACATTTTGGGTCACCAACCAGTACAGCTTTCCGAGTCTCTCCCAGTTGCTCAAAGCCCAGTGTGCAGGGTTAGGCTGGTGGGAGGAGAACTGAGGCCAGCCCACAAAGTTTCTCGCCCAGTACCGCTGGCGGATTTGAGCGATCCGTACAAAATCCCCATGCTGGATGGGCCTCCGGTCCGTGCGGGCATAAAGTCCCACCTTTTCTGACCTGTAGTCTGGGATCCCCGACTCAGTGGAGATTCCTGCCCCGGTCATCACTAAGAGTCTCTTGGAAAGGGTGATAAAGCGCTGTAACTCTTTGACCTTCTCAGAGTCCAGAGGAGGACTTGGTGGCACAAATAACCCAGTGGATCCGTGTGAGCACTGCTGGCTGAGGTTCGCCACCCAGCGGCCTTTTGCTGTCCTGAAAGTCAACCCAAAGCTCATCCTCATTCTAGAGAGGGAAAAAAAAAAAGCATCAAGTGAGAAACTGGGTTTTGAAAACCAGGGTAACCAAGGGAAGGGGGGAGGGGTAAGATGGGGAAAGGGATTAAGAGGTACAAACTACTGTATATAAAATAAATAAGCTACTAGGATATATAGTACAACACAGGGAATATAGCCAATATTTCATAATAACTATAAATCGAATATAAACTTTAAAAATTATGAATCACTATGTTGTACACCTGAAATTTTCAACTATACCTAAATTTTTTAAAATTTTAATTTAATGAAAAAAACCCCACAAAACTGATGATTGGGTAAACAAAATGTGGAGTATATAAATGAAACAAGATTAACCAAAGGTTGTTAATTGTTGAAGCTGGGTGATGGGTCCATGGATGGGGGTTCATTATATTACCTATCTCCACAATAAAAAAAAAAATTGGTGGCGGGAAATTCCCTGGCAGTCCAGGGGTTAGGACTCTGCGCTTTCACTGCTGAGGGCGCAGGTTCAATCCCTGGTTGGGGAACTAAGATCCCACAGGCAATGCAAAAAAAAAAAAAAATTTTTTTTAAAGTAATTTCTTAGAGGAATGTTTGGATTGCAGATGCTCTAGTATGCCCAGAACAGTGGAAGTACAGAAATGCCAAAAGCCATGAGACAACGGAAAAAAAAACTTCCCCCACAAAAAAAAAGGGGGGGAGGGGGAGGGGAATGGCAGGGGGAGGGGGAGGGACAGGGAGAAAAGAATGGAGAAGTTTGAAGAGAAGCTAAAATGTGGAATGCTTTGCCTTAAAGATAGACAAAACTCCAATATCTGGACCATATTACTTAGCAGTCATATAGTATTTGGAGAAAACATATTTGAAATTAAATAGACAAAGTGAACTAGGGCAGGTAACTTAAACATATGCCTCCCTCATGTTGCCCTTGATCTAGACAAAAATGAAAGAGCACACGATTATCAACAAAATAGAGATAAAAAAGGGCTAAGCTTAGCCTAAAAATATATAGACAAACCCTAACTAACTCTAGGCAAGAAACTAAAAAATAAAGAATGGCTGGGTAGCATCCTTATTTCCCCAGAACAGCCCACCCTAAACGGGATTTGGGAGCAGGTTACTAATGAGATTTCAACTTACATCTGGAAGCTGCCAACCCAAAAGGTATCTAATAATCAGCAAACTGGTACTTTGAAATATTTTATGAGAAGGGTGACAAGAGCCAACAGCATGATATTGAGAAATGGCTGGGGAATAGGAATTTGTTGGCATTGCATACAATACTGTCCTCTGGAAGATAATATCTAGGTATGAGAAAAATGTACTGGAGAGGAGTACAGGTTTTTACCTAATAAGAAAGCTATCCAGGGACTTCCCTGGTGGCGCAGTGGTTAAGAATCCGCCTGCCAATTCAGGGGACATGGGTTCGAGCCCTGGTCCGGGAAGATTCCCACATGCCGCAGAGCAACTAAGCCCATGCAACACAACTACTGAGCTTGCGCTCTAGAGCCCGCGAGCCACAACTACTGAGCCCGCGAGCCACAACTACTGAGCCCGCGTGCCACAACTACTGAAGCCCACGCGCCTAGAGCCCATGCTCCGCAACAAGAGAAGCCACCGCAATGAGAAGCCCCTGCACGGCAAAGAAGAGTAGCCCCCGCTCTCTGCAACTAGAGAAAGCCCGCGCGCAACGATGAAGACCCAATGCAGGCAAACATAATTTAAAAAAAAAAGAAAGCTATCCAACCAGACCATATTTCCAGTGGTGGATTCCATGCTTATGAGAACAGCCTACTGATAATGAATTAATCAATGACCGCAGTACCTGGAAGGACAGCTCCCAGACAAACAATTCATTTGAAAGGTACAGCCCCCTTCCCCCCACAGATACTTAGAGTGTATTTATAATCTTGCTTTGTAATCCAAATCAATCTTTGGTAAAATCTGGAAGGGTGTGAGCTAGTTCAGCATCTAATAACTCACAGATGTATTGAACACTGGGGCCCCAGGCTTAGAGAAAAAATTGACCTTTGCTAGGAGTGTGTTGGTAAACTGGCTTCCCCTTTACCCTCCCCCTCAAAAAAAGATAAAAGAAAATAATCCTATCGTGGCCAGTTTCAGGCTACCAATGGTTTATCTAACAACTGGCTAGTAAATTCCCAAATATTTAACAACTGGCCCTCACCAGTACAAACTGATTCCACACCCTCCTGGGTCCTTTGAAGTCCAACCTGAAACAACAAGCCTACCTTTTTATTATCTTTTTAATAATTTGTTTTGGTCAAGAATTTCTAATATGTTCCACAAAATAAAACTTTGTCCCCACACTAGACTCTTTCATAACAGCCCAAGCCAATCCTGTCTTCCTGATCTCCTAAGAACCTACAGCCAGAGCTCTCCTATGCTGTGGCCATCAGATGGAAATTAACTATGGCTGGCAAATCTGCCAAGGCTTTCTGCATCCAAGGGAAACTGCATATTTTGGTTTCTGAAAAGAAAGGGGGGAGGCTCTAAAAAATAAGATCTATTTTAAAAAGGATGGAGGTAAACTAAAAAATTGATAAAGCAGAATTCTAGCATAATATAAGGCCTATTCTGCCTCTCCCAGTAACACCTGGCTGGTCAGAACTGAATTTCTTATAAACTTCAAAAAGTTAATGGTTTACCTCAATATCTTTTTTTTTTTTTTTCTCAATATCTTTTTTAAGTCCCTTAATTGCTCATTGTTAATATATGACTACATCTAAAGATGTCTCTATCAGAGGAATACATTTATATTTTTAGTTAATACCATCCCTTGGGGGACCGTATGTCCCATAAACCTACTTCCCATTTTATAAATCAGAATTATCTTATTTCTTAATAAACTAAAGAAGCACATTAGAGTTCCAGTTTAGCTGATGAAACTGTTGCTCAGACTTTTCGGGATTTTGATTTTATCAATGTAATTAAGCACATGCATACCTTTTATTCTATTTCCCCCATATTCTATTAGTTTACCCTCAATTGCAAATAGGGCTTCTTGGACAAGGTGAAGGGTAGTGAGACCTGACAAGGCATTCTACCCCCAGCTTTTTCTAGCTGTAAAAACAAGGCCTTTATGTAGTATTCGATAAAATGCAGAAATTCTCTAGTGACACGCACCCCATATGTAAACATTATTTTATGCTGGGCTTTCCAGATCTGGGATCAGGACCCTGACTTCTCCCTGACATTCCACAGCAACACGTGAACAGCTAAACAAATAGTTAATCCCGATTTCTGAGACCGGAGGGCTCGGGAAACCCCGATGAAAAGACGCTCTGTTGGAACAGCTGCTCTCTCCCAGGTCCCATCAAAGGGCAAAGAGGAGAAGTGGAATCCTCAGTTTATAGAAACCTGCAGCCCACAGAGAACTCACTTACCTTTCACAGCTTAAGGGACACTCCGCGCCCGACAGGGGGACCGACTGGCTGTATCTGCACTTTGGGAAATGTAGTTCATTAACCTGAAATGATGCAAGAAAAACTACAAGTCCCACAATCCTCTGGGCTTCACAATAGAGGGACCCAGGTTGTCCAGTAGCGCCCCCTGTTGACCTTTTCTGATCAGAGGCTTCGAACCCTGGTACGCGATGTGCAGCTGTCTACTAAGCCATCATCTCTTTGAGAGAGAAGCGGTTAGAGCTTGGACGTCAATGTTCTGAGTGCAAAATAGTACATCCAAACAGCGTTAACTTAGGAATTCATTCTTTAGAAGCTTTAGTAATGGATCTAGGTTTGACTCATCCTCAACTTCAGTGTTTACGAACCTTTCCACTCATGGAAACGGAATCAAGTTCCCACCTTGAAGTGAGTTGTGAAGAAATACATTCACAAATAGCTGAAAAACTGATGTTTTTACAGTTAAAATGAACAATTAAAGCGAAATATAATATACAGGGACTAATGTGTTTACCCACGTGGCTTCTCCAATTTTCTCATCTTTTTTGTTTGTTTGTTTTGGCTCCGTTGGGTCTTCGTGGTTGGGTCTTCATGTTTGGGTCTTCCTTGCTTTGTGCAGGCTTTCTCTAGTTGCGGCCAGTGGGGGCTACTCTTCGTTGTGGTGTGATGGCTCCTCATTGTGGTAGCTTCTACTGTTGCGGAGCACGGGGTCTAGGCGCCCCGGCTTCAGTAGTTGTGGCACATGGGCTTAGTTGCTCCACAGCATGTGGGATCTTCCTGGACCAGGGCTCGAACCCATGTCGCCTGCTCTGGCAGGCAGATTCTGATTCTTAACCACTGCACCACCAGGGAAGTCCCTTATTTCTCATCTTGTGTTTTTACTAAATTAACCAACACAATGCCTGGGTCTTACCCCCAGAAATTCTGATTTAATTGGTCTGGGGAGACACTTGGGCACCAAGTCGGTTTACAAACCTCACAGTTGTTTCTAATATGTAGCCAGTGAGAACCACTGATCTGTAGCATTGCCTAAATAAGACATCGATTTCTAAGTGTTTTAGAACATATCAAAGGATATGTTCTAAAACAGCTAGCACTGACCTTGAAGACCACTCTAAGGAACCACTTCCCCCATTTTAAAATGAAGTGAGGGGAATTCCCTGGAGGTCCAGTGGTTAGGCTCCGAGCTTTCACCGCCGAGGGCGCAGGTTCAATCCCTGGTCGGGGAACTAAGATCCCGAAAGCCGCTCGGTGCCGCCAAAAACAAACAAAACTGAAGCCCAGAGGAGTAGTATGAAAGCTGGAGTCAGAGTCTGACTATCATTGAATGCATAGCAGTAAATATTGGTAAAGTAACCCATTTCAGTAGTTTGGGAGCAATACCTCCAGCCACACCTCAAATAGGTCACTGGGCTGAGAGAACCACCTGACATGAGTCTTTTGTACCTTAGTTAACCTGACCACATTGGCTGGGAAAAAAAAAAAAAAAAAAGGATTAAAATATAGACTGGGGGGCTTCCCTGGTGGCGCAGTGGTTAAGAATCTGCCTGCTAATGCAGAGGACACGGGTTCGATCCCTGGCCCGGGAAGATCCCACACTGTGGAGCAACTAAGCCCGTGCGCCACAACTACTGAGCTTGCACTATCGAACCTGTGTGCCACAACTACTGAAGCCCGCGCGCCTAGAGCCCATCCTTTGCAACAAGAGAAGCCACGACAATGAGAAGCCCGCCCACGGCAACAAAGTGTAGCCCTGGCTCGCTGCAACTAGAGAAAGCCCGCACACAGCAAGAAGACCCAACACAGCCAAAAATAAAAACAAATAAATTAATTTTTAAAAATGTAGACTGGGAACTTTTATGAAGTCAAACAATTATAGGGCTTCCCTGGTGGTGCAGTGGTTAAGAATCCGCCTGCCAGTGCAGGGGACATGGGTTTGAGCCCTGGTCCGAGAAGATCCCACATGCCGCGGAGCAACTAAGGCCCTGCGCCATAACTACTGAGCCTGCGCTCTAGAGCCCACGAGCCACAACTACTGAGCCCGCGTGCCTAGAGCCTGTGCTCCGCAACAAGAGAAGCCACCGCAATGAGAAGCCTGTGCACTGAACAAGAGTAGCCCCCGCTCGCCGCAACTAGAGAAAACCCGCGCACAGCAACGAAGACCCAGTGCAGCCAAAAATAAATAAATTTTTTAAAAAGAAAACAAAATTGTAATCCAGAATATTTTCTGCACACATGGGTGTTTGATTAAAACCTATGGACATGTCAAAACATGACACTACGCCCAATCCCAGGCAAATTTTATTATGGAAAACTTCAGAGCCACATTACTTTTCCAGTTCTTCAAGTGGAATAAGCATCATTAAAAGACTGGCCAGGAACACAGGATTATTGTGCTTTTAGGCCCCAAAGAATTTCATGTTCTGGGGAGAAGTTAGCTGAGTTTTCTATTTTTCTTAGTGATGGGAAGTCATCTGTGGAAGATGAAGTCATCCAAGACAACTGGTGAAACAATTTCCCTTGATAGCTACTGACAGGGTGTAATGAGCCACCCAATCGAGACATTCTCAAGGGCTGAGAAGTTCCTTGGATGACCCTAGTCTTTTATTTCTCACAACTCCACCACACTAGGAATTAATGACAAAGTCCTTGGTTGGATCAAAATCAAATATTCTAAATTAATCAGACTGTTAGCCTTTCTTTTTTTCTGCTGTTTTTTCCTACCCTGCCAATTATGGCTGTGGGAAAAAAATTAACTACACATCAGCATCAAATAGGCCTTTTTATGTCATTTTTACATCTAGTTGATGACTACATAAATGTTCAGTGAGCAATACTTTGAACGTTTCATGTTTGAAATTTTTCATAATGAAATTTTGGGGGAAATATTTTCTCAGAGTACTAGTTGCATCTTAGTGAGTAGCAAAAACCAAAAGTCTTTTGGAGAGTACAGCTCAGAGCTGAAACAAGTTCAGACATAGGTTTCTAGTAGCTTTCCACTTGCCAAGCCAGTAACAGTGAAAGTTACTTCAAACTCATGAACTGTAGAAAGAGCCTCTCTCCTCTGAATTAAGATGTCCACAGAAAACCCTTTCAGGTTAAACATAGAATTACCACATCATCCAGAAATTCTACTTCTAGATATATACACAAAAGAATTGAAAAGAAGGACTCAAACTGATACTTGTATGTCAGTGTTCATAGAAGCATTATTCACAATAGCCAAAAGGTGGAAGCAACCTCCTGTCAATCAAAGAATAAATGGATAACAAAATTCCATATAGTAGAATATCAGCCATAAAAAGGAACGAAATTCTGAAACATACTACAATATGGATGGACCTTAAAAACAATGTATGAAATAAGCCAGACACAAAAAATTGTGTGATTCTCTTACGTGAGATACTGAGAGTTGCCAAATTTATAGAAAGTGGAATAGAGATTGCCAGGGTCTGTGGGAGAGAGGAACGGGGAGTTAGCATTTAATGGGAAGTTTGTTTGGGGTGATGATAAAGTTCTGGAGATGTGCAGTGGTGATGGTTGCTGAACTTAGATGTGGTTCAAATGGTAAATTTTATGTTATATATATTTTACCACAGCACTCTTACACTGAGCACATGTCTCATCCTCCCCAATTTATAGTCTGAATTAAGTTTATTAGCATGTTCCCTCCCACAATGCTTTGCTTCATTCTCCACTCAAAACTAAGTGAAATCAAGCAGCTGAATACGAGAAACAGATTATATATTTCCGAGACATCTTAATATGGTTGTATAATTTTCAGCCCATTAATAATTAAGGGTTTTGCCTTGAGGCTCCAACTCACCTTTCTGTAATAGGAACCTTGCTTATTGGGAACGATGAGTAGGGGGCGGTTTTCCTTAGCTTTGCGCAGTGGCAGTATCGTAGCCAATGAGGTTTATCCGAGGCGCGATTATTGCTAATTGAAAACTTTTCCCAATACCCCGCCGTGACGACTTGAAATATAGTCGGCATTGGCAATTTTTGACAGTCTCTACGGAGACTGAACAATGTAGGTTGAAAATGAGACAGTGTGTGCTCTGCAACCAACGTGATTCAATAAAGGGTTACGCTGGAATTATGGAATCACCAGCAGTGTAGTGCTAAATTTTCTATGTTCACCGTTACGAAACAGACTTACTCTTCTGAAAACCTTCAAGACGTGTTTTTCGCTTTCTGAAAACCTTCAAGACGTGTTTTTCGCTTTCAAGTCCACGACTCACTTCGTGAGGTGTTCTCTTCATGTCTGTTATCCAGTTTCTGCTGTTTGTTTTTTATGTCGGCATGTTACATTTTGTTTTTGTCGGATTAAAGTTCTAATGTCTTTCCTGAGAGTTTTATTTTCTGGTTTCAGTACCCACGCCTCAACCTACCAATCTCATTTCGGTTAACTCTGTGTTTTCGTTCTCCTGCCAGTGTTTTTTAGAACACGAGTCTCAGCCAGACCGTCCTGGTGACGTCATGGTAATTTGCATGAGATTCCCCAGCATCCTTTGCGAAGGCGTACGTATTTCTAAAACGTTAGTGTTCGACAACAGATAATTTTAAAACTAGAACCTTTTCGCGCAGGCGGGTCTTAAACATAAGTTCTTGCAAGGAAGTGCTTCATATTTCCCAGCTCGTTATCAGTCGCTCACCCTCACGGTAAAGGCAGTTGTCATCCATGGCAGAGCTAGGTGCGTGCTCACGTTTTCTAGCTTTGCGCAGTGGCAGTATCGTAGCCAATGAGGTTTATCCGAGGCGCGATTATTGCTAATTGAAAACTTTTCCCAATACCCCGCCATGACGACTTGAAATATAGTCGGCATTGGCAATTTTTGACAGTCTCTACGGAGACTGACCGGTGCAGGTTTAATAGCAGCTGTGTGTTTGGTATGTTTTCTACTACAGTGTAGTGAGTATTTCATTTTTTGTGGATTTCCTAAAAATTCACTGTTTACTCTTGTCGAAGTGGTTCTGCGGTTTATTTCTATTACTAAGAATTAGGAGGACTTCCTTAGTGGCACAGTCGTTAAGAGTCCGCCTGCCAATTCAGGGGACACGGGTTCGAGCCCTGGTCCGGGAAAATTCCACATGCCGGGGAGCAACTAAGCCCGTGCACCACAACTACTGAGCCTGTGCTCTAGAGCCCGCGAGCCACAACTACTGAGCCCGCATGCCTAGAGCCCATGCTCTGCAACAAGAAAAGCCCCCGCAATGAGAAGCCCGCGCACCACAGCAAGAGTAGCCCCCGCTCACCAAAACTAGAGAAAGCCCGCGCACAGCAACGAAGACCCAACACAGCCAAAAAATAAATAAATAAAATAAATAAATTTGTTAAAAAAAAAAAAGAATTAGGAGTGGGTTTAAGTGTTTATCGGCTATGAGTATACTTGCTTTTGGACAAACCGGGTTGCGTTGTTTTTTTCGTTAATAGGAGCGCAGTCCGAAGGTTCCTCAGTGCACCAAAAGGAATTTCGGTTGCAGTAGTTATCATCTGGAAGTTCCCAGTTGCTTCATGATCAACTCCGCTTCCATCACAACTGAACTGGACTTTTCAGAGGGTCACAGGTTCGTAAGAACAGATGGGTATCTGAAAACAACTCATCCAAATACTTCGTTTTTAAAGTGACGAGGGGGTACAGATTCAATGCAATCCCTATCAAATTACCAATGGCATTTTTTACGGAGCTAGAACAAATCATCTTAAAATTTGTATGGAGACACAAAAGACCCCGAATAGCCAAAGCAGTCTTGAGGCAAAAAAATGGAGCTGGAGGAATCAGACTCCCTGACTTCAGACTATACTACAAAGCTACAGTAATCAAGACAATATGGTACTGGCACAAAAACAGAAACATAGATCAATGGAACAAGATAGAAAGCCCAGAGATTAACCCACGCACCTATGGTCAACTAATCTATGACAAAGGAGGCAAAGATATACAATGGAGAAAAGACAGTCTCTTCAATAAGTGGTGCTGGGAAAACTGGACAGCCACATGTAAAAGAATGAAATTAGAATACTCCCTAACACCATACACAAAAATAAACTCAAAATGGATTAGAGACCTAAATATAAGACTGGACACTATAAAACTCTTAGAGGAAAACATAGGAAGAACACTCTTTGACATAAATCACAGCAAGATCTTTTTCGATCCACCTCCTAGAGTAATGGAAATAAAAACAAAAATAAACAAGTGGGACCTAATGAAACTTCAAAGCTTTTGCACAGCAAAGGAAACCATAAACAAGACGAAAAGACAACCCTCAGAATGGGAGAAAATATTTGCAAATGAATCAACGGACAAAGGATTAATCTCCAAAATATATAAACAGCTCATTCAGCTCAATATCAAAGAAACAAACACCCCAATCCAAAAATGGGCAGAAGACCTAAATAGACATTTCTCCAAAGAAGACATACAGACGGCCACGAAGCACATGAAAAGATGCTCAACATCACTAATTATTAGAGAAATGCAAATCAAAACTACAATGAGGTATCACCTCACTCCTGTTAGAATGGGCATCATCAGAAAATCTACAAACAACAAATGCTGGAGAGGGTGTGGAGAAAAGGGAACCCTCTTGCACTGTTGGTGGGAATGTAAATTGATACAGCCACTATGGAGAACAATATGGAGGTTCCTTAAAAAACTAAAAATAGAATTACCATATGACCCAGCAATCCCACTACTGGGCATATACCCAGAGAAAACCGTAATTCAAAAAGACACGTGCACCCGAATGTTCATTGCAGCACTATTTACAATAGCCAGGTCATGGAAGCAACCCAAATGCCCATCAACAGACAAATGGATAAAGAAGTTGTGGTACATATATACGATGGAATATTATTCAGCCATAAAAAGGAACGAAATTGAGTCATTTGTTGAGAAGTGGATGGATCTAGAGACTGTCATACAGAGTGAAGTAAGTCAGAAAGAGAAAAACAAATATCGTATGTTAATGCATGTATGTGGAACGTAGAAAAATGGTACAGATGAGCCAGTTTGCAGGGCAGAAGTTGAGACACAGATGTAGAGAATGGACATATGGACACCAAGGGGGGAAAACTGCGATGAGGTGGGGATGGTGATGTGCTGAATTGGGCGATTGGGATTGACATGTATACACTGATGTGTATAAAACTGATGCCTAATAAGAACCTGCAGTATAAAAAAACAAACAAAACAACTAATACTAAACTTTCATTGGGTTATTTGTATGGAAATATGTATGGAAATATGTTAATATAAATGTTTCAGACATTACATGAAATTTCTAAAAATCTTATATTTGTATTTGTATGGAAATATGTATGGAAATATGTTAATATAAATGTTTCAGACATTACATGAAATTTCTAAAAATCTTATATTTGTATTTGTATGGAAATATGTATGGAAATATGTTAATATAAATGTTTCAGACATTACATGAAATTTCTAAAAATCTTATATTTGTATTTGTATGGAAATATGTATGGAAATATGTTAATATAAATGTTTCAGACATTACAGGAAACGTCTAAAAATCTTATATGTTCTGGTATAATGTTATAAGTAATAATCCTAGTTATTACTTTAAAATGTATATCTCAGAAATAACTAATTTTCTTGTCAACTGCATTATTATGAACTTTCATCAAATCTTTAACCATGGTCATTTTTAAGTCTTTTGTCATTTACAGACAGTTCTGGGTGTACTCTGATGATTTTGCAAATATGTTCCTATAAAAGAGTTTCATCTTCAAGAAATTCATGGAAAAGACTCTGACAAGTACAGGTTTCTGGTAACTGACTGTACTGCTGAACTGAATGAATAAGCATTTTCAGAACTCTAATGAAAAACTGATGAACTCATAAAAGTGCTAACAAAAGATCAAGATGAAAAAAAAGAAATTAATTACATGGGACTGAGTGAACTGATGAGGATGAGTATAATTTTTGTGACTTTCTGTCTGAATTAAAAAAAAAAAAAATCCCACAAGGACTCAGAGGAAAAGAATAAAAAAAAAAAAAAAAAAAAAGTGACGAGGGGGGAACGGACACAGTAGGCATTTTCAGGTCCCACTATGCAGTACCGGGCACAGCTGCGCTTGGAATTAAATTCCTTTACTTTTAGTGGGGTGCGGGTTTCCACTATACCGACTGCCTCTAGTCTTGTTCTGTTAGGAAGACCAGGCGTATCCACGGATAGAAGGCCTCAGGAGTCCTATTCCTGGGCGTGGCAAATCCGGCTGGACCTGCTTAGGCCAACACCCATTAAACATTCTTCTGTTCTCTAACAAAAGAATGTGGCTTGTAAGGGCAAAAGTGGTGGGACAGCATCTATGGATTCAAAGCACCACACTGGGGAAAACCGCTCTAGCTGCAAATCAGACACAGTCCCTGCTTCAGGGAACTCACCGTTTTGAGACCACAGATAAACAAAATAATTAGATTATTTCAATGTTATAAAGCAAATAAACAGGGGGATGTGATGGAGCCAGCCAGGAGACCAGCCAAGTTCCAACACCAACAACTATGGAGCACTTACTGTGCGGCAGACGCCACATGAAGTGCTTACTTCATATGCCAGACTCCACGCAAAGTGCTTAATATGCTTTATTTCATTTAATTCTTACAGAAACCATTCTCCCCATTTCTTTTTTTTTTTTTTTTTACAAACAGCTCTACCTCGACGTAATTGATATTCAATAAACTGCACATATTTAAAGCCTACAATTTGATGAGTTTTGAAAACATATACACCCATGAAACCATTATTGCAAACCAGCTGGCGAACACATCCATTACTCCCCAAAGTTTCCTGGTGTTCCTTTGCAATCCATCCCTCCCTCCCATCTCTCCCCACTACCCCTCCCCCATTCTGTCGCTATAGATTAGTTTGCATTTTCTAGAATTTTATATGAACGGAATCTACGGTATGTGATTTTCTTTTTTTTTTTTTTTTCAGATGATTATTTAATTTGTAAATATTGTACAAATTTTAATAGCTTAAATTGTATATACAGCCAAATAAAAACTTGCATTAATGACTGGTGGAACTGGTGTGATAGGATCAGTGTGCCACGCTCCTTTTTCTTAACTCAGGCCGTAGACTCGAGAGTGGCCTGGAATCTCCAGGAGTGAGGGTTTACTTACACAAGCCAGCACTGTTCTTGGGCACAATGTTGAATATTAAGGTATTAGGACGATATACCCATTTTACATATGAAGAAACTGAACCCCAGAAAGGTTAAGTACCCTGCCTTAGGTCAGAGCAAGTAGGGGAGCCAGGCTCTGAACACTGTCTTAAGCCAACTTGCTGCTGAGGTGGGGTGGGAACTCGGGCCTCTGGCCCTTGTGACTCCCAAGGATGAGGCAAGTGTGAAGGTTCCTTGGCTGGGGTGGGATGGGATGGCAGGGACAAAAGGTCACATCTTCCTGCCTGCAAACCCCCTGTCCAGCCTTGATACTAGGTCAGCAACCCGGGAAGGATGGCCCTGTGCTGGGCTGCTAGGAGCGCTCGAGGAGCCCCTTGTGGGCAGACTAGCTAAAGCTAATCAATTAATTTGCTGGAGCTGGAAACCCAGTCAGACCCAACTCTTAATATGGAATGGAATAGAGGTAACCGGCCTTTTTGCCTCTCCATGGGTAAAAGGAATGAGCCGAGGGGCTGACGTGCACTACACTTGGAACTGAAGACCTCCAGGACCCACGTCTGAGTCGTGTTGTGTTCTCTGTAGCCTCTACCAAGTCAGGTCTGACCTAGAGCAAGGGCTCAGGGATTTTTTGCCGCAGTGAGGGTCTGCGGGCCAAGGAAGGAATGTACCCAATGGGTCTGCCCTGTGCTACCCTCCTGTAAACTGGGCTGGGCTACTGCTTCCAACAGAGGGGCAGTCAACAACCTCTACAGCTTGAATAGCTGAGTCCAAGGAGCTCCAATGAAGGGAAAGCAGGAACACGCCAAAGTGGGGGGGCGGGGGAATTAATGCTCCCCACTAGCTTGGCTGTTCCTGGTGGGTCTG
Source organism: Balaenoptera acutorostrata (assembly GCF_949987535.1). Classification (NCBI taxonomy): domain Eukaryota; kingdom Metazoa; phylum Chordata; class Mammalia; order Artiodactyla; family Balaenopteridae; genus Balaenoptera; species Balaenoptera acutorostrata. The sequence continues at coordinate 76,781,221 of NC_080076.1, forward strand.
CAATATTAGACAGCCCTCCCCCAGTGCAGGCACCTATACAGAATCCCATTTCCTCCTTTATGCAAACAAGGCCTGCTCCACGGCCCTCACCCTGGTCTCTGTACCCCTTTCCCCTAGCTGCCTCAATAGCCACTTCCCTCCTGAGATCCCCGGCACTCCAGTCGCAAGGGGACACTGGTCGTGCAGGCTGCTCAGCTGGGCTTCAGAAGCCCTTCTCCAGAAGCCAGGCTTTGAGCTGCTGGTCAAAGTAGCCCTTGACCCGAAGGGTACCTGTCACCTCATTGACCTGGGTGATAGGTGTCTTCCCCAGCAGCGGGCTCAGGAAATCTTCCACATCCTTCTGCAGGGCCCAAATGTCCCCCTCCACCTTCCGGATCACAGTCATCTGACGGTTTCCATGAGTGATGTCCTTGTAGACTGGGATGCTGTGCATACGGGAGCGTCGCACAAAGTAGGGCAGGTTGGGTGGGGGGTCTCTGGGGGGCTGCCAGCCACTAGGAGTGGGATAATGTTCATGCTTTGGGGGCTTTGGGATGCTGGTGGGGGGTAACAGGCGCTCCACAAAACGGTATTCATCCACAGACTCCACGAAGCTGGGGTAATCAGGAGGCCCCTGGGTCAGTCGCCGCAGCCCGCAGCCCGGCGGGACACCGGTTCTCCAGCCCCGCTGCACAGCCCGAAACATGGTCGCTGCCATCTTGAACTCCTGTGATTTTCTTGAGATCGACTTTTTTCATCAAACAATATGTCCTTCCGGTCCATCCAGGTTCTTGCATGTATCACTAGCTCATTCTTTTTCCTTGCTGAGTAGTATTCCATTATATGGAAGTACCAGGGTTTGTTCAACCATTCACCCATGGAAGGACATTTGAATTGTTCCTAGTATTTTGCTATCATAAATAAAGCTGCTAAGAGCATTCCTGTACAAGTTTTTGTATGAGTGTAAGTTTTTAATTCTCTGGGTCGTGTAGTCAGTTGCATGTTTAGTTTTGTAAGAAGCTGCCAAATTATCTTCCAGAGTGGCTTTCCATTTCCATTTTATTTTCCACCTGCAGTTTTAAAAAATCTAGGCAAGTGCCCCCTTTTTTTTTTTTAATATTTATTTATTTTTGACTGAGTTGGGTCTTTGTTGCCACACGCGGGCTTTCTCTAGTTGCAGCGAGTGGGGTCTACTCTTCGTTGCAGTGCGCGTGCTTCTCATTGCGCTGGCTTCGGAGCACAGGCCCTAGGCGCATGGGCTTCAGTAGTTGCCGTACGTGGGCTCAGTAGTTGTGGCACACGGTGTCTGTTGCTCCACGGCATGTGGGATCTTCCCGGACTAGGGCTTCAACCCGTGTCTCCTGCATCGGCAGGCGGATTCTTAACCACTGCGCCACCAGGGAAACCCCCGCCCCGCCCCCGCTGCCTTTTTTCTTTCCTTCATGACACTGATATTTTGAAGAGTCCAAGACAGTTACCGTGTAGAAGCCTCACATTCCAACTTCACTGATTGTGTTCCCTTTATTCCCTGTAACCAAGACCACAGCTTGATTCGATTCAACAGAACTTCAGAGATGGCGTTGTGAACTTTGTATTGCATCTGCCACTATAATCGATGCTGAGTTTAAGCGCCAGGGTAAAGCAGTAAACTGCTCTCTCTCTGTTGTAAAAGTGCACTTTCCCCTATGTAATCAGTAATCTGTGGAATGAGCAATCCTTGACATTTGGTAATAAAAGCCTTTGCTTTCCACAACTACTCCCTTAAACCACTTCCTGATCAGTCATCAAAATATGGCTAAGTAAGATAAATTAATGTCACTTCTTCTCTGGAACCCAGGGTAGATTTGCTGGGACCAAGGAATACCCTGTGTTCAGGACCTGTGGTCCCGGGAAAGGGAAGAAGAGTCCCCTGCGGAGCCAATGTATTACAATTGAGCAAATATGATGGAAAGAGGGGGTCAGTGATAACTACCCAAAGGGGCATCCTGAAGACCCCACTAAGATTGTGCGAACTACAAGAGGAGCCGACGTGTGCTACCCAGAGGCTGAAATTTCAAGGAGCTAAAAATTTCCTTGATAGTGTGGTCTGAAAATGCACTCCAACCATTTCTTTTCACCTTAGCTGGTTGCCAAGATGAATAACCTGGGTGTCAAAACAGGCCTGGAGGAGACAGAACATGAATGCTCCCTCCCATGGCAAATTTTGTATTGACTGGAAAGTCAGATGATGCTCTGGCAAACACTCATGTGAGTGTGTGTGTGTGTGTGTGTGTGTGTGATTTTCTTAGAATTTATAATAGCAAGTAAGTAAAATAATGACTCATTTGTAAGCATACAAGAAAGAAAAGCATGGAAAAACCACCAAGGGACTTCCCTGGTGGCACAGTGGTTAAGAATCTGCCTGCCAAGGCAGGGGACATGGGTTCGATCCCTGGTCTGGGAAGATCCCACATGCCGCTGAGCAACTAAGCCCGTGCGCCACAACTACTGAGCCTGCGCTCTAGAGCCCGCAAGCCACAACTACTGTGCCACAACTACTGAAGCCCGTGTGCCTGGAGCCCATGTTCCACAACAAGAGAAGCCACTGCAATGAGAAGCCCACGCACCACAACAAAGAGTAGCCCCCACTCGCCACAACTAGAGGAAGCCGGCGCGCAGCAATGAAGACCCAACGCAGCCAAAAATAAAATAAATAAAAAACTTATTTAAAAAAACCCACCAAAAATATGAACAAAAAGCTTAGGGAAAGCAAAACAATTTTTTTAAAGGTAAAATTTATAGAACATACATGTGATATTTTGCTCTCAGCTCTACTGGAATCTTTCTTCGGCTGGGTAGTTTGAGTTACAATGACTTTTTTTTTTTTTAATTGAAGTAAAATTCACAGAACGTAAAATTAACCATCTTCAAGTGGATCCATGTGATTTTTACATATTATTGGTTTCAGTTTCACAACCTAATTTTTTTCTGGTTGTGAAATTACTGCATGTTGGTATATAAAATCCAAACATTATATATATGCAGCAGTGACAGTCAAAGATCACCATAATCCCACCTCCATGGTTAGAGAAAATAGCCACAGATAGGTGAGATTATTCCTCCAAATTGTTCTATTTATGTGTCAACCTAATTATTAACAAACATTGGATTATATTCTACATTCAGTTCTACTATTTCCTTTTTCTTTCTGCTAAACTAATATATGGTGGACCTATTTTCCATGTCAGCATATAACTCCCCTCTTCCCATATGGATATATCCCACTTCAGCTAACCAATCCCTATGGATGGACATTTGGGTTGTTTCCAGTTTTTCCCAATTATAAGCAATGCTATGATGAACATCCTTGGGTGCGCATCTTTGCCTACTCATAGGGTTTTTTTGGGGGGAATTTTGCCTACTAGTGCGCTGTTTCTAGGGGAAATTTCTGTAGGTAAGATTGCTTACACAAAAACCATTCACATTTTGCATTTTAATTTTTTTTTTTTTTTTTTTTTTTGGCCGCACCGTGCAGCTTGTGGAATCTTAGTTCCCCAACCAGGGATTGAACCTGCACTCTCGGCAGTGAAAGTGGAGTCCTAACCACTGGACCACCAGGGAATTCCCCATATTTTGTATTTTAAAAGATGCCCCCAAGTTGGGTCCCTCAAAACTGTACTGTGTATTCTCCCACAAAGCCACATAGGAGAGCGTCTGGAGAATACTCGATGTGTACGTTTGAAGCTCTGCAGCTTTCACAGGACTCTGCTGGGTTAGGGAGGGGAAGAAGGAGGAGGGTGAATTTATATCCAGTTCCAACAATTAGTTGTTCTCTAGCTCCTTTCCAGGCAGAAAGCAGAGAGAAGGGGCTGGCTTGGGTGAGGTAATCCTGACCCTCTCCCCTTCCACCATGTATGGAAATATCCTTGGAAACATCAGTTCCAGATGGAGCCAACCCCCACCCCACCCCCTCCCACCCTGTCGCCCAAGCCAGCCTGGACCTACTGGCTCCAGGGGACAGAAAAGCTGGATTCTGAGGAGTATCTCAGCAGGGAATGGGTCCACCAGCCCCCAAACAATCTTCCCAGTGTAAGTCCCTGCAGGCTGTCTGCAAGAATCACTGGCTTCTCTGGGTTAAAAATATCCCATGCCCAAGGGGCCTTCAGTGTCTGTCTCAGAAGAGAGCCGGCTTATAGCTCTCCATCACTGGGGAAATGAACTGAGACCAACTGATTTTTTTTTTTTTCCATGAAGCTTTGAAACCAGACTTTCTGGGTTCAAATCTTTGCTCCACTATTCACTAGCTGCGTGACCCTAGGCTACTTACTTAATTTCTCTGTGCCTCAGTTCTCTGGCTGTAAAAGGAGTATCAGGATCATCACATCTATCTCAGAAGCCAGTGGGTCTCCACCCCGGCTGAGCACTTAAAATCACCTGGGGAGCTTTTAAAAATCCTCTTGCCCAGGCTGCATTCTGGGTCAATTCAATCAGAATTTCTGAGCATTAGTTCTGGGCAAAAAATATATTTTAAAACTTCCCGGGGACTTCCCTGGTGACACAGTAGTTAAGAATCCACCTGCCAGAAAACTATAAGACACTGATGAAAGAAATTAAAAATGATACAAACAAATGGAGAGATATACCATGTTCTTGTATTGAAAGAATCAACATTGTGAAAATGACTATACTACTGAAAGCAATCTACAGATTCAATGCAATCCCTATCAAACGACCACTGGCATTTTTCACAGAACTAGGACAAAAAATTTCACAATTTGTATGGAAACACAAAAGACCCCAAATAGCCAAAGCAATCTTGAGAAAGAAAAACGGAGCTGGAGGAATCAGGCTCCCGGACTTCAGACTATACTACAAAGCTGCAGTAATCAAGACAGTATGGTACTGGCACAAACACAGAAATATAGATAAATGGAACAGGATAGAAAGCCCAGAGATAAACCCACGCACATATGGTCACCTTATTTTTGATAAAGGAGGCAAGAATATACAATGGAGAAAAGACATCCTGTTTAATAAGTGGTGCTAGGAAAACTGGACAGCTACATGTAAAAGAATGAAATTAGAGCACTCCCTAACACCATACACAAAAATAAACTCAAAATGGATTAAAGACCTAAATGTAAGGCCAGACACTATAAAACTCTTAGAGGGAAACATAGGCAGAACACTCTATGACATAAATCACAGCAAGATCCTTTTTGACCCACCTCCTAGAGAAATGGAAATAAAAACAAAAATAAACAAATGGGACCTAATGAAACTTAAAAGCTTTTGCACAGCAAAGGAAACCATAAACAAGACAAAAAGACAACCCTCAGGATGGGAGAAAATATTTGCAAATGAAGCAACTGACAAAGGATTAATCTCTAAAATTTACAAGCAGCTCATGCAGCTCAATATCAAAAAAACAAACAACCCAATCCAAAAATGGGCAGAAAACCTAAATAGACATTTCTCCACAGAAGATATACAGATTGCAAACAAACACATGAAAGGATGCTCAGCATCACTAATCATTAGAGAAATGCAAATCAAAGCTATAATGAGGTATCACCTCACACCAGTCAGAATGGCCATCATCAAAAAATCTACAAAAAATAAATGCTGGAGAGGGTGTGGAGAAAAGGGAACCCTCTTGCACTGTTGGTGGGAATGTAAATTGATACAGCCACTATGGAGAACAGTATAGAGGTTCCTTAAAAAACTAAAAATAGAGCTACCATGTGACCCATCAATCCCACTACTGGGCATATACCCTGAGAAAACCATAATTCAAAAAGAGTCATGTACCACAATGTTCATTGCAGCTCTATTTACAATAACCAGGACATGGAAGCAACCTAAGTGTCCGACAGATGAATGGATAAAGAAGATGTGGCACATATATACAATGGAATATTATTCAGCCATACAAAGAAACGAAATTGAGTTATTTGTAGTGAGGTAGATGGACCTAGAGTCTGTCATACAGAGTGAAGTTAGAAAGAGAAAAACAAATACTATATGCTAACACATATATGGAATCTAAAAAAAAAAAAAAGGTTCTGAAGAACCTAGGGGCAAGCCAGGAATAAAGACGCAGACGTAGAGAATGGACTTGAGGACACGGGGAGGGGGAAGTGTAAGCTGGGACAAAGTGAGAGAGTGGCATGGACATATATACACTACCAAATGTAAAATAGATAGCTAGTGGGAAGCAGCGCATAGCACAGGGAGATCAGCTCGGTGCTTTGTGATCACCTGGAGGGGTGGGATAGGGAGGATGGGAGGGAGACACAAGAGGGAGGAGATATGGGGATATATGTATATGTATAGCTGATTAACTTTGTTATACAGCAGAAACTAACACACCATTGTAAAGCAATTATACTCCAATAAAGATGTTTAAAAAAAAAAAAAGAATCCACCTGCCAATGCAGGGGACACGGGTTCGATCCCTGGTCTGGGAAGATCCCACATGCCGCAGAGCAACTCAGCCCGTGCACCACAACTACTGAAGCCCGCGTGCCTAGAGCCCATGCTCCGCAACAAGAGAAGCCACCACAATGAGAACCCTGTGCACGGCAATGAAAGGTAGCCCCCACTCAACGCAACTAGAGAAAGCCCGCGCAACAACGATGACCCAACGCAGCCAAAAAAATAAAATAAAATAAAATAAAAGCTTCCCAGGTCATTCCAATGTGCCAGTGCTGTAAAGATTTTGTGGGTATTAAATGAGATAATATAGGAAAAAGGCTCCCCATGGTGCCTGACACAGAGTTATGTGCTTTGGTGGGGGTTGTGGGACCAATTATCCAAGTCTGCGTGGTGGTCAGGGAAGGCCTCCTGGAGGAGGGGGTGTTGAGCTGTGAACTGAAGGAGGAGAGAAGTTAACCAGGAGAAAGAGGACAGGATGCCTTTTAGCCAGGGTATCAGTACCTGCAGTGTTCTGGAGCCAGGAGGATGTGGCCTCTTGGAGGAATTGAAAGTCATTCCCAGAAATTCCCTGGCAGTCCAGTGGTTAGGACTCCACGCTTTCACTGCTGAGGGCCTGGGTTCAATCACTGGTCAGGGACCTAAGATCTGGCAAGCTGCATGGTAAGGCCAAAAAATTGAAAAGTCTTTCCCTGTGACTGGAGCTGAGAAAGGAGAAAGGAGAGTTGGTGGAAAATCACTGGGCTTTATTCTGGTGTCAGGAAGATTTTAAGCAGGACAATGAGTGGGGGGGGGGTGCCTTCCCCCCAAATTCAGAAACAGCAGGGCCTCCTCAAGGCATTGTGTCCAAGCCCTCTGGGGAACTTGAACTTGACAAGGGGTGTGTGACACAGTCCCCAAGTTCCCCTTCAGAAGCCATGTCCTAGACTGTAAAGTCAGACAGTCCTGGGTTTGAATCCCGACTTTGCCACTTCGTACTTGTGTGGCCTTGGGCACGTGACTTCATTTATGAGCCTCAGTTTCCTGGCCTGGAAAATAGGCATAAAACCCCCATTGGATCTTTGTGAGGATTAAATGAGATGATAATGTAAAAGACTTAACATGTTGCTTCCCACATGCTAAACAATAAATGTTCCCAATATGTGTGTCAATGTGTGTAAAAGACTGGTCTAGAAGAATCTACAACTGGTCATTAATTTTGGGGAGATTATGGATACTTTTAATTTTTATATCTCGGTTTATCTGTTGTTGCTGTTTTTCTAAACTTCTTTCTGCAATGAACAACTACCGTTTTTGTAAAGAAAACTTCCACATCTGTATTGTAAGCTCTGGAATTTATTCTTCTAAATCTTTTTTTCCCCTTAATCCCCTCTTTCTTCCCAACATCAATTAGTGCAGTGGTAAACTTAATTCATTAAATGGGTACTTAACAAATGTTATTCACACAACATATTTTTATTCAGCACCTACTATGTGCTGTATCCTGTGTCAGGTACTGGGGTAGAGCAGTGAATGAGACAGACTTAGTCTCTGCCTTCCTGAAGCCTTGAATCTGGTAAGAGATGGACAGATGCAAACGAGTGCATAAGAAGCGTTTAATTACAGCTGTCCCTCGTTATCTGCGATTGGTTCCAGGAGCCCCGAATATATCAAAATCCCTGGATGCTTAAGTGCCATAGTCGGCCCTCTGTATCTTCAGTTATGCATTCGCGGATTCAATTAACCATGGGTTGTGTAGTACTATCTGAATTTATTGGAAAAAAAAATCTGCTTGTAGGTGGAACCGCTCCATTCAAACCAGTGTTTTTCAAGAGTCAACTGTATAATTATGAGGAGTGTTTTCAGGGTGCTAAAAAAAAGGTCTTAATAACAGGAGCCCTGACATAGTCTACCAGGCCAGGGAGTGGTTTTCTGGGGAAATGGCTTTTAGGTTGAAATCCTCCCAAATAATGATGCCAGCTATCATTTAAATTTGTGCTGTCCAATGTGGTAGCCACTAGCCACATGTGGCTACTGAGCCCTTGGACTGTGGCTAGTGGAAATGAAATGTGCTGTCAGTGTAAAATGCACATATGATTTCAAAGACTTCCTATTAAAAAAAGTGAGCTATCTCATTGATGTTTTTTATATTGATTACAAGTTGAAATGATAACATTTAGGATAGACTGGATTAGGTAAAATACACTAAGATTAATTTTAACTGTTTCTTTTTATCTTTTTTCATGTGGCTACTAGAAAATTTTTAATTACTAATTAAAAAAAAAATTTTTTTCCCTCCAGATAACAAAACAATTCCATTACACTATGAAGAAAAAAAAAGACCAAAATACTATTTTGTAAATAAATCTTTACATTAAGTCAAGGATAATTAAGATAAATCTTTTAAAAAACCTATTCGGTATTTCTTTTCACTTTGCAGCAAATTCAGCCCAAATGCTCCAAGGAATACAGTCTGGGGCAAATGAAGAAAACAACAAAAAGTCAACATATCTGCTGCTATGAATGTGTGAACTGTCCTGAAAATCACTATAGTAACCAGACAGGTAATTAATTACACTCATTGCAACATGTACAGTGATTCATCTGAACCATTTCTCTTAGGCTGATTTTTTTTTAATTTATTTATTTTTAATCAGTCATCAATTTTATACACATCACTTTATACATGTCAATCCCAATCGCCCAATTCAGCACACCACCATCCCCACCCCACTGCAGTTTTCCCCCCTTGGTGTCCATACGTTTGTTCTCTATATCTGTGTCTCAACTTCTGCCCTGCAACCCGGTTTATCTGTACCATTTTTCTAGGTTCCACATACATGCGTTAATATACGATATTTGTTTTTCTCTTTCTGACTTACTTCACTCTGTATGACAGTCTCTAGATCCATCCACGTCTCAACAAATGACTCAATTTCGTTCCTTTTTATGGCTGAGTAATATTCCATTGTATATATGTACCACAACTTCTTTATCCATTTGTCTGTTGATGGGCATTTGGGTTGCTTCCATGATCTGGCTATTGTAAATAGTGCTGCAATGAACATTGGGGTGCATGTGTCTTTTTGAATTACAGTTTTCTCTGGGTATATGCCCAGTAGTGGGATTGCTGGGTCATATGGTAATTCTATTTTTAGTTTTGTTTTTTTTTTAAATTATTTATTTATTTTTATTTATGGCTGTGTTGGGTCTTTGTTTCTGTGCGAGGGCTTTCTCTAGTTGCGGCACGTGGGGGCCACTCTTCATCGCGGTGCGTGGGCCTCTCACTATCGCGGCCTCTCTTGTTGCGGAGCACAGGCTCCAGACGCGCAGGCTCAGTAATTGTGGCTCACGGGCCTAGTTGCTCCGAGGCATGTGGGATCTTCCCAGACCAGGGCTCGAACCCATGTCCCCTGCATTGGCAGGCAGATTCTCAACCACTGCGCCACCAGGGAAGCCCCTATTTTTAGTTTTTTAAGGAACCTCCATATTGTTCTCCATAGTGGCTGTATCAATTTACATTCCCACCAACAGTGCAAGAGCATTCCCTTTTCTCCACACCCTCTCCAGCATTTGTTGTTTGCAGATTTTCTGATGATGCCCATTCTAACTGGTGTGAGGTGATAGATACCTCATTGTAGTTTTGGTTTGCATTTCTCTAATAATTAGTGATGTTGAGCATCTTTCCATGTGCTTTGTGGCCATCTGTATGCCTTCTTTGGAGAAATGTCTATTTAGGTCTTCTGCCCATTTTTGGATTGGGGTGTTTGTTTCTTTAATATTGAGCTGAATGAGCTGTTTATATATTTTGGAGATTAATCCTTTGTCCGTTGATTTGTTTGCAAATATTTTCTCCCATTCTGAAGGTTGTCTTTTCGTCTTGTTTATGGTTTCCTTTGCTGTGCAAAGTTTCATTAGGTCCCATTTGTTTGTTTTTGTTTTTATTTCCATTACTCTAGGAGGTGGATCAAAAAAGATCTTGCTGTGATTTATGTCAAAGAGTGTTCTTCCTACGTTTTCCTCTAAGAGTTTTATAGTGTCCAGTCTTACATTTAGGTCTCTAATCCATTTTGAGTTTATTTTTGTGTATGGTGTTAGGGAGTGCTCTAATTTCATTCTTTTACATGTAGCTGTCCAGTTTTCCCAGCACCACTTATTGAAGAGACTGTCTTTTCTCCATTGTATATCTTTGCCTCCTTTGTCATAGATTAGTTGACCATAGGTTCGTGGGTTTATCTCTGGGCTTTCTATCTTGTTCCATTGATCTATGTTTCTGTTTTTGTGCCAGTACCATATTGTCTTGATTACTGTAGCTTTGTAGTATAGTCTGAAGTCAGGGAGTCTGATTCCTCCAGCTCCGTTTTTTTCCCTCAAGACTGCTTTGGCTAATTTAATTTAATTACTAATTTTAAAATTTTAAAAATTTTAACATGTGGCTTGCATTTTGTTTCTAGGGGACAGTGCTGAGTTAGAGAGTGCTTGTTAGTGACAAGGATTATGCTAAGTAGTAAATGTGAGTATCTCGTTTAATCCTATGATGACTCTGACAGGTAGGTATTATTTATCTTCTTTCTACAGAGGAGGAAACTGGCACAAAGAGTGAATGGTCTGAGATTCACCACCAGCAAGGAGCAAAGCTGGCATTAGAACCTGGGTGGAGTCAGTCCAATGAGCTGTGCACTTAACCTCTACCCCACACTGCTAAGCAGAGGGACCTGTGGGCTGCGACGGGAAGAGGCATCAAGAGCCATCCAGGTGGAAGGAACAGCACACGTCTGAAAACACTGATATTCCGTGGACTAGAGAGCCTCAGAACATTCGGCCGTGGAGTGATCCCATGGAGGATCTACTTTCTTGGAGGCTGTTTTCTCACCATGAGGACCCTGAATTCAGTTTTGGCAGGGCTGTCCATCAATGTCCTGTCAATGTCAGTTCTTTTTTTTTTTTCTTTTTAAGACTGTTTATTTTCCGTCAACCTATTTCCATTTTAAGAGTTTGTGGAAGAACAGCTTAAGACCACTCAGTGGTTGTTCTACCCATTCGGTGGCCTGAGCAGTGGGAGCTGCAGACCAGCCTTCAGTGGGGGATGGCTGAATAGGCACAGAGGGCACCTGCACACCTTCGGACCAGTCTGCCACCTCAGGTTGTTTAGCAATGAACTCAGGAGGTGGGGCAGTCCATTCACCCTGAAATTCTTCCTTGGTCACAGCCTTCTCAGCTGCTGCCTGCTCTTCCTTTTCAATCTCTTCAGGACCTCTGTAGAAGTAGAGATCAGGCATGACCTCCCATGGGTGTTCACGGGAGATGGTGCCACGCATGCGCAGAACTTCCCGGGCGACCATCCACCACATCAGACCCGCTGAGTGAGCTCCCTTGTTGCACGGGATGACAATGTCCACACAGTGCAGAGGAGAATCTGTTACACAGACCAATGGTAGGCAGGTTAACATAAGAGGCCTCTGTGAGAGGCTGGTGGTCAGCCCTGGGATCAGTAACCACCAGAAGTCTTGGCTCCTGGAAGGCTGCCTGGATCTGGTTAGTGAAGTTTCCGGGAGTGAAGCGGTCAGCAATAGGAGTGGCTCCAGTGGCAGCAGCAAACTTCAGCCCAGCTCGCTGGCCAGTATTCCTGGAGGATATGACACTGACATCAGCTGGGTTTTCAATGGCGACAGTGGCACGAGCTGCCAACAGAAACTTCTCCCAGGTTCTCTTCAGATTTATGATGTAGATGCCATCACTTTTCCTTTGTAGATGTACTGTTCCATTTGGAAGTCAAGGTTGGTGCCACCTAAGTGGGTTCCTGCTGCAAGGAATTTGAGGACATCCTGCTGCTTCATTTGCTGGATATCAAGGGCTCCGGACATCGTGAAAATTTCCCTTTAAGTTACGATGGGAATCCAGAGCAACGCCGTATGGACCCCTGTCTGGGTAGCACGGAAAGGCAATGCCAGTTCATCCTTAGGAAGTATGAGAAAACCTGGTTTGAGTTAACCAAGTCTGATGGCTGGGGGATGGGAGTCCCCGAGGGGAGGAAAAGGTTTTTTTTTTTAAAGATCCTTTTTTAAAATTTATTTATTTATTTATTATTTATTTTTGGCTGCATCAGGTCTTAGTTGCGGCACACAGTATCTTTCGTTGCAGCACATGGGCTCTTCGTTGCGGCGCGTGGGCTTCTCTCCAGTTGTGGCGCAGGTTTCTCTCTAGTTGCGGCCTGGGGGCTTCTCTCTAGTTGTGGCTCACAGGCTCCAGAGTGCACGGGCTCAGTAGTTGTGGCACGCAGGCTTAGTTGCCCTGTGGCATGTGGGATCTTAGTTCCCCAACCAGGGATCGAACCCATTTCCCCTGCATTGGAAGACAGATTCTTAAGCACTGGACCACCAGAGAAGTCCCAGGAAAAGGTATTTTGGGGCTCTTTACATTAGGAAATCCCAAGCAGGGGTCTGAGTGTCCAAGGTCACCAGCACTGAACTCCAAAGACTGAGTTCTCCTTAGAACTCCACCCACCAAGGGCAAAATTGTCGGCTCAATTGATGTCTTGTTTTTCCTCTCCAGGGAAATATTGCTTTGAAAAAGGTTTGAGACCTTTGAGACAGGGACAAGTGTATGTCCTGGGATTGGTCTAAGGATAATGGTTTCACCTGGCACAGTAGCAGGTTTCCCGCACAGGCCTTAGCAAAGAATTCCCAGGTTCAGATCCCAGTCTTCCCACTTACTAGCTCTGTGACCTGGGGTAACTCAATCTCTCTGTTCTTAACTTTTCCAACTGGAAAAGGGGATAACAGTGGTCATCTCCTAGGCTTGTGGTCAGAATTAAATGCAAAAAAGCATGGAAAGCACCCAGCCCGCAGCCTGTTCATTATATTGATAGTACAATTATAATTGTTACTATTGTTCTGAAGAGAACGCATTTGACCTCCTCTAGAGGAAATGTGACATTACATCGCCGTTGTAATATCCCCTATTGCAGTTTTAGCATACTGTTCACCCCAGAAACTCTGGGCTTAATGTGAATTAGACTAATTGTGGGTTCTTCTTTATGCCTCTCCCAGCTTTAGCCCAGTGTCTGATGCAGGATAGGCGCCCCTGCTAACCCCTCTGTACCCCCACTATCAGTCTTCACCTTGTATTCCATGCTGCAATTTCCTTCTAGTTTTTCCAATGCACCATGGTCTCTGTCTTGCCTAAAGTCCTTTGCATATGCTGTTCCAGGCGGCTGGGAATGGTGTGAGGTTATTCATCCTTCATACAGACCTGTTTGCTCTTCTGTCTGCCCTTTTGGACTAAATTCCAAGAAGGCAGGCACCATATCAGTCTTATTCATCATTGTATCACCAGCCCCAACACAGAACCTGTTCGAAGGGAGTGCCAATAAATATCTCATCATTGAGTGAATGAATGAGTGATCTCACTATCTTAATCTTCCATTAAACTGTGAACTTTCTGAGGAAAGGGACTACAATTTGCTTTGTTCCAAGTGTCAGGCACAACATCTGCCAGCCATTCAGCAAATATATATTGAGTGCTTACTATGTGAAACACACAGACTAAGTACAGATATGAGCAAAAATGGACATGGTTTCTGCCCCTGTGCACTTTTACTCTGAAAGGGAGAGAGACATTTATCAAGCAATCCTACCACTAAATGTAAATTACAGCAGAGAGAAGTGCCTACAACACAGAAGTACATGGAAGGTGTTGGAAGGGCATGCAATAGACTGCCTAGCTGGGAAGCTGTCTTAGCTCTTGAATTTTAATGGAGGAGAATGTGGCATCCACAGAGGAGAGCCACTTGGTTCTGCCTTCAAAAAAGAGTTTTTCATCCAGCTTGAGAAATGACAGCTTCCAGATGCAGGGCCTTCAGGACAAGGCCACACACTTCATGGGCATCCCCAGCTGATGGCTGAACATGGTGGGGGAATTGGGGTCTGGACATTTCTGCCCAATGGGGACTCCTCTAATGAAATTTTGTTCCAGGGCTCCCAATTGAGTTGGCTTATCTTTGTCATATCCAAGTTTCTCCTTGCCAGTCCTGCCTCTTCCTCTTTCTCTCTCACAGACATTCCTCCAACTCTATCTCAACATCTGCTTCCTGGAGGACCTAACCCGACACAGAGGGTCTTGAGGGCTGGATTTCTGTGGGAAGGGGAACTTTTTTTTTTTTTTTGGCTGCGTTGGGTCTTTGTTGCTGTGCGTGGGCTTTCTCTAGTTGTGGCGAGCGGGGGCTACTCTTCGTTGTGGAGCACAGGCTCTAGGTGCACAGGCTCTAGGTGCACAGGCTTCAGTAGTTGTCGCTCATAGGTTCTAGAGCGCAGGCTCAGTAGTTGTGGCGAATGGGCTTAGTTGCTCCGAGGCATGTGGGATCTTCCCGGACAGGGCTCGAACCCGTGTCCCTTGCATTAGCAGGCGGATTCTTAACCACTGTGCCACCAGGGAAGCCCCTATTACCTGATTTCTGAGTCTGTGGGAGCAAAATCCCTCTGGAGTCTGGGATGGCAGTGGGGTGTTTCAGGAAACTATGCCCAGCGCTGGGTGTAACCTCCCTATAGCTTTTCCTTTACTGTCTAAGGTGGGGTCCTTTTTGCTCCATGCAGAGTTTCAGAAAAATCTCCGTCTAGGGAGTATGGATATGTGGAAGATTAAAGGATATATAACCTCGAAGATATTGAATCTGGCCCCAAAGCCTGGGCTGCGAGCTTCACTGCCATCGATCCAGAGGGCGCCCCGAGGAAAGGTCCTCCAAATGTTCCCGGCCTCGCCTGGTACTGATTTAGGGTCCTCTTGGGAGGCGACTTACTGGGAGATAGACAGACGGATAAATCTGACTCTCCAGTGGACCGACATGTGATGAATGAGTGACTGATGGATGGACAGACATAGGTCAGATTGTGAGACGTCAAGACAGGCAGATGGATCTGTTAGCCCGTCAGGCATGTGACTCTCAGACAGAGAAAGACTGACAGAGGGCCTGAAGGCCTGGGAGCGTCCCACCTGCCTGCTCGGCCACAAGGCGGCGCTGCCGCCTCGCCCAGCGGCGCCCACCGTCCAGGCTGCGCGCGCTCTCGTGGGCCGGCGGCGGGGGCGGGTCCAGCGTGCTCACGGGGCGGGACCAGCAGCCTCGCGGGGGCGACCACGGGCGGAGCGCGCGGCGGGGGCGGGGCGCGCGTGCTCGCTGGGGGGGCTGGGGGCGGGACGCGCGGCGGGCGCGGTCGCGCGCGGCGGCGGCGCGTTCCGTTCCGGGCCGAGGCTCGCGGCGGAAAAGTTGCGCGGCGGTGAGGAGCGGCCCCGGGACGGGCAGCGAGCGCGACGCCGAGCCGGCTCCCGGCGCCCGCGGCCCCGCCATGGACGACCTCGGTGAGTGAGCGGGAGGCCGAGGGAGTAGGCAGCGAGAGGTGCGCGGCCCCGGGCCGGTGCGGGCGCGAGCGAGCGGCAGGCGGAATCCCACCCGCGGCGGCCCGGGTCCCAGCTCTGGTTTCGGCCGGCCGGGGCTCTGCGGGGCCGGGATCCCGCGCTGGGCCTGAGCCCCAGGCCAAGGCCAGCCCCGCACCGTCCTCACAGCTGCCACCCCGTCGCTTCGAGGACAGCCCCACCTCCGGACCCTCGACCTCGGGCTTCCACCCCCATCTCCCAGAGCAGCTTCAGGGACCCTCTTCAGGGACCCACGTCAAGGACCCGCCCCGTCCGCCTCAGGGACGGGCCCCCACTGCCTGGACCTGACCACCTCCCCCGCTGTGGGACCCTCACTTCACAAACCTTTCCCCCACCCCCATCGCACAGATGGAACACCCAACCTGGGGATCAGCTGCCTAATCTCACAGGCGGGGCCCTCAATTCCGGGATCTGCTCCCACCCCCTCGAGGACCACCCTTTCACAGACTGACATCCCCACTTCAGGGGTAGCCCCACCGAGCCGACGCCTTTCATTTTACAGGTCAGATTCACAAGTTAGAGATAAGCCTCTGATGACACAGCCTCTGATGAGCTTCTGAGCCGCCACAAGGACAAGTTTCCCTCCTGTCCCACTGATCCCCCCGGTCCATTTCACTGACTGCCCTGGCCACTCTGTGGACCAGCCCCTCCCCTTTTATATCACAGATCAGCCTCATCCTAGAAGAGTAAGCTAGGGAGACAGACTCTGGTGAAATGCCAGAGGAATGAGGTGGGAAGTGGGCCCCAAGGTATGGCCATCTTTGAACTTGTCCAGGCTGGTAACGTTCCCTCCACCCCCGCAGCAGCATAACTTGCGGGAAGCCACGCAGGTAAGGAAGTTAAGATGCCCAGAACAGAGTTTTACTGTTTTCGTTGTTAGTGGAGCTCCCAAATTACTCTTCTCAGTCCAGTCTTGATTTGGTGTTAGGGTAGGGGAAAGTATCTCCTGGAATCAGACACTAAACCCAGGGAGCTTGGTGCCAGGGTTCTAGGAATGCCTTGAGTGGTGTGAACTCTGGAGTGGGAGGATTCACTCTCCCTCCCTCTCCTTCACGCCTGTAACTGGAGGGCCTCTGAGCCGGGGAGTTGAGGAGGGGGGAAAAGTTTCTTCTCTGTAGGAGCCTTGTCTTCTCTCTATGGACTGTGGGTGGCTTGTGTGACCGCTGATGCTTTCTCTGTCTCAGGCTCTGAGGGGTGGATTCATCAGACAGGACTGATGGGCCTCCCCTGAGCACACAGGGCACTAAATTAAGACTGGCTGTTTGTAGGCACTGAATTTCCAAGGGGACAGGGAGGAGGATTGGGACTTGACTGCTTCCCGGAGGCTTCCTTTTGGGATCAGGGTGCCTCCCCACCCCCCTGACCCCGAGATCCTGGAGCTGGGTATGGTGTCCGGTCCTGCCTGTTTTGCAGAGTGAGATGGTTGCCAAGCATAGTTCTGCCTTTGGGTCTGGCTTGGCACCCATTTTTCCAACACACTCAAGGTTGGCATGGCTTTCAGGCAGGTATTTTTTTTTTCACATAAAAATAACTGAGCTGAAAGGAGGCTGGGGGATATTTTTCGAATCAGGATCTGAAAGTCTCAATGCTTTCCCAGTGAGAATTTGTGAGCAGAGTTACAGTTTCTGAAACGCTGATGGGGGTTCTGTTGCTTCTAGACAGTCCCCTTGCTGTTTGAAGGACTGAGAAAGTCTTTTTAGAGTTCGCAGTTGAAGCCCGGAATTCCTGTCCTCTGACAGTCTTCCATTTAGGGCCAGGAAACTGAGTTCGTCTCTGAAAGGAAAGAGAGTGCCCTGGCAGAGTGGATTGTAGGAATTTAAATTTGCTGTTCATGGAGTACTTCCCCATACCTCAACTCATCTTGTCCTCACAGCAGCCCTTTCTGAGAACCCGTTAGGGCCACTGCTATCATTACTACCTGCCTTTTACAGATTGAGAAAATTGAGGCTGAGAGAGGTTGATTCACTTGCCGAGGGCTGCACAGCCACAGAATGACAAAATCATGGCTAAAAGCCTAATCCCTAGCTCCTAGGTCTGCAGCTCTGTGTACCCCGAGGCCTTTCTTCCTGAGGAGGGGTTACAGTGGGGGATGGCTGCCACTTGTAACTTCTGCTGCTTTCCACCATAGGCTCCTCAGTTGTCTGAATCTGAGCTGCCCAGCTTCCTTGGCCTAAGCTCCCAGGGGGCCAGCCACGCCTGGCTGAGCGGAGCCTGGGGTGGGAGGAATGGGCTGTGCAGGAGAGAGGAATTTGCCTCTGTGCTCAGGCCCCATCAGCTGTCTGGATGGCTGCTCAGCACCCTGCCCGTCAGCTGTTTTCCTAGTTAGGCTGGACACATAGGCCGGGCCTCTTGTTTTTATTTTTCTCCTGAGAGTGCTATCAGCTGTGAGCCTCTTGGTCCCTGAAACAGGGGCGTTTGACATGTAGCAAGTCTAGAGGGGTCATAGTCTCTGCTGTGACTGTTTTTGGTCTTAAAAAAAATTGGGGAACTCTCCCCTTCCTGTAGCTGTTAGTGACAAACTCACCGTGTGTTGTTTAATAAGTTACAAACTTATAGCTCTTTGGGCAGAAAAACATAAACACAGCATGTCCTGCCCTTCCGTGTGTGTTCTCTCTGCTTTGTGCTGCGGGGTGGCTGCTGGTGGCTTTTCTCATTACTGTTTAGATGCTGGTTTGGCTGGGAGTTCTCCCTGTTCGAGTTCTGGCTGGAGTTTCCTGGACAGAGTTCTCATAACACTGAGATGCACTCTGATGTTTCCCGACCTGACTCCTCTCTCTCCCCTCCTTCACGGGTCTAGTGCACTTTGGGGTGGGGGTAGGGACAGTGACCACAGCTGGGGGCTAGTAATGATCACGTGCTCTTGATGGGAGCCAGGCATCCTACTCAGCATTCCTTGGTATCATCCCAGCCATTCCGAGAGGGAGGTGTTTAATCTCCACTTTACAGATGCAGAAATCTGAGTCAGGGAAATTCAGTGGGGGGGCGCTGGGATTGTAACCCAGATTGATCCAATTCCAGATCTGGTCATCTTCATCATAATAAGGTAGTAAGTGCTCGGTAATTAACCAAGGGGATGAGCCATGGGGGCCTCCTGAGTAATTGCTAGGTACCTTTTACATTTCTGCCCTGGGGGCTGTCCCATATGGTCATGGTGGCAAAGGGTGGTCTGGTTCAGGCCTTGATAGCTTTGCCTTTCCCATCCCTTGCAGGGGGAACAGCCAGCTGTTGGCAATGCCCAGTTGCTGCTGGAATCTGGACCTGTCTTCGTGCAGCTTCTCAGCAGTCTTGACCCTCTGGAACACAGTGCCTCATTGTCCTTGGGGGGAGTACTGGGGAGCAGGGGAGTTGCCTGGGGCATTCCGGGCTACGGAGCCTCTCTGTTCCATGGAAAGTCTGGACTTTGGGCTCACCCATCTGTGGTGCCTCTGTGTGTTAGGCTAGGGTCAGGGCACCCAGCTGCTGGGCCTGTGACAAGCGTGGCCCGTGGGGTGATGGTGAGTTCCTAGTGGGGCTCTACGTCAGGGCCAAATCTTCTCCGAGGCTGTGTGCTAGTGAGGTGCAGAGCTGGGATTACGGACCCTGGAGTGCTGGATTCTTAAGCAGGTGCCCTTTCTGCTGGGCAACCATAGTTTCCATAGTGTGGAAATGTTCAGGCCACTGGGAGCCAGAGCCCTGCCACTGTGGGTTTGAAGTCCCCCAAGGGAACATCTCAGTATTCTTTTCTTCCAGTTTCCCCAGGGGTGGCTGTGCATTGGCCAGGGGAAGGCCAGATTAACTGTGGATGTGCTGACCAGCCCTCCTCCCCCATTTATTCATCGTGCCTGAGTGTGCCGACTCTCCAAAGCTTCCCTTGAGCCTTTACCTTGTTCCAAGGCCAGAGATGTTGAAAAAACTTCCTCCCAGCTTCACTCTCGTTCCAGCCCTCTGCTGGGTTGTCCTGGTCTCAGTGCCTTCATTAATAATAACAGCCATCTGTAGAACACTTTTTCTTTTTTACAGTGTTTGCAGAACTCTTACTGTAATGTTTATTGAGCACTTACTATGTGCAGGCCCTGTGCTGGGTACCTTACATACATTGTTTCATTGAATCATGTTGGCCCTATGAGGTGCAGGTTCCGTTATTATTACTACTACCCATTTTACAGATGGTAAAATGGAGGCACAGAAAGGGTGTGCCCACTTGCCCAAGTTCTATAACTAGTGAGTGGCAGAGCTGGGATTTAAATGCAGATTGGGCTTGTAACCATTTTTACATGTCTGTTCATGATACTGGATTGATCTCGGTTGCCTGTTTTTTAAAAAAATTTATTTATTTATTTTTATTTTTGGCTGCATTGGGTCTTCGTTGCTGCACGTGGGCTTTCTCTAGTTACGGTGAGCAGGGACTACTTTTCGTTGTGGTGCACAGGCTTCTCATTGCAGTGGCCTCTCTTGTTGCGGAGCACGGGCTGTAGGTGTGCGGGCTTCAGTAGTTGCAGCGCGTGGGCTCAGTAGTTGTGGCTCGCGGGCTCCAGAGCGCAGGCTCAATAGTTGTGGCGCACGGGCCTAGTTGCTCCATGGCGTGTGGGATCTTCCCAGACCAGGGCTCAAACCCGTGTCGCCTGCATTGGCAGGTGGATTCTTAACCACTGCACCACCAGGGAAGCCCTTGGGTTGCCTGTTGGTTTGATTGCTTTCCATTTCTAGGATGCTAAAAATCTTTTCTGCCCCTTCCCACACACACATTCTCTGTTCAGTGTCTCACATCTGTCTTTTTCCTGTTCTCTGTGGCTTCTTCCCTTTCATTTGTTCTTTCTTGGGGATGCCATGCTGAGGATGGGATACTGGGCACTTGTGGCAGTGTCTCCTGCTCAGTGGAGGACCTCATTCCTCTCTTACCTGTTACATCTCCAGTCACCTGTTAGCCTCAAGACAGGGCTGCCAGCTACAGCACAGCTGCTGCGGAGCACCTGGGGCGGGTTCTGAGCTCCCTCTTCACTCCTTGTGGTTGAAATCAGAGCCCTCTCTGTGCCCCCCACCCCATACACTCTCTTGTCTTTGTTCAGGTGTTTGCACATGGCTGCCATTGGGAGCCAGCCCATTTCCAGAGGAGGAAGTCCTAGGAAACTTTTGAGGTGGAGAACTGAGGATGTCCTGTGGGGAGGGAGAGAGGGAGAGAAAGCATTAGGAAGTTGAATTTTCCCAGAACTCTTGACAAACCAGCAGATTCATAGGGGTATCCAGGGGAGTTCCCTGGCGGTCCATTGGTTGGGACTCTGCGCTTCCACTGCAGGGGGCCTGGGTTCGGTTGCTGGTCACGGAATCAAGATCCCACATGCTGGGCAGTGCGGCCAAAAAAAAAGGGGGGGCGGGCTGTCCAGAGATGGTCTCCTGACCTGGGATAGGCCTGGAGCCACCACGGCCTCCCAGTCTACGTTGCCTTTTCAGTTGGAGTCACATCCGGCCTCAAGCGTCCATTCACATCCAGATAAGTCTTCCAACTAATGGATTGATTGCCTAACCAGTGGGGCCCAGGGCTGGCCTCTCCAGGGAGGCCTTGGACGCTAGGCCAGTGGCAGGCAGAATATGTGGTTGGCCAGGCCCAGCAGAGCCCCAGTGGCCAAATTTTCCCTTAAAGATGGCCTTTTAATGCTTATTTCTTGTGTGATTGTGGTATTGTGGTTTTATGGGAGAACATTGTTATTTAGGTGCATGCGAAAGTATTTGGGAGTGAAATATGATGTCTGCAACTTAGTTTTAAATGATGTAGTAAAAAAAGAAAGGGGGATATGTGTATATACTGTGTATATATGTAGAGAGAGAGAAGGAGAGAGAAAATTTGTGCAAGTGTGTACAAAAAAGTGGCAAAAACATTAACTATGACTGAATCTAGGTAGAGGGTATATGGGTGCTCATTGCAATGGCCTTTCAACTTCTCTGTATGTTTAGACATTTTCATGATAAAAAGCTGGGAAAAAAGTAAGAAAACCTTGCTTTTCCATAGTGGGCTTGGAGTTATTCGGTCAAGGGTGCTCATACGTGACTACCTGTGGTTGACCTGAGTGACTCTCGGCCTCCCTGGGTGGGCAGAGACAGGAGCCAAGTGGTTCTGGGATGGTGATGACTGGTGACTCTCAGCTGGGGATGGGGGCACATGGTGACCCGTGCAGAAAAAAGGACAGGGCCAGGCAGAGACAGTGAGCTTCCCTGGTGTGGAGGGAGCCTCTGGGGTTATTTTGGGTGTGGTGATGTTAACCGGACCAGGGTCAGGGCAAGGGAGATGCTGGGCTCTGGTTAGAGTTTGGAAGGGGTTGCCTGGGTGGGATGCAGAGCAAGGCTTTACAGAAGGCAGAGAGCAGCCTCTGGGCAGCTGGAGCCTGGGGGAGGGGACGAAATGCCATTCGCTTCACATCACGAACCTCTTATCTGTGGCCAAAGGAACACCATTAGCCTGTGGGCAGCGGAGGCCGGAGTGGCCCCAGGCTCTTGCTTGCAGCTCTGCTGGCTGTCCAGTTCTCCAGACTTGAGGCTCCCTCTCCTGGAATCCCCACTCCCAGGTCTCTCTTGTCTTGGTTTGTGCGGACTCAAATCCTGTCCACCAGGCCTCCCATCTGTTTGGGAGAAATAGCTGGGTTCCGGCACCAGTGGCCCCCTTGGCTTTGAGGGCCCTGGTGCCTACTAGAAGCATTTTGGGCAGCCAGTTGGCCCTCGTAAGGGAAGTGCTTCGCACGAGGGTCTTCTGTGAGCCTCACGTCTGTCTGTCAGCGAGCAAGGATACAGAGGCTGGCCACTGGGTCATGATCATGGGGTTGTCCTAGGGAGATCTCAGAGCCGTGTGTCCAGCCTGACTGCCTGTTTGAGGAGCAGGATGATGTGTGTTTTATGGGGGTGGGGGTGGGGAGGGGTGGTGCTGGGAGGAAGCTTTATGTAATTCTTGGCTGGGACTCAGGTAATTGTTTTAATGAAATGGAATGCAGCTTATTCAGAACTCGCTTGGCAGAAACAGCCATGTTCTGTTCTGTTTTCTTGTTGGAGAGAGCGAGTCACACACTTGCAGCCGTTTGAAAGAGTGGAACCCAGGGTGAGCTAGCATGAGCAAGGTGGGCCGAGGCCTCCGGGGATCTCCTCTCGGTTCAGCGCGAGGATCCTCAGACGGCTCGACTCTCCTCTGGACGCCAGTCTGGGAGCCTTTTTGAATGAGCCATGGACACTCGGGCCTCTTGCAACAACAGAAAGACCCTGCTGCAAGTGGGCTGTGAACTGAGCCTGGAGCTGCTGCCTCCCTCGTTGTCAGGAGGCCTCATGATATGGACGTGGGAGCGCTCAGCACACAGCAGACAGACCCTCCAGGACGGTCTGCTATTTGCTGTATCCCCTTTTTGCCACCTCAACACCTCCTGTAACTCCCCGCGTGCCCCCCTTACCCCCCCAGCATCTCCCATCAGTGTCGACATCCGTGGCCTAACGTGACGCATCCGCAGATACACCTGGATCCCCTTTCCTTCTGGTTTCCTTTCCCCCCGTCTGCCCCTGCTAACTTCTTTAGTCTGCTCCTTTTTCTGTTTTTAATGCAGCCTGGGCCGTTCTTCCACGTTTTCTCTTTTGCTAAGAATGCATCTCACTCTGTAGCAGCCATATTTCCCCTCCCTTCCTTAAAATCTGCTTCTCCGCAGAACCCCCCGCTTCCTTCCCCTCCTCCTTCTCTGATCCCTTTGTGGGGCGCAACATTGCATTTTCCCAAAGGCTTTTTCTGGGCTCCCTGTTTCTCTCCTAGGTACCCAGGTCAACTTATCTACTTGCGTGACCTCTTTTATCACTGGTATGTTGGCAACTCCTAAATTTATATTTCCACCCCTGACGTGGATTCTATTGTGCAGATTCTTCCGGTCTGCACGCCAGCAAAGACCCAGCTCATTTCCTTCTCACTCTCTCTTCACGGTCTCATTTGTTGTCTGCTCTCTCTGTTATTGCCCCTTCCCTTCTCTTGGCCTGTGTTAAACCATTTCTGCAACAGTTTAAAATTTATTTATTTTATTTATTTATTTTTGGCTACATTGGGTCTTCATTGCTGTGCACGGGCTTTCTCTAGTTGTGGTGAGCGGGGGCTACTCTTCATTGCGGTGCGCGGGCTTCTCATTGTGGTGGCTTCTCTCTCTGTGGAGCATGGGCTCTAGGCGCACGGGCTTCAGTAGTTGTGGCACGCAGGCTCAGTAGTTGTGGCTCGCAGGCTTAGTTGCTCCGCAGCATGTGGGATCTTCCCGGACCGGGGCTCGAACCCGTGTCCCTGCATTGGCAGGGGGATTCTTAACCACTGCGCCACCAGGGAAGCCCCATTTCTGCAACATTTTAAGGTTTAGGAAACATGTTCACGTGCTTCGTCATTGTTGATGATTCTGACAACAGCCCTTTGGGGTATGTGGTAGCTTCCCCCATTTTACAGATGAGGAAGCTAAACTGCAGCTCAGGGCACATAGAGGAAGGGGTCACACCCAGTATCACCACAGATAATGTTGCAAAAACTTGATCTTAGGTCTTTGAGTGCCCAACCCATTCTCTTTTTGGTTCTTCATGTTGGAAACCTTAACGCAGAGATGGGAATTCGCAGGTTGGATTTGGCCTGCAGACCTGTGTTACTTGGCCTGCGTGGTATTTAAAAATATTCCGAATTAGTTGCCAGCATTTAAAGTATCAGGAGATTGCACCCAAAAATCCGTATGTTATTTCTTTCAAAAAATCAGAGTCGGCTACACTGGACGCCCATCCTTCATGGCACTGGTTTGTTGAATTCGCAGCTCCCGCCCTTGCATTGGCCCTCTCTGTTGCCTGCAGCGGGCCCACTTTTTGGAAGGTTCTAAAAATGCTTTCTTTCTGCCCTGCATTTACGGCAAACACACAGTTGCCAAGTCTAGGGGGTTTCTTGAACTGCATTCTCTGAGTTATATTTGACTTCTGACCACTCCAAGCACTTAGCTCTGCCCGAAGTCTGGACCCTTGTCCATGTTGCAGAAAATAGCCTCCTGACTTGTCCGTCTCCTTTCACTCTCAGCCCTTAAGGTCTCAGCTGCAGTCACCTTCTTGAGAAGGTTTTTTTTCCGGTTAAAACTAGCCAACCTCTTGACCCTCCCGCTTCACTGTAACTTCACAGATCTGTGTACACTGGGCTTTTTTCCTTTTGTCTCCCCCTCTGCCCTGTAAGCCCGTTGAAAACAGGGATCTTACCTGCTGTTAAAGTGTCTCTAACCTCCAAGTATGGCTCGGTTCTCTCTGTGGTTGCTTAATAAATATTTGAAGGTGGCTGATGATTAAATGAGTATGTATGAACTGCAGACACCCACCATGATGCTGAACCTCCACCATCCACTTCCTCCACTGGAGAATCTGAGCCAGAAACCCTCTGGGTTCCAGGCAGGTGGGGAGGCAGCGTAGTGCCACAGACAGAACACAGGCTCGCCTATCAGCCCCTCCTCTCCTGGGTCTGTATCCATGCTGCCCCTTGCCAACTGTGTGACCTTGACAGGTCACCTTATACCCTGAGCCTCAGTCCCCTCATCTGTGAAACAGGAGCATTTCCTGAAATGCTATAAAGTACTCAATAAATGGTAACGATTATCATTCTTATTATTATTCCCTGGAATAATCTAGACATTGCTCTGGGGGGATTAGCTTTCTCTGTCACCTTTCCACCTGACAACTCTGCTGCCTGTGTCTGCTGTGGCCTTGGTGGCAGGCATTTAGAGCACACGTACCTAGATGGCCATTCAGCTGGGCCTGGGGGAGGATTCTGAGTTCTGTTAGCTCCCCCGAGAATGTGATTTGGGACCCTTTGTGGCCCTGTGGGGTGAGGACGAGTGTTTGGGGCTCTGCTCTGCAGGTGAAATGGTCATGTCCTGGTGCTGGTGATGTTAAGCTGGGTTTTGATTATGTGACATCTCGCTTCCTCGAGTCTCTTCTGTGGCTTTGAGGAGGAAGTGGTGGGGGAGGAGGTTGTTTGGTGCCTTGGTTTATACCAATTGCTCATCTAAGGCTAAAGTTTGAGAGCGGCCAGAGAGCTGCTCTGAGATCAGTGCAGGGCTTCTCCCAGAACTCGCAAGCCTTCCTCTGGCCAAGGCAGGCTGTGAAGGATGGTCTGTGACACCTACAAAACCTCCCAGGATGGGTCTAGGCCAGTGAGGCTCCTAGTAGCAGTAGAACAAAGGAGAGTTTGGTTTTCTGGGCGGTGAACTGTGGCTTTTGTCAGCTGAGTGGACCCAGTACCTAGGCTGCCCCCTGTCTGCCTCTGTACCCATTTAGGGGCAGCCGATCTGTCGGGTCAGTCCCAGACCCCATTCAGGTTTGAAGTGGCTCAGAGAGTCGTGGCCAGGCTTTTGCTTGCTCTCTGTTTCCAGGAATGTTCCTCTTCCTTGGGTGGAAATGGGAGTGTCCCACAGCCTGCACTTGGTTTCCTCCGGATTTACCATTCGCCCCGTGGACTCCCTCTGGACTCTGCTGACCGGCTGGGGTGGGTTCTCATCACTGGTGAGCTGCAGGACAGCCGCATCGGGCTGGTTCCTCTGGGGCGGGGATGAAGGAGCGGCCACGGCGCCTGGAACACTACACTCGTGCCTCGTCGGAGACCTGACCTGGTGCCCTGCTGGGCTCGCTTGGTTACGTGCTGCCCATCTTGGAAAGTCCTGTGTCCTCACAAGTGGATGTGTGGTTTCCTCACCGTCCTTAGGAGCGTCAGCCTAGCTGCATCTTTGGAGTGAGGGAGCTGTTGAGATAGCTCAGTGGCCTTGTTTCCTCCCTGTCTGAACCCCTCAAATGGTCTCTTCTGCCCTGTCCTAAACTTTCCAAGAATTCCCGCCTCTTCTCTGTCTTTGGAGAGCCGCACTGGAAGTCTTTTTGCCTGGTCTGCTGAGGCAGCCACACCAGAAACAAGCTGGGGAAGAAGAGGAGTGTCACCTGGAGGTGGTTGTCATGCTTCCTGTGATCACTTGTGATCATCTGTTCCCAAACATCCTGTTTGCACCCTTAGTGCAGCAGGAATTCTGACCTGGAGACAGCTATTATCTATCTGCCTGACCTCGGACAGAGGCATGGGGCCAGGGGTGTCTCAGCTCATCTGCCCCTGGGGGACCCTGGGCTTGCTGGTCGCTGGCTGTTGATGGCATTGCCGGTAGCAGCTCCTTTCCTCGTCACTGGCTTGGGCTTCATCCCGACTGCCCATTCTCTTCCCCCTGCTTCTACTGCCTGTGAGATTTTTCCTCCAAATGATCTGTTGCGTGTGACCAGTCAGCACTCCCTTCTCTGTGGTTCTGGACTGATTCAGTCTTTCTTAGAGTGGAAGGGGCCTTAGGATGTCACCCACTCCTGTGGTTGGGGTCTTTGCCAATCATCTCTTCAGTCAGAGCTGCTCACTTCGTATCTGTGTATATATTGGGCTTCCACTGAAGACTGCAATTACAAAAGGGGTTTTGTGGTTTTTCAAAAATTTGAAAATAAAAATGTAAAATCATTTGAAAATCACTTATGAGGTTCAACCCACCTGTTTTACAGAGGGACAAACTGAGACCCTCTGAGGAGAAAGTACTTGCCTGGGACACTTAATAGCAGAACAAGCCTGTGCTTTTTTTCCCTCTTTCTAGCCCTTCTTGGGGAATATCCTGGTTCCTAGTTTTCTTCATTTCTAGAACCACACACTTGCCACAGTGTAGCCTCAAGCCTTGTTTTCTTCTAGAGACCTTTCTCATGCCATTTTGTATCCAGTGTTGTTACTTACTTTGTAAAAGTTTTTATGTCAAAGAAGATACATACCTATTGTAAAAACAAAAAAGAAAAAGGTACAGAGTGAAAGTCCTTCCTTCCTTCCCCCACCAGGGGTAACTGTAGTTAACAGTTTGCTGTGTATCTTACCCACCCATCTTCTACACATTTGTAAATACATAAACATGCATGTGATGTACATACCCTTCACTTTTTTTTTTTTTTTTAAATTTTTATTATGTTTATTTTTGGCTGTGTTGGGTCTTCGTTTCTGTGTGAGGGCTTTCTCCAGTTGCGGCGAGTGGGGGCCACTCTTCATTGCGGTGCGCGGGCCTGTCACTATCGCGGCCTCTCTTGTTGCGGAGCAGAGGCTCCAGACGCTCAGGCTCAGTAGTTGTGGCTCACGGGCCCAGTTGCTCCGCGGCATGTGGGATCTTCCCAGACCAGGGCTCGAACCCGTGTCCCCTGCATTGGCAGGCAGATTCTCAACCACTGCGCCACCAGGGAAGCCCTACCCTTCACTTTTTTTTTTTTTTTTTTTTTAAAGAAATTCACATTCTTTTATTTATTTATTTATTTATTTATTTATTTATTTATTTATGACTGTGTTGAGTCTTCGTTTCTGTGCGAGGGCTTTCTCTAGTTGCGGCAAGTGGGGACCACTCTTCATCGCGGTGCGCGGGCCTCTCACCATCGCGGCCTCTCTTGCTGCGGAGCACAGGCTCCAGACGCGCAGGCTCAGCAATTGTGGCTCACGGGCCCAGTTGCTCCGTGGCATGTGGGATCTTCCCGGACCAGGGCTCGAACCCGTGTCCCCTGCATTGGCAGGCAGATTCTCAACCACTGCGCCACCAGGGAAGCCCCCTTCACTTTTTTTAAACTAAGGTGAAATTCACATAACATAAAATTAGCCACTCTAAAGTATACAATTCAGTGGCATTTAGGACATTCACAATTTGTGCAACCATCACCTCTGTCTAGTTCAGAACATTTTCATCACCACCAAAGGAGTCCCTGTATCCGTTAAGCAGTCACTTCCCTTTACTCCCTCCCCATAATCCCTGGCAGCTACTAATCTGCTTTCTGTCTCGATGGATTTGCCTATTTTGGACATTTCGTATAAATGGAATGATACAATACCTGGCCTTTTGTGATTGGCTTATTTCACTTAGCATAATGTTTTTGAGGTTCATTCAAGTCATAGCATGTATCGGTGCTTCATCCCTTTTTATGGCTGAATAATATTCCATTGTATAGGTAGACCACATTTTGTTTACCCATTCATTTGTTGATGGACATTTGGGTTATTTACACCTTTTGGCTATTGTGAATAGTGCTGCTATGAACATTCTCGTTCAAGTATTTATCTGAATACCTGTTTTCAAATCTTTTATGTTTATATCTCTTCATAGTTTTTTTTCTCTCATTTTTTTAAAAAAAACATTATTTATTTATTTGGCTGCGCCGGGTCTTAGTTGCGGCATGTGGGATCTTTGTTGCCACGTGCGGGATCTTCCTTGTAGCATGCGGGATCTTCACAGGGGCATGCGGGTTCTTTAGTTGTGGCATGCCGGTTCCTTAGTTGCAGCACTTGGTTCTTTAGTTGTGGCATGCGGGATCTTTAGTTGCGGCATGTGGGCTCTTAGTTGTGGTATGCGGGATCTAGTTCCCTGACCAGGGATCGAGCCTGGGCCCCCTGCATTGGGAGCATGGAGTCTTACCCACTGGACCACCAGGGAAATCCCTTCCTCTCTTTTTTTAATTCAAGTTTATTTACAATATTGTGTTAGTTTCAGGTGTACAGCATAGTGATTCAGTTTTTTGTTCTTTGGGGTTTCTTTTGCAGATTATATTCCAATATAGGTTATTACAAGATTTTGGGTTTAATTCCCTGTGCCACACAGTAAATCCTTGTGCTTATCTATTTTATGTATAGTAGTTTTCCTCATTGTTCTTAAAGTTTATTTTACTATATTGTTGTAAATACCTATGAAAAGGACTAATTATATTCATGTTCCTTTTAATATTTAACTTTTTTTTAATACTGCTTATCAGTATTATACACATTCATTGTAGAAAAACTTAAAAAAGTACAGAGATGCACAAAGGAGGAAATAATGAAAACTCAGGGAGATAATCGTCCAGAAATAACCACAATAACTGTTTTTATGCATTTCTGTATAATCTTTTCAGTGCATATGTATTTACATAATTGGGATACTAGTTACCAGCATTAATATAACATTTACTCTGTGCCGGGCACAGATCTAAGTGCCTGACTTGCGTTACCATATTTTTTTTTCCTCACAACAACCCTTTGAAGTAGGTATTCTTATAGATGCAGATGCTAAAGCACGAAGAGGGTAAGTGACTTGCCTGAAGTGAATCGCTGGTAAGTGGCTGAGCTGGGGTTGGAATCCAGAGACTGCTGTAAGCCACTGTCCCATACAGCCCCCTTTGATTCCTGTAGACTGTTCTGATTCCCACTCACAGATGCCACTGGGGAGGAAGGAGGCGAGGGGGACAGGCTGGTGTGTGTGCATGTGTGTATTTCGTGTGTGTGTGTATCACAGTGTACTCGGGAGTGTAGTGATTGAGGAAACGATCAAACAGAGCATGGCGGGTGTGAACACTGCCCTCCCACCCAGATTTGTCAGGGAGTGAAAACCACTGGGAATATAGTGTCAGTTGGTGTGTCTCCCTCCGCTCTGGGCGAGGTCTGTGGGCCCAGCAAAAAGAGGGGAGCCTTTCCTGCTCCTTGGTGTCCCCCAGCCACTTCTGCTTCAGCCCTCTGTGGGTTCTCTGTCCTGCTGCTCTACAGCTTTCGGGTTATTTGCTTATATCTTCCTTCGGCTTCCTTTTGGAAGTTTTTTTTTTCTCAATTACTGACCCTTGTCAATTAGAGAGTTGAACTCTCCAGCTACAATTGTGGATTTGTCTTTCTTTCCTATCATTTCTGTCGATTTTAGCTTTATCTGGTTTGAAGCTCAGTTATTGGATGTGTATGTGTTTAGGACTATTACATGTTCATGACGAATTGACTTTTTATCATTATGAAGTGTCTTTCTTTATCTCTAATAATATTCCTGTCTGGAAGTCCACATCATGTGATTTTCACAGAACCACTCCAGCTTTCTTGATATTAGTGTGAGTGTGGTATATTTTTCTCCATTGTTTTATACGTATCAAACTGGTAGGAACTGTTTATCTGTGTCTTTATATTTAAAGTGTTTTTCATAGACAGCTTATTTTGAATCTTGCATTTTTATCCAGTCTGACAATCTCTACCTTTTAATTGAAGTGTATAGACCTTCTAACATTTAAAGTAATTATCAACACAATTGGGTGTAAGTTTACCATCTTGCCACTTGTTTTCTGTTTCTACCATTTGTTCTTTATTCTTTCTTCTTTTCTTGCCTTCTTTTGGATTCATGGTGTATCTTTTAAGATTCCATTTTATCTCCACTGTTGGCTTATTTGGCTATACTTCATTGGTTTATTTTCTTTTCACGGTTGCTGTATGGTTTACAGGTTTAACTTAACACAGTCTACCTTCAAATCATAAACCACTTCACATATAATGTAAGAACCTTACAACGGTATAGATATTTCCATTCTCC
The DNA here is from genome assembly GCF_949987535.1 of Balaenoptera acutorostrata. Lineage (NCBI taxonomy): Eukaryota > Metazoa > Chordata > Mammalia > Artiodactyla > Balaenopteridae > Balaenoptera > Balaenoptera acutorostrata. Next base: position 76,812,360 of record NC_080076.1, read on the forward strand.
CCTCCCGTCTTTTGTGTTATTGTTGTCATAAATCTTACTTCTACTTATATTATAAAACCCACACTATGTTGCTAGGCTTTTACATTTACCCACAAATTTACTATTTCTGGAGCTCTTTGTTCCTTTGTAAAAAGGGCTTTTTTTAAGTCTAAAGAAATTAACAAAAATGTTTGCAAAACATTATTTTTTTCCCTTCCTCTCTCTTTCAGTTTCTCATCCAAAAACTTGTCGTCCTCTTTCTTTTCCTGGCGAGTTTCCCCTGCCTGTGGAGCTTCCCTCTGCATCGCTAATCCATGCGTGCTTTTTGGCTGTCTCATCTGTGGCTCGGTGGTGATAATCAATGATGCTACCAGCTGCTCCAACTACAGAGCCCCATGGCTGGTGTTGCTAACACATTCCAGTGGTCCAAGGTTCAGAAAATCCACACATTCCAGCTCCCATCTCCTGCTCCTCTGCCCCACAGGGAGAGGTGTGACAGGATCCGATCCACAGGATGCTGGGGCTGCATTTCTCCCTGTTCCTCCTTGCCCTCCTCCTCCCCCTCCAGTGCCAAGTGAAAGTGCCACCAGCCCCAGGGCCTGGCTGCCCGGGTACCAGATTCCCGCCAGCTGCCTCACTCTTGTGAGCCAGCCCCCTTCCCTGACCTGCCCTCCCCCACCCACAGAGGAAGCCAGACAGGCCACACAGTGAGTTGAAACCTTAAGTACTCACCAGGGGCTGCTCTGCTCAGGCCACAAAGTCTTGTGCAGTGTTCCTTTGATTTTTTTTTTTTTTTCTTTAAAGGGCAGGAGTGGTGCCGGTTGGGGAGGTAACTAGATCACAGTAGAGGGAAATTTCCTGGGATAGAAGAGGAGGGAGGGCTTGGGCCCTGTGCTTACGTGTTGCTCGCCCACATGGTGCTTGGCATGTATTGAGCGCTCACGGAAGCCCGGAGTGGCGTGGACTGTAGTGGTGAGCAGGTCTCGGCAACAGATGGGCTTGGTGGGGCTGGGCTCTGCTCGATGCAAGGAGGTAAAGATGGATGGAGACAGACTCCCTGCCCTTAATGAGCTGTCACAGGCTGGTGGGACAGAGGCACTCAGGCAGACAGTTCCTACTGGTTTGATATGTGCTCTCACAGGAGATGTGCACGGTGCTTTGGGAACTCAAAGGAAAGGGACCTGGAACCCTGTGCCAGGAATGTGGTCAGGGAGGGCTTCCTGGAGGAAATGGTACCCTAAGCTGACTCTTTGATGTGTGTTTATTTTAACTGGAGTCTTGACATTTAGAAAAGCCCCACACTCTCATCCTTTATATAAATCATAAGGATTTCCATAATAAGATTTTGGGAATCTCTTACAGAAGATGCTGTAAAACCTGTACATTGTGGTGTATCTGTCCCTAAATAAGTGTTGTCTTCTCCCTTTCAGTGTTGCTATATACATTGTCACCCATGTAGCATATGTTTGACTTTTTTTTTTTTTTTTTTGGCCACGCCATGCAGCATGAGGGATCTTAGTTCCCCAACCAGGGCTCGAACCCATACCCCCTGCATCGGGAGCACGGAGTCGTAACCACTGGAGTGCCTGGGAAGTCCCCAAACTACCTTAATTTATGTGTGTTTCCTCATTGTAAGCAGGCTTGTCTTCCTATCTGGATTTTTTTGTGTATATGTGTTCTACCAATTAACTACTTTTGCAGTTTTAATCCTGTATTATTTCTACTTTGTTTTGTGTAAAAGGGGAAAAATAAAAAAGCTGGAATCCCCGCCCCCTCCAAAATATTTATTTTCCATAATAAGATTTGGAAATCTCTTACAGAAGAGACCCCCCCCCCCACCAGCATAGAAACCACACGTTCCTATTTATTTAGGTAGGTAGAACGGATCCTTTTTATCCTCGTGTTGCAGAAGAGGAAACTGAACTGTGATGAGCCTCAAGGGATAAGAAAGGATTTAGCCTGGAAAAGAAGACAGGGGAGTGGACGGCGCAGCATGTGCAAAGGCCCGGAGGGAGGAGGCCTTTTGTGTGTATGTGCTAATAAGTTCATGGGCTCTGCTGTGGCACCGCGTGTTGTCCCAACTGGATCTTACAAACTCATCAAACTTAGCCTGAGCGACAAGGCCACGGACAGTCGCTAGCCTTTGTTTCCCAAGTGGAATGACCTTTTTGGGTGGCCTCGGTATGGCAGTTGAGGTGGGGCCAGCCTCTGGGGCTTCTGTTATCCTCCAGTCAGGTGTTGAGCTCTGTCGGTGCAAATTCTTCCCCGGCTCAGCTGGGGTGGAGCCCTGGGCCAGTTCTGAAGGGCATTTCCACAAGAGTTTGGGGCCTGAGATTGTGTCCTGGGCCCGCCGGCCCCAGTGGTGAGCCTGTATGCTTGTGTGACAGGAAGGACCTGGTTCCTGTGATAACACGCTTGACTTTACCCCTCTTCCGGAGAGGGGCTGTCAGGGGATGGAGGCAGCTTTGTATTTGGATTTCAGGGCTGGACTTGGGCACCGCGGGAGTGGGCTGAGAGAGGGGTGAGCACTCTGAGAATTCTGGAGCTGGCTGCATGCAGTTTACAGCTTCCCCACACCCGGGCCAGAGCACACAGGAGTGGCAGCACTGTATCGTTCCCCAAACCTCTGCTTCCTGGGCCCCGGAGAGATTCAGAGGTGGCTTGGCCAGGGGAAAAGAAAGGCCCCTGGGCTCGGGTAGCCCCGTGGCTCTGCCTGTCTGGATCACTGCCCTTGTCACCCTGACTCTCCTGTGCGCCTTCTTCCCCGAGGCCCTGCTTCTCCTCCCACCTGCCCTATCTCATCTGGTGGATGTTCCGTCCTCCCTTAGGAAACAAACGTGGGAGGCATCCTGTACTCCTCTGTCTTCATAGCCACTCAATTACCAGGTCTCCTTGATTTCGCCTAGTTTTATTTAGAGCATTGTGACTCTTGGGCCGCCTCTGGTCAAGCCCCGCCTCCCTCCCGGCTCCCCTGCACACACTGATGTAAAACGCAAGCCTGGTCCTGCCGTTCCCTCCCCCACAGTTTGCCCTTGTAAGTCCAGACTCTACAGCAGGTCCTGCGCTCCTCTTCCCCCAAGCTGGGACTTGTGCTCTGAGCTCCAACCCCCTCTGTCTGCCAGGCTGTGTCTCACCTCTGCCTCTGTTCCTTCCTGTGCCTGGAAAAAACCTCTGCTCTCTCCCTCTGGCCCAGATTATGACAGTCTCCCACTAGTTAGCGCTCTGTGGGGACAGACACTGTTTTGTTTTATCACTTTTTTTTTGGCCGAGCCGTGTGGCATGAGGAATCTTAGTTCCCTGACCAGGGATTGAACCCATGCCCCTGCAGTGGAAGCACGGAGTCTTAACCACTGGACCACCGGGGGAGTCCCCAGACATTGTATTTTTGTCACCTCTGTGCCCAGCATGGTGTTTGTAGACATTATCGGGGCCACCGAGGGTAAAGGTGAAGCGGCACCCAGGGAGAGGGATGGAAGGACAGGGGGAGGCAGGTCCTGGGGAATTCCCCCATCCCTATGATGTTAGAGGCAGTTATCATACCCAGTCTACAGATGTAGGAACTGAGCTCAAAGAGGTGCAGTGCCAGCAAGTGGCGGAGCTGGGACTTAGAAGTTTTCCAACTACAAAAGCCACACTGCATTTCCTTGCAAACTCATGTACTTGCTGAGGCCGGTGGGTGTTGTGAATGGTTGGAGTGGGCCAAAAAGAAAGGGCGTTAGATTTCATGCTACAGCCAGTGGTGGCCCTGCAGGAAAGTAGACCCGTATTGCTAGCTCTTCTGACTGCTCCTGGGAAGCCAGACAATCTGGCTTTCATATGAAATCTCTCAATTTATTAAGACTAACTCAAATTTCTTTTAAAAGCACAAACAGGGACCTCCACTGCAGGGGGCCAGGGGGCATGGGTTCGATCCTTGGTCGGTTCGATCCCTGGTCGGGGAACTAAGATCCCGCGGCCAATAAAAACCCCACAGACATATCCAGGGAGTTGTGTGGTGGGATGCAGCCTGCAGGCCTAGGGCTGGTGGCGTCTGCCATATTCTCTGTTGCCTCCTCTAACCCCCCCTCCCCGGGTCCTGCTTCCTCTAGAATCCCCTCTGGAAGAAGAATCAGAGTTCATTACTTGAAAGAGCTCTTGGAAGATTATCTGGGCCAACCCTTAGCCATGTGTGGTTCTTATTTCACCAGAAAGGTAGGTAGGCGTGGGCAAGTAAGGAACTGTAAATTCTGCCTCTCCGGGAGTCTGTGCTCCTGGGCCTGAGCGGCTGGGCTCAGCCCCACTGCCCCACCCCCAGTGGCTGCTGGCACTTCCTGCTGTCGGCCACTGCACACTGAACTGCCCTTGGCTCTCAGGGTGGCACCACCCCTGGGATCTTCCCTCAGAGGACCTGGACGCCAGGCCAGAGCGCCATGGCTGCGCTTTGAGCCTGGGTTTTGAAGTTTGTCCCTCTCACGTGGAAACAGGAGTCTTTGTTCACAGCCAGTGAGACTTGACTCCTCTCGTCCCAGCTCCTACCTCAACTACGTGTGGGGTAGGACAGTGGAGTGGGGGGGGCCAGGCACAACCCCGCCCCCGACTCCCTGCAAGGGACAGGGCCCACGGAGGGAGACCTCACAGTTCGGGGTACAACAGGGAGGGGTGGATGGGGACAGAGACTTGCACTTTTTTTTTTAAGTTTTTTTTTTTTTTATTGAAGTATAGTTGATTTACAGTGTTTCAGGTGTATAGCAAAATGATTCAGTTATATATATTTTCTTTTTCAGATTCTTTTCCATTATAGGTTATTATAAGATATTGAATATAGTTCCCTGTGCTGTACAGTATGTCCTTGTTTATCTCTTTTATATATAGTAGTGTGGATCTGTTAATCCCAAATTCCAAATTTATCCCTCCCCTGCTTTCTCCTCTGGTACCCATAAGGAGACTTGCACTTTAAAAAAAAAAAAAAAGATTTATTTATTTATTTATGGCTGTGTTGGGTCTTCGTTGCTGCACGTGGGCTTTCTCTAGTTGTGGTGAGGGGGGGGGGTGCTTGGGGGGGTACCGCTCTTGCCATCTGTCCTGGCTCTGCTGGGTTGGATTCCCAAGAGCTCCAGATGTCTCATCCAATAAAACCCAAAGTAGGGCTGAGATGGATACTCCCCCCGCCCCCCCGGCCAGTCTCCTGATGTAACCAGCTGGGCATGGTGGAGGGAGGCCAGCCATGCCAAGCCAAGCTGAGCCCTGGGACCTTCTCTGCCACATGAGCCCTGGGGCACAGACCACCCTGTTCGGTTCTTCCATAAGGCTTGGCATCTGCTTGGCTCTCTGCTTCAGTTCTGGGGCTGTTAGGCTTCTAGCTGGCGGACTACAGGGTCTTATTTTGGTTCTCTTCCCACCCCGTCCTCCTCCTCTGTACCTTGATGTCCCTACATGTGAGCCCTGCCAGTGAGACTGACAGTCCCTGGGTGCTTTTTCTTTCAGGCAAGTCTTTCCCTCCTTTTTTTCTCTTGTGGTTTCCCAGTGTGACTCTTGTTAGCCAAAGTCGTGAGGACTGGCCTCCACCTGCTCCCTCCCTGTCCAGGAACAGGCCAAATTCCCAGTGCAGAGAGTCAGCGAGGATATGGGCTTCCAGAGAAATTTGTCTTGACCTCCTCAGGAAATGGCTGGAGGCATCTCTCCTTTGTAGATCAACGACGCCATCCCACCAGGGCCTGTGTGGGGAGCTTGGGAAGGACTGGGACAAGACGTGGGGCTCCTCCCTTACTCAGGAGGTACCAACAGTCAGTCAGGCAGCCCGAGAATTTTGTCTTACCCCAAACCAAGCAGGTGGCTTCCAAACTTGTGAAACTGGGAAGACCAGGGCTGGATGGCATAGATACTTCTAGGGAAGTGAAAGTGTAATTGAGGGTCAACTGGGGGCCACTGGCCCTGGCTCTTTCTTGCCCCCTCTGCCCCTTCTTCTCTGCTCTTGACTATCTCAGATAGTGGTTCCAACTGTGTTCTGCAGTGTCATACCCTCCAGATGACACTCGTGACAGATAAGGATCATGAGCTGCCCATCCTTCTGGAGGGTGCTGCCTGGGGTTCTGAGCACCTTCCAGCTCTTTCTCTCCCTCAGGAAAGCATGTTGGAACACATGTGGGTGGGCTGACAGTCATGAACCCACTTCAGCTTATTTTCAAACAGCGAAAGCAAATAAATAGGAAATGTCCATACTTTATGATCCTTAGCTTAGGACAGGTGGTGGCACACCTCAGGCTTATTGATCGTACATCATGCGAGAGATTCTTTGTCCCTCCCTCATTTGGCTGTTTGGTGCCTTCAGTGGAGCCTTGACTGCCAGTCTGTCTCCTGATGATTCTCTTGCCACCTCTGCTTGATTATGGTGGAGGCTGGGGAGCCACTGTGCCCCAGAACAATGGCCCAGGCTCCTCAATCTGTGCAGATAAGAAGAGGGCGGAGGTCAGTGCCTGGGGCAGCCCCATCTTGCATCATGCTGTTTGGATGGGCAACAGAGTGGAAAACACTCTTGCAAGTAGACCTACCAGGCAACGAGTTAGCCTAGAACATGGAGCTCCCCGTGCCACCACTAGGGGCTCATCTGTGGCACAGGGCCCTGCCTGAGGGGCAAAGACAAGAAGGGAGGCCCAGAGCAAGGGCCCCAGCAGAGGCCGGGGTGGAGGGGCACCCCAGTGGCCAGCCTTCTTGGATTGCTCCAGGGGCTCTGGAGACTGGTGCTTTGGAAACGGAGAGTGTGGAGAGTGGTGACAGGCAGAATGAGGGATAGCTGCTGACAGCGATGTTCCTCTCCCAGTGGGGTGTCATGGAAAGAACATGGGTGAGCTCTGCAGTCAGGCAGAGCTGTCCTCGTGGGGGTGGGGGACTCTGCCCGGCTGCAGAGCGTACTCATCACACATCTCTGAGCCTCTTTGTCCTGATCTATAAAATGGGGTTGTGAGGCCTGCACGTTTCCCCGTGCCCCCTTGTCTGAGCTTCTTTCTGGTCACGCGACCCTGTCTTTGGGTTCCTTTGTGGCACCCTGCAGGGCTCAGAGCCTCAGTGGCAGGAGCAAAGGCTGCTCTGCCCTGGGCTTGCTCTGGGAGGTCAGAGACTGAGAGCTCCTTCTATTGCCAAGATTCCAGGTTCAACGCCACAGGGCTCTCGGACAGCAGTGACTTCCCAGCAGGTGGCAGAGCTGGCATAGGGCTGGGGGGTGTTGGAGCCCTGTAACTTCTCGCTGTCGCCTCTGTCCTTGCTAGGGAGTGAGTCGGAGGCTTCTGGGCTCAGCTGATGTTCTCTGAGGAGGACTTGGAATGAACCCAAGGAACAGAGGGATGAGGTCAGTGGTTTGCTCAGCAAGGAGGCCCGAGTTAGTGACAGACCTGTCACAGCTCCCAAGATTCCTGGCCGCAGTCCCTGGCTCCGCCTCCTCCCCCTCCCATCCTTAGGGAGATGAAAATCGGCAATGATGCAATGATGCGGGTTTCTTTACCGAGTGTCTCCTTGTGTCACAGTGGGAGGCCCAGGAAGCTCTCCCCAGCCGTGGTGGTTTTCGCATACTTTTTCATTGATTACTCACCCTGTGCTCTATGAGCTATCTGAGTAACTAAAGCCCAGAATTGCCACCCAGGCTGGTGAGTGGTGTGGATTTGAACCTGTCCCCCTCTCTACTTGGAGGCCCGTTCTTTCCACTCGGCCACGCTGCCATGCAGGCTGGGATGCCGGGAGGGGTATAGAGAGAGCTGTGTGATTGTCCCAGCTCCCAACGCCACATGGGAAGACAGATCTATGGTATGGACAGGATGGCTTTGTGGGGCTGCTTAAATGTCACCTAAGCCCCCATGTGCATGTGCAAAAGGTCTCTCTGAAGCCTCAGTTCTTATCTTACAATTCATTTGCATTTTGCACCTAACTCCATTAAGTAGCCTTTTAATTTAATGCAGTGATTTCAATGTCTTGCTTCTGAGTCAGTTTGATCCTCAGAAGGTGTCCTGGGTTTACCTGTGCCCCTGGCCTCCACGCTCCCCCTGGGGGTGTGGATATCCCTGTAGATGAAGGGGGTGGGAGGCATGTTCAGTGCTATGAATAAAGGCACTTTTCTGGGGAAAGGGAAGAGGGGGCCCAATTTGGCCAGCGAGGCATGTTGCAGTGGGCGGGCCGAGAAGGTAAAGGCCAGTCAGGGCTGTATTCTGAGAGGCTCAAGACCAGAACGCCAACCCCAGGGGTTCCGATCTCGTTCTGTAGGCAGAGAGGGTCATGGTGGCTGAGTATTCTGACTCTCTTTTGCTTGGCAAACGTCCAGTCACTGTCCGAGAAGCTCATGAGGGTATTCGTGCTGTGGATCTAGCAAGGGGGGAGGAGGTTCCTGCCCTCAGAGGGCAAGCGGTCTAGTGGACGTGCACAGAAGGGGTGAGGTTTCAAGTTCACACTGCTGGCGTCTGCTGCAAGTGTTAGAATGGGGGAGCGCAGAGCAGGCGCTGCCAGGGAGCTCGAGAAGGGGCCGAGCGTGGATTCGGATGCCGGTCTAAGTTGTTGGCTTCCTGTGACAGAAAGGGAGGCAAGTAAAGGGGAGAGGCCCCGTGAAGGAAGAACTGATGGTACTTGGTGACAGTGACATGTGGGGAGCTGGAAGAGGGCCCCAGGGTATCACAGGTGCTATAGGAGAACCGGGGAAGGCCGGCAAGAGAGAGTGCAGTCAGGAAATGGCCTGGCTGCCGGAGATGGGGAAGAACGGACCTGTCCTGTGGCCACCGTGAGCCATGTTCATTAGTCAGAGCTTGACTGGTCAAGAGGGGGTAAGTAGTGCTATGAAATCCACAAACATCGGGAAAAGACTACAGCTCATTCCTGGAACAGGCCAACTTTTGAACTTTCTGTTTGGGTCTCTGTAGGGCGGATGACTCACTTCTAAGCCCCTCCTAACCTCTGTTGATGATTAGCAGGGGTGAGAGGCCCCCGGAGCCGCCCTGCTCCACAACAGACCGACTTGCCACAAAGAGCCCAGATTGCAGGAATGGATTGGATGGATTTGGAATAGCTGAGAAAAATTCCAGCCCCTGAGCCGCCTGGGTTCGAGGCTGTCTATCTTGTTGTATGTAAATCCACGTTTTACCCTTTGAAGGAACTGCGGGGTGGGCCTGGAGTTGGACCCTAGACACGACCTTAAAAGAGTCCAGGGTCTCTGGGTGACCCGAAGAGGTGATGAAATCTGACCAACGAAATGCGTCCACGGGGTTCTGGGCCCTCTGGGGGAGGGTGGGGCCCGCTGATCCTGGACTCAGAGATGAGTTATTTACAACAGAAACGAGACTCCGCTGTCCAGTCAGCCTGGACCTGCTGCTGTGCCCATCTTGGGGAGGGGGTGGAGGTGTGCCCAAGTATACCTGGGCGGCTACTCCCACCTGTTGCTGCTTAACCTGCTGGAGCCCCATCAGATGGGGAAGTCGCCGTGGCCCAGGGCCTGGTCACTGGGGGGTCCTGTGTGGGTGCCCAGTGCAGCTGGGGCCTGGCACAGTTGGGCTTCTGCCTGGAGCTCGGCGTGACCTCTGGAGTTGCCTTTCTGCCTTTATTCTCTCGTGTCTCTGGTTACCTGTGCTCTGTGACCTTGGGCGCCAGCCAGGCACCCAGTAAAGAGAGCCAACCTGCCTACACACTCATGTTGTGTCAGCCCCTGCAAGGAAGGGCAGACAGGAAACCGCCCTCCTAAGGCATGTGGGAAGCCCAGGCAAGAAACGCCTTCTCCAAAGGGCCGCCTCCCACCTCTCCGAGCAGCATCTTGGAAGACTCCTGGCCGTCTCCCCTGGTTTCCTGTGTGTCACCCCCAGCCCACACTTCCTTCAGGGCTGAGAGTAAAATGGCAGTTCCTGTTGAGTGAGGCATGAGTCAGCGAAGGAGGACGGTGGCTGAGTCTTCATAACCTCCAGGCACGGCTATTAAATATTTAAATGACACTACAGTATTGATTGTTTCTCCTCCATCCCCTTAGGGAGAGCAGTTCGCTGTCTGGGATTCAGATAATAGCAATATCTTGGATTTAGACAAACTCCGAAGAGCTCCAGAAAGGTTCTGTGTAAATTTCACCCGAAATTATGTTATCTCCTCCTCAGGGCTTGCTATCAGGCATGGGAACAAATTGGGTTCTGCCCGTTTTACAGCTAGAGAAGATGCCCGACCCGATGACGGGCACCCAGCAGGCTGGGCCTGGAATCACAGCATCCTGGCACTGGCTACTTTCTCTGTTCACAGCTCCTTCCCCCTCTTCCTCGTCCTCACAGTCCCGCTGTCATTCAGCCATTCATTCTACCTGCTGGGGATATGGCATCAAGCAAGATAGACAGGGCCCCTTCATTCTTGGAGAGGAGGCAGTTAGTTGGCAAGAACCCAGATTGGCAGGGGAGGCCCCTTCAGGAGATCGAGTTCCTAGTCAGTGGCCAGGCCCTGGGTCCCCGGGCTGGGTAGTGCAGAGCAGATCTGGCCTAAATTGTAGATTGGCCCTTACTGTTCACAGATCTGTCTTTCCTCCCAGGACAGTTATCAGGATAAATATACCCGGCTCCCCATTCCTGGGGAGTTACTCACCATGTAAAAGTGCCCTGCTGCCCTGGATTAGATTACCTCTGTTCTAACTGCTCATGTGCTCAGGGCTGGGGGAGGGGGAGACCCGCCTTCTCGTCCTGCTCTCCTTCCTAATCTGGAAGAGTCTCAGCAAAGGGGCTGAGATGAGACCATCCCCGTAGAGGGGAGCCGGTCCTGCTGTTTACACAGCTCCTTCCTTAGGAAGGGCCAAGCCCCGCTCACTGCTTATGTACTGAGCTTGGGCAGCTGTAAGGAGGCTGGGCAGCTTCTCCTCTGACACTTGAGGCCACCAAGGCTGTGCAGGTGGTCAGCAGGGGGCCGAAACCTCTCTTGCCCACAGTTCTGAACCCAGTAGGGTAGGCAAGCTGAAAGGCTGGGTTTCTCCAGGTCTGGTGGGGAAGGGACTCACCAAGCTGCTGCTGTCTCTGTGAGAGTCTGGGTCTCACCATAAATGGAGGGAATGGACAGTTGGCCCAGGCCTGGGAAGGCCTTGTGCAATGGCAGTCCCTTATGGCTGTGCTGGAGCTCTCAGGGCAGTGTTTGCTACACCTTCCTTCTGCTTCTCAGCTCCCAAGGAAACACCTGCCTGGGCCGTGAAAGCTGAGTTACATTGGCCTGCAGAACAAAGGTGGGTGAGCTGAGTCTTGTTCCTATCGTGGGCCTCTTCTAGGCTAGGTATCAAGAATATAAGGCACGTCAAGCTGGGGTCTTCCTGGTGGCCAAAGGACCCTACCTCTTTTAGATCAGCCTAGCGCTGGTGTGGCAGGGGAGCCTGTGAACTCTGGAATGGGATGATGCCCCACATGTACCTGCCCCATCATGAAGATCTGCTGGGCAGGCTTCTCCATGGTGACTTTGTTTTCCCCAGGATGGTGCTCCTAACTGATGATCTAGGATTGCAACATCCTTTGCCTTCAGGATGTTGAAGCGCTTTTCTCCTTCCCCTCCAGGGCTAACCATCTCTCTGGGAAGGAACTCCATCTACTGAGCGCGTGCTCTATTCCAGGGACTGTGCTAAAGCAGGCACTTTATATCCACTCTCTCGTGTAATCCTTACTCCTGTGAGTAAGGTGGTGGAATTCCCATTGGACAGACAAGAAAACCGAGGTACAAGAGCAGTTAAGCAGCCTGGACGGGCAACTTGGTCACAGAGCAGAGTTTGTGTGACTCAGAATTCCCCTGTGTGAGTTCTAACATCTCGTGTCCTCAGAGCCTGGGAGGGAGAATGAAATCTGTAACCGTGCCCGCCCCCCCCCACCGCCGCCGCCACATTTGAGGGATCCTGGATGGCCCTTTATCTCACTCTCTTTAGCGTCCATCCAGCTCAAGGCCTCTGATCTTGATAGTCTTTAATCACATACTAAGAAGTTGCCGGGCTTGGGTAGGAGGAAGCCGGGCTTGTGAAAGAGGCTTGACTTGTCTATATACTCCAGTTGGGGGTGGAGGTGGAGGTGGTTAGTTGATTCTCTTTAACTTATTATTGGGTGCCATGTGTCTGTGGGTCAGCCCAGGTCCCCAGGCCTCAGTCTGGCGGAGATCCCCTATGTTGGGGATGGGAGGGCGCCTGGGGCTCCCTCTGTCCTGGGTGCCTTGAGCTGGTCTGGGAATATGAGGGGCGCAGCTGCAGCATTTGCGCTGGAATGCAGCCCGACCGGCCCCCGAGTCTCCTCCCTCCCAGCGCAGAGAGCCTGGACACCTGAGTCTTAACCCCCTCAGGGCTGCAGAGCCAGCGGCTCCCCCCACCACCTCCCGTCCTCAGGATTGTGCTCGGCTGGTGGTTGCTGGGGCCCAGGGAAGGGCCTTTCACCTTGTCCTGGCCCTGTGCGCTGTGCCCACCCGCCCGCTTGCCCCTGGGCAGCCTCTCAGTGGAAGCCACAGCCCCTCTGAGTGGCTGCTTAGGTGCAGCCGCTGGGCACTGGAAGCTAGGGCATGTGTCTGTCTCTTGTGTCATTCTTGAGTCACGCCTTCAAATGATGTGTGCTGCAGGCACGGCCCAGAGGCTTGGCCCCCCGGCGCCGTTGTGCTCCTCCTCACAGCCTGCGCCGTCCCTCCAGCTCAGTCAGGCATTCCCTGGCACTGAAACTTTCCCGGTGCACCCATGGCCGGCTGGGGGCTCCCGGGTCTTCCCCAGCTCTAAAATTCCGTGATTGCACGAGGTTACCTTCGGTTACTCCCCGTGGCGGAGAGCCGATGGGCCGATAGCTCCCTCTGGCGGGCAGCGGAGGACGGTCCGCACCCCTTCGCTGCCAGGGCACAACAAGCTGGTTGCCTCTGGTGGACTGGAAACCGTGCATTAACTCCCCCGTCCCCAGTTTCGAAAGGAGAACTCTCCCTCTCCACACATACACTGGATAGACTCCCAGAGACCTGGGCTTTCCCTCTTCTTGGATGGAAGTGACAGAGCCTGCATCCACTGGTCTGGAGAGGCAAAACGCTTGCAGAGTCTAGGGTGATTTCCTCCAGAAAGGGGCTGGGAAGCCCCAGAGAGAGCTCTTTCCCCAGGGTGACTAGGGTGGTCCTAGTCACTCTGACTTGTTCTGGTGGTCTCAGGCCTGGACCCAGAAGCTTAGTGGAGCGATGCTGAGGAAGTCTGAGGCCTTCCTTAGGCTGAATGAGTGAGCCCTGACTGCTTACTGCTTCTGTGTGTATGGAAGCCATCCTCCAAACATGTGGGAGGGAGGGTGTGTTCCAGCGGCAGCATTTTCTCTGACACCTTCTTCGGGGTACGTGTAGAAGGGATCCTGAGCCTGCCCCTAGGGTATTCAGAGCTGGGACCAGGCAGTAACTAGCTGAAAACTGGGGACCTTCCCCCCCACCCCCGCCCCGCTGTGGACTGCAAGTGGACTCCATCTGCCACCTCTGTTTACTCAGGCTGGGGAGGAGTTTGCTGAGCTTGCAAGGAGACTTTGGCCCATCACCATTTTGCAGCCTGTGGGAAGATAGCAGGCCTCGGCACCCATAGGAATCCAAAGTAGAGGCCAGCGAGTACTCCTCCGTGCCTCCTGTATTCCTGGCTCCCCCCTGAGGCGCGTGTGAGGGGTTTGGTGGGACAGTGGCACCAAGTCCTGTCTATCACAGAGCAAAGACCAAGGATGGAGAGAGAGGAGGAAGCTACACCGCAGCACCGGTGGCTGTGCGTGTCCTAACTCTCACTCAGACACAAGTTTGGACAGTGGTGTGCCTCCGCTCTCTGACATCCACAAATGTTTCACTCTGTTTTTGGGGTGTTTTAAAAAAGATTTATTATTTATTTTATTCATTTTTGGCTGTGTCGGATCTTAGTTGAGGCATGCGGGATCTTTCTTTGCGGCGCGCGGGCTTCTCTCTAGTTGCGGCATGCGGGTTTTCTCTCTCTAGTTGTGGCGCGCAGACGCCAGGGCGCGTGGGCTCTGTAGTTTGCAGCACGTGGGCTCTCTAGTTGAGGCGCACGAACTGAGTAGTTGTGGCACGCGGGCTTAATTGCCCCACGGCATGTGGGATCTTAGTTCTCTGACCAGGGATCGAACCCACGTCCCCTGCATTGTAAGGTGGATTCTCTACCACTGGACACCAGGGAAGTCCCCAAATGTTTCCCTTTGAATGTTACTTTATTACTTTGCTTTTGCTTTTCTCTTCAAGGTTGCCCTTTTCTTGTCTTGCCCAGATCCTACCCATAGAGGACTTAGGAGAAATCAGCACTTTGCAACCCAACCTGACCTCCTTGGAGGAAAATCTTTTTCTGAATTTCACAAAGCAAATGAGATGTGGTGTTTGCAGCTTCCCGTGTACTATAGCATCTGCTATCCCATATAAACCTCACGCCAGTGCTGTGAGGTGGGGAGCTAAGTGATTTGCTCTGTGGCGGTGGGTAGTGTAGAGGAGCTGGGACTGAACTCAGGTCTGGCTCGACTCCACAGATCTTTTGTCTCCACCCCCCAGGACTGGTCCTTTTGACCAACAGATGTATCTGTGTTGAAAAGAGCCTGTTTAAATCATAAACAAGAATCCATCCATAAACCAATGAGCCAGACTTGGAGTCAGGTTATGAGTGAGGTGGGAGAAGGTGTTTGGTGCAGAGGCTGGTGGTGTCCCTGGCTCAGAAGGTTTGACGAGGAAGCTTAACCATCTGTCTTTTATTGAGTGGAGCCCAAGAGACCCGAGTTCAGGTCCCAGCGGTGTCACTTCAGCCAGCTCAGGCAGTGTGGAGATGTGCCTCTGCCTCTCTGAACCTCAGTTTTGCCATCTGTGCTAGTGGTATCGTGAGGAGGAAGAGAGGTGACACGGGTGAAACTCCTGGCACCTGGTGGGCATTCAATCATAGCAGCTGCCCTTGTTACCCCTACTGGACTTGCACATGTTGGGGGCTGGCTCTGCCCATGATGGAGAAGGAGGGACCCCCAACCCTCCTGCTGGCTTGGGCCCAGAGGAAGCCAGGACGCCTTGTGAAGCCAAGGCAGCAGGTGTGGCCGTGGAGAGGCGACTGGGATTGGCCCTGGACACTGGTTCCTTTTCCACTGTCACCTAGACACACAGACTCCCTCTAGTTCCGGTTTGCTAGAGATAGGAAGTCAAACTTCTTCCAAAGGACCTGGAGGAGTCGGGGGCTGCAGGAACTGATCTTCCTTGGAAGTCAGAGACATCCCGGGCCTTGGAACAAGCTTCTGATCAGCTGGGTAGGAGCCTGGGGTAGGTGCTGCCAGCCTTGGGGGTAGGACATCAGGGCACGTAGCTGGGAGGTGTGGGCCCACAGACCCAGGCCCTGGGTGAGGCCCTGGCTTCTTTCTTACTTCCTTTGAGCAGGGGTGGGGTTGGGGACAGGGCCACCAGGAAGGATCAGACTGGCAGCCCTCAGCGCTTGGGCCGCGTCATTCAGGAAGTCGTGCTGTTTAAATCTGGCACCATCTTGTGATCACGGCAGCCTCTTGCAGGGCAGATTTTTCGGGTTTGGGGCCTCTGAGGAGTCAGTCCTGTCACTTACCGGCTTTGTTATTTGGGGCCAGTCCCATCACCTCTTGAAGCCAGTTTCTCCGTCTGTAAAGGGAGGGTGAGAATTCCAACTTCATGGGGTATTAGGAGGATTAACTGAGACCACGTATGCAACGTGCCCAACACGGTGCCTGTTAACTAGTAAACGGCCATGATGCAGCCATTGCTTTCTGGTGACTATTATCCCAAGGGCCAGGGACCGAGTTCCCCCCCTGCAGCAGGCCAGCAGTGGGGGGAGAGTGAACTAGTCCGTGGCACAGCAGGAACGAGGGCATGGCATGCAGGGCCAGGCTGTGGGGCTGTTGAGGGTCCCAGGAGGGCAGGATCAGCAGCTCCTGCCCCCACCCCTCCAGCTGTACCCTTCTGGTCTGGGGACTGGGGAGATGCAGGGCCCCCTGTGGGCTGCCTAGTGCCAGGGTAATGGAAGCTTGCACTTGTGGGCTGATTCGGCTCCCTTGCTGCTGTTAAAAGCAGAATAGTTGGGCCCTGGAGCCTCTGGGGCCAGGCTGCTTGCCAGGCTTCCGCAGAAACAGCCTACAGAGCAGTCCTGCCCCTCTCTGCTGACGGTGGGTGAGGGGGGCGAACACTGCACCAGCCTTGTCCCTCACACTCCTCACCAGCAGCCCCGAGACTCGGGAGGAGCTTGGAGCCTGAGGTTCGGCTTCTACCTGGTCAGGAGGGCAGGTACCACCCCAGGGGCCCCTCCAGGCTGGGGGCTGAGCGGGCTTAAGCTCTTGGAAATTAAGTGGGACCTGGCAGTGCCCAGGCCCCTCCCCGTGACGTGGGGCTCCTCCCGCCCGTTCTCTCCGCCTTGCCCTGCGGAGTCAGAGTGCGGGTTCCAGGCAGGCATTTCTGACTCCCGGCCGGCCAGCCAGCCAGCTGCACAGCCCTGTCGGGAGGGAACGCAGGTGCCCGGCTCCCAGAGGTAGGAGAGCCCTCAGGGTGGCCCCGGGAGCCTCCAGAGAACCTTCTTCTTGGCTGGGGAGAAGAGCTTTGGGAGCTGTTCTTAGGCTGGTCTGGGCTGGTACCTTCCTGACCTGAGGCTGGTCATTTCTCCCATGGGCGGGGCAGGTGCTCAGAAGTCATTAACTCTTGGGTGTAGGCAGAGAGGGCGCTGCCACTGGAGACTTAGTCCCCAGGATCCGTTTTCTTACCCGCTCCCCGCGCCTTCTCTCTGCAGACGCCCTGCTGGCAGACTTGGAGTCCACGACCTCCCACATCTCCAAACGGCCTGTGTTCTTGTCTGAGGAGACCCCCTACTCGTACCCAACAGGAAACCACACATACCAGGAGATTGCCGTGCCACCCCCTGTCCCTCCACCCCCGTCCAGCGAGGCCCTCAATGGCACGGTCCTTGACCCCTTAGACCAGTGGCAGCCCAGCACCTCCCGATTCATCCACCAGCAGGTAAGGTGGGGACAGGGGCTCGGAAGTCAGCTTCAGGGCACAAGGAGCTTGTCTGGCAGTGGCTTGGAGAGCCAGCGATCAGGGAAGTGGGGAGAAGAGGCAGGAAGCGTCTGGCTCTCCCCACCCGCCGCTGCCACGTGAGGGGGCAGTGACCAAGTGTTAATCACCTGTCTCCTGGTCAGAGTGTGGAAACTCCCTGGTGAGACTGGCTGTGAGCAGGAGCCTTCCGGGGGTGATTCGGGCTGTTCCTTTTCCTCCCCGGGGAGGCTCTGAGCACTGTCCTTCCTGCAGCCTCCATCCCCGTCCCCCGTGTACGGCTCCAGTGCTAAAACTTCCAGTGCCTCCAACCCCCAGGACGGCATCGGCCTTCCGTGTCCCCGAGCCGGCGAGGAAGAGCACGTGTACAGGTACTGCCCAGCTCCTCCCCCTGCTTGGGAATCCTGCGCATCGGTGGGCAGAGGCCACTGAGGCCACGGACAGGCACGGCACAGCGCTGGAGGGGAGGGGGATTCTGCCTCAGGGGTCACTGGGTTAGACGGCAGAAGGCCTCTCAACTGGCCCGGTGGCCTTATCTGCCGTCACCGTGCAGCAGCTGGGCTGGCTCTCACATCGCCCTGCGTTGAGGAAGGTTCAGCAGCTGAAGCAAGACTTCTTTCCTCCCCTCTTCTTGCCACATCACTTCCCTGCTCTCCGTCCTCTGGCCGGTGGAGACGCTGTATCCCCTCTGCCTTATTCTCCTTGAGGATTTGGGGGCTGCCAGAGCTGGAGAGCGTCTCTCACCGAGGTCTTCCCTTTGCCTCTCAAAGCTTCCCCAACAAGCAGAAGTCGGCTGAGCCTTCACCCACCGTCATGAGCTCCTCCTTGGGCAGCAACCTTTCTGAACTCGACCGCCTGCTGCTGGAGCTGAACGCCGTGCAGCATAACCCCCCAGGCTTCCCTGCAGGTAGGACTAGGTCAGGCCCACCAGGCCCACCTGCTGGCCTCGATCCCTGCAGGGCTCAGGGCTGAGCAGCTTTTCTCTTTTCCTTCTCCCAAGATGAGGCCAACTCAAGCCCCCCACTGCCTGGGGCTCTGAGCCCCCACTATGGCATCCCAGAGAATAACAGCCCGCTGGGTGTCAAAGCTGGGCCACTGACCAAAGAGAAGCCCAAGCGGAACGGAGGCCGGGGCCTGGAGGACGTGCGGCCCAGCGTGGAGAGTCTCTTGGATGAGCTGGAGAGCTCCGTGCCCAGCCCCGTGTGAGTCTCCACTGGGCCCTCCCAGGCAGGGGAAGGTCTCGCCCAGCCCGTCCCGTGCTCCAGGGTCTGCCGTCTCATCCCCAGTGTCACCCGTTCCCTCTGAAGTGCCTGTTGTTTGCCAGGCCCTGCACCAGGCCTTGGGGGATGGTGGCGAGTCACGCAGACACCATGCCTGCCTTCAACGAGCCACTATCCATCAGGAAGGACAGACACTGTGCACGCTGAGGGCACCCGTAGCCCAGCAGCTGTCAGCACAGGCTTTGGAGCCACACAATAGGGTTCACATCTTGGCTGTGCACTTTCTAAGTGTTGTCTTTCAAGCCTTTGTTTTCCCATCTGTAGAATGGGATAAGGGGAAATGGGATAAGGGGGATAAGATCACCTACCTCAGTAGGGGTGAGACCCAATAACACACATAAAGCACGTGCACACAGGACCCATGGTAAGTGTCTACCGAGTCTTATCTCTCCCTGGTGTTACTGTGTTGTTGGAACAACCTCACATGTACATGCAGTGTTGTGGAGGATACACAGGATGCTGGGGCTTGTTGAACAGGCAGGCTTGGACTTGGTCTTCTTGGGAAAGGTGCCATTTGAGCTGCCCTCACCTCTGTCCCATCAGCTCACCTCAGTGCTCTGTCCTGCTGGCTGACAGCAGCCCCTTCCAACGATGGGTCCCCAGGAGAGACTGGGAGCTGGTGGGCTTCCCTGGGGTTGGGAGTGGCAGGACCCCAGTGTCAGAGCTGAGTTGTTGATCCCCTGGGGAGGGGAGGAACATGCTGGGGGTGCACGGGCTGGCCTCTGGGGTCCCCGCTGATGCCATGCCTGCGTGCAGCCCCGCCATCACTGTGAACCAGGGCGAGATGAGCAGCCCCCAGCGAGTCACCTCCAGCCAGCAGCAGACACGCATCTCCGCCTCTTCTGCCACCAGGGAGCTGGACGAGCTGATGGCCTCACTGTCGGATTTTAAGGTGCCCTGAGGTCCCTCTTTCCTGCCCTGGCCCCTCAGAACCCCCATCCTTCCCCTCCTGTACCTCAGCATGAGTAGCTGGAACTTGGCCCCTCCGTGTTTGGGTGCCTCGCCCTGAGCCCGGGACCCCGCAGGCAGTGCCCTGGCCTTGCCAGGATACGGGGGAGGGAGGGCCAGGCCGGCCACGTGGGGACTGAGCTGCCTCTCAGCCTGTGAAGGCAGGACATGCTCAGCAGGACATTCCTTCCTCCCTGGGTGCTCTCAGCTCCCAGCCACCCAGGCGAGGGATCAGGAGGCTGGGACAAAGGACCCTGTGTCGATGGCTGCTCTTGGTAGGGGAGGGGATGCTCTGCTGGGCCGTGTGGGATCCTGTGCCGAGAGGTCATTTGCCCTGGAGCCCCATCTCCCACGCTGGCTGGCTGTCCTCAACACATCCTTTCTTTCTGCCTCTGGCTCCTGAATCCACAGGCCTCTTCCGCCATCCTCCTTCCATCCTCCATGCGCCTCTGAGTCCCCACAAGTTCTTTCTGGGAAACCTCACCCATCAGGCTACTGGGCCAGTCCTGCATGAGGCGCCCCATCCCCTCCCCGCTGGGCCTCCCCAGGCCTTCCAGACCCGAGGTGTTTTATTAAGAGGATGCAATGCTTTGACGGGGACTGATGGTGACTGAACTCGCCAACAGTTGCTGACTCCACCCTTCCACAGGGGCATGACTTAGGGAATCGGAGGAGGGGAGCCGGCTCTTGGCCCCATTGGTGCCTCCAAACCTCCCTTCGGCTGGGGTTTCACGGAGGTGGGGGATGGGAGCGGCCTGGGCTTGTGGCCCTCGTGTGCCAGTGATTCTGAGTGGCCACAGTCAGGAGCAAGTACATCGGACTCAGGAGTTGGCCCGAGGGAGCCCTGCCCTAGCACCCTTTAGGCTGTGCTGCTTTTCTGAGATCCCTTGAGAAGCTGCGCTGGTTCTCACTGTGCCCCTGGAGCAAGGTCTCGGGGGATGTAGGAGAGCTGGGATTGTCTGGGAGAGACAGAGCCCAGAGCTGCCTGTGGCTGCCTGTCCCTTGATTGGTGCCTGGGCTGACCTCCCCGTGCTCCACCTCGCCTTAGCTTTTTCTCCCTCATCCGTACTCGGATTGGCGGGGGGTGGCGCCCGACAGGCATGGCTCAGAAGCTGCTTTCTGCTGCCTGGGTTTGATGGGAGCCAGGGATATGAAGCCCAGGAAAACCTTTCTGGGGGCTGGGTCTTCTTCCAGGGCCAGTCCTCATGCCTCAGCTTCACCACCACCTTGGTCTTGTCAGTGTAGACGATCTGGTCAGTGTAGACAGGGCCTCTCAGAGCCCTGAGGCCCAGCCTGCCCCTTGCAGTGAGCTTCCTTCCTCATCTCTCCCATCTCTCTCTCCTCTCCCCTCTGTCTTTTGTCTTTCTCCTCCTCCAGACCAGCTCCTCTGCTGTGGCCTTGAGCTCCCCAAGGCTGCTGCCCAACTCAGCTCCATCCCCACACCACATACTTTCTCCTCCTCCTCCTCCTCCTGGGCCCTCTGTATTCCTGCCACCCCCTAGGAAACCCTCCCCTCGAGGCCACGGCCACACCCTGGAGGTCCTCTGCGCTGAGGAC
The DNA here is from genome assembly GCF_949987535.1 of Balaenoptera acutorostrata. Taxonomy (NCBI): domain Eukaryota; kingdom Metazoa; phylum Chordata; class Mammalia; order Artiodactyla; family Balaenopteridae; genus Balaenoptera; species Balaenoptera acutorostrata. Next base: position 76,833,089 of record NC_080076.1, read on the forward strand.
AATGTGGCCCCCAGCTGGCTTGATTTGGCTGGCCTTGGGGAGATGCCTGACACCCCCAACTCAAGGTCTCCCTCCACGGAGAGTTCTTTGGGGCCACTGGGTGCAGAGAGCCAGGCTCGCGTTTGGAGGGACCCACCAAACGCGAGCCTGGTGAGTGAGCTCTCCAGGGTGCCTCCCGGCCACACTCTACCCCACGCTGGGTGCACAGGTCCCCAGGAGGCTGGGGAACCCCAAGTGCTGTCGGCCAACCCTTTGTGCCCGGGAGAGGCCGTGGCTGCCACATGGGAGTGGCCGTGGGCTCTGGAGGCACTTAGGCCTGAGTTCCCCTGGGGAGCTATGCCCAGCTTCCAGGAAGTAATCGAGCCAGCCACCATGGCTGTGGACCGTCAGGCTATCTTCCCGGATACCTGGAGTCTCACGAAGGCACGTGGACAGCAGAAGGAGAGGGCAAGGCCAGAGCCAGGGGAGCCAGAGAGCAGATGCCCTGCCCCAGTTGAGGAGGAGCAGTTAGGTGGAGAGACGCCCACAGTGGGCAGCCTGGTCAGGCCAGCCCAGGGGCCCGAGACCCCCAGGAGGCCAGAGGGCACCACTGAAGCCGCTGCAGAGGCCAGGAGGGAACGGCCAGAACTTCCACAGGCTGTGGTCGTGGACACACCCAACACCACGGAGAGGATTTCCACCTCTGGCCAGGCAGGCGTGAGCTCGCACGGCTGCTAGGCATGGCCCCGGCAGGCCGCACGTGGACCACGCCTGGCTAATTGCATGCAGCCTCCCACTCTGCGCATGTTTGCTTGGGCAGCCGATTCCGAGATGCCGTGGCCTGAGACCCTGACAACCAGCACTGGGCAGTGGGCTCTGTGGGGCCGGCAGAGCTCCCTGGGCCCTGGAATTTCTCTTAGTGGCACCCTGCCTCTTGCTTGACTAAGGCTTTTTCCTTCAGATGAGCTTCCCCTGACATCCTGATGGGATGTGTGTGGAGTGGTGAAAAGCATGGGCTTGGGAACCAGATAGAACTGAATACAAACCACACCTCCAACACTTGCTCCCTGGGTGACCTTGGGCAACGCCCCCACCGGCCTCAGTTTTCTCTTCTTTAAAATGAGGGTAATAGACCATTTCCCCCAGAGTTGTCCAGAGGATTAAATGAAGTAATGCCTGGAAAGTGCTTAGAAAGAACATAGCACACGGTCCCCCAGTAAGCCGTGGCTGACGTTAACGGTTATTATTCGCTTCTTGATTAAAATTTTAGGCCCTTTTCAAAAACAAAGTAAAATAAAACAACAACAAAAATAACCAAACCAGGACTTCCCTGGCAGTCCAGTGGTTAAGACTCCACACTCCCAATGCAGGGGGCACGGGTTTGATCCCTGGTCGGGGAACTAAGATCCCGCATGACACACGGTGTGGCCAAAAAAAAAAAAAATAATAACCAAACTGCTAGAAACACGTAGGTTATAATGTAAACAAGGAAAAAAAAAACCTGGTTGAAGGATTTACTGTAAGGAAAGACCGCATTTTTTCTACTGCGAATCAAAAAAAGGAAGGGAGGGAGGGAGGAAGGGAAATTCTTATGCCCTTTCAAGAATGTCCACTTACATTCTTTCAAATAATTCTTGTAATAACCCTGTAAGGCAGCTGAGAAAATACCGTTACCCCATTTCAAGGATGGAGAAGCTGAGGCCCTGGAAGTGAAGTGTCTTACCCAAGGTCAGGGCTGCCTTGGAGGGAGTCTGCTCTGCCCCCTGCCTCCACCCTAGCTCAGCTTGGCTCTTCTCTGGTGGTGTGGTCCTGCCCACCCCTCCTGGGGGCTCTTGAGTGTGGACTGAGCAGCATCTGCTGAGCCCAGAGTGGCCTGTGACAGCTTCCCTCCCCCCCTCAGATCCGCTCCATGATCAGGAGGAGCCGGGAGACCGGCCACGCTCACCCCATGTCCCGGGAGCCCTCCCCTCGTCGCCGGCTGGACCCCGCCACCCTGAGCAGAACCCCGTCCCAGGAGCGGCTCATCGCGGAGCTGCAGGGTCGGCTGGGCATCCAGCCGGAGGTGGAGGAGGCCGAGGGGGCCACGGGGGCCTCTGCCGAGGACTGGCTGACCGAGGGCGTCGTCATCACTGTGCAGCCGTGTGGGAGGCGGGCTAGGGGGCAGCTGGTAGAGAAGGTAGTGAGTAGGTGCCCAGGGCTGGGCCAGGGCGGAGGTCCTCCAGTTCTTCCCCAGCAGCAGCCAGAGGGGAAGTTTGGCATGTGGGGGGGTCCTGCATCCCGTGGCCTTGTGAGGCCAGCTTCACTCTTGGTGCCAGAGTGGGAGGGCCCCAGGGAGCCCCTGCTTGCTGAGCTGATGTTTCCTCCACCGTTGCCTTCATCTCTCTCCCTCTCTTCTTCCTCCCAGGTTGTCTTCCCTCCTGGCTCTCCCATTCCCCTGAGAAGAACCTTCTCTGTTCTGCCTTCTCCTCCTCCTCCCAGCCCTTTGCTCCAGCATCGCAAAGACGCCTCGGCCAGCAGCTCTTCTCCCCGGCCCAGCCCGCCCACCTCCTCCACCCTGGGGCCCTCGGCTCTTCCTCGAGGTCCCCTCGGGGTCCAGAGTGCTGGGGCGGGGCCACGGGAAGACGGTGTGCAGGGCCCCACCCCACCCACTCCTGCGCCCCACTCTGTGAGGTCCATGGGCTGCCAGACCGACGAGGACCCACTCTTCCCCCCGATGCAGGCAGGCCTCCCGGGGCCCTGACGCCAGCCCTGCCTGTCCCTGTCCTTACGCTCGAGTGGTGTTCCCACCCTGCACACACACACCCACTCTGTTCCTCCATCCACAAGCCCTGCATGGTACCGTGGTCCTTCCTGAGACCTGGCCTTGACCCTGGACCCTCGCTTAGCCTGATGTCCACGCTCTCACCCCCGAGACGTCAGCTGCCCTCTTTCTTCCCCGTGGGGCCTCCCCTCTGCCTGCCCCTTCTGCCGCCCCTCGGTCCTGCCCCCGGCTCCATCTGAGGAAGCCATTCCCAGAAGGAAAACCAAAACCTATTCCCCCCCTTCAGCCCCAGACCCAGTACCTGGCGAGGCCTCCTTGCTCTCCGGCCCCATCACTTCCCCTCCCTAAGTCCTGCACCTTTTGGTTGGCTTACCTCTCTCTCCCTCTTCATCTCTCCCTGGGCCTCTCTCTCGTGGTTGTTTTTCTCTAGACTTTTTCTCCTGATTTTGGTACTGCTAGTAGGGGAAAAAAAAATCCATCCTTTTATTTCATCCTAAAGTCCTTTTTGTGAAATGGTCCGATGACAAGGTCTCTTATTCTTTCTTCCTTAATTAAAAAAAAAATTCTTATTCTTGTTTCCTCTCCTATCTAAGATCCAGGGCCTGGAACAAAGAGCGGACGGAGAGCTGTGCTGGGCGGCCAGCTGGCCTCCGAACGGCAGCCAGAGCAGCCCTGAAGGGCAGGACGAGGGAGGGGTCAGTGCCAAGGCTGGGGCTTAATGTCCTGCTTGCCGTGTGTTCCCAGGGCTCGGTCAGGCCCACCGTGAGCCCCTCTGACACCAGAATGTCTTGCAGATGCCACTCCCACCTTGAGGGCTTCTGAAGCCCCTGGAGGGGCTACACTTCCTGCCTCCATCAGCCCGTCTGTCCAGGAGAGGGGAGAGCCCCTGGTGCTGCGAACCCCATCCCCAAGGCCCGGATGTCCTCACCTGCCCTCTCCCCTCTCTCCACAGTTCATGGCCCAGGGGAAGACAGGGAGCAGCTCTCCCCCGGGAGGGCCCCCAAAGCCTGGGAGCCAGCTTGACAGCATGCTGGGGAGCCTGCAGTCTGACCTGAACAAACTGGGGGTCGCCACGGTCGCCAAGGGGGTCTGCGGGGCCTGCAAGAAACCCATCGCGGGGCAGGTGATGATGGGGGAGTGGGGCAGGGGAGGGAGCGGCAGGTGGGCACGGGACCTTGGCTTCTCTGGGAGGGTGCTTTGTGGCAGACCTGGTTCCTGAACAATATCCTGCCTCCCTCCTCAGGTCGTGACCGCCATGGGGAAGACGTGGCACCCAGAGCACTTCGTCTGCACCCACTGCCAGGAGGAGATCGGATCCCGGAACTTCTTTGAGCGGGATGGACAGCCCTACTGTGAAAAGGACTATCACAACCTCTTCTCTCCGCGCTGCTACTACTGCAACGGGCCCATCCTGGATGTGAGTTCCTGGGTGCAGGTGGTGCTACCTGAGGCTCAGAGAGGTCACATTACATGGCCGAGCTCACACTGCTAGGAAACTGGGATTCACACTCAGGCCGGATGCACGGCTCGTCCTAATGCACATTAAGCAGCACTACCTCTCATCCCCGATTCCCTTCTGCTGAGACTCCCAGAGGTTAGGAGCCCTGCCCAGGTAAATGGAGTGGAGTGTGGGCTCCCTCACTCTCCTGCTGTGTGATGTTAGGGAAATGTCTAGCCTCTCTGAGCCTAAGTTTCTTCCCTTATAAAATGGGAGTCACAATAGAACCTATGATCTCAACTGCACATGAGGATTAAAGGAGACAGAGTGTGCCTGGCATATCACATCCTTCAATAAGTCGGAATTCTCAGTGGTATTCAGAGCACAGTTGGGAGAGACCCCCATCTTGGGAGTGTTATACTCTTTCCTTGGCTGGGGCTGGGGGCGGGGGCAGAAGGACGGCCTTGCCTGTGGGTCTCAGCTGTGGGATCTGTCCAGTGGGGCAGCTGCTCAGCTCTGGTCCCACACTTTGCTTTCACAGAAAGTGGTGACAGCCCTTGACCGGACGTGGCACCCCGAGCACTTCTTCTGTGCCCAGTGTGGAGCCTTCTTTGGGCCTGAAGGTACTGAGCGGTTCCTTCTCACTCGCTGTCGCCCGGAGCACTGGGGAGGCGTGGGCATGGTGGGAGACCTTGCTGAGGCTGGAGTCAGGGTGGCTCCTCCTCTGGAGGCCTCATCTGCCCCCCACACCCCCCCTCCTCAGGGTTCCACGAGAAAGACGGCAAGGCCTACTGCCGGAAGGATTACTTTGACATGTTCGCCCCCAAGTGTGGCGGCTGCGCCCGAGCCATCCTGGAGAACTACATCTCGGCCCTCAACACCCTGTGGCATCCTGAGTGCTTTGTGTGTCGGGTAAGGGGCCCCCAGCCCTCCTCTGGAGGGGGCCGAGAGTGGGCAGTGGGGAGAGAAGGGCCTACCTGACTGTGCTTTCTGAATCTGATTTACAGGCCCTGTTTGGGGGTATTAATGAGGTGAGAAGGCAGGGGGTGCACTCCTTCAAGTCCAGTAGGTCCTGGGCCAGGGCTCGTATTGAGGCTGGCAGAAACCAAGAGCAAGGTGGTCCTGTGCAGCAGCCCTGAGACGGGTCATGTTCGGGAGAAGGGTGTGTGAGAGTGAAATGAGATAATGCAAGCATTTGGCAGCCTCAGTGGAAATGTGCAATGGTTTCCAGACTGCATTCTGGGGGGTAGTGTCCGCCAGATGTTATTAGAGATCAAGTAAGCATCCCCTGATCAAATAAGTTTGGGAAACTGTTCATTGCCAGACTTCTCAGAGCCTTTAATACCTAAGTGTGCCTTTGGATCTCCAAATGGGAATCTAGGATGCAGAGTTTGACCCTGGAACCCTTTTCTCGACACCAGGGTTTCTGGGCACACTGTTAAGCCACCTGCTGAAGTGCCCAGGCGTAAGACCCGTGTTTGAATTCAGGCAGTGCAACTTAGCAGTGGCAAGTCAAGGTCATTGGGAGAATTCAATAAGCGTTTAGCACCACACTTGGCATGTAGAAGATGCTCAGCAAGGGGGAATCGTTTCGAGTGTGATGACCCTGACTGTCTCCTGCCCATCACCTGGGAGCTGCCTCAGCCCCCAGCCCTAGCCTGAGCCCCCTGCCACCCCCGCCCCACCCCTCTTCTGTCTCCAGGAGTGCTTCACACCATTTGTCAATGGCAGCTTCTTCGAGCACGACGGGCAGCCCTACTGTGAGGTGCACTACCACGAGCGGCGGGGCTCGCTGTGCTCCGGCTGCCAGAAGCCCATCACCGGCCGCTGCATCACTGCCATGGCCAAGAAGTTCCACCCGGAGCACTTTGTCTGTGCCTTCTGCCTCAAGCAGCTCAACAAGGGCACCTTCAAGGAGCAGAACGACAAGCCTTACTGTCAGAACTGCTTCGTCAAGCTCTTCTGCTAGGCCCGCTCATCCCTTCCTCTGCCCCGCTTCCTGGCCCAGCCTCCCAACTGCTACTGTGACCCAGAGGCCTCGCCCAGGGGTGAAGGGGCAAACCCGACTGAAACTGGAACCACGGCCTTGGCTGGTGCAGGATGGCAAGAGGGTCCTGAGGGGTCCTGCCTGCTTTTCTTACCCACTGCCAGAGCCTCTGGGCCTCCTTCCTCCTCCTGCAGCTCTCCCCAGGCTGCCAGCTCTTCACCCTCCCCAGAGGCAGAGGCTGGAGGGCTGCACCTGTGTCCCCACGAACCCGCCTGGCCAGGCCAGCACCCCACACTGGAGCCATCTCTCACTCATATTTCGGCAGTGGAGCTGGGGGTGGGGGTGGGGAGGGCAGGCAGGGTCACATGGGGGCCTCTTTTCATCCTTATCCTCCCCCCACAACCTAATTATCCTTGTTTCGAGAGTACTGGGGGACAGCAGCTCCCTCCAGACAATGCCAGCATCCACCCATCCATCCATCCAAGGGCGGAAGTGTCCAAGTGGCCACGGAAGGTTCCTTGTGCGCCTTCTGCCCTTCCAGTCTCCCCAGGCCTGGGCAGCTGCCCCCCGACCTCTGTAACTGCTCTGGTTCTACTGAGAAAGGCCTCTCCAGCAATAATGTTTTATAGTCACTTCCTCCTCCTCCGGGGATGGTGTGAGGTGGGGTTTCACCCCGTGCCTGGACACTGTACCAACTTTGATAGATTTCTACACTGAGGTTTGAATTCATATCGTCTGAGTTGCTTTTACTTCTCTATACAAAAATGATTTTGAAGAGATTTTAAAGACGTCTCCTTTTGTACCTTTCCCCCGTGTGCACTGCCACTGTCCTGTGTATGCCACGGTGGCTCTGGTATATGGGGTTTGCCTTGTACTGAGGGCTTGGAGGGGGGAAGCATTTGTATTTTATTTTTTCTTAGCACAAGCAGGTGAACTGGGAGCAGCTCTGTGACTCCCTTTCTCTAACTTCACAGCTCTTCACAAGGACTGTTTTATAAACTGCTGTATTTTGAAACCCCTTCCTTACTATCCAGGCCAGCAAGCTTTTCACTGAAACCGGCCTTAAGGGTGTCTTGCCCTTTGGGGCCTAGAATTCCGAACCTCATCCGTCCTGTTCCTGAGGGAGGAGAAGGGGGAAGTACACTTTGGGGGTGCTGTTTCCTAAGTAAGCCATTAGAAGTGTCCACTCCCCTGTGAACTTTCTGGCAACAGAGAACATTCTTGGCCTTCTCACTGCTTCTCTGGGGCTTGCTCTTCTGCCTCCTCAGGAAAGCTGGTATCTGATTTTGACCATTAGTCTTGTTGATTCCACTGGGTGCATCCCTTCCCCAAATTTCCTGCCCTCCCTGGAAACTGGTGTCCTGGGGAAAAGAGCCCAGGTCGTTGGCTGGGGGCCTGCTAGGATTCTGGGCAAAAGGACAAGATCTCGCTGAAGCAACAGGAAGCCCCCAGAGTGCTCTCCCCCAAGGATGAGACAGGTAGTGCTGGGGTTCTGGGTTAGTGGAACGGGGTCCCAGTGCGGTCTAAAGTGAGGAAGAGCCAGACCACTCCGCTAGCCTCCTAGCAGAGGCTGGGTGTGCTGAGCCTCTCAAGGAGGCTTCCCAAGGAGGGAAGAGGGTCCCTCCTTGGTGGCAGGGCTGAGAGCAGCCCGGGTCTGGGGAGGTCAGCCAGGCCCCACCACGGGTCTAATGTCTCCACGTCTACCCACAGGCCTTATTGCTCTGTTTACAGTGACCCTTCCCCTAGAGGACCTGGGGTTTCAGAGGTCCACCCTCTGGGTCAATGGTTATTTGATGATTTTAATTTTTTTTCTCTGTAAACTTATAACCTGGCTTTTCCCCATTTCAATTCCTGTGATTTATGCCAATAAAGTTTGCCATTATTTTCACCTGTGCTAGTGCCGTTTCTCTGTGGTCTGAGATTAACAACTTAGTTCCAGAAAAGATACCAAGCCCTCCCCAGGCTCACAAGGACCACAGTTTGGGGGTAAATCATTGAAGTTCACTTACTTGAGGCCAAAGCCCTGGGGATGGGATCCCTGTCCCACAGGGCACTTGTGGTCCTCCTGGCTTCCTGCATGGGTCAGGCCCTGCCCACTGCAATTTGCCATGGATTCGCCAAGGGCATCCTTACATGGGCCTGGGGGTGGCCTTACACTCACGGATGGGGGAAGAGGTTCAGATAGAACCGATGTGTACAAGGTATCCTGTGAATGAGCACAGAGACAGGATGTGAACCCAGGGCTTGTCTCTCTCTGTGTTCCTACATTGACCAGACACCACCACTCCCACGTTCCGGCACCACACCTCGGGTGTAAAACCTTCCCAGTTGAAAGTGGCTTCACTTACAGTTGCGGATGGCTCTCGACTGCCCCCTGGTGGTCATGTCTGTATTTGCATGCTTCCTCCTTGCTCTCGTCAGAGCCAGAACTCCGGTCTTGGGCCCTTGAGAGCTTCCTGGACAGCTTTGTAACTTCATAGTTTTCCTGTTGTTTGGAATGGTCCTCCAAAAGCTGCATGTTGACTTCTAGTCTGAACCCTGACCCTTTCACAGTAAGCTCAGAAGTGAAAATCACCTTCACCCCTCACCCAAAGATAATATTTCCAGCCCATGTTGGATTTATTTCTATAAATGAACACAGTACACTTCATTGTAATTTGTTTTTTCACTCAATTATACTTTGTATTTAACCATGTCAATAAATAAATATGTGCATCATTTTTTAATGGCTTCATGGTATTCCATTATATTGATGTACTACAATTAGAGACAATATTTATATTTATATCATCAGAGCCAGGATGTCCTTGGGAAGTTACTATGTGAAAACGTATATACTTGGAAAAGTGCATTTGGAGGGAAACAGCCTTCGGGTTTGGAAGGGACTGTATAGCATAGTGAGGCCCATGGGCTTTGAACTTGCTCCTAGATTTCGGTTCTGAAGCCACCACTTATCAGCTGATGGACTTGGGTGTATTATTTAACCTCTGTGAATTTTCTTATCAATAAAAGTGAAATACTAATACTGTACCTCCTTGGGGGATTGTTGCAAAGATTAACAGCGGTAATGTGCACAAAGTACGTAGCACAATGCTGGGCATGCAGTTATATCAATACATTGTCACTAAAAAGAGATCTTAGCAGTAATGGACTCCAGCAGTTCTCTATACAGGCTCATCATCAGAGGCACCAGGAGGCTTGAAAACAACATACCAAGGTTTCTAACTTGGTCAAGTGGAAAGGGTGGAGATAGGGAGAACCCCTCGCCACTTCTAACCTAGGATCTAAGCTCATTCATTAAAAACATATTTATTGGGCTTCCCTGGTGGCGCAGTGGTTGAGAATCCGCCTGCCAATGCAGGGGACACGGGTTCGTAGCCCTGGTCTGGGAAGATCCCACATGCCACGGAGCAGCTGGGCCCGTGAGCCACAATTGCTGAGCCTGCGCGTCTGGAGCCTGTGCTCCGCAGCGGGAGAGGCCGCGATGAAGAGTGGCCCCACTTGCCGCAACTAGAGACAAAGCCCTCGCACAGAGACGAAGACCCAACACAGCCATAAATAAATAAATTAATTAAATTAAATAACTATTTTAAAAAAAACATATTTATTTTATTCTATTTATTTGGTTGTGCCGGATCTTAGTTGCGGCAGGTGGGCTCCTTAGTTGCGTCTCCAGGGCTCCTTAGTTGTGGCATGTGTGTGGGATCTAGTTCCCTGACCAGGGATTGAACCCGGGCCCCCCACATTGGGAGCATGGAGTCTTATCCACTGTGCCACCAGGGAAGTCCCAAAAGATATTTATTGATCTAGCACAATTGTTCAAATAAGTGTTAAATGAAGGTGTAATAAAATAAGTTGACATCTAGTGATTTCCTCCTATATTCCAGGAACTGTGTTGTCTTAAGACATATCGCTCTAGAATGTGAATACTATTATCCCCATTTTACCGATAAGGAAAGGGAAACAGAGGGTCAGCAAGGTGAAATCACTTCCTAAGATGACACAGCTAGCAAGTGGCAGAACAAGGATATGCATCCAAGGTTATCTGTCTGCAAACCCTGCATCCATTTATTCAACAAATATTTATTATAAGCTCACTATGTGCCAGGCACAAGGCAAAAATCTTTGCAGAGAGAGACAAACAACAATGTAACAAATAAATTATATAGTGTGTTACAAGGTGTAAGTGCTGCCAAAAAGATAGAACAGAGGAAGCGGGGGAGTGGGAGTGGTTTTTGGGTAATTTTGAATAGGGCAATCAGGGTAGCCCTCCAGCAGGTGATATTTGAGCGAAGACTCGATGGAGGTGTGGATATCGGCAAGAAGGCTTCCAGGAAGAGGGAATAGCTAGTGCAACATCATCCGGCTGGAAGGAAATGAATCAGTTGGCAAATCGGAGATTAGATTATAGGGGTGGAGGTGGGGAACAGATCATGTAGAGCCTTGTAGGCTATTTAAGTTTTAGGCTTTTTACTGAGGGGAAAATGGGGAGCCTTTAAAGAATTTTGAGCAGATGAGGAAATGATCCGACTTAGGTTTTAAAGGATCCCTTTGTTTCGATAGGGAGAAGAACAAACTGTAGAGGAAACAAGAGACCATTCTGTTTCTAAACCATGAGCAATTTTTTTTTCTTTTTTTTTTTTTTCATGAGCAATTATTTCTCAGCTCCACGTCATATTCTTTAGTTGCGACTTGACCGGAAGAAACGTGGACTCAGCTCGCAAACTCCAGCGCCTACACGAGAGCGGCTCCAGACCGCCAGAGGGAAGCATCTCTGAGACAGATCCTCCACCACACAGCAGTGCCCTCCTTAAGTACCTCGTTTAAAGGAAGCTTCCTGTTGGTTGGAATGGCACCGATATCATCCAATGGTTGTCTGTATCAATACGGCTTCTCCAGACAGACGTTGACTCCAGCCAATAGATGGGGACGCTGTCTGCAGCTTCTAATTGGCTGCTTCGTTTACCTATAAAATATGCAAGCCGGCAAGAGGCCCTCCTCTCGCCAGGCGTCCTGGAGTGAGGTTCGTTCGTACGGTGCAGTCTCACTCGGGACTGGCGGCGGGGAGGATGGGGATTTTCGGGGATTCTTTGGAGGGGCGCTTCGGGACTGCAGGGTCTGGGCCTGTTTGGCCTGGGTCGTGGCGGCGGCAAATGCAGCCCCGGGCCGGGCCGGGGCGGCGGGCGCCCGCGCGTGGTCTGCTCCACGTGTACCTTGGGATTGGAGCCCGCCATGTCGTGGGGACTTGTGTCGGGGTGTCTTCAGCTCCTTTTCTCTCTTCAGTGACATCGTCTTTAAACCCAGCGTGGCAATCCCTGACGCACCGCAGTGATGCCCAGGGAAGACAGGGCGACCTGGAAGTCCAATTACTTCCTTAAGATCATCGTAAGTGCGGGGTGGGTCCTAGCCGCCCACCGTGCTGCCTCGGCCCCGGGCACTAACAGGGACAATCAGCAGCCATGTGCTGAGTGCCTACTACCACATTAGGCCGTTTTAGGCAAATCTCATTTAATCTTCCCAATTTCCCGAGATCCGCGCCTCTCCCCCTCCCTGTGTTGCAGGTAAACAGGCTCAGGCACGTTAAGTGGCTCCTAGGGTGACAGTATTAACGCCCACGTCTATCGGCTTCCAAATAGCGCTCATCTACTTTTACTCCCCTGCCTCCTTGTTTGGGAAGGTCTGAGGCAATGAGTGACTCATTATAAAGAGTTAAGTTGTTGCATATTCAGGTTCTATTAGTCAAGAAACTAAACTTTAAGTGAATGCTTTCTCTTGGATCGCCTTGAGTTGGGTCTTCCCCTGCCTAGAAATGCTAACCATGCTGCTCTTCAGGCATTAGGATGCGTTGTAGAGTTTAGTCCATTGTATTCTTCCCCATTTATTCAGGGTTTCAGACTCACAAAAACTTAAAAGAATTGTAAAATGATCACATACCCACAACTTAGGTCGTACAAGCAATATTTTACTATATTTGCTTTATGTTGTATTTTGAATAATTTAAATCTAACCTTACTTGGAAGAGTATTTTTTTCTATTAATACAGCTGATATGGTGAAACAGAAACATGCTTCATGGTTGGGAAAAATTAAAAATGAAAGTTACAATTAAAATATTTTGATTGAATGTAGAAACATAATTTTCACCATTCATACTCAGCAAGCAAATCTTTGACAAATCTAGCGTTGTTTTAACTCGGGCAGCTGGCAGTAGGAGGAATTGTCCCAGTCTCTGAGACATTTCAAAAGCATAGAAGAAAGGGAGTGAGATGGAAACCAGTTATTGTGGGATTTGGTTTCTCTTACTCTCTTCCCTCTTTTGTCCTGTGAAACGTTGCTTGTTTGTGGCTTGTTTCTGTAGCAACTTCTGGATGATTATCCAAAATGCTTCATTGTGGGAGCAGACAATGTGGGCTCCAAGCAGATGCAGCAGATCCGCATGTCTCTCCGAGGGAAGGCCGTGGTACTGATGGGCAAGAATACAATGATGCGCAAGGCCATCCGAGGGCATCTGGAAAACAACCCAGCTTTGGAGAAGTCAGTTCATCCTCCTGGACATCTTTATCCGCCCTTCTCAGTGTCCTCCTCCCTTTTCCTGGAGAAGAACGGTGCTGGAAAGTGATCATCTCCCATAAACTTCTCTTTGCAGACTGTTGCCTCACATCCGGGGGAACGTGGGCTTTGTGTTCACCAAGGAGGACCTCACTGAGATCAGGGACATGCTGCTGGCCAATAAGGTAAGGGGAGAATCAGGTTGGTTGGAGAGACCTTATTAATTTTGGCTCCTTAAAAGCGACAAAACTGACTGTTCTTAGGTTGTGTCTGTGGAGAGAAGACTTCTCACTGTTTCTCATTTTTTTGTTCAGGTGCCCGCCGCTGCCCGTGCTGGTGCCATAGCCCCATGCGAAGTCACAGTGCCTGCCCAGAACACTGGTCTGGGGCCTGAGAAGACCTCCTTCTTCCAGGCTTTAGGCATCACCACTAAAATCTCCAGGGGCACCATCGAAATCCTGGTGAGTGGACCTGGCTTGCCAGCGCTAGCCGGGCTCGGTTGCTGCCGACCTGCTGGATGTCCAGGTGTTAACTGCCAACTCCCTTGTTCTTCAGAGTGATGTGCAGCTGATCAAGACTGGAGACAAAGTGGGAGCCAGTGAAGCCACGTTGCTGAACATGCTGAACATCTCCCCCTTCTCCTTTGGGCTGGTCATCCAGCAGGTGTTTGACAATGGCAGCATCTACAACCCTGAAGTACTTGACATCACAGAGGAAACTCTGCATTCTCGCTTTCTGGAGGTACACGCTGCCCATTCCAGGCCCTTCTTGCATTAATAGTTGAGAGCGTGTCTAGCTTCAGACTGAATCCTGGCCACGCAGCTGACTAGCAGTTTAATAACCAGGGACAGTTGTTTAATCTGTACCTCAGTTTCCTTGTCTGTAAATGGCAATAACAATATAAGATTGTTGAAGGATCTAATGAATTAATGAATGTAAAGCCTTAGAACAGTGCTGGGCACATGGTAAGGGCTGTTATTCTAGGGCGTGCAGTAAGGTATGAGATTTTGAGTAATGTCAGTGAGTCAAAAGAGGAATGAGAAGATGAGGTAGTTAATACATCAGTGTTGCCAAGTACCCTCTCTTGGGAAGATGGACTCTTTCAGGGACTGTTCTTGCTTAGTTTTTGCCACTAATATATCCTCTAGTTAACAAATAAGGTGGTAGGAGATATAATTCCTTTTTTCTTGGATGAACGGAACATTGCAATTATACATACTCAACTCCAGTTACTTTTGGAAATCTCACTAGTGGATGAAATTCACATCTGGAATTAATTTAATGTTTTTCTCTCTTGGAATGCAATGGTTAATTTATATTTTCACAAGATGGTGGCTTTTGAAGTAAATGCCAACATCATGGTATAGGGAGCGCCCATGTTGAGAATAACAGCCAACACCATTTATAAGTTATTGGGTCTGAATTTCCCTGCCAGAAGCATTTGGTGTGAGGTGAAGTGTCCTGTGTGAGACTAATACACTAATCTAGCAAGTCTTGTTTGCTGTTGAGCTTTGCTTGGACTCAACAGCAAAGACATCACACCTGAAGTGTGATTTTTTTTCTTTTTTTTTTCCTTCCTTCCACAGGGTGTCCGCAATGTTGCCAGCATATGTCTGCAGATTGGTTACCCAACTGTTGCATCTGTACCCCATTCTATCATCAGTGGGTACAAGCGGGTCCTGGCTTTGTCTGTGGAGACTGATTACACCTTCCCACTTGCTGAAAAGGTAAAAAAAAATCCACCAGGACCACAGCAGACCTGACAGTTATTAGCAGGAGGATAAAAAGCTGCCTGCTGAGTTAGTGTTTTTGTAATAGTGTTTTATGTAGCAGATACATTTTTAAGAGTATAGATACCCTAGGGGGACTGGTTCCAGGGCTCCCCATGGACACCAAATCCATGGGTGCTCAAGTCCCTTGTATAAAATGGTGTTATGTTAAATAATGCTTCTAGGTTACTTACAATACCTAATACAATGTGAATGCTATGTAAATGGTCGTAAATACAATGTAACTGCAATGTAAATAATTGCCCCCATGCAGAAAATTCAGGTTTTGCTTTTCGGAAATTTTTTCCTTTTTTTGATCAGCAGTTGGTTTAATCTCTGAATGTGAAACCTCTGGATACAGAGGGCCAACTGTATGCTTGAGGTTGGGAGGCAGGGGAGGCGTGTCCTCGACTTTAGAAATTACAAGAGACTTAAAGAGCGTTTAGTTAACAGGTAAGAGCTGGGCTTAAGACCACCAGGCTATACCCAAGCTGTCCTGTCTGGTCACTTCCAGAGGAAGATTTCACTGATACGGAAATTGGTCCTTAAAACTAGAGCTCTGTAGAGGCTGAAAGGTTGTGGGTAGTAGGGGGTGTAGATGACTATTTTGACCATGAACTTTTCCCCTTGCTTTAGGTCAAGGCCTTCTTGGCTGATCCATCTGCATTTGTGGCTGCTGCCCCCGTGGCAGCTGCCAGCACTGCTGCTCCTGCTGCTGCCGCCACAGCCCCAGCCAAGGTTGAAGCAAAGGAAGAGTCGGAGGAGTCGGACGAGGACATGGGATTTGGTCTCTTTGACTAATCACCAAAAAGCAGCCAACTCAGCCAGCTCTATTTGTGAAACAAGGAAATAAAGGCTTATTTCTCTTTACAAGTCTCTGGATTTTTCATTTTGTGCATTTTGAGGTTATAGTTCTGTGTGCTAGAAACTAAAGCCATGGTAAAATCATAGAGCTTTATTTGGAGTTGACATTTGGTGTCCTCTGTGTAAGAAGTGAAGTACTGCTCTCCTAGCATCCTGTACTTTTTGTGGACCCAGCTTTAACTGTATTTTTATTAAATGGAATTGATTCCATGACCATCAGGCCACTATCCTGGGTCACTCCAAGATACTTTGACTAGGGTGTCATATTGAGGTAAGCACTGGATGAGTGCTGCCAGGGTTTTTCAAACTGGGTGGTGATGTAATTAATGATGAGTTTAGTGGTGACCATTATTTAAGGAGATAGAACAGCTGATGCTGTAGGTGTTGTGAATCTTAGGTTTCACTTATCGATTTGCACTGGGTCACCCAGTAACGTGCTAGTTGTAACCAGGTCTCAAAAGTTTGAAAGCCGTTGCTAACAGGGGCGACAACTGAGCTGTGCAGACCGTATTTGAATTAGTTAAGGAGTTGGCAGGTCTGCATGCTGAATAAAACTTAAGCAACTCTGGACCATGAGGCCCACTACCCGCAGCCTCCCACCCTGTGGCCTTGTCTTAAGGAGCTGTCCCCGGGCAGGCTCCTCTCTCAGCTCCAGAGTCCTCCCCTGACTGCCAGGTATACCCCTGGTTTTTTTTTTTTTTTTAAAGATTTTATTTATTTATTTATTTATTTATTTTTAATTGATTAATTGATTGATTGCTATGTTGGGTCTTCGTTTCTGTGCTAGGGCTTTCTCCAGTTGTGGCAAGCGGGGGCCACCCTTCATCACGGTGCGCGGGCCTCTCACTACCGCGGCCCCTCCCGTTGCGGAGCACAGGCTCCAGACGCGCATGCTCAGCAACTGTGGCTCACGGGCCCAGCCGCTCCGCGGCACGCGGGATCCTCCCAGACCAGGGCTCGAACCCGTGTCCCCTGCATTAGCAGGCAGACTCCCAACCACTGCGCCACCAGGGAAGCCCCTATACCCCTGGTTTTAACCCTCACATTGTCCACCGCTGGGGTACAAACTTTTAACAGGATAAGACACGAGTTGGCTGCCTGCCTTTTAGCGAGCTCAGTTCCTGTCATCAAGGAAACTCCTCCAGGAAGCATCTAGGACACACTAATGTAAAATGGTCTTCACGCAGGAGAAGCTTACACGGGGGTGTCTGGGCCGGACCTGCGCACTCGTGGGTCGATGGCTGCAGGGCGGTCTCGCCGCGTTACAAACCCGCAGGGACCCTCGTCTCCCACGAGGCCGGGCTGAGAAAGGCCCTGGGGAGGAGGCCTTGATAGTCCCCGGCGCGCACCCCGGTACCCAGTCCAGTTGCCCGCCTCGAAGCCCAGGCTGCCGCGGCCGCCATCCCGCCCGGGGGCGCCAGGCCCCGGGCCCCAACGGTATCCCGGCCTCGTTCTGCGGTGTGGGCCCGCGCTGTGACCCGGAAGCGCTCCGGAAGCGGTTCCGGAGTCAGCGCCGGCAGGATGGCGGCGGACACGCAGGTGAGGCGGGCGGCTGCGAGGCCAACGCGGCGGCGACTGGGCGCGGACGGCGGCGGTCGGGCCGGACCGCTAGTGCCGCTGGCGTAGGGGGTCGGGGGACGGCGGCTGCGGAGGGCGCGGTCCAGGGGCCGGTCCCTCCCGGACCCGGCTTCGTCCCGGACCCCGGCCCGGGTGGCGCGGACCGGCCGTGGGCTCGAGGAATCAGGGACTCTGGCCTCGGCGGCTGGAACCCGTCGGGCCCTCCCCGATTCTGGAGTTGCCGAAGTTCCCCTCTAAAGTAGTCTCTACTCCATTTCTCCGAAGCCCTCCAGCAGCGAGGCCCGGCCAACGCCAACTCCCTCTTAAACTTTGTATTCAGCAAATATTTCTCAAGCACCTACTATGTGCAGGGATTTATAGCATATTCTTTGGATTCATACAGATCTGAGTTGGAGTCTTGGTCAGTTTCAGTTTCTTTGAGACGCTGGGCAAGTTTCTTAACCCTGCCAATTCTCAGTCTTTTCATCCATAAAATGGGGCTAAACTAGTACCTGTCGTGTAGGGTTGTTGTGAGGAGTCAATGAAATAAAGTCGGGCTCCATATATGTTGATGGTTGTTATTAGATTCAGCGTTAGATAAAAGAACTGTCACAATTCAGGAAGAGTCTTGTCACCCTGAGTGTTATCACCTGTGAAGTACCTCATAGTTAAGGGAAGAGCTGGGGAAGACCTTTTTCCTCCACCCCATCCTCCTTTTAGCCGTGTTTTAGGGTGAAAAGACAATATTATGGGAAAAGGAAATGGGTCTCTAAAGGACAGCGTGGCTCACTTGGGTATCGGGGTGAGGAGATTAATTGATTTTGATAGGGAGGCCCGGAGGCCAGAGAGTGACTCCTTAACCTGAGCATTCAAAAGATGCGAATTGCGAGTTTCCTGTGCAAGGCAGGGGCTGTTAATTTTTTTTTTTTTAAGTCAGTATTTTTTTTTCTTTTAATAATTTTTTTTTTAATTGATTAATTTATTTATGGCTGTGTTGGGTCTTCGTTTCTGTGCGAGCGCTTTTCTCTAGTTGTGGCAAGCGGGGGCCACTCTTCATCGCGGTGCGCGGGCCTCTCACTATCGCGGCCGCTCTTGTTGCGGAGCACAGGCTCCAGACGCGCAGGCTCAGTAGTTGTGGCTCACGGGCCCAGTTGCTCCGCGGCATGTGGGATCTTCCCAGACCAGGGCTCGAACTCGTGTCCCCTGCATTGGCAGGCAGATTCTCAACCACTGCGCCACCAGGGAATCCCTTTTTTTTTTTTTTTTTAATATTTATTTATTTAGGCGGCGCCGGGTTTTAGTTTCAGCATGTGGACTTCTTAGTTGCGGCTCGCAGGTGGGGACCTAGTTCCCGACCAGGGAACGAACCCGGGCCCCCTGCATTGGGAGCGCAGTCTTACCCACTGGACCACCAGGGAAGTCCCAGGGGCTGGTAATTTGTTCCAAGTTTGTTATAGTGAATCCTGGAAAGAAAAGCATAGTCTCTTGGGTATTTTGAAAAGGGTTGGGAGAATACACACTGACTGTGTAACATTAAAACTCAAATGCAAAAAGAATCTCTCCAGTGCTGTGTTGTTCAGTATGGTAGCTAGTTAATTAATAGCCAAGAGGCTACTTAAGTTAGTTAAAATTAAATGAAATTTAAAATTCAGTTCTTCGGTTGCACTAGCCACATTTCAGTGCACCGGTAGCCATATGTGGCTGGTGACTACTGCATTGTATAGTGTAAAAGAACATTTCCATCAACACAGAAAGTTCTACTGGACAGTGCTACTCTAGAGAGAAACCTGTGAACATTTAAGCTCTTTGCATCTGATCCCACCAGCAAATGACTTCTCTGAAGGATCTTCCTCAGTTTTATTCTGACAGGATCCCAAGTGGGTAACATTCATTTTCTGATTAAGAAAAAGAAGAGCCTTGAACCTGAAATGCTCTTTCATCTTTGGGGGAGAAACTATAGCCAGGAATTTAATATTAGCATGGAAAAACAGCTATGTGAGAATTTTAGGTAGAGGGTGGATTATATATATGCATCTATTTTTGCTATCTCCTCCAGCCTCACTAAAACTAGTAAAGAGTTGGGAAAAAAAATGAGAATGGGGAGCAGACAATAGCAGCAAACTTTTGGAAGCTAGAAAGTGATAAGTGGTAAAGGATTCAGCAGACCCAAGGGAAATGAATCCTAAGCCAAGTTAGGAAAGCTGAGAACCAACCTGATTTACGTTGCAGAATCTCTGACAGCTGGGAATTGGTGGTATCAGCTAACCTTTGGAAGTGAGGGTGAGTGGGGAGGGGCTAAGTTAGGAGGATTGGTTGAAAGCCCTTTTCAGATGCAGTCAGAGCCCCAGCTTTCTTTCTCCATCTTGGCAAAAGCCTGGAAGTTCTCTCTCTGGAGAAAACTTTTGTGTAAAACAGGACCACACAAAAGTGTGGGAGGTCCAATATCCACGGAAATCATCAACAAAATAATTCAGCATACTTTCTGCGAACTGAAGCATGTGTTTTCAGATCAAAAATGCTCAGCACAATGGATGAAAACAGACTCACAACAAGGCACATTATGTGAAATTTTAGAACCTTGGACACAAAAAGAAGATCTTAGAAACTTCCAGGGGGGAAAATCAGGTCTCAGACAAAGGATCAAGAACCAGAATGGCGTTGAGTTTCCCAACAGTACTGAAAGCTAGAACTCAGTGAAGAAAGGTCTTCAGTATTCTAGGAAAACTTCAACCTAGAATTCTGTACCCAGATGAACTTCAGGTGGGAGGCCAAAACATTTTCAAACTTGCAAGGACTTCACGAGATGGAGGATGTACTTTACCCAAACACAAGAAAGAGTACATTTTCAGGGTGATAAACTGAGTCCCAGCTGTAGGAGATCACCCACCAAATTGGGGCAGGTCGGAAAGCACTGGGAGAGGCTTCTTCAGGAAGATGGAATTTGGTAGAATACCTGGTCTGCCTAAATGTGTTGAGATTTAGACAAGTGGCAGAAAGTTTGGGATTGAATTATTAATTAGAACAGATAAGGCAAACTGAGGTAAGGAGGGGATGGGCATTGGGAGCCGTTATTTAACTCCAGGGTTAATTTTAAAAAAGCTGTGCAAGAGCGTAAACAGTTTATTAAATGGAAATTGAATACCATTTGCATATAATGTAAACACTGAATTACTGGGCTAACCCATATTATGAAACAAAGGAATTGTGTCAGGGATATGGGGAGGGTCTCTGGTGGGGTCAAAGAGGGAGAGAGGTCTTTGGTAGAAAGGCAGAAGTAGCAGCACAAGCAAATTATTTAGAGATATGGTGATAACTACCGAAATAATCAGCCAGTATTGGTGAAAGAGATTGTCCTTGTGTGTGAGGGCATGCGACTGGTTTTTAGAGCAAACCTCCCAGAACTTTTTGACTCTTTAATTATATACGTGAATGACTATAAAAACAAGAGACAATATTAAAACAGGTAATTTGTGTAGAAGACAGTTTTGGATATGATTTTATTCATTGCTAATAGAATTATAGCAGGGATTTATCTGTAAGAAGAACTCAGTACTATTTTATCTCTCTATGCACCCTTGAGTCTTATTCTACTAATAAGGCCTGTCCGTGAAATACCCTCAAAAGAAAAAGGGGGCGGGTGTTACCCACTTGGGTCTTATTATGCCCTGCTCAACTGCTGATGTATCCACAACCTGCCTGCTTTGTAGCCTGTAGAATATTGTTCAGGAGAAGATTTTCAGGAATATTTGCAAACCGCCCCTCTTTCTAGGTCTTATGCTGATGTCCCTGTGCAGGGGATGCAGTTGTGGTAACATGGATGGTGGTTGAAAGCTAAGGACTTGTTAGCATCAGTTTTTAGACCTGTTGGTTTCAGGTTTAGTTTCAGAAATGCAGGTGCTGTGGCCCGCAAGTCCAGTCTGAGCAGTGGCTTCCTCTCTGGGAGTTGGTTTCTTCATCACCTGTGAAATGGGGATATGGTGCCTGTCTGGAAGGCTTGCTGATAGTAGTAGCTGATTTTATGCTCGGGATGAGAGGTAAATGCTCTACATACAGTATCTCATTTAGTCTCTGTTTAACAGTCATGATGAAATGAAATGAAGGTGCTGTTACCTGCATTGTATAGATGGGGAATCTGAGGGTCAAGGAAATGATATGATTTGGCTGAGTTTCCACAGCTGGTAGGAGGCAGAGCTGGGATTCAATTTCTTAACCTTTTACCTGCTAGCCAACTGTGTTTATGACTTGACAGGATACTCCTTATGGGAGGTTTACAAGAGATAATATAAAGGGAACATACCCGGCATTTAGTAGGCCCTCCCTAGATTTTGCATAGTTTGGAAGGGATATTTTCTGTCCTGAGGTCTTTGCCTTTGACCTTGCCTCTTTTTGTCCAAGTTTAAATGAAGTATATTGAGTGGCTGACTGGTTGGGTTAAAAGCAGTACATCTCACTCAATTGGGGGTGATTGTGTCCCCCAGGAGATGTTTGACAATGTCTGGAAACAGATGGGGTCGCCTCAGCTGTGGTGGGAGGATGGGGTGCTGCTACTGGTGTCCATTGGGTAGAGGCCAGAAACGCTGCTCAAAATCCTATGATGTATAAAGGCAGCCCCCAAAGTCAGGAGTGTGGAGGTTGAGAAACCCTGGGTTAGAGAGAGCTTCACTGAGTTCTGCACCTCCCACAGCTCGCTCGCTCGCTCTGTCTCCCACCCGCCCCGCCACCACCCCCCGGCAATGTTTTGTAGTTTGATTGCTGAAATTTTTCTCTGTGGGCTTGGTCTTCACAGGTTTCTGAGACACTAAAGCGTTTTGCAGGGAAGGTGACAACAGCCAGTGTGAAGGAACGGAGAGAAATCCTCAGTGAGCTGGGGAAATGTGTTGCTGGAAAAGGTATTTGTTTTCATTTCATTGATTTCATTTCAAACTAAATTGGGTTCTCTGTTTAGAACCATGGCCTTCTTTTCCCCTCACAGCAACTTCTGTCTTCACTGTCTATATTTGCTTGTTATAATCTGCACTGAAACAGTTGGGTTGGTGGAGAGTTTATCCTTCTAGGTGCCAAACCTTTTTACCAGTTTTAACCATTTTGATTGGAAATAGTTCTAAAAGATACCAACAATCTTTCTTAAGTGATTTATTGGATGGAAAAACATTTTCTTTTCTTTTTTTTAAAATTAATTAATTTATTTATTTATGGCTGTTTTGGGTCTTCGTTTCTGTGCGAGGGCTTTCTCCAGCTGTGGTGAGCAGGGGCCACTCTTCATCGCGGTGCGCGGGCCTCTCACTGTTGTGGCCTCTCCCGTTGCGGAGCACAGGCTCCAGACGCGCAAGCTCAGTAGTTGTGGCTCACGCATGTGGGATCTTCCCAGACCAGGGCTCGAACCCGTGTCCCCTGCATTGGCAGGCAGATTCTTAACCACTGTGCCACCAGGGAAGCCCAGAAAAACATTTTCTTTATGAGCGGGGGCACCATTTTTCCCAGTCAGTGTTCTGTGAAAACAAGCAAGATGGTATCAAGTGATTGGCCAGTAACGGATTCCAAGATCATGTAAGTTTGTGAGATGTCAGATTTTATTTTATTTCTTTTATTTTTAAATTTCTTTTATTTATTTTTGGCTGTGTTGGGTCATCGTTGCTGTGTGTGGGCTTTCTCTAGTTGTGGCTAGTGGGGGCTACTCTTCGTTGTGGTGCGTGGGCTTCTCATTGCGGTGGCTTCTTTTGTCGCAGAGCACGGGCTCTAGGCGCACAGGCTTCAGTAGTTGTGGCTCGTGGGCTCTAGAGCACAGGCTCAGTAGTTGCTCCGCGGCATGTGGGATCTTCCCGGACCAGGGCTCGAACCCTTGTCCCCTGCATTGGCAGGAGGATTCTTAACAACTGCGCCACCAGGGAAGCCCAGATGTCACATTTTAATCCGGTGTTTCCTTGAACTTCTTTTTTGCCAAAAACCTGTTCAGGGTCTGGGCAGCACATTTTGGGAAATGCTGAGCACATGTAGTTATCCTGATTCTGCACCGTAACCCGAGGGCTCTTGATGCAAATTATGGGGCATGTATAAGACTAGTGTGCCTTCTACCAATAAATGCTCATTAGTTTTTGAGTTTCCTTTTGGTGTGTTTTTACTATACAGCATTGGTTCTCGGAATGTGGTCCCTAGACCAGCAGTATCAGCATCACCTCAAAACTTGTTTGAGATACAAATTCTCAGCTCCACCCCAGAGACTCAGATTCACCAAAACCCTGCAGGTGGAACCCAGCGTCTGTGTTTTAACAAGCCCACAGGTGATTCCTGTGTTTGCTGCAGTTTGAGAACCATGGCGGTATAGAATTGGGTCTCCGTTTCTGTCAGCTTTCACTTCTTGTTAGGAAAAAGCCTACTTCCTACCACCCTCTTACCCCCATTCTCATTCGCTGCTTCTGATCTACTGTTGCCTGGTTACATACCCAAGCTTGTTAAAGTAGCGTGTAAATTAAGTAAATTGCTGTTTGTGAGCTGAGAGATTCTCCTGTGGATCAGAAGTTTAGCATATGAGTGTTATGGCACCTTCAAAAGTCTTTCTGGTCACTTCTGAACGGAGTTCTAGTTAGAGAAGGCTGCCATGTGACAGATGCTAGCTGGACTCCCTGGACCATAATGGCTGACTCCCTGCTAAGTAACTGCTGAATACTACACTTTTCCCCATTTTGTGGAGTAAGGAGTTCGACATGTGTGGGTGAAGTTTATGAACTACTCAGGGACTTTTCAGGGTGATTTTACTCTTCAGTCACCCTGAAATTCTACAATTCAGGGTGAATTACATTTGTAAAATGTTTAGTAGTCTTTGATATACAAGTTGATTGGGGGAAGTTAACCTCCCATATGAAATCGTTAATTCTCAATTTCCTAATTTTGAGTCTGAGGAGGAGTCGTTGCATAGTGATAGCTCTTCTGGCCTCTCCTTTTGTTAGGGTAGCAAGCAGGTCACCAGGTGAGTTCATCAAAGGTGGTGCAAGGTGTTTTCTGCCAGGGTGAGGAGTTGAAGTCTTCCTCAGAGCTGTCAATGCGGATGGCCGGCCTGGCTCAGCCCAGTCTGGCCCTGAGGCCTCTGATGCTCTCCTCAGTCCCGCCTCCCTGTACGTGAAGCCTGAGACTCTGAGGCGGTGTCTGCTGTGCCTGATCTTTCCAGTCACAGGCGTCCAGTGCAGAGTCAGAGGTGACGGGCTCTGCGTTCTGGCCATGACTCTGCCACTTACAGGCTGTGGGACCCGGTTCAGGTTACTTAACCTGTGGGCCTGTCTCCTTGGAGTGAGGAGTGAATGAGAACACATGGGGACGGTGCTTGACTCGGTGCCTGGCTCTGGTCAACGCCCAGTGTCTGTTAGCTGTTATTACTACTGTTCTCTTAGCCACAACCTGGTCCCGGCTCCAGTCACTCTTCTTCTCCATTACTGAGGTAGCCTCAAATCAGATGGACCAATACCAGGCTCAGGGCCCTGGGGGAGCTGGGTGCCCACCCCTCCTTCATTCCCCATGCCCCCATCATTCGGGTGCCTGAAGTGTGAGGCCCTGTGCAAGCCCTTTGTGGGCCTCCTGCTCTCGGTGCCTCCCACGCTGGTCAGTCTGACACTCAGCGTACATTTCCCCCTGTCAGACCCTCCCCTCTTTGTCTGCGGGCTTCAGTCTGGCATGCAGAACCTGTCACAGGTTGGCTCTCCATTATTGAGCACTATTGTTTCACCAGTTTCTCTTTCACTCAGCTGGCGTGCTTGGTTTTCCATGCCTTGGTTTCTTCATCTTAAAAATGAGCTCAATTGCAGTACCCACCTTACAGGAATTGAGTTAATGTATATAAAATGCTTAGAGCAGGGCCTGGTGCCTCATGAGCACTGGTTAAGTGTCAGTGTTGTTATTCCTCCTCCTCCTCATGCGCCCTGCACAGGCCTTGTGCCTCTTATCCCGTGCACTTCTGCTCATGTTGTTAACACCACTCTGCATGCAGGCCCCTCTTTCCATTTGTCCACAGCCTACTCATCTGTTAGGCCAAGCTTCCGTGTCCTTAAACTCTTCAGAAACCTCTCTGTTATAGGTGTTCTTCTCTTTTCTTATCCCTCATAGTACTTAAGTTTTGTCCTATGTTTTAAAACCAATTATTAGAACGTACATAAAGAAAAGTACACATGTCATAAGTGAACAGGTGGCTGAATTATCACAAACTAAACACAGCCATGTAACCAGCACCCGGATCAAGAAGCAGAACATTTCCTGTACTCTAGCACCTCCACTCGACAGCATGTTAAATTTCGAGGCCACTTGTCTTGCCTTAGTTTCATTCATTTAACAGATGTCTGTCTGAGAGCCTTCCCATACTAGATGTTTCTTTAGAGTCCTATTTTGTCATTACTTTTTCCTGTTGGGAATTCTATCTCAAACACCCGGGGAGTGTCCAGCGGGCAGAAATCATGTCAACAGAATGCCTGGCTCCAGCAGATGCCCAGGAAGTAGATTTTATTGAGTAGATTTTATTTTATTAACCTCTGTGTAATCTTTGGTTTTAGATCTGCCGGAGGGAGCAGTGAAAGGCCTCTGCAAATTATTCTGCTTGACTCTGCATCGATACAGGCGAGTCCCGATCAAAGGCCCAGTGTCCAGAGCAGTTTGTGCAGAAATGTGGTATAGGGTAGTGGTTAGAGCCCAGGCTTTGGAGCCAGACTGCCTGGGTCCTGGGCAAGTTACTGAACCTCTCTGTGCCTCAGTTTCCTCATCTGCAGAACAGGGATGATGCTTTTACCTACCTCATAGGTGGTTGTCAGTAAGAGTCAAGTTCTGGGAACGTTGCTTGCCACGTGGAGTGCTCAGTCTCTACGCTGACACCGGTCATGTGTGTAAAAGCACTTGGCCTAGTTTGAGGCCTATAGTAAGTGTTCCCTAAATGTAGATGTTGCGCTTATAGCCTTAAGGCTCATTTGCCCTTATTAGATGCTTCTAGAACTCTAAGAGGAGGTAGATTTATCCAGTTACTTCCTAATCCCATCATCTATGACCCACTGGAATACAGTGCAGTCTAATTTTCCTGAGAAAGACCAGGCTTGGCCTAAGCCCCCCACCCCTGCCCCACGTCCACATGTTCACCTTCCCCTTCTTTCCTCCTCCTAGAGATGCAGCCTCACGCAGGGCTCTGCAGGCAGCAATCCAGCAGTTGGCTGAGGCCCAGCCAGAAGCCACTGCTAAGAACCTTCTGCACTCTCTGCAGTCTTCAGGCATTGGCTCCAAAGCAGGTGTCCCCAGGTAAGAGGTAAAGGTGGTGGCCCACTGGGGGTTGGTGGAGTCCTACTCGTGAGAAGCCGGTGCAGATGAGCAGGCGTGAACATGCCTGCCCCATTCCCCTTTGCAACTCTGAGGGGCGCCGGCAGTCTGCCTTCTGAATGGACGGAGAAGCCAAGATGTTAGGCCCAGCGGAGAAACCACTTTCCTGAGGAACAGGGTTGGGAAACCAGTGGAAGTAAGGCCATTTTAAGGAGAAACCAAATGCCCACTAGGCACTGAATGGAGGAAACCATCCTTTTGATTTATAGTTGTGAGTGCTAAGAGGTGGGAGTTTGGCACTCCTTGTCCTGAGTTGTCCCAGATGATTTGTGGGGAACAAGTTTCCAGTTCCAGTTAGGTCAGTGGAGGGTCTTGCATAGCAGGCAGGGCCTTGCGATGAGCATTTGTCCTCAAGATGGAGGCTGCTGCTCTGACCTCATCCCTCCCTTCCCCTCCCCTCCCCTCTCAGTAAGAGCAGTGGCTCGGCTGCCTTGCTGGCCCTGTCCTGGACCTGCCTACTGGTGCGCATTGTCTTTCCCTCGAGAGCCAAGCGGCAAGGAGACATCTGGAACAAACTGGTAGGTTCCCCGGGTCTTTGGAGTCGTGCCGGTCAGCTCTCTGCACAGAGTTGGGACATGTTTAAGCACCTTCTCTGGCCAGTGCTCTTAGTGCTGGGTGACCAGGCACTTTGAGTTACCCTGAGGTGTGTGACTTTGGTGGATGGGCATGAGTGCAGCATAATAACATTCGTCTATTTATCAAATATCTTTGAGCTTTCCTGGGTCAGGCATGGTGCTAGGCCCTGGGCATACAGTGATGAGCAAGAGAAACGTGGCCCCTGCCTTCATGGCATGTGTGGAAGACGTGACAGGCCAGAATGGGGAAGACAGGCAGAAAACAAGTAAACCAGAAAATACCAATTCTCTCCTCCCGTTCTATGCCTGCTCCTTCCACATTCCCTATCTTGCCTTTCAGCATGTCTGCTAACCAGAGATGGCCCAATAGGCCAGGTTGGGAGATTCTTTTGAATGTCTAGATATGCTTAGTGGAGGGCAAGAGGGATGGTCTTACAGTTTAACAAAAAAGGAGTCTGAGGATCTTGGTATGGATTTGACTCTTGGCCATGAGATTTGGCCAGATACCTAATTTCGGAGCCCATTTCCCATTGCTGCAAAAAATGGGGAAAAGTACCACTCACCCATCCACCTCAAAGAGTTGCCATGAAGGTGGGCTCAGAAGAGGTGTGAAAGGGCTGTAGAAACTTACAGAGGGCTGTGCAGGTAAATGAGGAGCGAGCACCTCTGCCTGACACAGCCAGCTCGTAAGACTTATTGAGGCCTCATTCCTGGGAGCTTATCCAGCATACTTCTGGGGATGACCATAGATTGGCCATCAGCAATTGATGGAAGGATAAGAACACTGAAACCTCACAGGTAGTGGATATGCTGGAAAACCACCTTCAGAGTGTGGGTTCCATTGTTACCAGAAAGCCTTCTTGTAAGATGGTTTATCATGGGCTCCCTCACTAGCATGTCTCCAATGAATTCTTATAACCGTTATCCAAGGTAAGTCAGTGTGGGTTAGTGAGTGGGAGGGGTCAACCCCGGAGTGTTGTGTTTATGGGACAGGATGCATCAGGAGCTTGAAACCGTGGTGGTTTTTTCTGTGTCTTGAATCTGGGTTTTTCCTTTGCTCATTGCCGATGTTGACTGTACACATAGGAGTAGTTCATTCAGTCCCTTAAGTATTTGTTGAGGGCCCCCTGCGTGTCGGGTGCTGTTCGAGGAGCTGAGGCTGAAATGGGACAGGTGAGAGGACCTTACTTTCTCATAGCCTTCAGTCGTGGGGAGAGGGTGGACACAAACAGGTCCACATATAAATGACGAGGTGTAGAGTCGTGCAGCAGAAAAGCAGGCAGGAGGATAGAGAGAGTGGGTGGACGGTGATGGTGGGAGGAAGGCCTTTGGAGGAGGTACCATTTGAGCAGAGACCTGAAGGATATGAAAGAAAAAACCATGCCCAGATTAAGGTTAGAATGTTCTAGGAAGAAAGAACAGCAATATAGTTCTGAATATGATATCAGCAAGCTTAAAAAGCTATTTTAATAATAATTTTTTAAAAAACGGTTCAGTATTCAACAGGTGTAGAATGATATACCAGTTTCCTTCCCACCCCTTCCCTAGCCATCTCGGTCCCCCTCTATTACTAGTTTCTTATGTAGTAGAGGTATTCTCTGTATATATGACTAAATAGACCTTTTTATACAAGTGGTAGCATACATACAAACTTTTTTCTTTCGCCTTGTGTTTTTTTCTTTAACTGGATTTAGAATTTGTTCCAGAGTATTTATATAGAGTTTCTCATTCTTTATGACTGTTTACTAATCCTTTGAGTGGATGTACCACGGTATATATAACTAGTTCCCTGTTTATGACCATTAATGTTGTTACAATCTTTTACTATAAAAAATGTTGCCATGAATAACTTTGTACATCTGCCATTTTGTACACATGCAAATGTGGAATTTGGCAGACTTCTTAAGCATGCCTTTTTTCTCAGGGTGGCAGTCCACACTGCTCCAGTGACATTGGGTGTTCGTGGCACATACAGTCTCTGTGAGGCTTTTTAATTGAGCACCTATTAGGTGCTTCACTCTGGGTTGGATAGTGGACCCCCCCGCAGGCAGGATCAGCATATCAGTGTTCACTTCTGTATCCACAGTGCCTAGCATAGTGCCTGTCACTTCATCAGGGTTCATTGCTTGTAGAATTAATGAAGGAATAGTCAAGGCAGATGAAGAAATATATGAAACAGAGTGCTTATCCTTTTCCCACATGGCACTTAACCTTGCTGGAATTCTGTATTCATTTGTGTGTTTATTTGTTTAGTATCTTTTTCTCCCTCTAGACTATGAGGTGCATGAAAGCAAGGACCATGTCTGTCTTATTCTCCAGGTGTTTTCATTGTCTGACTCATAGTAGGTGCTCAACAAATACTTATTAAAGAAGTGCTTGAGTGAACAGATGTAATTCCAGGACAGGGTTAAGTGGGGGGGGGGGGTGGTCAGGGGGTGGAGGGAAGAGGATCTGGCTGGAATTGAGTGGGAGAGGCCTGGCGGAGATGACCTCAGGTTCTGACGGGCCTGACGAAGGTCTTGGGCAGGCTATGAGGGCCATGGGACCTCCGCTCCCATTTCACATCCAGACCTGAGCCTCCCTGTCCCTGCAGGTAGAGGTGCAGTGTCTGCTCCTGCTGGAGGTGCTGGGCGGCTCCCACAAGCACGCCGTGGATGGTGCTGTGAAGAAGCTCACCAAGCTGTGGAAAGAGGTGACAGGAGGCAGCAGGGTGGCGGGCATTTCTTCTTCCGCACCACCTCCACTGCCGTCTGATACACCTGCTTTACCCGTTCCTCTTCAGAACCCGGGGCTGGTGGAACAGTACTTGTCAGCCATTCTCAGCCTAGAACCCAACCAGAACTATGCAGCCATGCTGGGGCTGCTGGTGCAGTTCTGCACGAGCCACAAGGAGATGGACGTGGTCAATCGGCACAAGGCAAGTGGACTCTCTGGAGGAAAGGAGGGGGAGCTTGTTTTGCCCTGCTGGCCCCAGCTGCTGGCCTTATGTGAAGTTTGTTGGTTTTCTCACCTGAGACCCCGGCCTTTCATGGTGATATATGAACTTCGAGGAGTTGGAAAGTTTCCCCTCCATTTGTGGCTTGGAATGGATCCTGCCATAGTTAACGGGATGATGATTTACCTGTTCATGCAGTCATTTATTCACCCACCACTGAGCATCTGCCTTGTGCCAAGCTCTGTGCCAGGTGTTGGGGATGCAGCAGTGCGTGAGGGAGCTGTGATCCCTTCCCCGGGCGGGACTGAATCTGAGGCGGCTGCCGTTAGACAGATCATCGTCTCACTATCTCTGTGAGACATGCTGCAAAGGAAAAGTGCAAGAGGCTGTGATACTCTGTGGTTGGGACTTGCTCCCAGGAGCCATGGAAAGCTGTGGAAGGCTTTTAGATGGGGAATGACATGATCACTGGGATCTTCATGCTTGACACCGTGACATTTGGGGCACTGATTGGTATTTTTTAGAAGCACTCCCACAAGAGGGATCTCAGAACGTCAGGGTCTAACCAAGTCTCTGTATTCCCTAGAGTGCCCTGCTGGATTTTTATATGAAGAACATCTTGATGAGCAAAGTAAAGCCTCAGAAGTATCTATTGGTGAGTGTGAGGTGGCTCTTACTCACCTGGGCAAGCTAAATCCCATTTTAAATTCTGTGATTCAGAACCATCCTTTATTCTTGGTCTGTTCCCACGAAGGCTGGGTGCCTGACTCCTTTCTCTTTGTAGGATAACTGTGCCCCTCTGCTCCGATACATGTCCCACTCGGAGTTTAAGGATCTGATATTGCCCACCATACAGAAGTCCTTACTGAGGAGTCCAGAGAATGTTCTTGAAAGTAGGTTCCTGCCAAACAGGATGGTGGGAGGGAGGTGAAGTTGCTTGATAAGCCGGGTCCCCACTACTTGGCAGCAGGAAGTGCTCGGGGCGGGGGAAGATGTATTCACTGTTTACCTCATTGGGCCCTTGGGAGATCAGGGACCCTTTTGAGAGTATGTTGAAAGTAATGGGCCCTCTTGCTGGATGAATGCACAAAAGTATATGCACTTAAAATACTGCATACATTTTTGGAGGTCTAAGAACCTTCTGGAAACCAGGTTAAGAACCTCTGCTCTAGACAGTTTGACCTTGGTGTGGAGGTGGCACTTGAAACCATAGGATATGAGAGTTGAGTCTCTGTCTCTTTTTATCTTGGTAAGAGGTGTGGGTGGAATGTCAGAGGGGCAGTTTTTTGCTGATTGGGATGGGGCAGTATACAGCTTTACAGCAGAGCTGTGGGACAAAGGTGTGACCACCATGTGACCATACAGAGATGAAGAGTGGTCATGTCCTATGTGTCTACACAGCAGGCCTGAGCATTGGCTGGGGAGTCAGGCAGAAACGGGCATTTCCCCTGGAGGCCAACATGGTGCGTGCTTTCTGTCCCCCTCAGCTATCTCCAGTCTGTTGGCATCAGTGACTCTCGATCTCAGCCATTATGCCCTGGACATCGTGAAAGGACTGGCTGGTGAGTGTCCCAACCCCTCTCCAGCCCCTGGAACGGCACCTTGGGTTTTGGTTGTACTTGTCCCTATTGTACAAAAAGGGGTAGGAGACAGCTCAGTTTAGAAATAAACTACAGTTGCATAGTTTCTTTCCTGAGATCCTTTATAATGAGAACACAGAGCCAGGATTGAAGAGTTGGGAGCAGGGAAGACAAAGGTGAGAGCCTGGCTACCCAGCTCTTGGCAGCTTCTGAGCTGCGGCTCTCTGTGTCCAGGTCAGCTGAAGTCCAACAGCCCCCGCCTGATGGATGAAGCCGTGCTGGCGCTGCAGAGCCTGGTCCGCCAGTGCAGTGACTCCTCGGCGATGGAAGCCCTGGCCAGGCACCTGTTTGCTATCCTCGGAGGTAGGCAAGTCCTTCCCGGGCATGCCAATGGCCAAGGTGTGGCCTCTGGCATTCCTTGGGCACCGGGACCTCATGGGGACTTGGTGCTCTGAGTTTGCTCGTGTCAAGAATGAACAGAAGCATGTGCAGATCAGTGTGGATGGGGGTGATCTCAGTTTTTAAGCATATGCATTATCGTGTGCATAGGGGGAAAAAATAGAGGGAAATACACCAAAATGTTAATAATATTTTAGGTAGTGGGAACATGGGTGATTTTTAGGTGTTGCTTTTATATTTTTTTCTGTTTGTCACATTTTCTGCAAGAACATATTATTTATTTCTTTAGTTAGAAAAAAAAAAAAGCCAGTACATGTGATGTACATGTAGCATGTTAAGCCCAGCTACACGATAGAAAGGCTGCTTCTGGAATCAAACTGTATCTTGGTGTCACACACATGACTACCTTATTCACCCCCTCGGGAAATGTGGCAGATGTGAATTTTGAATCTTTGCTATCTCTCCTCTCAGGCTCGGAAGGAAAACTAACTATTGTAGCCCAGAAGATGAGCGTCCTCTCAGGTACAGAATTTCTCCACGGGTAGTAGGAAGTGTAGTTGTAGATGAGGTGTAACGTAACTGTTAGGTAAGGTGAGTCCGTTGGATCTTGACACCTCTGACAGTTTTGGACATCCCAGTCTGGCTTCCGTGAAAGGCAGGACGTCTGACGGGGGATTGAGTGGGGGGTCAGTCATGGCCAGAGGAGAAGCATGGCTGCTGGGGAGGTGGGCAGCGACAGGAAGACTGGTGTGTCGGCAGTTTTGTGCTGACGAGGGGCTGAGCAGGGAATCCCCTGCCTTCCAGGGATCGGGAGTGTCAGTCATCACGTGGTGGCCGGGCCTTCCAGTCAAGTCCTGAGTGGGACCGTGGCTGAGCTGTTCATCCCCTTCCTCCAGCAAGAAGGTAATTGTGCACCATGGTGAGGGTGCGGCCTGGACCCATCCTTGACCCCTGGTTTTCGAAGTTGGAGCCTGCCATGAACCCCTTCTGAAGGCCCTGCTTCCTATCCCTGAAGCATCACTGCTTCCTCTCCCCTTACTCCTACTTGCTTTTGCATGCAACTGGCAGTGATGTGACGTGGGTCTAAGACATAGGGCTGACTGGACTTCTGCTTCTTGCCCTAGTTCACGAAGGCACCTTGGTGCACGCCACCTCTGTCCTGGCTCTCTGGTGTAACCGGTTCACCACAGAAGTGCCCAAGAAGCTCACTGAGTGGTTCAAGAAAGCCTTCAGCCTTAAAACCTCCACCTCTGCAGTGAGGCACGCCTATCTGCAGTGCATGTTGGTCTGCTTCCGAGGTGAGATGCTTCCCTCACAGAGGTGATCGCGGTGATCTTCAGGGCGTCATCACCGTTCCAGGCTTTCCCTTTCGGTCCAGCTTTTTTTGCATCATTTTCTCCTGAGCCACTGGGAGCATCTAGCTTAGTCATCCATAAAGCCTAGAATCAGAGCCCAGTCTTCACAACAGATTCTGGCTTCTCCTCCTTATCAGACCTTCAGAATACAAAGCTTTATTCAGAGAGGACCCACAACCAGAACCTGTTACTCCGTTTTCTGAAATCATGGAGAAATGATTCTGATAAGACTGATTTATAAGGTATAAATTATATAATCTTTACACTGGACCTATTAGAAACAACCACTGCCCTCGCTTCTGTGCTAACAAACCTGTCATTTGGGCATGAGCATCTACCTCCTTCCCAAGCACAGCGAGGGGAAACTTCAAATCTGTAAGAGCTTGATCCCCAAGGTAAAAATCTCTAATATTGATGTCCACCTCTGAGATGGGCTCGTATTTCACTTAAAGTTTAAACTTATGATGACTGGGTTTAAAAAAATGTTTAGGAGACTCCAGAGCTGCCCCTAGAGAGGTGACCCCCCTCTGTACAGTGTCTGTACTTGTGTATCAGTTTGCAGTTTTGCTGCACTGATCGAACTTGATTTTAGATTGAGTTCTAAATAGCCAAGTCTTGGTTTAACCTAGTCTCTTTAGCTTGAGCTAGTTCTGCTTGATATTTCAAAAACAAACATAAACCTTTAAAATACACATTTCTTGGATTCAAATCCATGGCATCATCCAAATGAAATACTTGTTTCACTGTGAAATACTCTACATACCAATTTAGTAATTAAGAAAACATGGGTTGGGACTTCCCTGGTGGTTCAGTGGTTAAGATGCCATGCTCCCAATTCAGGGGGCCCGGATTCGATCCCTGGTCGGGGAACTAAGATCCTACATACTGCAACTAAGCCCGTGCACCGCAACGACGACCCAGTGCAGCCTAAATAAATAAATACATACATACATACATGGGTTTAGCTATAGTTTTAGTAGGTTTCTACTTTCTCTTTTTTTTTTTTTTGAACAGAGTTTAGTTCATAGGTCAGCAGATTGATTGGTTCTGGTTTTGGGATTTGGGTCCGGAGGTTGTCTGGTGTGGGAGAAGGGCCCCAGAGAGAAATTAGTCAACTTGAGGTTTGCCCTGACTCTCCCTCAACCAGCTGTGTGGCCTTGGGCAACTCACTTCACCTCTCTTGGTCTGTTTCCTTATCCATCAAGTGAATACCTGGACTATTGGATTAGTAAGGCCCCTTGTAGCTCTAGCTTTATGGTTGTAGAGTTTGATTTAAGCCCTAGATTCTAATTCCACTTATTTGAGATATTTGAAAGGTAACTGAAGGGTGTTAGCCAGTTCATACATGGGTGAATAACTCCTTTCTCAAGTAGTCTTGCCATCCTTGCGATTGGGGTGTTCTGTAAGGTGCTGGTCCTATCTCCACAGGTGACACACTGTTGCAGGCCCTGGACTTGTTGCCCTTGCTCATCCAGACAGTGGAGAAGGCAGCCTCCCAAAGCACTCAGGTTCCCATAGTCACCGAAGGGGTCGCTGCTGCCTTGCTGCTCTCAAAGCTTTCGATGGCTGACTCACAGGCTGGTAAGAGTCCAGAGATGTCCAGGATGCTAGCAGACAAGGGCCTCTTTCAGAGTCCTTGGGAGGAGTGCCTTGATATTTAGGATTTTACAGGATTAGCTTGGCCGCTTACCACACTGGGCAGGTGTAGGGCCACTTGTCAACTGCAGGGATGGATTTTATCTACAAGCCCCTGTCCCGGGGCATTGGAGCACCAGGGCAAAGGAGGACAGTGACAGAGTCCCCTGGCTGCACTCCCGCTGCACAGTGCAACGCTGAGGCTCGTCCCTGCAGATGATAAGTGGGACTTTGTTTTTAATTGGTTATACATTTATAGGGTATAATATTAAAAGCTTCCCCTTAGCCATCCTGTCTTCCAGCCACTAAGTTTCCCTCCTTGGATAGTATTAACCAGTTTCGTGTCTAGAGATGGTCAATGTGTAATTACCGAAACATGCTGGGTAACATACTATACATGCCATATCGTGTACTGAACACATCTTGGAAAAGATTCCAAAATCAATACAACAAAAAGAGCTTTCCTTTTTTTGTGGCTACGTGGTACTCTGTGCTTGTTTAGTCTACATCCTACTCTGCATGGGGACATAGCTGAACTTATTCCTGTGGTTAGAAATGGAGTTCAGCTCTTTTCATATATATTATTGTGTGCCATCTGACTATATGCCAAGGCACTGGGCTACTTCTGTGGCGGGGAGGCAGAACATGACCCTGTTTCAGCAAATTTTAAGCTGCTTTACTCTACCGGGAGAGAGGATATGCAAAAGTTATCTGTTGTTTAAGGCAAAATGTGGCATAAGAGCAGTTTTGAAGGAGGGATTTCTTTTAGTAGAGTTGGGTTTAGTAGGGTTGGGTGTCAGGAAAAGCTTTATGAAGGAGGGAGCATTCGAACTAGGGCCCTGAGGGCTAGAAGGGTTTTCACTAGCTGGCCCAGTGTGAGTTCAAACGAGGGAAGGGCGGGGAAAGCACCACATGTGGACCTCAAGTAGTTCAGCCTGGCACCTGGAACAGGTGGGAATTCCAGGTGGGAAGCAGCTCATCTGGGCTCCTGTGGGCAGCAGAGAACCACCAAAGCTTTTCATATAGGCAATGCCACCAGAAGAACCAGTTAGTTCTCGGAACTGGAGGACAGTGAGCCTGGGAGTGACCCGCCCCCGCCGAGGGAGAACTCCTGCCTGCTGCAACAGCGGAGAGTCTGTCAGCAAAGCCAGCCCCCGCAGCTTCAGCATGGTGGGGACTAGCCCTGGCATGTGGGGAACTGTGTGGTAGAGTGACCTTTTGTTTCTTGCAGAGGCCAAACTGAGCAGTTTCTGGCAGCTGATTTTGGATGAGAAGAAGCAGGTTTTCACTTCTGACAAATTCCTGCTCATGGCTTCAGAGGATGGTGAGTCACTACCCCCTTAGTTGAAGTCGAGTTTGGGGCTGAGTCTCTCTGGTGGGTCTTCAGAGAGGATCCTTCCCTGACAGCCTGTTGTTTTGACCAGACAGCTCAGCAAAAACCTGGAGCAGAGTGATCTGGCAAACAGCTCAGCTTTTGTGGGAATGAATGTACTCCTGTGGGATGTGGAAGGCTAGGGAAATGGGAGGGAAGTGGGAGATTTGTGGAGACAGCACTAATAGTTGTGGAGCTGTGATATTAGGTGTAATTACAGCTGACTGGGTAATTGGTGCTGTCGTAGAGGTTTTCGTGTACTGAGAGGCAGCTGAGAAGCTCTGGTGAAGTGTGGCTGGCTCCACCCGCACCAGGAGATGGAAGAACTGCTGGTTTCTATCTTGGCAGAGAAGGAACAGTTGATCTTTAAACGTATGTTTAAAATTCTGGGTTGCTTTAGAAGTATCTGCCGCTAATGGGTGATTGGAAAAGCCTTTTGACTGACAAATCACAACATTCTCTTAATGAGCTACAACTGTTAGTCACTTCTGATGTTTAAAAAATGTTTAGCTAATTTTTGAATAGGAGATATATTCACATAATACAAAAAAAAAAGACCCAAGAGAGTCTACACTGAAAGTTATACCCTTGCTTTGATCTCTAGCCACCCATTGTCCCTGGCCATGGAGAACCAATTTTATCAGCTTCTTGTGTATCTTTGATATTTTATATTTATACCAATAAATAACCTTATGTATCAGTTCTCTGCCTTTTTTACACAAGTGTTAATATGCCTACTATATGCATTGTGCTGTCTAGATTTGGAAATCATTTCATGTCAGTATATAATGAGCGCTCTCATTCTTTTTTTTAGAACTGCATAATAATTTTAAAAAAATTATTTTATTGAAGTATAGTTGGACTTACAATGTGTTAATTTCTACTGTACAGCAAAGTGATTCAGTTATACGTATATATACATTCTTTTTCATATTCTGTTATCGTTTATCACAGGATATTGAATATATTTTTGCTTGTTCCAAAATACATGTGTGCCTATGGAGAACAGTATGGATGTTCCTTAAAAAACTAAAAATAGAACTACCACATGACCCAGCAATCCCACTACTGGGCATATACCCTGAGAAAACCATAATTTAAAAAGAGTCATGTACCACAATGTTCACTGCAGCTCTATTTACAATAGCCAGGACGTGGAAGCAACCTAAGTGTCCATCGACAGATGAATGGATAAAGAAGATGTGGCACATGTATACAATGGAATGTTACTCAGCCATAAACAGAAACGAAATTGAGTTATTTGTAGTGAGGTAGATGGACCTAGAGTCTGTCATACGGAGTGAAGTAAGTCAGAAAGAGAAAAACAAATACCGTATGCTAACACATATATGGAATCTAAAAAAAAAAAAAAAATGGTTCTGAAGAACCTAGGGGCAGGACAGGAACAAAGACTCAGATGTAGAGAATGGACTTGAGGACATGGGGAGGGGGAAGGGTAAGCTGGGACGAAGTGAGAGAGTGGCATGGACTTATATACACTACCAAATGTACAATAGATAGCTAGTGGGAAGCAGCTGCATAGCACAGGGAGATCATCTCGGTCCTTTGTGATCACCTAGAGGGGTGGGATAGGGAGGGTGGGAGGAGACGCAAGAGGGAGGAGATACGGGGATATATGTATGTGTACAGCTGATTGACTTTGTTATAAAGCAGAAACTAACACACGATTGTAAAGCAATTATACTCAAAGATGTTTAAAAAAAAATACACATGTGTAGTCAGCAAAAAAGAAAATTCAGTAGATACATGTATATGTATAACTGAATCACTTTGCTGTACACCTGAAACTAACACAACATTGTTAATCAGCTATACTCCAATATAAAATAAAAACTTAAAAAAAAAATTCTAGTGAACTGTAATTTTACCTTTACATTTTGGTGTTCATTTTCCAGTTCTTCCCAGTTCTTTCTGGATGTGTTCTCTATTTTAAAAACACTTGTGCTGTTTCTGTCCCCCCCCAGCCCTCTGTACCGTGCTGCATCTGACAGAGAGACTGTTCCTTGACCATCCGCACAGGCTCACAGGCAACAAAGTTCAGTACGTGGGGCTCGTTTACCTTTCCCCTTGGGCCAAGTGACACAAACCCTGACAGGATCCTGAGACGTGGCGGTGTGTGAGGGGTGGGAGGCTGGCTGTGGAGAGCCCTATGCCTGGCCTTCCCCCAGGACGCCCTGTCCCTCTGCTGCAGGCAGTACCACCGGGCTCTGGTGGCGGTGCTCCTGAGCCGCACCTGGCACGTGCGCAGGCAGGCCCAGCAGACGGTTCGGAAGCTGCTGTCTGCTCTCGGGGGCTTCAAGCTGGCCTGCGGACTCCTGGAGGAGCTGAAGACTGTCCTCAGTTCTCACAAGGTCAGGGCATCTGGGCTGCAGAACTGGGGCTCACAGACCCCCTTAGCTGACCCTGCTTATGCTGTGGGATTTTAACTAGACTGCTCCTGGGCTGTTCTCACTCACTCAGACTCTGTGTGATGCCAGAATCTTCTGCCCTGCCCTGGAGTTTGGGTAACACCTTGTTTCATATAATTCCTTTTCCTTTTCAGATGCTTTTCTTTCTTCCCATGTTTTATGACATGTAGCTCAACCTTTTTATTCTTGAGTAATGGAAAAACACTTCATTTTTAAAGCACTTTATAATTTTTAAAGTGTTTTCTACCCATTGTCCCTTTCAGTTTTTCACAATGCTTTTAAAAGGCTGACAGGCTTACTACGATTATTTTATATGAGTTGTCCAGGGTTCCGGTAGCTGAAATGACTTGCTCAGGGTCCCCCAGCCAGGGGGTGGCAGAACTGGGAGTTGACCCGCAAGACCCGGCTCCTAATTTCAGTGCTCTTTGTTCCCTGTTTCACTGCTTCCCTCCTTCCCTAAGCCTGCTTGAGGGATGTGGGCCAGTGACAGACTTGCAGTCTCAGGGTAGGTCCCCTGGACCAGTGTCTGTTGCCTTCTTTCCCCCTGTGGGCTGTTTTAGGTGCTTCCTTCCAGGCCCATCTCATAGCCTGTGGGTCCCAGTGCAGGGCACTGGGTGTCAGTATCCACACCAGCAGGGAGCCCAGAGAACAACATGAATGAGAGGCAGCTGCCTCCCTGGCATCTTTATCTCCTGTGTGCCAGGCCTGCACGGGGCTCTGAGCAGTGGGGCTCATGTGTTGTCTCCCCACAGGTGCTGCCCTTAGAGGCTCTGGTGACCGATGCCGGGGAGGTGACTGAGGCGGGCAAGGCCTACGTGCCTCCGCGGGTCCTGCAGGAGGCTCTGTGCATCATCTCTGGGGTGCCAGGGCTGGAAGGTGATGTCACCAACACGGAACAGCTGGCCCAGGAGATGCTGATCATCTCCCACCACCCGTCCTTAGGTGCGTGCCTGGGGCGGGTATTGGAGGGGCGGGGACTACGTTGTAGGAGCAGGCCGGGCAGAAGGCCTCAAAGAGCTCCCCTTCCCTTCAGTGGCTGTGCAGTCTGGCCTGTGGCCAGCACTTCTTGCCAGGATGAAGATCGATCCGGAAGCCTTCATTACCAGGCACCTGGATCAGATCATTCCCAGGATCACCACACAGAGCCCCCTGAACCAGGTAATTGGCGTGTGAGCTGGTTTTGGTCTCAGGTCAGAGTCCAGACAGGGAAGATTCAGAGAAACAGGGAAGGTGTGATGAAAAGTGGGTTGAACCCTTGGGTTTCATGTGGCAGAAAATGCAAACTAGTTTGAGCACAAGAGGGAACTTGCTTGTTCCCTCATCTAACTGGTAAGATCCAGGATGTGACTGGACAGGGACTCAGGTGTCTTCAGGACCTTGTAGGTGGTGTGTCTCCTGCTCTCTGTCCATCTCTCTGTCTCATCCATCTGTGTACCATTTCTGCTTTCCACGGTATGGGCTCCATTCTCAGTCTCCCCTTTTTTAGTAGCAGGATAGCTATTCCAGGCTTACTTCTTGTCCTCCATCAGCTCCAGTGGGAAAAGCTTGCGTTTTCCAGTCATTTCAGCTGGCATGGGGTCTTACTGCCCTGGTTGACCTGACTTGGGTCTTGTGCTTATCCTGGGGCCCATCCTTCTGGTCTGGGTCACATGCCCACCTCTGGAGAGGGTGGGGTCAGCTCCACCTGAACCACAGAGATTGAGATTGGGAGAGGAATGTGCCCCCCAAATCAGGGTGCTAGTACCAGGTAGGTACAGCTCGCTGAGAAGGCAGGCACACACTATGGTTGTCCACTCCAGTAGGCAGTGCTCAGAAAGAGCAGGCAGTGGCAAGAAGAAGGGGAGCCAATTGCCTGGGGCATTTAGGCCCGGCAGGACCCCTCTCCAGTGGCAGCCGTGGCGCACACTGACCGTGTCTATGTTTGTCTGGCAGTCTTCCATGAATGCCATGGGCTCCCTCTCCATCCTGTCCCCAGACCGGGTCCTCCCTCAGCTCATCAGCACCATCACCGCTTCCGTGCAGAACCCAGCGCTGTGCCAGGTGACACGGGAGGAGTTTGCTATTATGCAGACCCCTGCCGGGGAGCTGTACGACAAATCCATCATCCAGAGGTGAGCCCCCACTCATGGGCTCAATAGCCCCAAGTCTTAGTTTTCTTTTTTTTCTCTTTCCTTTTTTTTTTTTTCCCAATTAATTAATTTATTTGGCTGCGTCGGGTCTTAGTTGCAGCACGCGGGATCTTTAATGGCGGCACGCAGGATCGTTCCCTGCGGCACGCGGCCTCTTGGTTGCCGCGCACGGGCTTCTCTCTAGTTGTGGCACGTGGGCTCTAGAGCACGCGGGCTCAGTAGTTGTGGTGCGTGAGCTCAGTTGCCCCGTGGCATGTGAGATCTTAGTTCCCCAACCAGGGATTGAATTTGCGTCCCCTGCATTGGAAGGTGGATTCTTAACCACTGGACCACCAGAGAAGTGCCTGTCAGATGGAGACTATGTGTCCTTTGTCGGGTCTTGTGAGGAGTAAATGAAACAATCTGTCTGTTCATTGGAGGAGTGCTTGCTGTGTTCTAGGCACAGTACTTAGGCCTGGGATACAAGAGCATGTAGAGTATCCCGCACTTTCCTGGTGCATATGACTTGAAAGCTAGCTGGGGTTTTATGGCTGGCGGGAGGCTGAAGGGCCTGGTGGCTGTTTTGAACCTGGCTGATCACCTGCTTTGGTGTTTCAGTGCCCAACAGGACAGCATAAAAAAGGCCAACATGAAGCGAGAGAACAAAGCTTACTCCTTCAAGGAGCAGATCATCGAGCTGGAGCTGAAGGAGGTGGGTACATGGAGGCCTCACATGTGGGGTGGCCTCAGGCTGGTCCCTTGGGTCATCCTGACCCATGGCACGCTCCTCCGACCTCCCCACTGATCCTGAGTCCTCCTGCCACACTCTTTATCTGCCCTTTCTCGGGTAGCTTCCTCTACCCCCAACTCAAGGAAAACAAATTTTTCTCTCTGCTGGCAGTAGTTCATGTATTTCCTCTGCTAAGTGGTGTTGCTTGATTCCATGCCTGTCCCCCCAGCTCCTGGAAGGCTGGGACCTATCTGTCCTCCTGATAGTAGGCACAGGGCCTGGCACAGTGTAGCCGCTGGGCGTGGTTCATCGCTGTATTCGGCAGTGACAGAACTGGTTCTGACAGGAGCAAAGCACACAGGGCTCTTTCCTGTCTCAGAGCCTTTGTTTGCTCCTCCCTCGGTTTTTTGTTTTTTTTTCCTCCCTCAGTCTTTACAAGGCTGGGTTCTTGTCTTCCACACCTCTGCCCACATATCCCCTTCGCGGAGAGGTGACCCCTCTGCCCACCCTATCCAGAGTAGACACCGCGCCTCTTCTCATTTGCTATGCATCACATTTATTCCTTTCATAACATTTGTCGTGATCTGAAGTCACCTTGTTTATGTATCTGTTTCCCTGTTCGTTGTCTACCTGCACCCACTAGATCGTCAGCTCTGTGAGGATAAAGACTTGGTCTTGTTCTCACGGTCTCGCCAGCATCTAGAACAGTGCCTGGCACCATGTAGGTGCTAAGTAAAGACTTACCAAATGAACGAGTGCTCTCGGTCTTTGCAAGGCTTTAGCTTGTACTGGAAGAGAGTGTCTGTAGGGCGGGCTGGCAGGAGGGGAGGCTGAAGCTGCATGGCTACCAGAGTACCCTTTTCAGCACCTGGAGGGACTTTTCATTTCTCTAACGTATAAAGGCCCTTCTTGTGTTTGTTAGTAGAGAATCCAGCAAGAAATCGCCTCTCTACTGCTCTCTCTGTTCTGTAGAAACCAGGTGGCTGTGGACTTGTGGGAGTAGGGGAGGCCACATGGCAGGTTGGGGGGCCGGGTCACAGACGTAGAGCTGTCCTGGTGTTGACTGGGGAGCTGAGCGTGCCCCGCTTGCTGGGAGGGAGGGAGTTCCCTTCCCTGGAGATGGATTTGCTTTGTTTGTTCCCTTCAGGAGATAAAGAAGAAGAAAGGCATAAAAGAGGAGGTGCAGCTGACCAGCAAACAGAAGGAGATGCTGCAGGCCCAGCTGGACAAGGAGGCGCAGGTCCGGAGGCGGCTGCAGGAGGTAAGCAGGTGCTGCCACCACACGCCTGCGCCACGAGAGTGCTGGGCCGCCTGGGGCAGGGCCCCGCTCACTGGCCTTCTGGGTGACTCTGCTTACAGCTGGACAATGAGCTGGAGGCGGCGCTAGGACTGCTGGACACCATCCTGGCCAAGAACCCGTCCGGCCTGACCCAGTACATCCCTGTCCTGGTCGACTCTTTCCTGCCCTTGTTGAAATCTCCCCTCGCTGCTCCCAGGATCAAGAACCCTTTCCTGTCCTTGGCTGCCTGTGTCATGACCCCTAGGCTCAAGGCTTTGGGTTAGTCCTCGTTGGCTGGCTGTGGGCATGACCCTGGGGCAGGATGGGGGTGGAGATGCCCCCGAGTGCTCGTGGGGAGGCATGCAGTGACCTAGGCTACTGACTTGTTTTCCTATGGATGCAGCCTCGGGCATCTCAAGCTGCGTATCCTTGGGAGCACACAGTGCCGCGTCCTCTCTCCCGTTTTATGTCTTCTGAGTCTTC
This sequence comes from Balaenoptera acutorostrata, assembly GCF_949987535.1. Lineage (NCBI taxonomy): Eukaryota > Metazoa > Chordata > Mammalia > Artiodactyla > Balaenopteridae > Balaenoptera > Balaenoptera acutorostrata. Next base: position 76,876,211 of record NC_080076.1, read on the forward strand.
ATTCTGAGGGCCAAGTTTTAGATGCTAGTTGATGATCTTTCTGTAGTGTTTTTTTTTAATTTATCTTATTTATTTATTTATTTTTGGCTGCGTTGGGTCTTCGTTGCTGTGCGCAGGCTTTCTCTAGTTGTGGCGAGTGGGGCTACTCTTCTTCACGGTGCACGGGCTTCTCATTGTGATGTCTTCTCTTGTTGCAGAGCAAGGGCTCTAGACGCGCGGGCTTCAGTAGTTGTGGCGCACGGGCTTAGTTGCTCCGCGGCATGTGGGATCTTCCTGGACCAGGGCTCGAACCCCTGTCTCCTGCATTGGCAGCAGGATTCTTTTTTTTTTTTTTTTTCTTTTTAAATACTTATTTTATTTAATTAATTAATTTATTTATGGCTGTGTTGGGTCTTCGTCCCTGTGCGAGGGCTTTCTCTCTAGTTGCGGCAAGTGGGGCCACTCTTCATCGCGGTGCGCGGGCCTCTCACTATCGCGGCCTCTCCCACTGCGGAGCACAGGCTCCAGACGCGCAGGCTCAGCAACTGTGGCTCACGGGCCCAGCCGCTCCGCAGCACGTGGGACCCTCCCAGACCAGGGCTCGAACCCACGTCCCCTGCATTGGCAGGCGGACTCCCAACCACAGCGCCACCAGGGAAGCCCAGGCAGCAGGATTCTTAACCGCTGCGCCACCAGGGAAGCCCTGTAGCAGTTTTAAATTCAGTGGCAGTGGGATGGTTTGGTGCCACGTGGCCTGTCTGTGTAGCCCAGAGCTCCTGAGCGGCCACGTGTGGATGACCAGAGGTCTCTGTGGCCTTTAGCTTTCTGTTGGCTGTGGAGAAACAAAGACCAGGTGGGGTGGCTGGGAATTGTGGAGGCCTCACTTTATGGGTTGTTTAACGACCTTGAGGGTGAACATACCTTGAGCCTGAGGGGTATGTTCCCTTTAGGGTGAGGCTGGAGTCAGGCGGTACACATAGAACCTGCCGGAAGTATTACCTGGCTGGCTGCGCTGTTGCATGGAAGGTGGGAGGACCACATGGATAGAGCTGAATAACTCCCAACTGAATAACCCTTGGGTGGCTCATGCCTCCTCTCAGCGCACTTTTAATTCCTTAGTGTCAGAAGGGTATCTCCTTGCCGGACTGCCTACCCTTTGGCGCTGTCATGGAGATGAAATGAGAAATTAGGTTGAGGATACTTAGGCAGAGCAGAATTGATTACTATTAAGTCAGAGGGACATGGCATCTCTGCCCTGGGTCCCTGGTTTGCACCTGGGCCAGATTCTGTGTCTTTGCGAGGGTCATCCCCTGCTGGGTCCCTTCTCTTGGACACAGGAACTTTGGTGAGCCACTTGACTCTGCGCCTGCTGAAGCCAGAATGTGCCCTGGATAAGTCATGGTGCCAGGAGGAGCTGTCGGTGGCCGTGAAGAGGGCGGTGACCCTGCTGCACAGTCACACCATCACCAGCAGGGCAGGCAAGGGAGAACCAGGTAAGGGACAGGACGGACAGAGGGCACGAGGCGGTATGAACCGTGCAGGGATTGCACGAGCTACGGCGTCCCGTCCCCTGGGGCTTCCTGAGGCTGTAGCCTCCAGTGAGTCTCTTCCCTCCCTGACCTTGATTTCCTCATCTGAAAAAGGGGGGATGGACGATTTTTGAGTCTGGTCCCTGGTATTCTGAGTCACTGTGACCCCCATTGAGGGTTTAGTTCTTGCCATTGGAAGCTACTTGTCTGTCTGTCTGTCTGTCTGTCTATTTATTTATTTATTCATTCATTCATTCATTCATTCATTTATGGCTGTGTTGGGTCTTCGTTTCTGTGCGAGGGCTTTCTCTAGTTGCGGCAAGCGGGGGCCACTCTTCATCACGGTGCGCGGGCCTCTCACTATCGCGGCCTCTCTTGTTGTGGAGCACAGGCTCCAGACGCGCAGGCTCAGTAGTTGTGGCTCACGGGCCTAGTTGCTCCGCGGCATATGGGATCCTCCCAGACCAGGGCTCGAGCCCGTGTCCCCTGCATTGGCAGGCAGACTCTCAACCACTGCACCACCAAGGAAGCCCCTACTTTTCTGTTTTAACTCTCACATTGTGGAACTAGGCAGTGTCTGGGGTAGGGGCAAGACTGGCTTTAGAACTGGGCTACTGTCTGTCATCCCTCTTGTCATGCCACATACTTCAGGGTGTCAGGGCCTCCAGCCTTCCCCCCACCCACTTGCCCTGAGGATGGACACTGAGGCAGCCGTGCTCAGGGTCCGGCCCGACCTACAGGATCCATCTGCTTCTTGCTCTCACAGACGCCGCGCCCCTGTCCGCGCCAGCCTTCTCCTTAGTCTTCCCATTTCTGAAGATGGTGCTGACCGAGATGCCCCACCACAGCAAGGAGGAGGAGGAGCGCATGGCCCAGATTCTTCAGATCCTCACCGTCCATGCCCAGCTGAGGGCCTCACCCAGCAGCCCACCAGGGCGTGTGGACGAGGTTGGCCCGGGGAGCTCGGCTCCCCCTCGGCTTGAGGGGGTTGGGGAGGCAGGGGCTTCCGACGCTTCCCGACCCATGAACAATTCTGGGGGGGAGGTCATGCAGCATATACATATACCTATAGCAGCAGCCATTGGTGAGGAGGGCCCAAATGTTCTATTCAGTGCGGTTGTCAAGACCTCACAGAAGCTTATGGGTCTCTTGTGTCTGATAGTTTCTGACCCAAAGAAGTTGAAGGATTTTGTATTAATTTATTGTTCTGTTTCTAACTCAGAAGATAGTGATGATCACTCTCTCCCTTTGACTTGCTTATGATTGTGAGACTGGAGCTCATTCATTGAGGAGTTTTCTTTTTAATAGATTATGTTCTAAAAATTTGCCAAAGTAATGCATGAGTAAAATTCCAACAGTACAGAAGCAAAAAGAGAAATGCCACTCCCTAGAGGTAACTATTGCTAACAGTTTGGCCTCTACCCTTGTGGACCTTTTTTTTTTTAAGCACATTCAAAACTCATACCCACAAACACAGCAAAGCAAAAATGGATTGTACTGCTTCTTTCATGGGACTGTATTCTCTGGGTCTCCTCCGGTGTCCGGATCCATATGATCCACGTCACATGGATCTAATTTTACAGGCTGCATGGGGTTCTATGCTGTGGGTGCACCATGGTTTAGTTAACTTTTTACTTGATTGATATTTTAAGGTTGTTTCTAACGTTTCCATATTTTGAACATCGCTGTGGTGTGTCCCCTTGTACATTTATGTCCCTTGCACACTGTGTGAACATTTCTATAGGACAGATTCTTGGGCATGGAATTGTTAGGTTATGTGACATATTCTGAGCAATACCCTCACTAAACGTTTTCTTTTCTCCAATCCTAATACAACCTCACGTAGTGTTAATCTTGCCAGCGATGGGTGAAAGAATGGTGTAATGTTTTATTTCGCATTTTTTTACTTTACTTGTAAAGTTCAGTATCTTCGTATGTTTATGGGCCACCTGTATTTCATATTCTGTGAATTTCAACCAAGGTTAAGAGTTTATTTATTTTTAGTCCCTGAAGATCCTGGTTGACTGGGGTTGGCTCCTGTGCATTGAGTTGTAAACCTGACAGGGTTTCTACAGTGGAGTCAGCAGTATGACCCAGAATGTTCCCCTGTGGGTGAGAGGGTGCTGCTTCATGTGCCACCGGACTTGGTTACAGACCTTCCCTGGAGCTTCACCCTGACTTACCTTCTGGTCTCTCTTAGAATGGCCCAGAGTTGCTGCCTCGTGTGGCCATGCTGCGCCTTCTGACTTGGGTGATCGGCACAGGCTCTCCCCAACTGCAGGTGATCTGGTTCCCAGTTGGTTTTTGCTGTGGCTCAGTTCATGACCCCAACCTCAGGTCCTAGTTCTTCTCTCAGCCCTCAGTTCTGGCCTTGGGCAGAAGGGCTGCTTTTGAGAGCCAGCCTGACTGTTCTCAGCTAGTGAGGGGTTTTGCTTGGGTCCTGCCACTGGCCTTGGCCTGGTGCTGGGGTCTGAGCCCTAGTAGGGCTGTGGGGTGGGCGTTCTCAGTTCAGATTCCTCCCTGGGCCCCTCAGCCCATCACCTGGCTCCCCTGCCTGGCCCCATAGTAGGAAAAAAATTTGTGGAACTGAGCCCAGCGGGTGGATGTCTTCCTCAGGTTCTGGCTTCAGACGCCCTGACCACCCTGTGTGCCAGCAGCAGTGGCAAGGATGGCTGTGCCTTTGCAGAGCAGGAGGAGGTGGACGTGCTGCTCTGCGCCTTGCTGTCCCCCTGTGCTAGTGTGCGGGACACTGCGCTCCGGGTGCGTGCCCACTCCCTCTTGGGGCTACCGTGGCGTCCCTTGTCCCTCAGTGTCCCTGTTCGAGCTGCCCTGATGGGAGATGCCGCACATATGCACCAGGGTGTCCTGGAGGCAAAGAGAAGAGGCCACAGAGTGTGGTTCGGGGTCATTCTAGGAATTGGAACAGCTAAACAGTTGTCATATATCACTGCCTATTTTTTTCTTCACTGCGGAAGGCTTCACCTAATTTCTAAAACAGAATGTGGATCTTGGTACTTTTATAGACAGATATAACTCACAGGATTGGTTCATTTCTTCAAACTACTACCTTATACTTTTTCTTGGTGCTTTGGGACCCAAAACTAAAGGATCCCCTTGGAGTATGAGACATTGATTCCTAAATGCCAGACTGCAGGCTCCTGCTATTGCTCTGTGACAGAGGTTTCACTGGTCCTTGGTAAAAATGTGAAAAACAATGGCAATGTGGCAAATATTTCTTAAAACAAAGGGAATGTCCTTTTTCTAAGGTTTTGTCTGACTTGCGTGTTTAGAGTTAAACTTTTAAATTCTATGTTAGAAAAGATTCTACCGCTACATGCTATCATTTCATGAAAGAAAAGCTCTTTGAAGAGCAGCTAATGAGCTGAACTGACTCATGGCTCTCCCTAACCAGCGCTGTCCAGTGGAGCGTTCTGCAGGGCTGGAAATGTACATCTGTGCTGTCCAGTGTGGTAGCCACCGGCCAGCGTATGGCTGTTGAGCACTTGAAATGTGGCTGGTGCAGCTGAAAAAGTTAGAGTTCATTTTAAATGATTTCACTGTGGAGACCCACGTGCGGCTGGTGGCTGCATCTTGGATGGTTCAGCCCTAGAGGGAGGCAGGGTGGTGGCGGGCAGGTCAGAGGCTCTTCCAGAGGTCATGCCTCACACGGTGTGATCCCACCCCCTCTCAGGGGCTGTTGGAACTCCACATGGTATTGCCAGCGCCTGACACTGATGAGAAGAATGGCCTGAACCTTCTGCGGAGGCTCTGGGTGGTCAAGTTTGACAAGGAGGAGGAGATCCGGAAGCTGGCTGAGAGGTGAGAGCCGTCGGAAGGCTGGTTTTCCTGCTCTGTTTTCTTTCCCCTCGTGAAATAACTGGAGCCAGCGTGCTCAGCCTACAGAGGGAAAGAGGGTCGGGTGGTCGGGTTTGGCAGGGCCTGCGCTGCAGGTCCTTGTCTGACCAGCTCCGCCTTTGGTCTGCTATAGGCTCTGGTCAACCATGGGCCTAGATCTGCAGCCAGACCTCTGCTCCTTGCTCATCGACGACGTCATCTATCACGAGGCAGCTGTGAGGCAGGCCGGGGCCGAAGCCCTCTCCCAAGCAGTGGCGCGTTACCCGCGGCAGGCGGCGGAGGTTATGGGCAGGCTTATGGAGATTTACCAGGAGAAGCTCTATGTGAGTCGCTGTGCACCGCGACGCGGTCTGGGTGTGTGAGGGTGGGTTGGACCCTGTTCAGCCTCCCACCTGCTCCAAACAGGAGCCACACTGTGGCTCAGGGTGGCTTGTGCCTAATCTCTTGTCTCACCTGGGTCGCTGGCTTTACTGGAGAGAGCACTGGAGTGCATTGATCAACCTGTCTGTTGCAGCGGCCGCCCCCGGTGCTGGATGCTTTGGGACGCGTTATCTCAGAATCTCCTCCAGATCAGTGGGAAGCCAGGTATAACAGCTGCTTCAGCCTTGTACCACTCAGTGCTTTCTGAGGTGTGGCAGGTTGGCTGGGCTGGGTGCTGTGAAGAGGCAGCATGGGATAATGGATCAGCAGAGGGAAACAGCAAGACCTCCCTCTGAGTCAGAGACCTGAGTTGAAGTTCTGGCTCCTCCTGGCTAGCTAGACGACATGTTTCTCCTTTCCTCCGGGGGACTTTGTTTCTGTAGAGGTCCCTGGGCACCTCCTTACTGCTATAGCTGAAAGAATAATAGTACTTAGCCTTTGTAGAATACGTCCACTTCTGAATGCCTTCACATCTGGTTCCTTCACCTCCCTTTCCTCCTGCCCTGGAGGGAGAGGGGTAGGCGATGCACTCACACCTGGGGGAACAGAGGCAGAGCTGGTCCCCTCCCCAAGGTCACCCTGTAGGAGGTAAACCCTGGGCAGATAGGAGGACTCTGTTTTACAAGTGGGCCGTTCCCAAACCAGTGGGCACAGCCGTGGGTAAGCACAGGGCATTGGGCTCCGTGTTGTGCTCTGCCCCTGAAGCAGTGTTTGCTGTTGGCAGCCTCACTCTCCTAGTGACATACTGGGATAGGTGCCACCAGCAGGGGAGGAGGCCTCTGGCTTGCCCTTGCCCCCCTGACACGCTCTCCCTTCTTTCCTAGGTGTGGCTTGGCTTTGGCTCTGAACAAGCTCTCCCAGTGTTTGGACAGTTCTCAGGTGAAGCCACTCTTTCAATTTTTTGTCCCTGATGCCCTCAACGACCGAAACCCAGACGTCCGGAAGTGCATGTTAGATGCAGCCCTTGCGACGCTCAACACACATGGGAAGGTAAAAGATCTCAGCTAGCTGAGGAGGTGGGGAGAAGGCTGGGCCAAGGTGGGCTGAGCAGTGGTGCCGCAGGGATGCTGAGTGCTCGAAATCCAGGCAGGGCACTAGCCCCCGTGGAAAATTCCATTTGTATTTCTTTTGAGTCATAAAGACCCCCCAAAAGGGTGTTAAGTTCTTGTAAGTCTGCTGCAATTCTGCCAGAAACTGGGAAACCCGCTGGCACTGCTGGCTAGCTTGTTAGGATGCCTGTCCCAGAGCCAGCCTTGGGCTTGGTCCTCGGGCAGAGACCGTCATCCCCAGACACAGCCTGTGGGCTGACGTGAGGCTCCTGGAGCTCTTGGCTTTCCAGGAGAACGTCAACTCGCTGCTGCCGGTGTTTGAGGAGTTTCTGAAGAACGCACCCAATGATGCCAGCTATGACGCTGTGCGGCAGAGCGTGGTGGTCCTGATGGGCTCTCTAGCCAAGCACCTGGAAAAGAGCGACCCCAAAGTGAAGCCTATTGTCGCCAAGCTCATCGCCGCTCTCTCCACCCCCTCCCAACAGGTACCTGCCCCCTGGCCTGGGGCCCCAGCTGGGTGGGCAGTGGGATGCTAGGGACAGAGTCGGGTATCAGGGTCCAGAAGGCCCAGTTCTCTGCGAGGAGTCATCTCGTCTCGGGACAGCCTGGTTTATAGTCAGGAATACCCACCTCTGGAGGGGGAGTTAGTTTGTTACTTTGTTCTAGTAGACCTCTTAGATGTTTTCATTTTTTCTACTCATTTTCTAAGAGTCAGTTTTTGCATTTAGAGTAAACCTGTCCCTGGGTATACAGAGGTTTAAAAAAAAAAAAAAATTGTTCTTGATGTGTTAGCCTTTTCCTGATCCTCTCCCTGTGTGTGTTATATGTTTTGGGGGCCTTGTAATGCAGCCTCCAAGCCACAGTGCAAAGGATTTTTTTTTGTTCTCTTATTTGAAAAACACATTTACATGTATTTTCTGTGACTTGCATTTCGGACAACCCAGAGTGTCCTCCTCAAAGGCACAGTTGAAAACCACAGGTTTACTGAATTGTGGTCAAATAGGCTGTCAGAGTACCTGGCCTCCCAAGCTTCCTGCCCAGGCCCCTGGCTGCAGACTGCCTCGCTGCCCTGGTCGGGCTTCATGAGCTGTGGCTGGAAGACGACTGACAGCATCTTTTGGGACTGCTTGATTTGGACCTGGCCCTGTAAGGCCCAGCCCCATTTCCCCGTGACTACAAATTTGAAAACTGAGAGATTTGGGCTGTTTTTAAGGAGGCACAGTAGCATGCCTCTCTCTGGATCTTTCTCTGTGAGTGGGTTTAATCTTCCTGAGGTTTTACCCCACCTGCCCAGGCCTAGGTTCTCTCTTCAGACCAGAAATAGCACCGTAATGGCTGATGCTCTCCTGGCTAACAGATGCAGCGTGCACCCTAACGGAATGTGGGTCAGGCATGAGCTTGTACCACCATCTGCCTTTCCGATGCCCTGTGTGGTCTGACCTGCGGTGGCTGAGATGGGGCTGGGGGACGTTTGGGGGTGAGGTGCTGCGGAGGACTGCATCGGCTGCCAAGGCCTGGCTGTGGTTGAGCTGCAGCACTGACGCGGCGGGCCCCTCCCCCAGGTCCAGGAATCCGTGGCCAGCTGCTTGCCGCCCCTCGTCCCCGCCATCAAGGAAGACGCTGGAGGGATGATCCAGAGGCTGATGCAGCAGCTGCTGGAGTCAGACAAGTACGCTGAGCGCAAAGGGGCTGCTTACGGGCTGGCGGGCCTGGTAAAGGGCCTGGGCATCCTGTCGCTGAAGCAGCAGGAGATGATGGCTGCGCTGACCGATGCCATCCAGGACAAGAAGAACTTCCGCCGCCGAGAGGGTGAGTGTCTCCAAGCTCGGTGCCGCCCAGCGTGGGAGGTCAGTCCCCATGGCTGCCAGAGGAGGGAATCCGGCTTTTCCTCCCCTGCTGAAGGCCGGCGTTTGTGTGTGTGCTGCAGGGGGGCAGCTGTCTGTGAACCATTCCATCCCATCCTTGCTGATGCGGCCCGGACTTCCTTTTTTCTAACTCAGCAACACCCTCAGCTGAGAGAGACTTGCCTTTCTAGCTGTCAGTGCTCCCTGTTCTCAGCTCCTTTATGCTCAGGGGAGGCAGAGGGGCTGCTCCCTCACGGGGCGGCCACTTTAGTCCCACAGCTGCCCTGAGTGTTTTCCAGAGGCTGAGGAGGTGGTGGGGAGCTTGTCCTGTAGCTGCCCCGAGAGGACATCCTGTTCCCAGCCGTCCTGCCTTCTCCCCCAGGAGCCCTCTTTGCCTTCGAGATGCTCTGCACCATGCTGGGAAAGCTCTTCGAGCCGTACGTGGTTCATGTGCTGCCCCATCTGCTGCTGTGCTTCGGGGATGGGAACCAGTACGTGCGTGAGGTAAGTCCTGAGGCTACACTTGGGAATGGCTGGCAGTGGTTTGAGGCCCCTGCTGCTGGCAAGCCCTCTGCCCGCATCTTGGACACTGGTTACTGGTACGGACTCCTCTGGTTCCCAGTGAAGTACTGAAGCCCTAGGAGGTGAGAAACCATGTTTCTCCTGCTCAGCAGTCTCTGCGGGCCTGGGCACAGGGTCTGACGCAGTAGACCTCCCAGTGAGCATTGGTCACCAGGAGAACCCTCGGTCCAGCATCAGGCCTTGACCCTTGCGTAGCCGAGGAGGCCCCTGAACATCTTTTCTCCTCCCTTGAGGCTGCAGATGACTGTGCCAAGGCTGTGATGAGCAACCTGAGTGCTCACGGGGTGAAGCTGGTGCTCCCCTCCTTATTGGCTGCCCTGGAGGAGGAATCCTGGAGGACCAAAGCCGGTAAGGCCGCTCCCTCTGTGTCTCTGTCTCAACTTCCTGTTCTGAAAACTGCCCTCACAGGGGTCCAGAGCCACAGCTCTTGTGCCGTGTGTGCTCCCCAGCCCAGGGATGAGGCCAAGACTCTGGTTAGGCAGCTCATTGCTTTATTAGTTTGTGTGCTTTCTTGCAAAGAACAGGCCTCCCACAGGAGCCACAGACCTAAGTCAGGAAATCCCAGAGCTTTAAGGCTAATCTGTGGCTAGGTCTGTGATTTTAAAACCTTTCCCCCAACCATTAAACCGCCTTTTTTTTTTTTTTTAAAGAATCAATTTTTATTTTATTTTTGGTGGCTGTGTTGGGTCTTTGTTGCTGCACGCAGGCTTTCTCTAGTTGGGGCGAGCAGGGGCTACTCTTCGTTGTGGTGCGTGGGCTTCTCATGTGGTGGCTTCTCTTTTTGTGGAGCACCGGCTCTAGGTGCGCGGGCTTCAGTAGTTGTGGCATGCGGGCTCAGTAGTTGTGGCTTGCGGGCTCTAGAGCTCAGGTTTAGTAGTTGTGGCGCACGGGGTGGGCTTAGTTGCTCCACGGCATGTGGGACCTTCCCGGACCAGGGGTTGAACCCATGTCCCCTGCATTGGCAGGCAGATTCTTAACCACTGCGCCACCAGGGAAGTCCCAAAACCCCTTTTTAAAAAATGTAATCTTATTTGGAATCCTAATTTGTAAAACAGAGTTGCTCAGGTTTGGGGAGGGTCAGTGTCAGGGCTTCCTCCTCAGTCCTTCAGGCTTACCCCTACATCTTGAAAAATCACAATCTTAATCAGTCTCCTCATTTATAGGTGAGGAGACTGAGGCCAGAGAAATTCAGTGAATTGACCTTGGATCACTGTCAGCTCTAAGCCAGGTCTGGCCACTCTCCCCAACACTGCCCAGCCTCTCGCCCAGGCTCCCAGGCTCAGCAGGCCTCAGGAGCATTTTGCTCGCTTGGCTGGAGCCAGGCCCTGTGCCCTCTTCCCGAGACTGCTGGAGCAGTCTGCAGAGGAGCAGGCCGCGTGTCCTTTGCCCGGGCAGCCAGCCCAGGCGACTTGCCAACCTGTGCTCAGTGATTTCATGCTGGGCATGTGTCTGCCGTCTGCAGGGTCGGTGGAATTGCTTGGGGCGATGGCGTACTGTGCTCCTAAGCAGCTGTCGTCCTGCCTACCCAACATCGTGCCCAAGCTCACGGAGGTGCTCACAGACTCCCACGTCAAAGTGCAGAAGGCCGGACAGCAGGCGCTCAGGCAAATTGGCTCCGTCATCAGGAACCCGGAGATCCTGGGTACGCCTCTCCCACGAGGGCACTGGCCCTGGCTCCTCGTCCCATCCCTGGACACTGCAGAGAACATGCACCCATTCAGCTTAGGCCCTCTGAGGACAGATATGTTCACATTGAGATAACCTCTAAATTTGGGGAAACCCTTTTCCTACGATAATAAGTGGAAAGTAGTTTGGAAGTGGTCTGTTTTCCTGTTGGTCTGGAGCAGTCATTGACTGCTCAGGTAGGGAAACTGAGTTGTTGGCCCGGAAATAGCTTGACTCTAAGGGAGCCTTGAGGTCAACAGATGAATGACAAGCTCTGGACCACATCTGCATCATCCAAAGTGTTAGGTTTTGGGGAACTTTTCTATTCTCTCTCATTCCAGGAGACCTGTGATAGAGGGAAGGTTAGGGAGCTTACTTTTTAGTGTGGTTCTTTCTTGAGTAATTAGGGAAAGATTGATTTCTAGAAACAAACCCCAGCCAGCTACCTTGACCAGCACTGTACTTGTTAATTTTTAAGCTTCAGCATAGAACATCGGTACCCATTCAGCGCCTTTCAGCCTGAATATTTCCAGACTTGTTTTCATTCAGAAAATGATGGGTTTTTGTTTTTGTTTTTTAAGGGATGAATAGGTAGATGTGGATTTTGTTGTTGTTTACAATGTCCAGCACCCCTGGGGCTTTCTAAGGCCCAGAACAGTCTCATCTCTATCGAATGAATGCCTTCATTTTCGGAATCCAGCCTGGGACCTTTTTTTTCTTTTTTAAATTGACTAGTTTGTATAATGTAAAATTCACTTCTCAAAAATGTGCAACTTAGTGGTTTTTAGCATATTCACAAAATTATGTAAGTATTACCACTGTTTAGTTCCGGGGCATTTTCATCATCCCAGAAAGGAACCCCACACCCATTAGCATTCACTCCTCATTTCCCCTCCTACCTCTAGCCCGTGACAACCACTAATCTATTTTCTGTCTCTGAGTTTGCCTATTCTGGACACTTCATGTAAATGGCATCATACAGTATGTGGCCTTTTATGTCTAGCATCTTGCATTTAGCATTATGTTTTCAAGGTTCATCCACACTGTAGCATGTATCAGTACTTCTTTCCTTTTATGGCTCAATAATGTATTCCATTGAATGAGTATACCACATTTTGTTTATCCATTCATCAATCGATAGATGTTTGGGTCGTTTCCACTTTTTGGCTATTAATGTTGCTATGAACATCTGTATCGAAGGTATTTTTTTCTTTTCCCTGTAGGCATGATTTCAGTTCTCTTGGTTAGATACCTAGGAATGGAATTGCCTGGTAAAAATTGTGGTAACTGTTTACCTTTTTGAGGAACTGCTAGACTGTTACCCCACGCGGCTGTACCATTTGACATTCCCGGCAGCAATGTATGAGAGTTCCAATTGCCAGCTCTGTTATTGTCTGTCTTTTTGGTTACAGCCATCCTAGTGGGTGTGAAGTGGCATCTCATTGTGGTTTTGATTTGCATTTCCCTAATGACTAATGATGTGGAACATGTTTTCATGTGCTTATTTTTCATTTGCGTATCTTCTTTGGAAAACTGTCTATTCAAATCCTTTGCCCATTTTTTAACTGGGTTATTAGTTTTTTGTTGTTGTTTGTTTTTTTTTTTTTCTGTTGTTTTTTTTGGTCTGCGTGCTTGGCTTGCGTGATCTTAGTCACCTGACCAGGGATTGAACATGGGTCCTGGCAGTGAAAGCACCGAGTCCTAACCACTGGACCGCCAGGGAATTCCCTTAAAAGTCTTGACCAGCATGTGTCTTTGTAGTTGTTGAATTCCCTGGGTTTGTGGAAGAGATAAGCCAGGTATTCCTCTTGGAATTCCTTCTGCTGGGCTGATGGTGCTGAACTTTTGAGATACGGCAGTATCTGGGCTTAGCTGCTCTGAGTATTGTGTGCTTCACTCCCACCACTGGTTCAGGGGCCTTTGGTGTCTCCAAACAGTTTTTTCACAAAACCACTTTGGGTTGCTGCTTCCAGAATAAGATCCATGTTGTCCAAGTAGCTCTCCCACAGAGGCCCAGCGCTGAGGCTGCAGCTCAGTGCCATTGAAGCTAGCCCACAGGTGCCCCACCAGACCACAACTGTGCAGTGCAAAGGGGTGATGGCTGCCGTCCCCACACCGCTTCCTCTTGGGGAGCAAGAATAGAATTGCTCTTTGCAGACAGGCTGGCTTCCTCAGTTGGCGATTTGTGGGGCTCTAGGGAGGGGTGACCTTGGACTCCCTTCTCTTTGGGCCCCCTCTGGTGCTGGGGATCCAGCAGATTTGCCACACCATAGACTTGTACAAAGCAGCCTCTCTCTTGTTTGGACATGCAGCCATTGCCCCAGTCCTGCTGGATGCCCTGACGGACCCCTCTCGGAAGACCCAGAAGTGCTTGCAGACCTTGCTGGACACCAAGTTTGTCCACTTCATTGATGCCCCGTCCCTGGCCCTCATCATGCCCATTGTCCAGAGAGCCTTCCAGGACCGTTCCACGGACACACGGAAGATGGCAGCCCAGATCATTGGCAACATGTACTCCCTGACAGACCAGAAGGTATCAGCCTATCTGGGGCTCGTACAAGACAGACCAGTGGATGCTGGTTTAGGGCACAGAGTCCCTACTGACAGTAGACACAGGAGAGCTATGAGCATTTGATCCCTGATTATATTTGGGGGGAGAAATGGACCATTTTGGGGTAGAGGGTAGAAATCTAGGCTCTCTGCGCATCTTCCAGAATATAGCGATACAAGTCCTTACTAGCTCAGCCCCCAGGTGAGGCCTGTCCCACTGGGCTCCTTTTATAGATTGACAGGGAGGAAAGGTCCAGCCTCGCCTTTGACCTTTCAGGAGTCGAAGGTCCCGCTTTGGGAAAGCGGCTGCTGCTTTGCCTGCTTGCAGTGTTTTCTTGTCGAAAGCATTTGCTTCTGTAAGCCTCTCAGAGGAAATTAGCCTAGTTTGGGAGATTTACTTTGTCTGTTTACTTGCTCCTAGGGGCTTGCCTGTGTTCTCTCACTACCACAGCTCTGCTTTGCTTGCTGAGGCTCTGGGCACAAGAGATAAAGTGGGAAAGTTAGTCAATCCTAGGAAATTTGGGATAGTTAGAAAACCAAAAAATTTTATCCATAGCCCTCCAAAAGCTAAAATAATTACTGTTAATGTTTTTAAATTACATGTAAAAAATATTTCCAAACATAAATGTATTTCCAAGTTATAACAAGTTATTCATAAAACTGAGTTTTTAATAGTTATGTAATATTCCAACAAGTTTATATATCATAACTTATATAATTCTATTGTTGGTCATATAGTGTCCAAGGTTTTTTGCTATTTTAAATGATGCTGCAGTGAACATAAGGCTTTTTCTATATTTAAAACTGTTTCTGAAAGCTGAATGCTGTATCAAGAGACATAAACCTTTTAAGGTGAAGAGAGTGAAAAGATGATAATGCAATTCTGAAAGGAGTGCCAAAAGAATTTCCTAGATTCCCGAGGCTGGGCAGCCCTTGGTCCCAGAAGGAGGAAGAGCATTGAACTGCATCTGGGGGCTCACTCGACCTCTTGAGGATGGGCCTGGGGTCCCTCGTAGGTTTCCCTGAGCAATCACATGGGCCTTCAAGGAACCGGGGGGAGTGGTGGGGGTTCTTTGCCAGTGACAAGCACCCCTCTGAGTGCTCCTAGTCAGCAGAATGGTGTGGTCAGGGTCCACCGTGAAGCAGGGCTGGAGAAAGCCGGAATTGAGCCCCTGCTGAGCCACCTCTTCTGTTATTGCAGGACTTGGCTCCTTATCTGCCAAGCGTGACGCCTGGTCTGAAAGCCTCTCTTTTGGACCCTGTACCTGAGGTGAGTCTGGGAGGAGAGGGGGCAGGAGCTCGTTATTTTAGCCCAGTCCCAGAAAATTGATTCCTAAGAATTCCCTATAAGCTGCATTTGCGTCTGTCTGGTAAAGGGAAGGAGACCCTAGGGGACCCCGCCTTGCTCCTGCATGGTCTCCTGGTCTTGAGCCACATCTCTTCGCCATCCCTGCTCTTGGTTACCTGACAGGTGCGGACGGTGTCTGCAAAGGCTCTTGGGGCCATGGTGAAGGGCATGGGGGAGTCATGCTTTGAGGACTTGCTGCCGTGGCTGATGGAGACACTGACCTATGAGCAGAGCTCTGTGGATCGCTCAGGCGCCGCGCAGGGTGAGGCAGGGTGGGCCCAGGGGCCAGACCGGCAATGCCCTCTGGTGACCTTTAGATCTGGTGGGCTCATTCTGTCCTTTTCTTGCAGGGTTGGCCGAGGTCATGGCTGGCTTGGGGGTGGAGAAGTTGGAGAAGCTGATGCCAGAAATTGTGGCTACAGCCAGCAAAGTGGACATTGCACCCCACGTCCGAGATGGCTATATCATGATGTTCAACTACCTGCCCATCACCTTCGGGGACAAGTTCACTCCTTATGTGGGGCCCATCATCCCCTGTATCCTCAAAGTAGGCACCAGCGACAATGCTGAGGATAGCATTACTGAGGAGGGCAGGACACATGCGCTCTCCCAGAGAGCTAGGGCTCCCCGCCAGTGGGGGCTGGGTGGCAGGAGTCCTCATCCTGCTCTTCAGGGAGTCCCATTTCCTCTTGGGTTTGGGTGCCTAGGGGAAGGCAGTTCTGGCTGACCCACCCTCTGTGTGCACAGGCTCTTGCTGATGAGAACGAGTTTGTGCGTGATACAGCCCTGCGTGCGGGCCAGCGGGTCATCTCCATGTACGCCGAGACGGCCATAGCCCTGCTGCTGCCCCAGCTGGAGCAAGGCCTCTTTGACGACCTCTGGAGAATAAGGTGAGAACTCAGGCGGAAAGACCCAGTGGCCATAGTTCTGTGTTTGGGGAACTGAGAAATGAAAAGCAAAATGTTGCCAGAAACTCTCAATTTTTCCAGACCCTCACTTTTAACCTTTTTATAACTGTCCAGTATCCCATAGCAGTGTCTTCAATTCTGATTCTCTTCTAAAAAGTTCTCTCTATTCAGTCCTTCAGTTTGTGTCAAAATTTTAAATGCGAATGCTTTTTAATCTGAAAATTCTACTCCTAGGATTTTATTGCAAGGACATATTTAGTCAAGTGCTTAAAGATGTATTTAGAAGGATGTTTGTTGTGGTATTGTTTATCATTTGAAAAACTGAAGGTAGGTTTAGAAAAGTCATCGCACGTCCACACCATGAACTTTGATTTGGCCATTACAAAGAATGGCATAAGGACTATGTCAGCTGAGACAGAAAGCTCCTCGACCTATTGTTGATGGAAAGGTGCGGGCCATGGCCTGGTGTATGTGGTGCAGGCCCACTTCACACATGGTATGTGGGAGGGTGATGTGTACAAGGGTGTCACTGGAGTGTCAGAGTGGTTGCCTGGGTGCTGGGAGTCTGGGTGATTGTTTACGCTCTCTTTATATTTTTTTGTATTGTTTGAATTTTCAGTTTCAATATGATATTTCTGTAATCATTAAAAACAATAAATCTAATTTAATTTGAAGAGAAATAAAGTTTATCCTTCTAGGCCTCTCCTTATGTCTGTAGTTCTGATGATCCACATTCCTGGTTTCTTGTTACTACTTCCCTCTGTGCTCTCTTCTCTCTTTTTAATAACTTTATTATAGAAATTTTCATATCTGCTTTTAAAAAATGTTTGTCCTTTTTTATTATTAAAATAATGTTCATTAGTAGATAACTTGGAAGGAACATATGTGGGAGACTGTAAAGAAATGAGTATCGTCTGTGACCTCTCCTGTTCTAAGAGAACCACCATGAGTGTTTTGGGTACATTTCCTTCTAGTCTCTTTTCTGTCCAGTGCTTGGTTGTGCACTGAGACATCCTCCTGCAACTGTGTGACTCTGTTCTTGGCCTCCTTCTCAGGTTCAGCTCTGTTCAGCTCCTTGGGGATCTCCTGTTCCACATCTCAGGAGTCACTGGGAAGATGACCACAGAAACTGCCTCTGAAGATGATAACTTCGGAACTGCCCAGTCCAACAAGGTGCGCGCCTTGTTTTGATTTTCCTCCCTCTGCTGATGGTACGAAGACTTCCTGGCACTCACACCGTGGAGGCTTCACCACCTCGTGTTCTCTGCTTCTTTCCACTGCTGCAGGCAATCATCACTGCCCTGGGGGTAGATCGGCGGAACCGGGTGTTGGCAGGCCTGTACATGGGCCGCTCTGACACCCAGCTGGTTGTGCGGCAAGCATCCCTGCACGTCTGGAAGATTGTGGTCTCCAATACCCCCCGCACCTTGCGTGAGATCCTGCCCACCCTCTTTGGGCTCCTGCTGGGTTTCCTGGCCAGCACGTGTGCAGATAAGAGAACGGTAAGTTTCGCAGGCCTTGCTTCTGACCAAGCAGCCCCTGATGCCTCTGATGTCTGCAGAGAATGGGAGAGCCCCTAGGGTCCCCTATCTAACACGGGAGCATTTATTTATTTACTTAGTTATTCAACAAATATTTATCATCTGCTATGTGCTAAGCAGGGGCCCAAGACCTGGGGAGATAGTGGAGAAGAAAGGCAGCCTCGTGGAGCTACAGTCTGGTAAAGGAGATGAATGTTAATCAAATAATCACAAAAACAGATGGAAAATGCAAGTATGGCAAGTGCTATGTGGCACTGCCAATGCTTATAACAGGTCAACCAGCTGGGGGTCAGGGAAGCCTTCTCAGAAGGAGTGATACTTGAAGACGAACGATGAGTGAGCATTAATGGGTGGGGAGGTGATGAAAGACTGTTCGGACCAAGGGACTAGTGCTTGAGATACCAAGATGGGATGTGCACAAGCCATGAGGTGGGCGGGAATGTGGCCAACAGCAGGGGCTGAACGAAGGCCGGTGCAGCTGGAGGAGAGGCCCACCAGGGCCGATGATCACTTCTGCCAGTCCTCTTTGGCCCACTCCCAACCCCCATCCCTGGCAAGCAGATTGTGTATTTGGCTCTGAAGAAGGGTTTGCATGAGGCCTCAGAGGAGATGGGTTCTTTCCTTAAAGTGTTTATTCCAAATTCAGGTCCCCTTTCCTGGGCAAGAGCATGAGGGTTAAGTGACTTCTAGGCCACAGTTTTCGATCCAGGGAAATCGGCCCTTGACTGGGCAGCACGTGATGAGTTTCTTGGTCATATATAAGGTGCCAGCTTTTCCTTTAGGTTGTGTAGGTGTGTGTGACGCAGAGAGATCATTTTATTTTGTCATGTTTTGCAAGCACCGTGGGGGCTCTTCAGGGGTAAGAGCGTTTGGGAAAGTTAAGTCTGGCTCGGATAAAGTCTGGGAGGTTCCAGGGCCCTCATTCTGGAGTTGTGCACTGGGTGCTCTGGGGTTTGCAGGGAGTCGATGTCCTGACTTGAGCTCTGCCAACAGATTGCAGCCAGGACACTGGGAGATCTCGTCCGGAAGTTAGGGGAGAAAATCCTACCTGAGATCATCCCCATCCTTGAGGAAGGCCTGAGGTCTCAGAAGAGTGACGAGAGGCAGGGCGTGTGCATTGGGTTGAGCGAGATCATGAAGTCCACCAGCCGGGACGCCGTGAGTATCTCCTCAGGGCCCCGCAGGTCCTGCACCTGGCTCAGAGGGCCAGGGAGGTTATAGGACAAACTGCACCACTAGCGACACCCTCAGGGACATGCGAACCTCGCTCCAGAGGGTGTTGCTGGCAGCGGGGTGCTGGCAGGGCCGCAGTGCATTGGAATTTCCCTCTCAGCTTTCCCATCGGTTTTACAGGCTATAAGATCTAAGCGATTTAGAGGCCTGGAGTAGCTTTTGGAGATTGGAGATAGTCTTTCCCTCACCACTCCTGAGGTTGCTCCAGAGTAATCCTTTTGTGTCACTACATCAGTTCAGTTAACACGTGTGGTGCACTTAACGGAGAGAGGAGGTGCGCGTGTGTGAGTG
The DNA here is from genome assembly GCF_949987535.1 of Balaenoptera acutorostrata. Lineage (NCBI taxonomy): Eukaryota > Metazoa > Chordata > Mammalia > Artiodactyla > Balaenopteridae > Balaenoptera > Balaenoptera acutorostrata. Next base: position 76,895,005 of record NC_080076.1, read on the forward strand.
GTGGAGGGTGGCGGAGAGCAGGAGGGCGTGCTTGTTCTCAGAGGGAGTGGAGTAGATGAGAGTGAGTACCCAGTGGGTGGAAACGCATCGTCTCCAGCAATGAGACTGTTTCCATAGCAGCTACATTCAAGAGGGTTGGAGTCCTTTTCACTGACCCTACTTTTCTACGGTAATTGATCCTCCAAACATTGATCCTCCCCAACATGGGGAGTAGGTTGAGAGTAGGCATAGGGCTCTCGATTGGGATGAAAGCACCAAAGCGATGAATGGGTGGCAAGTCAGAAATTTGAGCACGTAGCCAGTTGCTCAGCCTGAAAAGCCTCGTCTGATTTACAGGATCCTTCTCCCCCTGTGTGTATCAGTATACGTATTACATTTGGGGTTTTATATTTGCATTTTTCAAAGAATAAAGGTAAATTCTGTCACCAAAAGAGCTGTGATTCATTAAATAGTAAGTGCCCCAAAGGCTGAGGCCTTGCTGGTGGCCATGTTCATATTCAGTCCTTAGATTCATAGGGGGCGTTGCTATGGTGGAATTGGTTGCGGAGGCAACAGAGCTGTCATTGGCCCCGTTGCAGACGCAAAGACTTCATAAGGAAGCAAGTTTTTTTTAATTTCAATTTTTATTTTATTTTTATTTTTTTATTTATTTATGGTTGCACTGGGTCTTTGTTGCTGCGCCTGGGCTTTCTCTAGTTGCGTCGAGTGGGGGCAACTCTTCGTTGCAGTGCGCGGGCTTCTCATTGCAGTGAGAAGCTTCTCCTGTTGCGGAGCACAGGCTCTAGGTGCGTGGGCTTCAGTAGTTGTGGCTCGCAGGCTCTAGAGCACAGGCTCAGTAGTTGTGGCACACAGGCTTAGTTGCTCTGTGACACGTGGGATCTTCCCGGACCCGGGCTCGAACCCGTGTCCCCTGCATTGGCAGGTGGATTCTTAACCACTGCGCCACCAGGGAAGTCCCAGGGAGCGAGTATTTCAGTTGAGACTTGAAGGAGGACTTGGAGTTTCCTAAGAGGATGAGCAAAAGAGTCTGGGGAGTGGAGGCCACATCACTAGGGTCCTCGCCATGAGAAGGAGTTTGGAGTTCCTGTAGGAGACCAGGGTATTTGGAGAACTTGCCGAAAAAAAGCAGGCTATTAATTATTAAGTCTGGTGAAGGCTCCTTGGGAGTAGATTACGCAGCCTCTCTGCTTTTTCATACTTGTACATTTCCACAGAAACCATCTAAGTTAAAAAAAAAAAAGTCAAGCCCAGGGATCAGCGGTGGTCTGGCTGGGCCAGAGGTCCTCACCGCCCCCCTGCTTATTTCCTCTCCCTCTGCCACGTCGGGTTCAGTACACCTGTACCATTGCAGGTGCTGTATTTCTCCGAGTCCCTTGTGCCCACGGCAAGGAAGGCCTTGTGTGACCCGCTGGAGGAGGTCAGAGAGGCGGCGGCCAAGACCTTTGAGCAGCTGCACTCCACAATCGGCCACCAGGCTCTGGAGGACATCCTCCCGTTTTTACTGAAGCAGCTGGTGAGTGGCTCTGCCCCACACCTACCAGTCGGGCTTTTACCATCTCTGTAGAGGCAACACGCAGGGGGCTGATTCTGCCAAGGCAGCCGCAGTGTGGGCCCCAGAGGGAGTGGGTGCACAGGATGGGATTTGGCTCTGGGCTTCTCCTTTGACAGTCAGTCCGTGTGGGTGCAGAGGGAGGAGGGGAGGAGAGTGGAGAAGGACGTTGGCGCCGGCCGGTCCAAGGCAGCGGAGGTGGAGACAAGAGCCGGCTCCTGAACATTGCCCCCAATGCCCCTCTGCAGGATGATGAGGAGGTGTCAGAATTTGCCTTGGATGGTCTGAAGCAAGTGATGGCCATCAAGAGCCGTGTGGTGTTGCCCTACCTCGTGCCCAAGGTAAGTCCCAACATGTGGCAACCCCTCTGGCCCAGAAGCCACAGCCACATCACTGTTCCCTGGGCCTGCGTGAAGGCCAGCTCTGCACTCAGATGCTGGGGGAGGCTGGTGACTCTTGCAGTGGGATGGGATCTCCCAGAGCCTAGCGCCGCGGCCAGCACGGGGCAGCACCCATTGAGTTGCTCTTCATCGTTCCACAGCTGACGACCCCACCTGTCAATACCCGGGTGCTGGCTTTCCTTTCGTCTGTGGCAGGCGACGCCCTGACCCGTCATCTTGGCGTGATCCTCCCGGCGGTCATGTTGGCCCTGAAGGAGAAGCTGGGGACTCCAGCTGAGCAGCTGGTGAGTGTCACAGTCACTCCTGCAGGCTCTCTGACCCTGCCCCATCCTGTCCTGTCCTGTCCTGTCCTGGAGGAGCTGTGCTCAACTGAGGCATCCCCTGTGGTTTTAGGAGATGGCCAACTGTCAGGCTGTGATCCTCTCGGTAGAGGATGACACCGGGCACCGGATCATCATCGAGGATCTGTTGGAAGCCACCCGCAGCCCTGAAGTGGGCATGAGGCAGGCTGCTGCCATCATCCTCAACATCTATTGTTCCCGCTCAAAGGTGGACTACACTAGCCACCTGCGGAGCCTGGTCTCAGGCCTGATCCGCCTCTTCAACGACTCCAGCCCTGTGGTTCTGGAGGAGAGCTGGGATGCCCTGAATGCCATCACCAAGGTGAGGAGCTGTGGCCCCCACAGCCAGCTTCTGATTGTGGACAACTCCAGGCGCTTATAAGACTAGACTCCTAAGGCCCCCCATGTACCTATCAGCCAGCTTCAGCATCTGTCTATTCGTGGCCAGTCTTATCTGTACTCCCACACACACCTTTCCGCCTGCTATATTATTTTGAAACAGTCTTGAGAGGGCTTTACCTAGAACTCTGACATCCTCTCTGCTTTTTCCCGGCTTCCCACAGAAACTGGATGCTGGCAACCAGCTGGCACTAATTGAGGAACTACACAAAGAAATCCGGCTCATAGGGAATGAGAGCAAAGGCGAACACGTGCCAGGGTTCTGCCTTCCAAAGAAGGTAAGCCAGGGCCCGTGCAGGGTGCGGCAGGCGTGCGGCCTTCCTCTGCCTTCCCCTTGGGTCCCAGGAGGTGGGGCCGCTGGAGCAGCCCGTGTGTTAATCTGGCTTAGTGCTCTAGGTGCCATTCTGCACCTTCACAGACAGCGTGTTTCTTCCCCGTGGTGGCCTCATGGGGACAGCGTTCATCATCTTCGGTTTAAGTGGTGGAAGCCACCTCAGACAGAGTGAGTGAGTGACAGCAGTGCAGGTACCTTGTGTGGTAGGCCTGCTGGGACTCTGCTCTTCTTGTCACTGTCAAGACTGTTCCCCAGCCAGCACCATCTCAGGCTGTGACCCTGGCGGCCTGAATCGATCTCTCATGGAGTTGAGGAGAGGATGGCTAACAGGAGCTCCTTGCTTCGGGTGGGAGACACCTGGGCCCAGAACCTTTGAGATTTGACTCTCAGGTGTGGTTCTCTTGTCAGGGAGTAACCTCCATCCTTCCAGTGTTGCGGGAGGGTGTCCTGACTGGCAGCCCAGAACAGAAAGAAGAAGCAGCCAAAGCTTTAGGCCTGGTGATCCGCCTGACCTCAGCTGATGCCCTGAGACCCTCCGTGGTCAGCATCACTGGCCCTCTGATTCGCATCCTGGGGGACCGGTTCAGCTGGAACGTGAAGGCAGCTCTGCTCGAGACACTCAGCCTTTTGCTGGCCAAGGTGAGCGACTGATGAGTTCACGCTCTCGGTCTATTCAGGCCTTAGAGAATGGATCTGTGTGCAGGACGCTGGCATGCGGTGTCCCATGGAGGCGGGGTGACAGCTTATCATGGGGAATCGGCAGAGCAGAGGGAGTTAAGACTTTGGAGTCAAGACTCACTGCACATGGTCAATTCCAGGTCGGCCACTTGGTAGCTGTATGGCCAGAATGACCTTGGGAAAGTTATGCAGCCTCTGAGCCTGTTTCCTCACCTGTGTTTTGAGAGTACTAAGACTGCTTGCCTCTCGAAGGGCGGTGTGACACAGGGCTCAGATAAAATAACATCGGGCATGAGGCCTGACACATTCTAAGCACTCGACACACCAGTGCGTGTTAATTGCTATTATTTATAAATGGGTCAAAGGACAAAATCCAGGGCCACGTAAATACAATTAAAACCTTGTTCAAAAACATTTCCCTACTTTATGACCACCTCATAAATGAGGTGAAAAGAATCTGAGGAGAGAATGAAAAGGAAGTCTGAGAGCAACTGCAGTTAACTTCAGTTTTTGCCCAAAGTGTCAGAAGCAAAGATTGAACACGTTAACTGTTTCTGATGTTTTACAGTGTAATAATTAAGCCCTTTGGATTTAAAAAAGCATAAACAGCCAAGATTTGTTGTTGTTAAAAAAAAAAAAATTCTTACTTGAGGTTTGGAAACAAAAGCAAGCTTAAAATTTGTAGCTTTTTCCTTTTGGGAGAGAAGTGTGGGGAGCAACTTCCCAGATAAAAAATGGGATCGTGAGCATCAGCCTCATTCTGTAGGAAATTGAGTCTTTTATTTTTCTTTTAAATTAAGTATCATCTTTACATTCTGTGCTGTTCTTTTCTGTGGTTTTTTTTTTTTTTTTTTTTAAACTATGTGTACAAATGGAGCCCTTCCCTCCTGGAATTTGTCCCTCAGGCCACAAGCCAGGTGCCACCCATAGGCAGGTGGTTCCCACCGCAGGTTTGCTAGCTTCACTCTGTGGTCTGCCTCCCAGCTGCCTGCAAAACCCCGACCCCAGTATCTCCAAACCTTAATTGGCATTGAACCTCTAAACAGCTACTTTGATTTTTCCCATTTAGCAATAAGTAAATCTTTCGTCTTGGACCCATCTGTATTTTGTCACAAATATGCCTGTTTTTCTATGTGTGGTCGGGTATTAGACTGGATTGTTAATGAGGGGGCGCACATGTGTACAGAGATGACCTTCTGAGGCCATCTGTTTCATAGGATTGTTCTGAAGGCTGAACGTTAAATGCTCAGTAGATGGTACCTGCCCTTACACACCTGGTCCGTTTCCCTTTCTTTGCACTAAAATGTTCTTCCATGGTACTGACAGCGTCTCCCGGCCTGCTCTAGTGTGTTCGGAGACAAGGGTTTCGAGTCACTTGTCCACGTGGACAGGGCTTCACTAAGCCAAGTCCACGGCTCCCTTGGTGGTGGTGCTGGTGGTGGTGCTGGGGGTGCTGCTGCTGGTGTCATCCTCCGCCTCTGCCTCCTCCCAGTGCAGCGCAGGATGCTGAAAATGGAAGAGGAGACTGAGTGTAACCTCTCTGTGCTGGGCGCCCCTGTCTTAACGGGACATCTATTCCTGGCCTATGTGTGGGAGCCAGGGCAGCTTATGGTGGTTTGTGATCATTTGTTTTCGTGCCTATAGTGCACTGTGGCCCTGGACTCCACCTCAGCGGTGATTTTGGGTGTGGGTCTCTCAAACAGGTTGGGATTGCCCTGAAGCCCTTCCTGCCCCAGCTGCAGACCACTTTCACCAAAGCCCTGCAGGACTCTAACCGGGGCGTGCGCCTGAAGGCTGCTGATGCGCTAGGGAAGCTCATCTCCATCCATATCAAGGTGGATCCTCTCTTCACAGAGTTGCTGAACGGAATCCGGGTCATGGAGGACCCGGGTGTCAGGTGAGGCCCTGGTGGAGAGAGCTGTGGCCGTGGGGAGGCTGGGCAGCTCCTGAAGCAGCCCGGGCCCTGCCTGTGCGGCGGGAGCAGTGGTGAAGGAGAGCCAGGTTTTAAGTTGGGTGCACTGGTTCTGTAGGGACACCATGCTTCAGGCCCTGAGGTTTGTGATTCAGGGAGCAGGGGCCAAAGTGGACGTGGTTATCCGGAAGAGCATCGTCTCGCTCCTGCTGAGCACGCTGGGACATGACGAGGTACAGCGGCAGGTGGACGCGGGGCTGGGGGGCTCGGCTGGTTTCCCTTCTCTTTCCTTTGGTTGGCATCTCTGCTTTGTGTTAGAAGAACTTGGTCAGTAGTGATAATCACTCCCGACATTCGTATCACTCTGTGGTTTACCACGCCTCTGGTAGTGAGGGAGACAAGGCGCGTCTTGATATCGATATTGATATCCATGATATGTTGTATAGATAAGGAAAGTAAGGTTTTTAAAGTCCCAGGTCTCTCATTCATTTGTTCTCTAGTCTTAAACAAGTCACTTTCCCTCTCTGCCCCTCATTTCCCCAGTTGTAAAATGAAGAGTTTCGTTTATTGGTTCAGGAAACATTTGCTGAGCCGAAGGGCCTAGCCCAGAGGTGAATGAAGCGTGGGCACAGCCCTCAGGAAACTGTCTGGTGTCTGTCCAGGTGGGAGGGCTTAGCACTGTTTGAGAGGGTGAGACTCACTTGGGGCTGCACCCTAGCAAGTGGTAGAGTCAAAATCAGGACCTGAGCCCTGTGACTCCTGGTTCTGTTCCGATGCCGTTACTGTAGCCCTTCCTGACCCCGTCTAGAAGCATTTGCGAAGTACCCCTTGACAGCCCAGTGCTGTGGCGGGCCCAGAAGGGCTTGAGTCTCTGAGAAGAATTTTCTCTTTGCCCTCTGACAGCCCTCTGCTGCGTGGCCAGATGTACACTGTGGGGCTGATCTCTGGAGAGAGGCCTCTGGGTTCACATGGAGCTACACCCCGTTGTCTGCCCACACACGGGGCTGGTTATCACGGCCCTCCAGCTGAGACCCTGGCCTTCTCTGGGGTACAGATGGGAGACTCTACCTTCTTCTGGTCACAGTCTGTCAGGGTTTTTATAGGGCCATGCACAGTGCAAGCAGAAGTTAGTATGTAAACCAATTTACATTTCACCACAATGGAGCTTAAAATAGATCCCGTTGGGGAGAGTGGCTGTCGTGTCAGAGAGAGCCAGCTTTAGCCTTGCTTGGCACCTGGGCAGGGAGCTCAGAGGCCCAAGGTGCTGGCCAACCACCCTCTCCCTCAGAACTTGCGCTGGACCGAAGGTGGCAATCCAGAGTGCCAGTCCAGCTGATGCCTCCCCGTGGGCCCTTGAGGCTCTGGTTGGTTGTTTGTTTTGTTTTGGGGGAGGCACGCCAAGTTGGCACTTCCTAATACTGCAGCACATAACCTGAATCCACTGTGTGGTGTCCCGTAGTTAGCTGGCAGGGAGAGCAGCAGGGAGCTGCTTATGTACGTGGCTTTGGTTTTGACGCAAAACACTCGGCCTTTACCTATTGCCTTGGGTTGATCAGCTCTTCAGTTTGACTTCCCGGGACAAACCTGAGTAATGTCGGGGCAGCAGGGAGTCTCTCTGGACATAGGCGGACACATGAGCGGCTCGGGGGTGGGTGTGGAGTTGGGGGTAGAGCTCCAAGTGGTCCTCTGACCGCCTTTCCTGGGCACTGTGGGCAGGAGCTCGCACGCCTCCCCGCCTCACAGGGCTGTTGATAGTAACTGAGATAATAAATATGAAGCATTCAGGCTTGTAAGAAGAAAGGTGCTGTGTAAATATAGTTGTTATTGCTATTATGATGATGACTAACGTATGCACACAGGCTGGAGTTCTCTAAAATTAAGTGCTGGGTGTGTAATTTTTAACACGGCACCGAGTGGCAGCTGCAGTGAGTGGCAGTCCCGCTCTGGCGGTGGGAGCGTGAGTGCCTGGAGGGAGGACTGGACTTAGGGTCCGCCTTCCTTCCACCGTGGTTCCCGCGGAGCCCGTGAGGGCTTGCATCCCCATTCACTGCCTTCTCTGCTCCATCAGGACAACACTCGCGTCTCCTCGGCCGGGTGCCTGGGGGAACTGTGTGCCTTTCTGACGGAAGAGGAGCTCAGCACTGTTCTTCAGCAGTACTTGCTGGGTAGGCCTCTTGTGTCCACGGGGGGCTTCCTTTTCAGGGCCTCTCTGTCTCCCCTTCCCCTCAGAGGGTCTTCTGGCAGCGGGACCACCCTCTCCTTGGAAATTCAGCTGTTAAAATAAAATGGAGTTTCTGGGGGTCCTGCAGCCCCGAGTGTTTCTGCTCCAAGAACACAAGCTACAGTCTGGAGCAGTTTGTGAGGGATGGCTGCTTGATGTCCACTCGGGGCAGGGAGGTCCGTGTGCAGCGTGGACTGGGGTTTCCGCCAGGCTCCGAGCTGGCACATGAGTCTCAGGTCGGGGAGGTGGGCTTCGTGGGTGGTGGGCCATGCTGTGAGGTGCGGGTTGACCCCAGTGTGTCCTTGCACCCAGCGGACGTGTCCGGCATCGACTGGATGGTTCGGCACGGGCGGAGCCTGGCTCTCTCCGTGGCTGTGAATGTGGCTCCCAGCAGACTCTGTGCAGGCAGATACAGCAGTGAAGTTCAGGACATGATCCTCAGCAATGCCATGGCAGACAGGGTAAGGCTTTGGGGCAGCCAGACTCTGTGGCCAGAGACCTGGGTTCAAATTTTACCTTTGCCGGTAACTTACTGTGCCCTTGGACCAGTACTTGATCTCTCTGGGCCCCAGTTTCATCACCTGAACAGTGAGGAGTTCGGGTTGGAGCATCTAGAGGTCCCTTGTAGGTCAGAAGGTCTCTGATTCCTGACCTGGGAACTAGTGACTTGGGCTTGGTTCATCTGCCTCACAGCCACGGCAGGCCCTCTCCATGAGAGCTGCCGGGGGGTGGGGACTGGTGGGGAAGAGCCAGGGTCCCCGGGAAGTCCTGGGGAAGGGCTGGTGCCTGGCCTCGCTGCCCCGAGGATGGAGCCGGAGGCCACCCCGTCTAGCTCTCTCCTCTCTCCACAGATCCCCATTGCTGTGAGTGGGGTCCGGGGCATGGGCTTCCTGATGAAGCATCACATCGAGACAGGAGGAGGACAGCTGCCAGCCAAACTCTCCAGCCTGTTCATTAAGGTGAGCAGGGCAGCCAGGCTTGTGAGAAGGACCCGTGACCAAAGAACACCAGAAGTGTGTCCTCTGTATTCTAGGAGCTCTCCATGGATAGCCTGCGGCGTCTCTGAGCCCATAGGGCTGGAATGCAAAATGGTCGTGTGTGAGTTTTTCTCTGGAGGAGTGCCCAACTTTTTTTTTTTTTTTGCCCAACTTTTTGTCAGAATGTCAAATAGACCTATGACCCCAAATCATGTTAAGAACCTCTATTTTAGGCATTCTTCCTAGGCACACCAATTTTGCAAACTTTGGGACAGACCTGGGTTCAAATCTTAATAAACCTTCTCTTCCCTGCCTGCCTTTAGCAGGCATGACACTTACTAGTGTGGCTGTTATGGTGGCTGCGAGACCCAAGGAAGAAAGCTGGGGAGCCTGACGGCGAGGCCCCAGCCCCTGTGTAATAGAGCACGCTTCTCAAACGGTTGTGTGCACGTAAGACAGAACCAGAGTCTCCATGCTAAGAGATGTGGCCAAGCCTGAGACCCTGCCTTTGTAACCAGCTCCCAGGCAATGTCAGTGCTGCTGGTGCACTGACCTCGCTCTGAGTAGTGAGGTTCCCAAGGCTGACTGCACCACCCTGCAGGCACCCACAGTGGAGAGTTTACAGGGCCCCGATTAGATTGAGCCTGTATGACGGCATCGCCCTGCATGCAGCTTTTATCAGCGTTTATTACTGATGACCTGCTGTGCGCCCGGCCGGGCTAGACCCTGAAGGTGTAGAGGTGAACAGGGCAGACAAGATCTCTGGAGGTGGAGGTACACAAAAGCCTGTGGGAAGGCTGTGATTTAGAAAGGGCTGTCGGGGAGACCTCTAAAGGCTGACATTTGAGCTGAGCCCTGAAGGATGAGAAGAAACCAACTAAGCGAGGATCTGGGCCACGCACGTCCTGGGCAGTGGGACCAGCCAGTGCAGAGGCCCGAGGCAGGAAGCAGCATGGTGTGTTTGCAGAAGCTGAATGCCCACGTGGGCCGAGAGTGGTGAGCAAAGGAGAGACTGGCATGAGATGAGGTGGAAGAGAATAGGGTCCGAATCACACCTGGTTATTACCCTCCCACAGTGGGGATGGCATCGGAGGGGAGCAGTGGGGTCAGTTTCCACGATGAAGAGAGTGTCAGGGCAGAGTCTGGGCTGCTTTGAGAGACGGACTGGATGTGCCTGGCTGAAAGCCTGCGCTCCTCTTCATAGTGTTTGCAGAACCCATCCAGTGACATCAGGCTGGTGGCTGAGAAGATGATCTGGTGGGCAAACAGGGACCCGCTGCCTGCCCTGGACCCCCAGGCCATCAAGCCCATCCTGAAGGCTCTTCTTGACAACACCAAGGATAAAAACACCGTCGTCAGGGCCTACAGCGACCAGGCAATCGTCAACCTCCTCAAGATGAGGCAGGGAGAAGAGGTGTTTCAGGTGGGAATCCGGGACTGGCGTGCCTCCCCTGGGCATCTGTGGACACTGGCCTTGCAGGCCTTCTGCATGACAGTGTTTAAGCATCACTCTTCACTGCCACCTGTCCGTATGCATGAGTGTTGACAGGCAGATTGTAGTCAAGTGACAGGTCTGGTGCCTAAAAACACTTTACTCCTGAGGTGTTCAGACTTCTTTCAGCAGCAGAGCCCCTTCTTCAAATAGACTCTCACGTGGCACACAGCCCTACAACAGATCCCACAGTGCTGCCCGTTGAGGCCCAGAGTCTTGTCACTCAGTCCCCTGCCCGCTGAGCAACCTTTTAATCACTGAACAATACCTCACCATGTGAAAGGCGTGATGAGTGGTTGTCTTGGCTTTCCCTGGATCCATCTGATTCCCTTATTTTGCCAGATTCCACCTCAGTGGTTCTAGTCCTGGGTTAACATTCATTTTTGTCTTTCATTGGAGAAATCTGAAGCCTTATTTTCTGACTTCATCTCCTCGTTTCCATCTTCCCCCCAGTCCCTCTGCAAGATCCTGGACGTGGCCAGCTTGGAGATGCTGAATGAATGCAACCGAAGGTCTCTGAAGAAGCTGGCCAGCCAGGCCGACTCCACGGAGCAGGTGGACGACACCATCCTGACCTGACAGACCTGGGCCTGTCCACTGGGCTCTGCATCAGCATTTCAGCTCCACCTCTTTGTTCAATGTTTTCATTTTTGGAAATACGTTTGTTCTGATGGGGAGCTTAGGAGATGGCGTTCCCAGAAAGTATTTTAATATATCAGCAGACCACAGCCAAAGCCTTAAATCAAACCCACACACAACTGAAAATTGCCTCCTCCAGCTCTCACCCTTTTCTTTGGAGATGAGAAGAAAAAGCACATGGGTGAGCCTCACCCAGTGGTAGCCAAGAGCTGCTTGTCCGCTCTGCATGGCTAGGTCTGGAACAAGGAGGCTCAGACTTCAGCTTCCTGGTCTCCTGTGCTTGAGCTCTGGTCCCAGAGCCAGTGCTGCCAACCTTTGCCTAGATCCTGAGGGGCACAGAACCGTGGAGGTGTGCCCAGTGTGGTGTGCCTTGGCGTGGCTTTTCAGCATTGTGTAGCCCAACTGGATCTGACCCTCCAGGTGCCAGTGACACACACATAGCCCTAGCAGTTCGCAAGTCGGGAGAGGGGTATAGGTTTAAATGCAGGTGGTTTGAAGGAGGGATGTTTAATAAAGGCTTTGATTTAATCTTGATAAGCAGATTTTTAAAAACCTCCAAACATCCACTAAACATGAAGCTTCCTACATCAGGAACAAGGTAAGACTTGCAGCTGTTTTCATAAGCACAGGCAACTGTGATTTCTGGGCATCTCTCTCCTGCTCTTGGAAGTCTTGTAGATATCTACAGCCTTCTCTGTCCTGAGGTCGGGTATCAAGAGGGGTGCAGCCAGGCCTGTGTTCTCACCTGCTGTGGAGGTTACAGGGGTCGAATTAGCCACCTCCCTGCTCTGTCCTGACTCGGACCGGTAGGGAGCTTCTGGGAGTCAAGTTTTAAAGAGAAACTCTTCCCCTCTGTGGAATAAGAACAAACCACGTTCCTGTAATCAGAATTGCCAGAGGAAACCAAAGTTGCAGTTCAGCATCTGCCTCCTTTATGAATGACTTCCTTCCTCCCAGTTCTTAGAAGGCTCGTGATCCAAGCGTCCTGTCTGACGGAGCACGCTCCTCCGGGCCCGGAGACGCAAGTGTTTCTGGGCTGTTCCCCTGGTCACGATATGGAACAAACTTCTATCAGAATTTCTGGTCAGAGCTGTAAAAGGAAAATTAAACATGGTGGTCGCAAACTCACTTTATAAAGGGCCTGAAGTGCTATACCAAAAAAAGCAAGGCTTTGCTTATTAATGATGCAGCAGAGATAGAAAGTAGCCTTGTGACTCAGCACTTCTGACAAATAAGATAAGGTGACCTCTGAGATAATTGCTTTCTATGCCTGAGCCGTATATGTCACAGGACTTACTATTTTCTTGCAGCAGACATGGTCTCATCTGGCTCACTGTAAATGTAGAATCCCAGGGCTGGAAGGGACCTTGAGAGGTCAGCTGAGCCAATCCCCATAGCCAAGGCAGCCAATGGTTACAGCTCTTGGTAGCCATGGTAACTGTTCTCTGCTTCTGGGATTCAGATGGTCATCAGCGTCCTCCCAGCTGCCTGGGGCATATGTCCAGCAAACCGTCTGCATATGCAGTCACCTCTGCCAGTTAGCTGTGGGGAGGCAGATGAAGTTCTTATGTGAGGGGACATGGGCTGGGAGACCTCTTTTAAGCCCCTGAGGTAAGTCTTCAGTGTTCCTCTAGACTCTTAGAGGCTTATGTCCACCTCTGGTGTTCAGTCCCCAGTCTGAAGTTGGGAGGGGAGCCTGATGTACTTAGAGGTGGAAGACACTCAGCAAAATCCAAAGGAAAAACACCAGTTCCGGTTCCAGAAACTGGAGGAGGATGAGATCTCTCTGTTCAGGATAGACGGATAAAAGTTGATTTACAGACGGAGATGACTCAGAGGCTCCCCGAGCATACTGAATTGTATTTCCTGAGTCTGGAAGGAGGGTGTGAGCTCCCAGGAAACGAGCTGTGAAGGGCTGTCACAGCCATGACGGTGGAGCAGGCAAAGGGCACTCCGTCAGGCCAGAGTCATAGCAGTCCTGAAGACAGCTGCCCAGACGGAACGAACATCCTGGAGGAAATGGAGCTTGGCTGCAGAGAACAAAGCTATTTGCCCTGGTGGTTGGTTTAGCCTTGGACGAGTCACCCAACATTTCTAGGCCAATTTTCTCATCTGTATAATGAGGAATTTGGAGTGGAAGCTCTCAATATGTCTTAAAGTTATCTTTTGGGGGTTAATAGTAATTATAACAGATTACATTTGGCATTTTTTTCACTTAATACACTCAACCTATGGAGTAGTTTCTCATTGTTTTCCTGAGGAGGAAATTGAGGCACAGAGAAGTCACAAGGCTAATAAGTGGCGGTCTGTCCCCAGAGCCATTCATATCCTTAGCCTTTCTCTTACTCCTACTGAACTGGCTAGTTGGGCACAAACACCTGCCGCTCTTTAGACTGGCGCCTGCAGGCCTTTCACATCCTGCAGCACATGAGGTAAAGTGCTGAGGCGGCTCCGGGTGACTGGCCCGGGGCCTGAGCCACCCCAGGCCTCCCCCAGCAGCTCTGCGGGCTGATCCATACCTCACCCCGTGTACAGGACCCTTGCTGTCTTTAGAGAAGACATTTCTAAGACTTTCATGATCCTCTAGAGAGGGGACTCCTGTCTTTCTCTGCCATGTGTTTGAAAGACAGTGACAAAATGGTGTGCCTTTAGCTAATCCAGGGAAAACTAAACTGAGCATTCTCAACCCTTTAACTCTAGGAGCCTCTGGAATTATGGGCGTCAAGACTATTTTAAAATGTGGGGGAGTGTGACATGGTTCACGTCCCTTCTAGGAACCGAAGGTGAGTTCCCTTTGTCCCACTGCTGTGATGCCGGAGGGCTTGGGAGAAGGGCAAGGGACCTGCAGGGTCAACACTACTTTATTGGCAGGGATTTGGGGACGTTATTTTACTGAGAGCTGATCTCAAAACAAGACAGGCAGTTGGGAATGTTTTTCTTCTAAGTGCAGTTCTGTGCAGGCTGGTCTTTAACTGCTACAAGCCTTTCTAAATAACAATAAGAAAAACAGGAACCAGCCTAACTTAAAGATCTAGGTTCTAAAATATTTTAAGGAAATGCAGCTATTGCTTTAAAAGTCTAGTACAGGGACTTCCCTGGTGGCGCAGTGGTTAAGAACCCGCCTGCCAATGCAGGGGATACAGGTTTGAGCCCTGGTCCGGGAAGATCCCACGTGCCGCGGAGCAACCAAGCCCGTGCGCCACAACTACTGAGCCTGCGCTCTAGAGCCTGCTTGCCCCAACTAGAGAAAGACAGCATGCAGCAACGAAGACCCAACACAGCCAAAAATAAATAAGTTAAAAAAAAAAAAAGTCTAGTACAGAGCGCCCTAGTGGAGCTGCACAGACTTGGAAGTCAGGTTTAAACCTTGACCACTTCATATTAAGCCAGAGCATGTCCCCTAACCTCTCTGAGCCCATGTCCTCATCTGTACAGTGACAGTACAGGTGACAAGCCCCACAGGCTTGTCTGGAGTGAATGAGGTAACGCCCTCCATACATGGCTGGGCACGAAGGAGGTGCTGCATATGTGGATGATATGATTAAAGTGAGGTATACTGACAAAAAGGGACTGAACAGTGGGCACCTAGTACCATTTAAGGTGTGTCGCAAGTGTAGTGCTCTTATCCAGGGGGTAATTGCTGGATCCAGAATTTACAGATGTTAATTTTTTGAGCCTGAAGTTTGAAAAGCTATTAACTTAAAATCAGATTTTTCTTGCAGAGTGATTACTGCGTTTGAATATCTAAAACACTGAAAAAGAGGTGTGTAAGCACCTGGTTGGGGCTTCACTGTGCCTGGTCTGGAAAGCATTCCCCTGTCATTGCTGGAGCAGTGCTTTCGACAGGAGGGGCCCAGGAGCCTGTCCCTGTTTTATGAGTACAGCAGAGGTATGGAAGGAAAGGAGCGTCTCTGAGGTTGTGTGGCCAGTTGGCTGCAGAACTGGAAAAAACCCACATTTCTTGATAACTCTGGTCACCAAGTCCCAGGGCCATACTATAAAAATACTTTTGGAAGGTGGATTTAACAAAAGAAACAGTCAAGTTCTTGGCGTGTGGCTCTCTGGAGTGACTAGGTTTCACCTTTCAGAAGAGGTGGAGCTCAGTTATTTCACTGGGTGGTTCTGAGCTGCTAGGAGGGTTCCCTGCAGGCTGCCCTGGTGGAAGGATAGTGTTGATATTAACAAAGCTTAGGAAACTAGAGAAACTGGTCCAAGGATTATTAGCTCAGTGGGATTTCTGGGTGAGACTCCTGAGTGTGTCTGCATGGAAACACCAGTCACTTTGTGATGCTGCTTTGAGCTCTCTGGTTGAGATGGCAGCCTGGTTGTAAGCTACGTTAGATCTTTCTTACCATTTAGATTCCCATAAAAAAGGGAGGTGGGAAGCTGGGTGCAGCAGTATCTAACCCAGCGTTCCCCAAACATTTCTGCTTCAAGGCTCCTTCACACTGAAAGATGATGGAGGACCCCAAAGGGCTCTGGCTTATATGTAATTTGCCTACTGATACCATCTTAGACATCAAAACTGGTCAACTTTAAAAGCATTATTAATTCGTTTAAAAAGAATAAATCCATTACATATTAGCATAAATAACCATAACAAACATTTTTCCAAAACAAAAGCCATTTTATTTATTTATTTATTTTTTAAAATTTATTTTTGGCTGTGTTGGGTCTTTTTTTTTTAACATCTTTATTAGAGTATAATTGCTTTACAATGGTGTGTCAATTTCTGCTTTATAACAAAGTGAATCAGTTATACATATGTCCCCATATCTCTTCCCTCTTGCATCTCCCAAAAGCCATTTTAATGAGGAGAGTGGCATTGCTCTGCATTTTTGCAAGCCTCTTCACTTCTGGATTCTCATGTCTCCTTCTGCATTCAGTCTGTTGCAATGTCACATATCATGCAGGCGCTGGAAAACTCCACTGTACACTTGTAAGGAATGAGTGGAAAAGGCAAATGACATCTCAGTATTGTGAAAATGTTTCAGCTTCACAGATCCTTTGAAAGGGTCATAGGGAGTCCTGGTGTCCCCAGCCCATACTTGGAAAACTGTGATCTAATCTCGAAGATGGGAGAAGAATCCTACTGAAGGGTTTAGTGGGAGGGAGTCTGACCCTGAGTTATAGTGAGAGACCCCAAATTTGGCCCACACCTCACAGAATGCAAATTCCAAGAGAGTTCAACCAGATTCTTTCTTTTTTCTTTTTTTTAACCGGATTATTTCTGATGTTCCTTCTAACTCTTTAAATTCTATGTGTGGTTTCACTTTAACTGAACAGAAACCAAGTGCCTACCATGTGCTAGTCCCCAGTGGATATCAGGATGGTCCCTGCGATCAAGGAACTTCATGGTCACTTGATTTGGGGGGGCTACCAAAGGGCAGGGCAAGGTGATTGCCAAGTCTCTTGATATGGCCTCAGGCATGCAGGTGAGGGGTAAAGGGCCAATTCCCAGTCCCATCAAAGGGAGAGACCAGATGGTTCCCTTTAGTCCTTCCCTCTTGGACCAGCATGTTGGACGGTGCCCCATCCCACTCCTCATTTGAAGTCCAACATTCAGCATACCTGCCCTCTCAATTCTTGTTTACACCCAATTCCCCCATTACATGATTGCAGCATGTGCTTCCTCCTTCGATACCTATTTCAGCAACTATAGAATCCATTGCTGACCAGTCTGAATTGTGGATTTCACAGGTCCCTGTAGGCCTCCACCGCACTGGCCCTCGGTCTCTCCTACTGCTACCCTGAGGCACCTCAGGCGTGAGGGTCCCTCTCCTTTACCCTCAGCCTCTGACACCACACTTCTTTACTCTCCTCTTTGCCAGTTGAGCTTTTTAAAGTGCTCCTAACCCATCTTCCTTCCACCCTTACTGCTCAGTCCTTACTGTTCACTGGCTGCCAATCCTCTACCTATGCTATCCTGAAAAATACATTATTCACCCCACTGTTCTCACCAGCCACTCCATTTCTCTTTTCATTCACAACCAAACTTACTGAATGAACAGTATATACCCACCCCTCCACGGCATCACTTTCTGTTCTGTAAACCTGTGTACACTCCTGTCCCCCTTACTCCTTGGTTTTTCCTTTTAACACATTTATTTGCATTCTCAGAATGTAAGCTCCACAGAAGCAGGGATTTTAAAGCTTTATTTGCTGCTACATCTCCAGCTCCTCCGTCAGTGCCTGGCACACAGTAAGCCCTCAAATGTACGTTGACTCATCTTCCCCAATTGTACCATAAGCTCCCTGAGGGTGGGGCTTTGTTTTGCTCCTGTTGCCTCCTCAGTGCCTGGCACCTAGTAGGCACACAATACTTACTGAATTAGCAAAGGAATCCAGTTGTCAGGTAAATTTTGTGATTTCTATTTTATTTATTTTTTGGCTGTGCCACGTGGCTCGTGGGATCTTAGTTCCCTGACCAGGGATCAAACCCGGGCCCATGCAGTGGAAGTGCAGAGTCCTAACCACTGGACCACCAGGGAATTCCCTATGTGATTTTTTAAAAAACACTAATTTGGTAGATATCTTTTGCATACTATCTTTTGCATCTGTCTCTTCCTGCTGTTACCTCACACCTGGGGTTCGGCAGTAACCTTTAAAGCTCTGCAGCTGAAATCCGTCCTGCATGCTTGCACCAGATAACTTTCCCCAAAAGATTTTGATATTGCTCCTCTGCTCAAGAACTTTCAATGCCTCCCTATTGTAGTTTCTAATGTATGAACAGGTGGTACTGCAAAGCTCATCTGTAAGCTGGCTGTTCAGAACAGTGGAACAAAGTTTCCCATCAGTGGCACATACTGCTACTTAACTCAGATCACAAAAGTTTATGTCTTTCTAAATATAGACTTTATAATCTAGCTACCACAACATAGCTCCAGTCATTGAATTGTAGTTTAGATAATTTAAAACAATGCTTCTAGAGGAAAATGTGCTCACAGTTTCATTTTTGGGAGCCAGGCACACATCCTGGCCTGCAGGGGATTCTCCCCCAAAGCTAAAATAGATGATCCTTACGGCTGTGACAGCAGCTATCTAAATACACCTGCCATTCACAGCTCTCTAAATTCCAATTCCATCATGAAATCTTTATGATGAAATCCTTTCCCCATCATTCTAGCTGAAAGTGATAGCTCTCCTCTGAAGTCTAGGCTGCTTGACAGCTATTTTCTCTCTTGTATTGTCTTGTATATTTTATTTCTCATGAGTGTGTCTTATCTCTGATGAGACTGAAAGTTCCTGGATGGGAAAAGCTCTATCCTATAGTCTGTGGCACATAATAAATAGTGAGTACTCATTAAATTACTACTTGAATAAATGAAGGAATTAATGCCTATTGCTTTCCAGAAGGCAGGCAAGTCAGGAGTCTGGTCTTCATAATGGCCAATTCTGTTCTACTTCTTCGAAGTATCCTACAGCCCTGATATCAGGAGGCTGCCTTGGGCATGTGTGCTCGAGTCTGCAACAGGAAATGGCCGAAAGCATGAATGAGTCAGTGGAAAATGACCTTGGTTTAACAGCATTAGTTACTGTTTATCACATGCCTATATGAGCCAGGTAATTTGCAAACATACCTCTAATCTTTATAACTATTCTGAGGAAACTGGGGCTCTGAGACATTGTGATGTGACTTTTCCAAAATCTCGAAGCTTTTAAGAGATGGAGCCAGGATTCCAAAGCATCTGAACCGAAGTCTCTCTGATTCCAGAGCAGGTTGAGAAGATGATCTAGAGTGACCTCCTGCCTCACTGGCTGGTCAGGGGAGGATGTGCTTGCCTGGGGAATACTCTGAGGCTTCTTTCTTCCCTTATATTTCCTAAAACTGTTGGATCAAAGGCGATCCCACTAACCTTTCCCAGACCAAGAAGAACCATTTTTTCAGTGATCATATGAATAGCTCCCCTCCCAGCTAGTACCTTTGGATCCCAAGTCCATATTCTTTTGTCATCACCAGGCTGATTCTCAGCTCCTGGAAAAACAACTCAAAGCTTGAGGCAGACACTCCATGTGCTGTTCAAGGATCTTCCCTGCAACACTGTTTATAATAACAAGAAATTATAAACATGAATGCCTATCAACAGCAGAGTGGTTAAATACCACCATATGATGGAGTGCCAGTACCCCGCAGCTGTGAAATGACAGAAGGTTTAAGTATGTTGTTAAAGAAAAAAGGCAACTTACATACACATGTGATTGCACAGGCAAAGAAAATTCATTGAAGGACATTTATGCATTCAGAAAATATTTGCTAAGCATTTTAAGGTATCCAAGAAACTTACTAACAGGGGTTACCTGTGAGGAGTGGGTCTGAGGGAAAAACAGTAACTTGTGCTTTTTGGTAAGCTTTTGTACATTTAAAAAAACTCCACAAGCACTATTTTGTATAAAGTCAAGATAAAAAGAAGTTTGAGAAAACAAGTAGAAACATCCAACAGGTACTTGACTAGAAAGGGACAGGGCTGTACAGAACTTATAAGTAACTTAAATTTTTTCCCTGCAGTTCTACAAATGAGGATGGCGGTAGGCGCATCCTACTTTTAGTGCAGGTAGGAACTTACTCTAAAACCGGAAAAAAAAACCTAGGGCTGATGATAAACCGAATACCGCTTAACTTCTGCGGCCCAGGTCTTCCTACCACGCGGTTTGGAGAATTATTATCTGTAGATGGTGTGCAACAGAGGCCGCGGGAGCTGCTGCCGTCGATCCCAGGGATGCATCTTACACGCCGGGTCATTCATCTCCCAAGCTCTGCGTCAAGCTGGAAGAGACGCTGAATCTGGAACCACCCACCCCGCTTTACCAACGGGGCAACTCAGGCTTCAAGAGGTCACAGGGCTGGGATGTGACTTCGCCCCAGCGCTGACGTCAAAGGCCACACTCCTAACACGCTACGTCCCGGCTCCTGTCCTGTAAAACTCCGCAGCCTCCAGCCGCCTAGGCGTCCTGTCCACAGCCCCGGGACACGGTGGAAGGCCCGGAGCCAGCACCCCGGAGGCAGAGTCCAGACAGAAGGGGGCGGAGTGGCCGAGTCCCCAGTCCCGAGAAACCGGGAGCTCGGCCTAAGAGCCGCCCCACCGGTCACTGCCTGCGTCTTTCTGTCTCCACAGCGCTTGCGAGTCTTGAAGAAGCGAGTCCGTCCCGGGCCACGGCCGGGCTTCTCCGGCACTCTCGGCTCCTTGCAGTTAGGTTTCGATCGCAGCTCCGCTCTCCGAGATTTCCGGGCAGGGGGCCGCGGACGGCTGGCGGCGGCGACGTTCACAGACGGGACGCGGCGAAGACCGGTCAGCGCCCGCGAGACCCTGCCAGGACGCATGCGCCGTGCGTGAGCGCGGAGAGGGCGCGGCTGGCCGCGACCGCGACTGCGCAGAGGCGGTGCCAGGCGCTGCGCCTGCGCAGTGGCGGGGCGGGGCGGGAAGGAGGGAGGCGGTGGCGGCGGCGGCGGCTGCTGAAGAGGAGGAGGAGGAGGAGGGGGGAGCGGAGGGAGGTGTTTCTGTCAGTTCCGGCTGTTTGTTCGGGAAGTGGATCCGCCGCTGCCGGAGCAGCCCGGAGGGAGCTGCGGATCGCGAGGCCAGCACCGACCCCGCCCGCTAGCGCTCGCCTCCCCCACCCGCCATGGCCCGGGACTACGACCACCTCTTCAAGCTGCTCATCATCGGCGACAGCGGTAAGGGCCGCAGCGGCCGGAGGCGGCGTCGGCCCTGCCGGGCGCGGCCCGCAGGAGCCTCGGGGAGGACAGGCGGGCGGGGAGGTGCCGGCCCGCGCGGGGCGGGCGGGGCGGCCGGCGGCCCCAGGGGCGTGCGGAGGGGCTCCGGGCCGCGCCGAGGTGAGGCTGGGGTGCCGGGCTGCGGAGCCGGGTGCGCGGGGCTTGGGGCTGGGCGCCCGGTCCACTCGCCGCGCCGGCCCCTGCCTCACGTATGACCTTGGTCAAGTCGCGCGATCTCTGGAGTTGGAGGGACCCGGGTTCAAGTCCTGGGACTGCCAGCTTCCTCACTCTGACCTTGGGCGAGTTGTTTCGCCTTTCCGAGCCTCAGTTCCCTCATCTGAGAAGTGGGGACTTGCCTCGCTGGGTGGTGTGAGTATTGGATGAGATACAGCTGGAAAAGTGCTTAGCACTCGACCTGGCAGAAAGTGAGCTCCAGGTAGATGTTCGCTGTTGATGTGTTATCAGTAGCCTTTGTAAGCCTCGGTTTCTTCCTCTGTAAAATGGGCATATTCCCAGAACCTGCCTCATGGGATTCCTGTGAGATTTAAATGAGGTAAGACAGGCAAAGCACTTTGCTCAGGGCCTGGTACATTCCTGCTGCATTATTACCTCTGTATGGTTCCATTTCCTCATCTGTAAAATGGAATAGTAATAGGATCTGCCTCACTGGGCTGATTGAGTATTCAACGAGATAATGCACACACAGTGTTCACAACAGAGCCGGGCACATAGTGAGTGCTCAGTGTGTGTTTGCTGTTACATACTGTCTGGTAGACGGGTGTTGGCCAACATTACAAAAGTGCTCTGACCATTTATACACTCCTGTAGAGCTCCTAGCTCCCTCTCCAGTGCCTAGTGCAGTGCCTCACACCCTGTAGATGCCTAATGTATACTTATTGGATGAATGAATGAATATCAAGTGTCTTCAGAAAAGATAGGCTGGTTTCTGAGAAAAGGTGGAGGTTTTTTTAAATTAACATTTATTTATTTATTTATTTAGGCTGTGCCGGGTCTTAGTTGCGGCAGGCGGGCTCCTTAGTTGCAGCATGCGAACTCTTAGTTGCGGCATGTGTGTGGGCTCTAGTTCTCTGACCAGGGATCGAACCCGGGCCCCCTGCATTGGGAGCACGGAGTGTTACCCACTGGACCACCAGGGAAGTCCCAGGGTGGAGGGTTTTAGAGGTGTTTGGAGTGTGGCAGGTAAGCAGGTTTATGGGGTGACCAAGGGGTCAGGGAGGCAGGCCCCAGGAGGTTTATGGGAGCATAGCTGAGGTGTTGGGATTTTATGATGGGGAGGGAGGCTTGGGAACGTGCCAGACTTATAGACCAGACCTGAGTTGAGTGTTGGCAGCAGTGTCATGTTACTGGAGGCAGAGGCCAGGTTGGTGGTGGAACCCATGGATTGTTAAGGAAAGAGGGGACCAAATCAAAGGGGTTGTCAGACCCTGATGTGGGAGTGCTGTGACAGTGTCATAGCTGGACCAGGAAGGTGGGTGGGTCGTGGTCTCACCGTGGAGCCGGGTTGGGACGTGGCTGGTGGTTTGGATCAGGTGAAGGGTGGCTGAGGCTTCTGAGGCTGCTGGTGGAAGGGAGAAAAGTTAGGGGCTAAATAGGGAGATGAAGAGTAGCTGTGGCTGGGGGAGGAGTTAGAAAGGTGGAGGAGGATGGATTCATTGTGATTTGAATGAAAGAAAACCAGACAAGCTGTGTAGCCTCGCTCTTGGAGATGGCCTCGGGCATTTCATGGGGTCCTGAGGTTTATGCCTTTCAGGCTTTGATTTCAGCCCTCAGCTTGGTTCTGAGGGGCTGGCACCAGGGTGATTTCTCTCCTTTTCGAGTTAAAGTCAGGCCACCATGGTCAGGGTCCCTATCCCTCTGCAAGACATCTGGGGCCTGTGTGTTGATATACAAAAATGAAAAGCATAAGCTTAGCCAGAAGATGCACCCTATTGGCTTTTCTCCCTGGTGAAACCCAGGGGATGGTTTTGGCCGCTTTCACTGTACATTTTGCATGGTGTATTGATTTTTCACTCAGAAGTTAGGTGTGGGAGAAGACTCACTGGGTCAAGATTTATGTGACCTGGTTCCTTGTTCAGTCCGAGTGTGTAGGACTACGTTGTGTAGAGGAGACGGATGTTTTACAGTTTAATTTCTCCTGACAGTGAGCTGATACTCAAAGCCCAATGTTTATGAGGCTGGGAGATGGTAGCCATTGAAGTTCAAACTAAGTTTTGGCAACTGAGCAAGGAGACTAACATCACGCCCTCCCCTGAACCTGGCTCCTTATGTGATGATTCCTTAAGGTTTTTCAAACGGTTTCATAGACACTCTCTCATTTGATCCTTACACGTTGCCTGTGTGGTTTGTCAAATAAGGAAACTAAGGCTCAGAGTAGCTGATTGTCTTGCCCCAAGTCACACAGCTCTTCAGAGGCAAAGCCAGGAGTTAATGCACATGATGCTTTGTGAGCAGCTGGTGTGGGGCCTGGCAAACAGTAGGCCCTCAATGAGTGTTAGTTTCTTTCTGTATAAATCTAGAGCTCTTTTTCCCACTCTGCCACATTGTACATGCTTCTGGAATACATCCCCTCAGATTTTGCAGCTCTTGTTTGTGCCTAAGTTTGTATACTTTCTCTTATGCTCTTCTGACATTGGCTCTGATTTGTAACAGCATTTCGTCCGATCCATGGGGCCAGCCAGACTCATCCTTAGAACCCGGAGGCTGCAGTGGCTGTTGAAGGTCTAGTTGAAGCTTTCGACCTCACAGATGAGTGAACTGAGGCTCGGGGTGGGGGAGACCTGTCTGAGCCTATACAGGGAATTAGTTCCTGAGCCAGGAGTAAACCTGAGAACACTTTACTCAAAGGTCTAAGGGTCTCCAACAGTCTAGAACTGAAGCAAAGAGGGATGAGGGAACTAGAGCCCAAGGGAGGAGCACAGCCAAGGGTGGGGGCTTCTGTGGAGGCGTTTTGAGGACCAGAGCATCTGTGTAGGGCAAGAGGCAGAAGGCAGGGGCAAGAAGGAGTTTGATGCAGGGAGAGCAGTGGTGACTGAGAGTGGTGGGTAAGGTTTCTGCAGAGAGAATCTGTCTCCCCGCTACCAAGAGGCATCAAGGGCCAGGGCCTGTGCTCTCTGCAGGGTCGAGGATGATGGGGCTGGCCTGTTGGGGTGTGTGCTGGACATGGCCCTTGGAAAGCTGTTGACTTCGGCTGTGGTTAAGGCAGATTGGTACCCCTCACTTCCTCCCCTGGGTGGGTGCTGCAGGGTGGATGGTAGCAGTGTGTGTTCCCAAGGTGGCTTCTTTAGGGATATTTAGGAAACGGTGTTTCTCTGGGTGGGTTTCCCTTCCTTTCAGGGGGAAGAGCAAGGCCAGAGGTGGGTGCTGGCCTGAAGCAGCAGTTGACGTGGTGACTGTAGTGGTTTTGAGCAGCTCTGCAGATGAGCTTGGGGTGAATGAAGGGCACCCGGAGAGGCCAAGCTGGGGGGACACCTGCTTCACGCAGAGAGCACCCCCCGCCCTTAGACGTATGCGAGTCAGATACCATTTAACTTAAAAAAAGGATTCTGCCACCCCCCGAAAGTTTGACCACCACTGCTTGGACTCCTTTTACTGCTGCAGCCGTAGCGTTGGGTAGCATGGCTGTCTGTGATTGGCATTGGCTTAGTCATAAATTCACTAAACAGTGTTTTGTTGGCCCCTACTGAGTGCTGGGCCCAGCTTCCAGCCCCGTGAACATGCAGGGCAAGTGGAGCAAGACCTCCTTCCTAGAGGAACTCATGGCCCAGTGGCCCAGACACAAGGTTTTTGCTGAGTAAGCGGGCCAGGAGGCTCCAGGAGGAAGCAAGGAGCCGGCGGGGCCGATGGGGTGTTGGCGCTGGGCAGAGCGCCGTGAGGGACTAGCCCAGGACTGGGGCTCTCCTCAGGCTGGGCAGGAAGCCTCGCAGAGGAAGTGGCCCCAGCGCGGCAGGCTGCGGCTGAGCAGCGGGGACCGGGGCCGCGGCACCTGTCTGCTCAGAGCTGCGCCCAGCCTGTCTTCAGGACGGTCAGACCCTGGTTCACTCCATGAGACAAGTTCTGGGCATCGCTGGGCGACTCACCCACTTGGAGAGGTCCCCAGAGGAGATCGTCAGAGAGGACTGCCCAGAGAGGACGCCGGGGTCAGCCGGGGATGGGGCAGCAGCAGCTCCCTCTGAGTATCTGGTGAGCGCACGGGCTCCTCCCCACAGCCAGGGACACACACTCAAAGTTCGCTCTCAGCTGGGGGTGCAGGCGTGGGGTCTGAGACCCTGGGTTAAGATCTCCACTCGTCTAGCTTTGATAGCACTGCTGCTAAGACTCTGACAGGCATGGGACACAGGAGCCACTTTGGGTTTTTTTGTTCCACTTCCCGAAGCAGATGCAAGAAGACCTCCCAAGCAGCACGTATTGGCAAGAGCCGTGGAGCTCCAGGGTGGACAGCCCTGGATTCAGATCCAGCTCCACGCCCCTGCCGAGGCCCCTAGACCAGACGTGTAGCTTCTTGGAGCCTCAGATACCTCATCTTAAGAGATGCAGCTGGACTTGCAGGAACATCCAAGCGCCGGCCACACGCAGTGCCCTACGTGTGCTAGTGCTTTCCTTCTGTGCTCGGTTAACCCAGCTGGCTTTGGTGGGGGGGGCGGGGGTGGGGACAGAAGGACACAGGGCACAGGACAGGTGCACCTGGAGGCTAAAGCTGCCGTGTGTTGAAGTAAAGGGAAGCCACCCTTACGAGGGTTCTGCCTGTTCTTGGAACAGGAGACTGTGGGAAGTGAAATGGTCTGAGCACCCTGAGCTGTCGGGCTGAGGGGTGTCAGGCGGACGCCCCCCTCGCCGCCCATGCAGCCACCCGTGGCATCAGCCGGGGTGAAGGTGGCCGACAGTCGGTTCGAGTTGTCTGCACCTCACTTCTTCGTGTGCAGAACAGCCCTGAGGATCTCCAGGGTGCTTTGCAGCCAGGCAGCCCCTTGTCTCTCACCAAACCGAAGCTCCATGTGTGACGTGCGTTTTCCAGGGACTACGTTCTAGACACACCTTGGGACCAGTATCACTTGGTTGGCCTTCCCCTGCTTCGTGTCCGTCGTTGGGTCTCTTCCTTGGGGTTGCTGGGCCTGGCCCTCACACAGGCCCAGCTCGTGTCTTACACTGAGATGGAGGAAGAGGTCAGAGATCCAAGGGGAGAGGTGTTCTGGTGCCAGGCTGGTTGGGGAGGGATATGGGTGCTGCTGTGCCTCTGAAGAGTTAGGACTTGGGACCATCTCCCTGAAGAGGGGTAGGGGTTGGAGTGGGGACCCGGACCTCCTCTCATCTCCTGCTTTCTCCCCTGCAGGTGTCGGCAAGAGCAGTTTACTGTTACGTTTTGCAGACAACACTTTCTCAGGTGAGTGTGTCCCTGGGATGCTGCCGGGTGTTTTGGTTTTAACATCCCTTCCCCTGGCGCCAGAACACCCTGGCCTCTGCCTAACATCAGAAAAGTCCTCATTCTGATTGCCAGACAGGGAAGGAGGAGGAGGGGGCATAGGTTAGAAGTCTCTGTGGTCGGTCTTCATCTATCTTGTTCAAAAAAATCCTTCTGCAGGCCCATCCTTTTTCTACTCAGGGTCTTTTTTGTGTCCTAACATTTAAAAAAGAAAGAAAAAACGACAAGTTAGGACATGCCTGTATAAAGTGTCAAACAGGAAGGCTCAGTACAGTGAAAAAGGAGCGCTGCTCCCCACCCCGACCTTGGGTGCCCTGGTAGCCTCTGCTCAGTGTGGTGTGTCTCTCCCTCAACTCCACACGCTGTGGGCCGGCCACTTGCCTTCCCCTCGGCATATCAAGGATCATCCTTGCACGTCTACATGCAGACCTGTGGTACTTTTGAATGGCTGCGCAGCTTCCTGGGCTGTGCAGGGATGCACATGGTTCATAAACAGTGTTCTTGATGCGTGCATGCTTTCTGGTTGCCTCTGTTTTAAGTGGTGCTGTATTTCTTGGGACACACTGTGTTTATTCTTGCACAGAAGTGGAGTTACTAGGTCAGGGGGTATGTGCTTTTAAAGTTTTCACAGGTACTGCCAGTTCGCCTTTCACAGAGCTGTACTAAGTTGAAGGGGTCTAAAGAGCCCCTTGTCAATGCTGATCGGTACTAGGTCTTAGTGGTGTTCATTTTTGCTCAGCTGATAGGCAAAAAGTGCTGCTCGTTCAATCTTGTGTTTCCCTGATCACTGGTGAAATGGGGCACATTTTCATTGGTCGAGCACATAAGGTTCAGTGCAGAGGCTTCGGGCTGTCTTGGCCTCTCTGATCGAGGACTGATGTGTGACTACCTCTGGGAATTCCCGTGATGCAGTTGAGGGGCGAGCTTCACTTAGGAAGTGATTACGTGGTGGACACCTCTCTCTTGAGGGAGGGAGAGGTGGGTTTCTCCTGACAGTGGCCCTGCACACCCCTGGCGGCATGACATTGGAAAGAGTTGTCTTCTCTATGTGACCATGAGTGTGACCGAGTCTCAGCTCATCTTTAAAAGTGGGACTGATCCCCATCCCTCCCACGTAGGGTTACTGCGAGGATTCCCCAGGACTAAGTAATCTCTCAGTAAACACCAGGGGTTTGTCGTTGCTGTTGTCTCCTGTTCGAGAATGGTGACTAGTGGGCACTTCTCACTGTGCTGGAAAACATTCCTCTTCCTCCTTATGTCCCTCTGACTCCCCCCTCCTGTCAGCTCTCAACTCTTGGAGGGTTCCCTTCAACCTCTCTCCTCCTTTCCATTTCTACTACCAGTTCAGACTGCTGTCAGTTCTAGCCTGAAGCATTACAGCAGCTCCTGCCCATCCCGTACCAGACTGCTGAGTTCATCTTGCTAATGCATGTCTCTGGCAGGGTTTCCTCTGTTTAAAAACCTCAGCGGTCCTCTCTTAAGTGAGCAGAGTTCACAGCAAGGTTTCTCCACTGTAGCACCACTGACGCTCTGGGCCCTGTAATTCTTTGCTGTGGGGACTGTCCTGTGCATTGAAGGATGCTGAGCAGCTTCCCTGGGCTCCACCCACTAGATGCCAGCACCCTTCCCCCTCCCAGTTGTGACAACCAAAAATGTCTCCAGACATTGCCAAGTCTTCTGGGGGGGGGACTCAACAATCCTCTGTTGAAAACCACTGGCCTTCATAATCTATCTTCAGTTCACCTTTCCATCTTCCTACCTCATGCTGTCTGTTCATGCTTTTTTGTGTTTTCACTAGCTCGCTCACTTATTCAGCCATCAGCTGTGTATCAAGTGCCCACAGCACTAGGTGCTGGGCTGCTCTCCTTGGTGTAATCCAGTACCCGCAGAGAGCCAGATGCCGCCTTGTCCTCTGTGCTGCCTCAGTTCTTTTCTTCTGGGTGGGATGTCTTTCCCCCCGCTAATCTCAACCTTTGAAATCATACCTATTCTTTCAAGCCAGGTCTAAATGTGACTTGCGCCCGAGAGCCTTCCTTGATCTCCACCCCACTTTGAACTTTGACCTTTCCTATCCACTCTACACACTTGATAGAGTTAGTTGTGTGTGTGTCATGTCTGCGGCACCGGGTCACACTGTCAGCTCCAAATGGAGTGAGAACATGGGCTCTTCTAGCATTCGGGCCTTTGTAAGCCTGGACAGGACTATTCTGTTGCCAAAAATTCTCTTTAACTCCATCTTTCACACAGATGCCCCAGGAGAGCTATTTACAATGCAGCTCATGCTTGGATTAAACCCTTCAATGCCTCCCTGTTACAAACACAAGAGAAAGTCCAAGCTCTTGAAAATGGCACAAAAGCCAAGATCTGGCCTTGCTCACCTCCACCCCGAACCTGCCTCCCTCCGTGTGCTTGACCTCAGGCCACTCCCCCCACACACCACTGCTACGTTTGCTGCTGTCTCCTCTGCCTGGAGCAGTGTTTTTCAAATTGCAGGTCGGGACTTAGTTTTATTTTTTTAGTTTTTATTGGAGTATAGCTGATTTACACTGTTGTGTTACTTTCTGCTGTACAGCAAAGTGAATCAGTTATACATATACATATATGCACAGTTTTTTGGATTCTTTTCCCATACAGAGTATTACAGAGTATTGAGTAGTTTCCTGTTTTATATATATATAGGTCCTTATTAGTGATCTATTTTATTTGTACATAGATATATATATTTTACATATAGTAGTGTGCATATGACTTATGTTTTAGGAAGTTAATTTTGTGGGTCATTTAAAATGTTGGGACTAGAAAAGAGAAGCCCGGAATGCATCATAGGCTCCCACCGTTCCCAGGCCACAGTGAACATGTCCGTGCCCGGGCCACTCTAGTAGAGGGGCATGTCCCCTCCCCCCAGTCACGTCCCCTGTTTTATTTCCTTTGTGGCACTCCTTGCTCTTGAAATTGTCTTCTTTATCACTTTGTTTCATTGTATCCTGTCTGTTGCCCTCACCTTGGGGCTCGGACTTTGTCTTTTTTGTTCAGGGCTGTGTCCTCCAGGCACTTGGAGTGAGCGGGGCGGGGCGGGATGGTGGAGCCCAGGGTCACCTGTGCCATTTAGGGCGTGGTCTGACCAGGGTGGCCTGTGGGCCCTGCTAACATCTGTGTGTGTGCAGGCAGTTACATCACCACGATCGGAGTGGATTTTAAGATTCGGACTGTGGAGATCAACGGGGAGAAAGTGAAGCTGCAGATCTGGGACACGGCCGGGCAGGAGCGCTTCCGCACCATCACCTCCACGTGAGTCAGGCCAGCCCTGCTCCCGCTCAGACCCCTTGCCACCGACATTCAGACACAGTTTAGCCACTAGTGCCGGGTCACGATAGACATGCCACTGGGACGGGCCCCCGCGTCTGTTGGGAGGTGAGCTCCTTGCCGGCTGCAGTGGGTGGCGTCGAGTGGGGCCCTTCCTCTTCCTGAGGCTGCAAGAAGAGGAGGGGGTGTGGCGTGGCAGCTCTGGGGCGGGCGGGGCAGCGCTCGCCAGTCCGCTGACCCTCTGGCCTTTGGTTCCTTTGTCTTTAAAATGGGGTAGCAGTGGTGATGTTGGCTTCGCCAGGTGGTGAAACACTTAGGCAATGACAGTGCTCTTGTTAGGTGTCAGCTGTGACAGCCGGGGTCGTGGGGTCAGCCGTGCAGGCTCCCGTCACCACCCTGACTTCTGGGAGGGGGCTTCTCTCTGCTGGGAGGCCTGGAAGGAGCACTGGTAGGTGGGAGGCCATTGGGCGGCCCCTCCTCCGCCTCCCCAAAGCTGTCTGCTGGGAACCCAGCTCACGCTGAGGGTTGTCCTCCTTTGCTGCTGCAGTACCTTTGTGATTCTTAGCTGTAAACAGGAGGGAAACCTAGCTGGAGCTCCAGACCGCAGGGGTCCTGTGGAGTGGCTGTTGGTTAATGGAACAGGTTCCAGGAAAGAGCAGGGCTATGAAGGCAGACACTTGGGAATTTACATTTTTGCTCTGCTTCAGTTTCCCAGAGGGCTTGTCTTTGGGATTTGCTTTAATGCCGAGTCCCGTGTGCTTGGGGACATCCACGTGTGAACGTGGATGATTCCACTGAGCTCCCTGCAGCTGGTACTCTCATCATCCCTGTTTTACAAACGAGGGAGCTTCCGAGGGGGTCCTGCTCCCTGTGATGGGCAGCGCCTGGGCTCCACACTGGGGTGTGTGCAGAGCAGGAGCCAGCGCCTGGCCTGGAGTAGTCGCTTCTTCCATCGGCCTCTCCTTTGCCTTCCCCAGCAGAGCCTGTGTGAGTGGGGCTCTTGGGAAGGCACGAGGAAGTTTTGTCTCCTCCCAGCAGGGTGAAAATGGGGCAGACCCCCGGCTGGCCACCCATCCAGAGGTGGCTCAGGATCTGAGGGGTGGGAAGTGTGAGGGCCGAAAAGCCCCCACGGTGGTGGCTGGGAGTGTCGGGGTGTCCAGGGGTGCCGGCTGGGCGGGTGGGTGGCCCTGGTCAAGGGGCTTCAAGGGGCCAGAGCCTGAGCAGGCCTGGAGGGGGGGGGGGGCTTCTGTCACTGGGCCAGCCCTGTGGTGAGCACACGTGCCGTGATCTGTGACTCCCCGAGACCCCGGGGGTCCCCAGTCCTGGGGGCTGCCCAAGGCAGGTCTCTGCAACTACTTCCCGATGAGCTGCCTGAGCCCCCTTGTGTCTTGGCAGCTGCCAGAGAGGCCTCAGCTAAGGAGGGCAGCTGGGGTCAGGGGGTCCTTGGGGTAGGATAGACATCATGAACTTTGGGCAGCCCAAGCATCTAGGCCTGAATAAGACCAAGACCTCTTGTCGGGGTCGGGAGGAATGGGCACTGACCCCAGATATCCTTACTCTGGGCCGGGACTGTCGCCAAGGACTTTACCTGCTTCATTTCATTTAATCCTGATAAAAAGTCCTGTGAGTATCTCCAATTTACAGACAAGAAAACTGAGGCCCAGAGAGGGTGAAGTAACCTAGCGTGCTTGGTTAGGAGTTGAACTGAGGTCTGGCTGATGCCAAAGCTCTTGCCTTTAACTGGTCCACAGCCCTGCTCTCTGCTGGCCCTCCACCGCCAAGGGACTGGGACTGGGGCTGAGGCAGACAGCAGATGCTCTGGTGCCTCCTGTGGGTTAAAACCAGTCAGGGAATTCAGGGCACCCGAGGATACTGGGCCTGTGGCCACAAGAAATGCTCCAGGCAGGGCAGTGGGGTGGGGGAGCCTGAGACCTTTCAGCAGAGAAGCACGGCCCTGGCCGGCCGGCCATCCTGAGGTCAGCTCCTTCCAGGGCGTCGGGAAGAGGGTGAACTGCCTCCCTCATCCTCTGGAGGAGAACTCCACTGCCTGCAGGCAATCTGGGTCTGCACGAGAACGGGGAGTGCCGCACGCAGGCCGGCCTGCCTGGGGGCTGAGGGAAGGAGTCTGGAGTTTGTTTCAGGAGTTTGTTCTCTTCCAAGGATTGGGGCAATCTGGGGGCAATAACGTGGCCTTTCCTGATTCAGGGCATTAAAAGAAAAACTAAAATTGCATCCTGTTAGCCTGCTGAGAACACCCTGTTGTCCCCCTCACTGTTTCTTGCCTCCTGGTGGCTGGGGTTCACTGACCCTGAGCTGCGGCTGGGGGCGCAGGCTGGGGTGGGGTGCTGAGGGCAGAGAGCGAGGCGGAGGCAGGGAAGCCCCTTCCGTACCTGGCCCTGGGCTCAGGCCCGGGCTGTGACTTGCAGCAGTTCACTCCACTCAGCCTTACGTCCTCACTGGTGACGTGGTGACCCTCCTGTCTTGTACCAGGTGTGGCAAAGATCAGTAAGGTCGTGGGTGTGAAGCACTGGCGCTGTGCTGGCATAGAGCCAAGTTGTGGTGCGTGGACGTGATGACTGATGGAGGAGGAGGTGGAAGCCCAGCACGCCGGTGCCCTCCTCGCCCGAGCTCTGAGCTCCGGACTGGTTCTCTCGGGTGACACCCCCTTGCCTGGGTCCCAGAGAAGGCGGAGGGTCCCGGGGAGCAGTGGGGGCTTGTGCTGGGGCCGCGGCTGCAGGCATTTCTTGGCATCTTCAGCTGTCTTCAGCAAAGGAGGGTCTGGAAACACAGTCCACTGCTCGCATGTCCTTTGCTGGCGGGGGACAATCATCTGTCCTCACCAGTTCCCGGCATGCTCTCCTGCACCTGCTCAGGTGGGTGTCCACCAGGTGGACCCAGGTGATGACCTGGTGCTTTAGGGGGCAGGGAGGGGCAGGGCCTGGATGGCTTGATTGTTCGGGCTCCCCAGGGCAGGGCGCTGTGTCCCCAGGAAGGCAGAGTTGCAGGCAGATAAAGCTCCTGGGGGACATCAGCGGGTGTCTGAGGGTGGAGAGCCGGGGTTGCGAGAGAGGCTGGCCTTTTCTCACTGCCTTGGTGGCCGGCCTGGGGAAGCTGCTGACATTGCTGCCTGCCGTGCTGTCCCTTGGTTTTCTTCCATCTGCGTCGGGGGCCCAGATTGTCACTGAAGGAATAGTAATAGTGATAATAAAGAGCTGGCCCTTGTGGAAATATGTATTATCTCCTTAGTCCTCACAACCACCCCAAGAGTTAAGTCCTAGTACCCCCATTTTACAGTTGAGGAAACCGAGGTGCCATGAGGTGCACGCAGTAACCTTCCCAGGGCCCCACAGCCTTTCATAGAAGGAGCTCGTCTGACCTGTGTCCTGTGATCGGGCCTCGACTATGAGGAGTCGGCCAGAGTGCTGATGGGCAGGCAGGTGAGAACACAGCTGCACCTGCCAGCCTGGCCGGCTCCATCCTCGTGCAGCCTGTGGTGCCTCAGAACCGCCACCTGGGAGGGGCCGCTTTCCTACGGGCTTGGGGCCCTGATGAGCCCCGGGAGGGCGGAGGCGCTATGGGCTGGGTTGGGGGGGGAGTCCCCGTCTACCTGTGAGCACAGCCTGTTGCAGGCAGTGGTTCTTACCCTCGTTGTTCTCAGAAGCCCCTGCTGAGTGAGAATCTCTGCAGCGCTGGGTGATGTGACGTGTCAGGGCAGGGGGTGTCACCTGGCCGCTGGGTCAGTGAAGGCTCTCTGGAGAAGTGTGAGGCTCTGTCCTCCTCTTCCTTCCAGGGTTGATGTCCTCCATCTGTCCTCCTGAACCATGTGAGTGAAGGGGGATGCGGTGTCTGGAGGGGAATGTTCACATCCTCCTGCCCTGCAGACCTTCCAGCTGACCTTAGGCACCGGGGTCTGTGCTTTTGGATGCGTCCTGATGCCCAGGTCATTTCCATGCCCTACCTGCCCCCCGGCCTGGATGAGCCTGGAGTGGCAGGAGAGGAGGTGCCCACCTGCACCCAGGGGAGTGAGAACAGACCTTGGCAGGCTTCACAAGTGGTGTGTGTTCTTGGAATGGCATTTTACTATGACAGATTTGAGGACAGTAAAAAGTTTTGAATGTTAAAAAGAGGACAGTGGTAATATATCAAATGCGAACATTGCCTGAATTTTAAAAATAAAACTTCAAAGAAGTTTCAAGCTGTTGGCAGCCTCTGAACAGTTTGGTTGGCCACCGCAGGGCCGAGCGCTCCCTACTTACCGTGCCTGGGGCACAGCATGAGCAGCAGTGCTGCCGGCGTCCTAGCTGCTGGCTGGGCTCTGGATGTCCAGCCGAGGCCGGAGGGAGAGGAGACACCGGGCGTGTTGGGGGAAAGCACTCGCCCCTCGCCGTTTCCCAGCCGCTGTCTGGACGCGGGCAGGCGGGTCCTGTGAAGGGGCTACTCTTGTTTAGGCTGAAGCTCTGACGCAGACCCTGGTCCTACAGGTATTATCGGGGGACCCACGGGGTCATCGTGGTCTATGACGTCACCAGCGCTGAATCCTTTGTCAACGTCAAGCGGTGGCTTCACGAAATCAACCAGAACTGTGATGACGTGTGCCGGATACTAGGTGAGGCTGGACCCAGCAGGGTAGACAGTGGGGTGGAGGGTGGCAGGGCGTTCCCACGGGGCTGGGTTGACCCTGCTTTGCCTTGAAGTGGGGAATAAGAATGACGACCCTGAGCGGAAGGTGGTGGAGACAGAAGACGCCTACAAATTCGCCGGGCAGATGGGGATCCAGTTGTTTGAGACCAGCGCCAAGGAGAATGTCAACGTGGAGGAGGTGAGGCCTGCGCCGGAGGGGCGGGGGGTGAGCGCAGCCCAGCTCTGCTCCACCACCACGGCCTCCTTGCCCCACCCTGGCCTGCCCGGGGCATCCAGGTGGCCGACAGAAAACGTCACAGTAACGGCCGTTGATTGAGTGCCTCCTGTGTGTGCTAGGCCTTGAGCTAGGCTCTCTACAGGTGCCACCTCATATCTCAACAGTCCTCTGAGGTAAATTAGTCCCATGTTTCAAATGGGAAACAGGTTCCAGCTCGTGAGAAGCTGAGTCAAACTATGACGAGCTCCACACCACAGTCGTGCACGGTGTCCACTCGGTCCTCTGCCTCCCCGTCCCTCCCCTGCCCTCCCCACTGTCACCTCTTCCTGCTCTCTGGCTTTCCTTGGGGCCTTGGCTTCCTGCAGAGACCAGCTAGCTTTCCTGTGGCCTCCAGAGCTTGCTCGGGTGGGTGTCCGGGCGAGCCCCCTGAGGCTTCTGGGGATGCACATCCCCTCAGACTGGCTGGCCCTCTGGACCAGGGCAGCCTCCTGTCACTTAATGCTGCGGCTGCTGGAAAGCGCTTGTGAGTCTTTGGAGAAAAGCAGGACCTTTTGCCACAAGCCCAGGCTGGCTGCCCTCGTGGCTTCGGGAGGGTCCTGCCCGTGGGGTGTGGAGCCCAGGGGCACCGAATCACCTGCATTCTGGGCTCGGGCTGCCTGATGCAGGGACCCCGGGTGCCCGCGTCAGGCTAGGGTCACAATGTGGGCTTTTCCACTTAGGGGCCTGTGGCAGGGCCCTGAGTCCTCTCCACGCTCCAGTGTTCCTTGTGTAGATTGATTGGGGTGGGGTGAGAGCCTCTGCCTCCCGGGTTGCGGGAATGAGTGAAGCAAATTATGTCACGTACTTGCTACCTTTCCCGGGAGTGGAGGAGAGCTGTGGGGTGGT
Organism: Balaenoptera acutorostrata; assembly: GCF_949987535.1. NCBI lineage: Eukaryota > Metazoa > Chordata > Mammalia > Artiodactyla > Balaenopteridae > Balaenoptera > Balaenoptera acutorostrata. Next base: position 76,930,140 of record NC_080076.1, read on the forward strand.
CTTGGGGTGGTCCGGGGAAGGTTCTAGGCAGGGTGTGCAGTGAGGTAGCATGGAGTGGGCCGGCTCTGGGTGCTTCTGGTCCGTCGCAGGGGCACCTTTATCTGTGTTGTCCGGAGTCCAACTGAAGGAAAGGAGTTTTTTCTTCTTTAAGAGAAAGACTGGAAAACCCCTTCCCTGAGACGTAGCTCAAAGGTCTTTGATGTTGTTCCTTTTTGACCTTTATAATTCACCACCTCCTTCTAGATAGGGTTTGAAGATACACATACAAAAAAACTCACCAGTAGAACTAGAAAGCTGGGTCCGGGGAGGCAGGGAAGTGGCCACGCTGTGATGGGGCCTCCACGCTGGTCTGAGGCCCGCCCTGCCTCCTTCACCCTCACAGATGTTCAACTGCATCACAGAGCTGGTCCTCCGAGCAAAGAAAGACAACTTAGCGAAACAGCAGCAGCAACAACAGAACGATGTGGTGAAGCTCACGAAGAACAGTAAACGAAAGAAACGCTGCTGCTAATGCCCCCAGCCCACTGCAGAGACTGCCCTGCGGCCACTCCCCCCGCCCCAGGCCAGGGGGCTCCTCTCCTCGGGGGACACTGTTTCGTGCCGTTATTTAAAGAATTCTCTCCACGTTTTTGTACCGGGAGGCGCCATCGGCACTTCCTCCCCTCCCCCCTTGAGTGCCAAGAAGGTGTTGGACAGCCTGCCCTTCCCTTCTGGCGCCCCTGCCCCCCGGCCAAGGCGCCTGGGCCCGGCGAGGACGCTGCCAGCCGAGCGGACTGATTAACCGGAGTTTGTACATAATGTATATTGCTTTAACCAGCGCATCACCCTTGTCCTGCTCTGGCTCTTGCCTCCCTAATGCCAGTCTGCTGCGACGCCCCCTCCCCACCCGACCCCAACTTACTGCCAGCAGCTTCCTGAGGGGACAGGATTACGTTCTAGACATACCTTTTGCCAACCTGGGCTGGTGAAGTGGGCTCCACATGACTCGTTCTCTCTTGCAGGCTGTCGGTGTCTGTCCCTGGCATGTAGGGGCTCACCCCTGTCCAGGGCCTCTGCCGGCCTAGCTCCCTCCTCTCCCCATCCCGTCCTGTAACCATTCTGGCAGCTGGGGAAACCTGGCCTTGAAGTGGGCCTGGGGTTCCCATCAGAGGCCTGGCCCTTCATTTCCACAGAAGGAGTCACTCCTGCCCTTTGGCCAACGGATTTCTTGTCCTGCGTTCCAGATGCCTCTGAGCTACAAACCCAGGGGAGCCGTGGCTTCTAATTTATATACCAACCTGTTTTGGTTCCAACCGAAAGGTAGGGGTGTGTTTGTGCAGGGATGGGCTTGCAGGGGGACTAAGGAGCATCATTTTAACAGATAAAGAAAAATGAAGCCAAATCAAATGAATTAAGTTCCTCATACTCTTTTTCTCTTACTGAGGTTTGGTTGGCACAGCAGCAAAAGTTGTGGCCGCCCCACTTTGGGTCCAGTGTTTTCAGAAAAAGTGAATGGCTTCCTGTCGTCGTGGAGCTGGGCTCTTGGCCGAGCGGCTCTGCCTTCCCGGTGGTTTGTTGGTGGGAAAGGAGGGGCCTCCCACCCCGGTCTCTGTCGGTCCAGGGCCTCCCGCTGAGTCCTGGGTCTCCGATGCAGCCCCAGGCACCTTTGAGTGTGGGGAGTGGGTGCCAGGGGCCGCTGGGCTGTGGGGACAATGTCTCTGAGCTGCACGCAGGCAGCCCTGGATCACTGACAGGACTGTTTTAGTACAAAGGTAGCATGAGGATTTCTTAGTGAGTGGGAAGGAATGGCCGCTGGGGCTGGGAGCCGGCTCTGACCCACCGTGGTGCCCTGGAGGAGGAACCAGGGTCGTCTGCACTTGATGACTGTCACCCCCACCCCCTTGAGACGCTTCATTCACCTTTCCCCTAAAAGGATCACGTAACCTGGGAATAATTTATTTCAACACCATGATGTGTTTTACTAGATTTCCTTTCCTAGGTGATTTCCAGGCCAAGCCCTGATTGGACAATCACATCACAGATCTCACTGCAGATTTTCCACGTCACTGTTAATGGGGTTTCAATCAATAAAAACTGGGGGTTTCTTCTCCACTTCCCCAAACTGCCAAAAGCCCATAGTTCTGCGTGACAGGCCTTCACTTTGGAGCCACAGGATGAAGTGGGAGCGCTGGGCCTGGTAAGGCGGTGCTGTGGGGTGACAGCAGGTAGCCCTGTCTGGTTAGGGTGCTGGGAGCCACAGCGTGGTCTCCATCCTCAGGACCGTCCTGGCGACCACAGGTCCCATGGAGGGTGTGGAGAGCTCAGGCCTCCTGGGTGGGCCACAGCTCGGCTCTGAGGTGACACTGGTGTGGCAGTGCTTGCAAATTCAAGCAGTAAGAGGAGGGGGGTCCTGGAAGTTTCCAGCCCAGGCTAGAAGCCACCGTGGCTTCTGGCAACTGGACATCCAGACCCAGGTGGTGGGGTGATTTGGTGACGACAGCATGCCTGTCCCGCTGAATGTCACACGCATGAATGGGGGGGGTGGGGGAGGGGGAATTCAGGGCTGGACCGGTGTCCTGGTGGACCTGATGTGAAATTCCTGTTGAACAAAACTTTTAAATGGTTTGCTAGGATTATTTCTGTATTGAAAGTTTCTAATTATGCTTTTTAAAAAAATACTAAAAATAAAGGTTCAAGCTGCCAGATTTTCTTCCAGGGTCTGTTTCCTCTCCTCCAGCTGTGCTCTGGGTGGGCTGGCTGCTTCCCACCCATTGTGTCCAGCTCTTGTTTGTTCTGGTCTGAGTCCTGCACAGGTGCCCATCAAGGCTCAGGGATGCTTTCAGAAGCCAAGTTTGTTTTCTCCACGAAAAGGTGGGTCCGGGTTGAGCTTCCCCTCTGGCTGGCAGCACACGTGGTAAGATGCCAGGGGAAATGCCATGTTTATTCTCCGTGTGCCCAGAAGGATACAGCGGAAGCTTTGCCTACAGTGATTTCTTTCTGCCTCAGAGTTTCTGCCAAGCTGTTGGACCTGCTCACGGCTTGGTAAGCGGTGCTGGCAGGGTCTGCCTGTAGCTGGGCAGCTGCGGCGCTGGCAGGGAGCCCGGGGCCAGGGTGGGCGTAGACACGGTGCCTTGGGTCACTGCTCACAAAACAGCCGTCACTGATGGGCTGCCTCCACTCTCCAGGGGAGGTGCCTTTTCCTGGCTGAAACCACTGATTTTGCACCAACGCATGAAGTGACCTCCCAGGTGCATGGGTGACTCACTATCACTGCCTTTTCGCAGCCAGCCAGCCAACGGTTCGAAAACGTAAAGCTGCATTCTGCCCAAACACCCACTCTGGGTACCCAGTGACTGAGGCGGGAAGCTCTGTAGAAATTCATTTTATTCTTAGACTATTTTCAAAAGAAGCAGTGGTGCGCTGTTTTTCTAAAAATATGCCTTTATAGATTCATATATAATATGTATATTATAAAATCCATACATGTATTTTACATGATTGCTACATACAAAATTACAGCACTGTGGTATGTACATATCTATAGGTACATTCTTGCCACTCATCCCTGCTGTGCTTTTCCCGTGTGAGGGAGGGAGACGATCCTTTGTAAAGCGGCTTGTGGGCTGGCTCAGTCCGGGCGCCTCTGAGTCGGGGCCTCAGCAGAGAAGGTGAAGTGGTCGCTGAGGAAGGATCAGGAGTTGGGTCGCTGGGTTGGTCCTTCTGTGGGCCTGGTGGGCAGCATCTGGAGGTGTCCACCCCATGGTGCCAACACTGCCCTTGAGGTGGCGTGGCTGACCACAGACCCCTCCGGAGCCATTCTGTGGCCTGGACTTGCTTGGCCATGAACTTGTATGTGTAAGGGGTGCCAGGGGCCTGTGGGAGGAGCAGACCTCTCTCAGCCCTGGTGCCAGGAAGGGGAGAGGGCTGAGGGCTAAGCCTGCAGAGGGCCCCGTTGAGGAGGAAGGCCTGCACTGGAGGGGGTGGGGGAGGGAGGGCAGCAGTGGCGGGGGCCGGGGCACTGCCCTTCTTCCTCTTAGGCTCGGGGTGGCCTCAGCCAAGCCCCGGCAGGGCCTGCTGTGGCCGAGTGCGAGAACAGCCCCAGCCGTCAGGCCCCGCAGGCTGGGGCTCCTGGCCCGTAGGTGCTCCAGCAGCGGTGCATGCACGTGGGTGAGGGGCCGCGTCCTCCCTGGGCCAGGGGTTGCTTGAGGGTGGGGTTCAGGCTGGGGCCTGGTGCCCTGCAGGACTAGGCCCCCGTGGCTCAGACCAGCTGGGGGCAGCCAGGGCCTCCTGAGGCATGCAGAAAGGGCCTCCATTTCTTCCATTCCCCGTATTCCAAAGCAGAAGGGCAGCGGTGCTTGGGGTTGGGCATGGGAGTCATTGAGGGGTAGGCGGGGTGGGCTGTGATCCATCAGGTCTGAGCAGCAGAGCCCAACCAAGGGGCCACTCTGGAGGCAGCCTGAGCCCCGCTCAACAGCAGCGGATCCCAGGGAAGCCCAGGCTGGGTGTGGCCAGGCAGTGGGGACAAGGCTCCTGCCTGTCCCTCTGTTGAGAGCAGCCTTCAGAGGTCGAGTGGGCCCTCCTGGACGACTTGGCCCCTGTGCGGGTGGGCAGTGCGGCCGCTGAGCCTGGCCGGGGGGTGGGGTCTGGCGTGCACACATGGTGCGCTGGGCCCCAGCCCATGCCCCCTTTTCAGTCGCCTCCAGTGCGCCCATCCTTGCTGGCCTGACTCCTCCCAGTTTAAATTTTCCTGAAGAATGAGAAGAGCCGTTTGCCTTCAGCAGTGCTGGGCTCATCGCCACGCCGCGAGCCATGGGCCCTGGAGAGGGCAGCAGCAGGCCGGCTCTGTTCCTTCAGGTGCGTGTCCATCAGCTGTCGGTCAATGACCCTGTGCATGTCATCCTGCAGAGGGCAGAGCGGAGGGGGCTGAGCAGCTCTGACCCGGCGCTGGGGGTGGGCGGGGAGGTGGCAAACGTAGGAAGCACGAGAGGTGAGGATGACGGATGAGATGAGTGAGCGGCTGCAGCCACGGCTGCCCCGACGCGACCAAGAAAGCAGCAAGTGTGGACGCGGTGCGGGGACACAACAGTAGCCACGCGGCACCTCCAGTCTCCTCAGGGCTTGGGCTGGCTTCTCACTAGTATTACTCCCTCGGCTGACCCCGCAGACCAGGTGTGTCTCTATGGGCCCAGAGGATGGCTGCAGCTGGTACTTGCCTGTCTGCCTCTCCACCCAGGCCTGCCAGCCCACACCAGTGCTCAGCCTTGCCTGTGACCGGCCCTCTCTGTCCTGCTTCCTGTGACCCCTTGGGTCTGGGTGGGCACCTCTCACTTGGTACCCACCCCCCACCAAGCCCTGGGGTGGCCTCAGCTTGCCAGCTCTCCAGCCTAACATCCTGGCCTCAGGGGGCTTTTCCTGCCCCTTCATCCCCTTCAAATTACTACCAGCCTGAACTGCTGATGCCCATGTACCCCTGGCAGGCCCATGTGCGAGGTCACAGGCTCCCTGGTGCCCTCGTCGCTGACCACCAACCATGTGCTCGGCCCCCACTGGCAGAGGCCAGGGGGCACCACCATCTTCGGGGCTTGTCTTGCTCCAACTTAACGCCCACTTCCTTGGCTTCCTCAATGGGGTAGCACCTTTCCCCTCTGGTGTGTTAAAGTTGCATAGAAAATTCCCCCTTCTCCCTGACTTCGCCTTACAGAGTATCAGCTTTTATGCCACGGAGTGGCTAACGGACTGAGCAGCTCCACTCTCCATTCTACTTGCTAGATTCTGAGTCTGTGCAAGATTCCATTTGATAAAAGGCGTTCCGCCACTAACACACTATGAAAACTATTGGTTTAGAATCAAAAGCAGCCCTATCTAGTAACATCAGCCGGAAACACAAGCATCTGCCTGATTCCTTCACCCTAAACCCGATGGGCTCTGGGATGTCCTGGTGAAAAGACCGAGCCTTGGGCCGAATGCTGGAGTGAATCAGCTGCTCGTGTCTGTTCGTGCACAGGACTGTGAGGCCTGCTGTCGGGCTGGGCGTTTCCTGAGGTCGGGGCAGATGACCTCAGCGGCCCAGAGCAGCTGCTCACTTGCTGAGCACAGGAAGTGGGCTGGCTGGGCCCCTCTCGCAGCTTGACCAGCTTGACCAGCTTGACCAGCTTGTCCACCACTCCTACATACCCACCTAAGGTCTCACCAGTCACTCAAATGTCTTTGCAAGTTTCAGCGTGAAACAAAGGGACTTTCCTGACCATGTCACCAGGTGGCGGCGGGTGTGGACCCCTTGCTCACGTCCTGCTCTCCTGCCTTCCTCCCCTCCCTTCTTCATATTCAACTTTCTACCTACACCTCTCCTCCTCACAAAAATAAGATATAGTCCCTACTTTGAAGGTCCCTGTGTCAAATCCTCAGCACAGTGCCCTGTACTTGGGAAGTGCTCCATAAAAATCTATGTTGTTAAGTGCAACCTTAGGAATGTCATGGGGTCCTTCAGAAAGAAACCCTTTCAAAGCTGCCAGTGTTTTTTCTGGTACATTGCAAACTGCAGTTTTTTTATACTTTAAGATTTATCAAGATAATTCCGTGAAATATATCAATTCAAAACTTCGTACACACACATGCATGAGCTGCTCATAATTCCATGCCGGCCGTTACTTCTATAAAACAACCCATTTATGAGGAGGTGGAACCAAGAAACCGGGGTCAGACGGGTCAGCCTGTCAGTACTGGGCCACCAGCTGCCTGCCGCGCTCACCAGATGTGACAGTGGAAGGAGGAGGGAGGCCGGGGCTCGATCGATGGCATGGCACGCTGTACGGAGATGACGCCGGCACCGACACACAACACGGTGGACCACAAGGGAGGCGGCAGGGGCAGGACTGCGATGGTGGCAGGGAAGAGGGTGGGGGGATGAGGGCTCAATCTCACCTCAAAGGCAGGAGGGGTGTACAACTAAAGCTGTTGATACGGGAACTGAGAAAGGCCACTAGATCAGAAACCAAAGGAGCCAGATAGTAAAAAGCCCTGAGGAAGCAAACTGTAGCCGAGAGAAAAGAGAGAAGAACAGGGGCGGTGAGCCAGGAAACAGCAGCTGACTTTGGGGCAGGAGGCAGGGAGCCAGGGAGCATCTCTCTAGCGGGGAAGCCGGTGCTCCTGCGGCCAGCCCGGCAGGGCCGTGGAGGAACAGTCGCTTCTAACCTGCCCTCCATGTGGGGCTTGCCTGGGAAAGCCGCAGGGGACTTTTCATCTATCTGGTTAGGATTTCTTGGGGAGAAACAAGAATGGTTACACCCACATCCTGAAATTGTACTACCCTAACCTCATTAACAAAAAGCAAGTATGGCCCTGGCCCAGTGGGCAGCCGCACTGGGCCTGGGGCAGGGTAGGCTGACTGGACTCTGACAACTGTGGTCCTAGAGACGGACACACTGACTCATTTTCCCCAGACCTGTGCCAGGACAGTGCTCTTTGGAAAAAAGGAAGCTGGCCTTTGAGAAAGGGAAGAGCATCAGCTGCTGGTAACCCAAGGATGGCTGAACTACAAACATCCAGTTGTGAATTTTCAGTCAGTCATATAGGGCTTCCTGGGCCCTCCACGTTAACGGCCGTTTCTTTCTGGCTAATTTAAACAAAGCCAGGACGATTAGCTGAAGGAGGCCCCTGCTCCAAGCCTAGAGGTCGGCACAGCCCGGGGTTCCTTGCTCTCGAGAGCATCTTCCTTTAGGCATTCTTCCCCAGGGACTGGGGGACCGCGAGCCCTGAATTTCAGCAGGTGAAGACTGGGATTACTGCTCACCCCACACGCATGGGACCCTCCAGTAACAAGCTCTCATTCTTACACTCAGCCTGGGTTCAGAGACTCTCCCTTACCTGCCAAGCCTCAAGCTGCTGCGAGAGGTTCAGTTTCTGCTGAATGGCATCCAGTAGCTGGCTGTTCAGAGACATCATGTCCATCTTGCACTTGGCGAGTTCCAGCTCCACAGCGTTCTTCCTGAGAACAGACAAGCCAGGGTGAGCGTGGACACCTTGTGCCAGAGGCATCAGGTTCTTTGCCTGGGGCACCTGGAGTCCTCAGGATGAGGAAACAGCCTCTGACCCCAAACTCACAACAAACAGTAACTGTAACAGTAACTATGATGTTACTTGTGGAGGGTTGGAAAGTTTTGCAATATGCTCTCATATACATTTTCTCAATTTTCATAACCAACCTGTAGGTGAAGGAATAATTTGTTATCCCATCTCAAACAAGAAGTGATTAAAAAAGAATGATACTTAAATCAGGACTGGAACCCAGAGATCAAAGGCCTCACAGCACTAAGGAACTGCTAATTTTTCCCCCAAAAGGCCAGTCCCCTTGGAAGTCGGACTTAACCGCCTAGCGCTCTCCTTTCCACTAGCAATCCCCCTTTAAGGGTGTGTGCAAAGGCAGCCACACAGTGGTGGTCATCACAGCTTAGCTAATCGTTGTAGCCAACAATTAGGGTAAATTATATGATGGAATACAATCACCAGTAACAACCACGACATTGAATATTTACTGACAGTGGGGCAATACTCCTGATGTATGCTGAGTGGAGAAAAAAAACAAGAAACAAGGTCACATATGATACAAGCTTTGTAAAAGAAAAATTGCCTGTGTGTATTCGAAGGTCATACACAAAAATGTCTACTTGGTTATCTCTGGATGAGGATCATTGATGGGTAATTGCTCCCACACTTTTGCATTTTGTATTTTCACATTTTGATATGTTTTACATATTATTTTGTTCACCTTCCCCAACATTCCTAAATCATGGTTGTTCAACGCAAAGGACAATTTTTGGAGAGCCGGGGAATGGGAATAAAAAATGCAAGAGACTAGCTGGGCAGCTTCTGCTAGGTGGCACTGGTTGCCCAGCTGCCAAAATGAGCATTATTTAGCCCTTATCTTCATCAACCGTTACCTTTTTTAAAAAAAAATAAATTTATTTATTTATTTGGCTGCGTTGGGTCTTTGTTGCTGTGCGCGGGCTTTCTCTAGTTGCGGCGAGTGGGGGCTACTCCTCGTTGTGGAGTGCCGGCTTCGCATTGCGGTGGCTTCTCTTGTTGCAGAGCACCGGCTCTAGGTGAACTGGCTCAGTAGTTATGGCTCGTGGGCTCTAGAGCGCAGGCTCAGTAGCTGTGGCACACGGGCTTAGTTGCTCCGCGATGTGGGATCTTCCCAGACCAGGGCTCGAACCCGTGTTCCCTGCATTGGCAGGTGGATTCTTAACCACTGTGCCACCAGGGAAGCCCATCAACCGTTACCCTTCACATTCAAAAGGGCAAAACTAACAAAACTCCTCGTCGCACAGGGCCAGCGACCAATGTGCATGGCCTTGAGAGAACCCACCGCAGAAGCTGCCCAGCTCACATCAAAGCTAAGCGCGGCCGGAAGGCAGAGCAGTTGGGGTAATCCGCTCGGGCCACCACGCGACCAGCACTTCCTCTCTGGCCTCAAGTCCACCGAGCAATCGGTCACCTCCCCCAACACTCCAAGGTCCCAGAACGGCTCCCCGCCTACCCTTCCTAGAGAAGCCGCTCCAGACCTCTCACACCAGGTCCGCCCACCCGCACTGCAGCTGCGGGGACAGGAGTTGAGCCTGTCCAATCAGCTCCGGCATCTCAAATACCGCACGCTGCTCCCATCACGCCCACTGCCATTGGCTGCCCGCAAACTGCGGAAATCCTTGCAAGGCGCGGGTTGTCATGGACGCCCCGGTCCTGGAACGTCAACGCAAACCCCTAGCGCCCCGCGGCAGGGCAGCCTCTTGAGCTTACAGGCGTCTCCCGGCAGGTGTCGCCACGAACAGCCTGAAGACCCCAGAATGTGCTGAGTAATGCTGCTGGCGGAGGGGCAGAGGTCCAGCAGCAACTGCGGCCCGCCAGGCATCGAGGGGTCCCCTTCCTTCCTGAAAGCCCCCTGAGCTGGGCCCACCTTGCGGACCTAGGTGTCACAGCCTTGGACTGCACCCTCCGGAACGTTTGCTCACTAGGGAATCTTGGTGCTTCTCGTTCATGGGAAACCCCAGGCAAGGAAAGCAATGCTGCATAAGTCCCTGATCAATACATTCATCAGTTTTAAAAAAATATATTTTTGTTTCAGAGGCATTTCCTACTTTTTTTTTTTTTAAATGTGTCTTTTTTTTCTTTTAAATACTTTATTTATTTATTTTGGCTGCACCGGGTCCCAGTTGCCTCATGCAGGCTCTTAGTTGCAGCATGCATGCATGCAGGATCTAGTTCCCACGACCAGGGATCCAACCCGGGCCCCCTGCATTGGGAGCACGGAGTCTTACCCACTGGACCACCAGGGAAGTACCTAATCAGTTTTAAAAAAGAATATTTCAAAGGGCTAGAAGAATTCCTTATTTAAATGAAACCACTAGCAACTGACTCCTTTTTGTTTTTGTACGGCAGACTGCTAGCCCCGGATTTTTTTCACTGAGGACCTTTCACCTGCAAGGAGATAAAACTGTTACTTAACTTTTCTGAAACTCACCTATTGTACAGGATAAGGAACACCTTAAGGTTGCTGCTGTCCAGTGAAGAGAGGGAAGTTATTTTCCTTGGGGGATTCTCACCCCTGTCTGCACATTAGAATAATGGGGTGGGCGTAAGGGGAAGCTTTTAAGAAGTTGCCCCAAACTCAGAGATTCAGATTGAATTGCTCTGGAGAGGGCTCTGGCAGGGGGAGACTTCCCCAGATGATACTAAAGCGCAGCCAGGATCAGAGATGATGTATATGAAAGGATCTTGTAAAATTCTTATGGTCCTATACAAATGTGTGATTCCCCCACATTGAATGACTCCTTAGGTCTCTTGTCTGAATTTTTGTATACCCAGAATTTCATTTCTAAGGGACAGAAAAAGAACTATCCTGGAGTGATCTAACACCCTCCCTAAGGACCAGCCCTGTTTTACAGGGTCCAGGAAGAACAGGTCCAGAATTCTCCCTACTCAGGGAGGAGAGTGTGCAAATCTGCTCAGTCAGACCCCAGGAGGTTAACCGGGGGCCTCCTTTGGCAGCAGGAAAGGACATGCATTTCAAGGTTTCATGGAGATTTGGTGATTTCCTGTCACCCAGGTGTCAGAGCTAGATGCACTTATTTTAAGGGAGAGGACTGGACAACTGCTCTTTCTGCTCTCCTGAACCCTGGCACTTTCTCTGGCTGTATCTCCCACCTCCCATGCTGATGACAGAGTATGGTCAGAGCCTGATGGTCAGCTCTCCTCCGCTTGTCTAGCTGAGAGAAGGTGACCAACTAGACTCTACTTCTAACTTATTCTGCTTTTTATTCCCATTGGGCTTCTACAATTAGTACCCTAATTTTACCATTTTATTCCCTAATTGTTTGGCACAATCTCACCCTTTGTTATTCATAAAAGTACGGTCTCACTCCAAAATACCACACTGCTATTCAAGTATTCAGTAACTAAATCCACCAGGAATGGCAAAGATAACACAGGTTTGTGAGCCTCACTAAGGATAATTCCAAAATGAACTGGAGATTGAAAGACAACCTGATATGAGATTCTGACCCGATAGACAAGGGGACCCAAAGGTAAAACTATGAAAACGGAGATGATGGAAATGATTAAAGAGAACAGAACGGAGGGGAGGGGACAATTGTATATGGAAGCGAGAAGTGGGAAGGTGTGAATTTTAAAGTCAGAAATTAAAACGTGTCATATTACTTTTAAAAAAGGCAAATAGTATCTATTTACAAATTGTTTTTTTTTTAAGACAATTTGAAATGCATCCTATTTATTTATTTATTTATTTATTTATTTATTTATTTATGGCTGTGTTGGGTCTTTGTTTCTGTGCGGGGGCTTTCTCCAGCTGCGGCAAGTGGGGGGCCACTCTTCATCGCGGTGTGCGAGCCTCTCACTATCGCGGCCTCTCTTGTTGCGGAGCACAGGCTCCAGACGCGCAGGCTCAGTAATTGTGGCTCACGGGCCTAGTTGCTCCGCGGTATGTGGGATCTTCCCAGACCAGGGCTCGAACCCGTGTCCCCTGCATTGGCAGGCAGATTCTCAACCACTGCGCCACCAGGAAAGCCTCTACAAATTGTTTTAAATAACCTCGTTTTAGCTTCCTGACAAGCAGCCTTGAGGTAAGGAGAAAGGATGTGGAACAGGAGTCAGAGACCTGAGGTGGAGGCCAGTGATCAGCGCTGGCTGTGATCCCGGGGAAATTTCCTCATCTGTAAAACTGGGATTAAAAAGTTTTACTTCTTGCTGTGGCTGGGATGATGAAAGGATGAAGTGTTTTGTAAGTAGTAAAGTGATGCACAAATGTTGTTATTAATGTATTGTAAAGCCCCCAAAGCAGGCGCATTTTTAGTACCTTTTATCTCCTCACACACAGCATATACGGCAGATTGAGGGTGTGATAAATAATTTTCAGGGGAATGGGGAATATGTAAATGTTTTTTGCCTATGTACCGCCACATATTTTGAATGTAAAAGAATGCATTTATGCATTTCTTCTCTGCCAGAGAAAGCCCAAAACATTATTTAAAAATGACCCAGGGACTTCCCTGGTGGTGCAGTGGTTAAGAATCCGCCTGCCAATACAGGGGACATGGGTTCGAGCCCTGGTCTGGGAAGATCCCACATGCCGCGGAGCAACCAAGCCCGTGCACCACAACTACTGAGTCTGCGCTCTAGATCTCGAGAGCCACAACTACAGAGCCCGCGTGCCACAACTACTGAAGCCCACGCGCCTAGAGCCCGTGCTCTGCAACAAGAGAAGCCACTGCAATGAGAAGCCCGTGCACTGCAACAAAGAGCAGCCCCCGCTCGCCGCAACTAGAGAAAGCCCACGTGCAGCAACAAAGACCCACCACAGCCAAAAATAAATAAAAACAAAAAGAAACAGTGAAATTACAATGTTAAAAAAAAAATGACCCAGTTTACTACAAATATAAAGGACAGAGAAAAATGTTAAATGACACTCTGGGGATGCAATAGAACTTAGAATGCAGAAAAACTATGAGATAAAAGATCCAGTTTCTTCAATAAATGCAAATTGGAAAAAAAAATGGAAGGGGAAGTGTTACAGACTTTTGGGACATAACAAGTAAACAGAGTATGTGGACTTTGGAGTCTGATACTTATCAATTATAAAAAGACATTTATGGGACTTCCCTGGTGGTCCAGTGGCTAAGTAAGACTCCATGCTCCCAATGCAGGGGGCCTGGAGTCGATCCCTGGTCAGGGAACTAGATCCCACATGCCGCAACTGAAGATCCCACACATGGCAATGAAGATCCCTAGTGCCACAGCTAAGACCCGGCACAGCCAAATAAATTAAATATTTTTTCAATAAGGCATTTATGGGACAACTGGGGAAATGTGAACACTGGATACTAGATGATATTAAGAAATTGTTTTAAGCTTTTTTTACATGTGATAATTCTGGTGTGTGTTTTACAAAGAGTCTTTTTCTGATAGAGATTTATGTGAAAGTGTTTATGGATGAGATGATACGATGTCTTGTGATCTGCCTTAACGTGGTCCAGAGGGGAGGTGGAAGAAGTGGGTGGCTATAGATGAAACAACACTGGCCATATGCTGGTTAGTGTTGAAACTCAGAAGTACGTAGGTCGGAATTCATCTTATGTTTTTCACTTCTGTGTATGCTTGAAAATGTCTATAATGATAAATAAAACAAACAAAAACAACCAAAAAACTAACCTAAAAATTAAAAAGTTGAGGTAGGGGACTTCCCTGATGGCACAGTGGTTAGGAATCCGCTTGCCAGTGCAGGGGACACGGGTTCAAGCCCTGGTCCAGAGGGACCCCACATGCCTCGGAGCAGTTGAGCCCGTGCGCCACAACTACTGAGCCTGAGCTCTAGAGCCCGTGAGCCACAGCTGCTGAGGCCCGCACGCCTGGAGCCTGTGCTCTGCAACAAGAGAAGCCCCCGCTCGCCGGAACTAGAGGGAGCCCGTGCACAGCAACAAAGACCCAACACAGACAAAAATAAATAAAGTATTTCACTACGCAAAAAAAAAAAAAAAAAAAAAAAAAGTTGAGGTAGATACATATAATGATATTGGAAAGCTAAGATATAAGTGGAAACAAAAAAACAAGACGTGGCGCATCATCTCACTGATGTTTTTAAAGAAATCTGCAAAAACTATATTGTACACCTGTATATGCATACGGAAAAAAGCTGCAAAAAACGCATACCTGACTTTTAACAGTAGTGTCTGTCTGTGAAGAAGAATGGGATTGGCAGTGAGGGCGGGTAGCGGGGAAACTCTCACTTTGTTTTGTATTCTTCTGTATGATTTAACTTTTAAAATTGAGCACATACTCATGTTACTTTCAGTTAAACAAGTGGTGCCCACTCACTTTGCAATGGCCTCATCCCGGTCCCTGATGGCCTTCTGAAGCTGCTCCTTTGGTTCCTTGTCCTCAGATGTCATTCTGAGTCGGTCTCTCTCCTCCTTCAACGCAGTCATCTCCACACTCAGCAGTGTCACCTAACGGGAGACGAAGGGGATAAACGTGATGATACCACTGCTGCTGGCCTGGGGTGTTTCCCTCCAAGAGGGAGGAAAGAACAAGGCCCAGGCAGGCCCAGGGCCTATGTGCAGGGCAGGCTGGTGACTTCCTGCTGCCCTCTGCTCCAGGAGAGAGGAGGCCTCATGCTAGGCTGGATCTCAGTGGCCAGGGAAGAGCTCAGCCCACCTGGGGCTGCAGCTCTTGAGAGTACAGCAAAGCCATCGGCCAGTGGGAAATTAGTACATGGACAACAAATGGATTTGTTGCCCCACTCCCCATGGCTTCCTGTTTTGGAGCTCAGTTCTCCAGCCTTCCTGTTGATTCTGTAAGATTTCAGATTTAATTCCAATATATTCTCTTCCTGCTTAAGTTACGCAGAGCGAGTTTCAGTTGTCTGCAACCAGAAACCCTGCCTGGTAGAGCTTTCAATAAATATTTGTTGAATGAATGGAAGGCGGGGAGCCCTTCTTCTCAGTTGATAGGATCAGACTAGAGTCAGGATGCCTGACCCTGCCCTCTTATTAAATATTACACATACTTTTACATATTTCCAAGGGAAGATCCATCCAGACAGGTCTGTCCCTCCCAGAAGGGGACAGACATCACCTTCTGTACACTCCTCTGCTCTTCAAGGCCCAGGTCTAATCATCTTTAGACAATGAAGCTGAGCAAAGGCCCCAGGACTAAGGCTGAAGAGCAAGTTTCCCTGGAGGTACTTTGGAACCCCCAAGCTGAGGCAACACAGTTGCCAGCTCCTGGGGTAGCAGCCACTGAGGAGCAAATCACAGGACACCCAGTAATGAAGAGGGATACGGGACTATTTGTTGTCGCTATGGGCAATGGATTTTGTACTCTCAGGTGCGTGGTAGGGAATGTCAGGACCTGGTGCTCTGTGCTTTCATGGTAGGGACAGCTCCAGTGAGCAGGGTGAGAAGCCTTAGGGAAGAACGGGCTGGGCAACTGCACAGGCCAGGACGTGCAGGTGCAATGAGCCTTGAGGCAGATGAGGCAACAGGTGAGAAGCCCAGCCTCACCCTATTCTTAGCAGGTTCCGCAGCCTGGTAGCCCAGAACTCGAGACCCAGAAAGCTCCTGGCAGAAACAGCCAGCCCTCCTCAGACCAAATGAGCCCTGACGTGGCCTCAGGCCAGCTGTGGGCCAGCCAGGTGTTCTGCCAGCTGAGTGACAGAACTACATACTAGGCAGGAAATGCCAACATTTAATATGCTCCAGACAAAACTCCACAAGAACTTTTTGCTTTGGCCTGGAAAATCTGATCAAGGTAGAGACTGCCAGCTTAGGAGTGGCAAAGGACTTATCCTCTCTGAGCTGCACATAAGTTCCATAAAAAGCAGGGATAAAAAGAAGTATTCCCCACCATCAAGTTGTTGTGAGGATCAAACAAAATAAATAATATCAGGGCCCCGCTCAGGGTGTAAGTGCCTCCCCCTCCTCCCCCCATATAGACCTTCCAGCTGACAGCTGTCATGAGGACCCAGTGGGCTTGTTTATCTGCTGACTTACGTTACAGCCACCCCTAAATCCACTTTTCCCCGTTAAGGTGGGTGTCCTCGAGATTGAATAGCATCAAAGGAAACATCCTGAAGTCATATATCCAGGGCTGACAATCATTTGCATGCCTGCTCTAAGAAAGGTGCTGCACTAGATGCTTTAGGAGAAGACAAAAGTATGTCAGACCTTGAGCTTGTTCTTGCGTGGGGTCTAAGGCTGGACTGGGAGGGTGAGTCTTCCAGGCAGAGAAAAGACCCAGATGTGGGAACACAAGGGTAGCCTGTGCCACGCCCGTCTGTAGCCTACATTCAATTCTGCTAAAGCTAAGGAGGTGAGATGGAAACAACAGGAATGGAGGCTGGATGGCTGGATGCAGCCAGACCATGGTGCCAAGAGGGCTGGAGGCTTCCCATTACTCGACGATGGGAAGTCAATCTAGAACGTGCAAGCGGTGTCCCACGTTCAAGTTGTGCTTCAGAAAGATGGATCCATATCATATGGAGGGTGACTGGGCTGGGGGAAGGCAATCAGCTGGGAGGTGAGGACCAAAGGCAGGGTGTGAAAGAATGAAGGTGTGAAATGGGACAGTGCCTAGGAGGATGGAGGAGAGAGAACCTGCTGAGATTTTAGAGGGGTCACCGAGATCTCATTAATAAGGGCCTCAACTGCTCCCAGCACACACTCCCCAGAGTTTTCATGTCCCTGCAGTAACTGGCATGTGCTTCAGTCAAGCATAAAGGAGCCAAATGACCGGGTTGGGGACTGTGTTTCTTACTGTGCCTCCCACGACCTGGTTTATTGGCCTGGGAATTGGCTGAGGAGCCAAGAATAACAACTTTTCATATTGCTCTGCAGGTCCTCCCTGGCTCCCGGCAGCAGCTCCAGACCCCACGGTCAGCGCTCACTGGAGAGCTGCAGGGATGGGGGAGAAAAGGCTGAGTGGGTGGGCAGGGAGCTCTCCACGGCCATCACGAGGGCAGGGGGCAAGTCTTCAGGTCTGGCTATGGGTTTCTGCCTCAAACAAGTAATTATCAATTAAATTAAACCTGGGCTCTCTTTTATTTTAAAATTTGGGTAGGCCTCTGAGGAGGTGCGGTACTGCCGGCACTTCACCTTCCAGGCCCCCATACCTTTTACCTCTGGCCTAGTTTCCAGGAGAGAAAAGAAAGCAGCAAGAAAGCAGTGGGAGTGGAGGCTGGATCATGGGCGAGGGCAGACCTTGGTCTAGGATCTGTCTGTTGGAAACTCGGTCACATGCCACCTTGTCTGGGCCCTGCTCCCCAAAGGGTACAAAATTGGCCTGACTCCCTTCATGATAGCGAGAGGCCCTGGAGTGCAGGGGCCTTATCACATCCACCCTGCGCCTCTCGGGGTCTAGGGCAGCACAGGCATGTGCTGAGCTAACTGCACTAGGCACCTCTGCCCGCCATGATGGCTGCCATTTCCACTGTCCCGGCAACTCAACCCGCATCCCATCCACTGCCCTGGGAGGTCAATGTTACTCCCAAGGGACGGCTTGGCTGAGAGGTTTGCAGCTTTGACTAAGGAAGAGATGACCCCTGGCAGAGGCCCAATTCTATATCCTATTTGGGACCAAGCGTAACCATCTGCTTGATGAGGTTTTTTTGAAAGGGAATCCACAGGAATTGACCTAAACCAGTTATCAGTTGAACTTTTAAGGAAAATTCCCTGGTAGAGATGGCCTCCTAAATAGTTCCATAGCAGACTCTCAGCAACCTCCACCTTGCTAATGTTTCTGAACCAAATAATGCCCTCTCGGGTTTCTAGTTTTCTAATTCAGAGAAGCAACAAAGCGACTTTTATTAATCCAAAGAACTTTTATATCTGCTTTCTCTTGCATTTTATTCTTCGAGTTTGGAAGGTCTGACACTCCCCCCAACCGGCCCCCCCAGCAAAAGGAACGACCACCTGAGGGTCTTAGGTTTTAGGCAAAAGAATGTCTTTGGCTGCCCAACCCTACTTCCCAGGGGTTGGCCAGGAACAAAATACAGCTTTCAGGAGCATCTTCCTGTCCTCCTTATCTGGTCACTCACAAGAAGAAGAGAACAGTAATGGCTAGGGGTGCAATATCTTCCAAGGGAATAATACTAGAAAGTCTAATGGGTACAACCCAAAAAAGGCAGGAGTTTATTTCTGTAAGTTCCTTTAAATTTAAGAAATACTGACTGAAGTGAAAGCCAGGCTTAAATTCCATCTCTCAGCAACCTCTTCCCGTAGCAGGAAGGGATGACTAGCTTTGGACAACGAAAGAAGGGGGCAGGGTTTAAAGTGATACCTGTCTGGTGTCCCCCACAAGTGGGACAGAACCTCCACACATGACCCCAGTCAAAGGGAAGAGCGTTTATTTATCTCCTAGGATAGATTTTAGAAGCTCCTTTTTGGGTGGGGCTGCTCCTAAGCCCTTTAAAACTTTTCAGATCAGAATATAGATGTCCTTCTCCAGTGTTCTTAAGAGATGAGATCATGATCAAACAGGAGAGTAACACTGAGAGCAGCAGTAAGTGCCTCTAAAGCTGAAAAACAGGCTGGCAGAGGTGACGGCACTTACAAAGGGAGAACAGGCCTGCAAAGATCAATTGTTCCTCGGTTTGCAAACTTCCCTGCTCAGAAGTTGCTGGAAAACCATCCATAAGCATCCTGGGAGCTATGGCACTTTAAACTGTCAGAATCCACCCAATTATCTGGGCTCTGTAGAGGGCAGTGTGTCGCTGGAGGAAATGGAGGGTCAAGCTATTCTTATCCCTGACAATTTCACTTTGGTCTAAACCAGAGGACTGTCTTCTTCGTGGCCACACAGGATGTAGGATCTTAGTTCGCTGACCAGGGATCGAACCCGGGCCCCCTGCAGTGGGAGTGCGGAGTCTTAACCACTGGACCACTAGGGAAGTCCCAGGCTTCTTGAAGACACCCAGTTCACCTCAACTTTAGGTCACCGCCCCTGAGGATCTGTCAGAGGAGAACTGCTTCTCAAAGAGACGTGGGAGAGGGAAACTCACAGGGGTCCTGAGGGAGCTGGGGACACATGCACATCCTGCGCTGGGCTGAGGATGGGGATGCTCACCTGACTGTGGAGCCGCTGCAGCTCTTCTAGGCTTTGCCTCAGTTTACCCCTCTCTCCCTCCATGAGTTCCCTTAGGGCTCTCGAATCCTCACTGGTCTGCCTTATCTGTTCTTCTAAGGAGTCATCATCAATTCTCCGGGAGCTCTGACAGCAAAAGAGAGAGAGCCGGCCAACCAGAGAGGTGGTGAGAGTGGAGGGGAGTGGAGAGATGGTTAGTGGGAGAGATGCAGAAGGGAGAGATAAAAGAGGAAAGGGGAGCAATGGGGAGGGGAGCAGAGAGATGGTTCGGTTTGGGGAAGCACAAGATAGTAGGGGGGATGAGGAGGAGAGGGGGAGAGAGGAAAAAAAGAGAGGCAGAAGAGGGAAGAAATAGAGGGTTAGAGGAGAGAGATTCTTTTGCTCAATTTCAATGTGCAAACAATAACTAGACATTTATTTTGTTTCAGGTTTCGGGGAAGGGAAATTGTGTGGAGCCAACAGCACACCTCATTCTGACAGCTCCCTTTCCCACACTGACCCGGCCTCCACACTACAGTATGTTCCACAAATCAACACAGCATGTTCAGGTAAGGACAACCACCCTTTCACCTTACTTCACCTCATATGGGTAGAGAGATGCAACCATTCTGTAGGATGAGGAAACCTGAAGAAAAACAACAACCCGAGAGCTGGGGTGGTGAATGGAGAGTAAGTCTGGCAGAAATCTGACATGAAGCTGGAAGAAATACCCGTGTGCCTGGGAAGCCTGTGGGAATGTTCCTCTCCTCCACAAGAGGAGCCACGTCTGGAATTCTAAAAGGCCCTTGTTGTTGATCGTCCCAACTTTCTGTGCTCACTTCTAGCCTTCGAGCAGAGAAGCTTCAGATCTTTTAAGTTTGCCTGTTCACAGCTAACTCCACCACCAGGACCGAGGGGCTACAGAAAAGTAACTTGCAGTTTTTACCGGGATGCAAATTTCTACAGTCAAAGCCTCCCAGGAAAGCCCTCGCACTCGAGGCCCCCGTGGCCTGCACATAACCACACGGAGGGAGGCCTCCTCTGCATCCTGTGCCTGCAGGAAGAGACTCTGGAGTCTTCCATCCCCGGCATCGGGCCCTCTGCCTGCTCCCCAGTGGTTCAGTGCTCTCAGACGAGGGCTCAGAAGAAATTCTTGCAGACGTTATAAGGTTCCAGTTCTAGGGTTAACCTCACCCTCTGCATTTGGTTTCAACCTCCCACCGGCCAGGTTCTGTGGAGCAAGGAGCTCTCAGCTTGGCCTCTTACCGTGGGCTCCATGCCATCCACAATGCTCTGTATCAGTCTCTTGAGCTCGCTGAGAGCAGTGCGCAAGCTGCCTGCTGGTACATCCTTGGCAGACGACGTTTCTGAAGACTCATCCATTGAGGAGTCCGTGGAGACGGCCGAGTCAGCGCTGTCATTTCCTCGAAGGTGTGAGCAGAGATAGCGAACCTGGCAGTAGGCTTCCCAGAGCTGCAGTCTCAGCTGCCCCACAAAGAATTATTCCTGATTATGGATTCTAGAGAAGACTGCCACCAGCCATCTTTTTCTAGTGTATGAATCCAAGATACTAGTTATAGGGAAAGCTTTTTTTTTTTTTTTAATCACCTGTCCCAAGAAATACTGATACTTATTCTGGGCCCAGTACACCTATACAGAGTCCCAATTCTTATTTTCCCTGTCCTCAAGCCCCTCCCATTTGCACATAACGCACATCTTTATATAGTCAGTTACTTTGATGGAAGTCAGCGCATGATTGGGGGAATGAGTGGTTATGAGTAGTATGAAAATAAGCTAATTGGATGGATCACAAATGTTCTAAAACCCTGTCAGTACAAGAGGTATGAGGCTGATATTAGTCAACTAGCATTTCCTAAGAGGCACTGCTTCATGACAGCTCCAGCCAGCAGGCCTAGGGGCTCACACAAGTGCAGACCACGGGCCCCTGCAAGGCTGAAGGTAAACAGCAGGCACGGGGTGACAGGGATGGCCGACGGGCTCTCGAAGGCCAGGGTCTGCCCCAGGATCCCTGGGCAACCTCACGTGCCACAGCGGTGGCGATGCCAGCACCTGCTCTCTCTCCTGCTCCAGCTCCTCGGCCTCCATGCTCTGCTCTATTTCAGACAGGAGGGACGTGCTGGTGGCTGCAGAGCTCTGCAGACTCCTCTCCTCGGTGAGCTCCTCCACCTTCACCTGCAGCTGTCGGTAGGAGAGCCGTACCTCCTGGAGCTCCAGCTGGCTCTGATGCAGCTTTCAGAGAGACAGCAAACGGTGGTGAGGCGGGCTGAACCCAAACAGAAAAACTGACCCTGAACCCAATCATGCTTTTAGATCCCGCTACCAGTTTACAGAAAAATACAGAGGAGGGAAGAACTGGCTAGACTACGTTAAGGGGATGCAGTCAGCAAAATCCAGATTTGGGAAATTCTATAGGACAAATAGCTCAGTTTCTTCAACAGATAAATTTCAAGAAAAAAAAGAAAGATAAAGGGGGAACCTACAGATTAAAAGAGACTTAAGAAACATATCAGCCAACTGCCACATGTAGGCATATTTTAATTTATATCTTGATTCAAATGAAAAATGTGAAAAACAATGACATTTATAAGACAATTGAAAATTTGAACACTGACTAGATATTAGATGATATTAAAGGAAATATTGCTGAAGTTTCTAGGTGTACTAGTCCTGTGGTTATATATTTTTACGTTCTTATTTAGAGGTATTCTTTATTTACAGATGAAATTATAAAAATTCTGGGATTTACTTCAAAATAATATGAGAGGGGAGCAAATGGATGTAATGAAGATAGGGCGGGACTGGCCAGGAATGGACGGTTTGTAGAGCTGGACAATGGGTTACATGGGATGTCACTGTATTATTCTGTTTTTGAGTTCATCTGAAATTCTCCAGAATAAAATGTTAAACACGCAAACATACAGGCATACAAAGTAAGGCACCATTAGACTCTCACCAGAATGGCCAAAATAAATAATAGTAACAGAATAATAATATCAAGTTCTGATGAGGATGTAAAATAACTGGGATTCTCATTTCTGGTGGAAATGGAAGATGAACCACCACTGTGGAAAACTGTTTGGCAGTTTCTAATGAGTGAAATACAGATCTGTCCTACTATTCTATGATCCAGCTGTTCTTCCTATGATCCAGCTGTTCCACTCTTAGGTGCAGACCCAGTAATAAATGACTGAAAATGTAGATGAAAGACAAACAGGATGTTCACAGCAGCATTATTCATAAAAGCCACAGATGGGAAACAATCTAAACACCAATAAAGATAGAATGGATATATTCACATGCTGGAACACTACACAGCAATGAAAAAAAGAACATACTGCTACTCTATGCCACAACATGGATGAATTTCTTAGACATGATGTTCAGCAAAAACCAAACACAAAACAATATATAATGTATGATTCTATTTATAAAAAGTTCCAAAACTTCAGTGAGATAAAAGAGATGAAAATAAGAATAGAAGCTTGCTTTTGAGGAAGTGGCAGCATATTGACTGGGAGGGGGCAGGAGGAAGACTTGTGGGTGCTGATAATGGGCTATGTCTTGACATGGGTGGTGTTTACACAGGTATATATAAAACTTCAACGGTCTATCCACTTATGATCTGTATGCTTTACTATGTGCATGTTGTACTTTAATGAAAAAATTAAGAGGAACAGGGTTATTTGGAAAGGAGCTAGGGGTGGGATCTGGAATAACATCTGGGCAGTAATACCAAGAGTTCCCAAACCCATGGGAAAAGCAGTCTCTCCCTACTTTGTGTCATACCTCATGGTTTACAGATAAGGCCCTAGGCCTGGGAAGGGCCTTACATAGCACGAGAAGCTCAGAGGAGGAGAGCGACACCAGTGGTAGAGAGGGGACAGCAATGCAGGCATCATGACCTACGGGCCAGGGCTCCTTCCCTCTCTTTCGTTGCCACTACTTCACCCTTCTCTACATTTTCTGTGGCTCCTTCCCTGTGGAGTCCAAACAGGGCACTGCTACCTGGTGAGGTTGTTACTGCTGAATGTAAGGGGAGACTCTACTGTGGCTGCTAAATGCCACCTTCTTACTAATATACTCCATCACTACACTTACTTTTAGCACAACAGACCCTCATTGCAGAATCAATCTGTTTGCTAACTGCTATGCACATGTCCATATACTACACGTGCACGGGAGCAATGTTTCCTACTCTTGTATTTGTGGACTGCCCACCCTCCTTTTAAAATATATTTTTGAGGGCTTCCCTGATGGCGCAGTGGTTGAGAGTCTGCCTGCTAATGCAGGAGACACGGGTTCGAGCCCTGGTCTGGGAGGATCCCACATGCCGCGGAGCGGCTGGGCCCGTGAGCCAAAATTACTGAGCCTGCGCGTCTGGAGCCTGTGCCCCGCAACGGGAGGGGCCGCGATAGTGAAAGGCCCGCGCACCGCGATGAAGAGCGGTCCCCGCACCGCGATGAAGAGTGGCCCCCACTTGCCGCAACTGGAGAAAGCCCTCGCACGAACCGAAGACCCAGCACAGCCAAAAATAAAAATAAATAAATAAATAAATAAATAAATAAAGAGAAGAGGAACATACTTTAAAAAAAATATATATATATATTTTTGGGGGTGAGGATGGGAGAAGAACTTCTGGGGATTTAAATTTAATTATTTTATCCTTTTATAAAACAGCATTTCTGGGTCATCCCTGTTCATTAAAAAGAGTGAACACTGTATATCTTTTCCAGACTGTCATCCAGGTGGGCTTATGGCTCCTGCAGAGATGCAGAGACCAAGGGGCAGTGGGCAACTCAGAGCTCTGTTGTTCTCATGAATGGGGCAAGCTGCCTTGCAGAGCCTGCAGCCAATCCTTTTGGTGCCCTGGGAGCCTCCCTTCCGCTGGTCCAGTATCAGAGAACATTTGCTAATGGCACCAGTGGTCTGGACGTGCCTTAACTAGGAAGAGTTTGGAGCCTGGCTGCTCGGAGAATGAAAAAGGAATTGGCAAGCCTGCTCTGCATGGTTCCAGTGGATCAGCAATACCTGCTGGTCCAGTGGGAACTCCTCCAGCCTTGGTTTTGAGGAAACTCAGAGAGAAGAAATTAGGTTTTGTTTTTTTTTAAAGATATGCCTAGGAAGCATTTGGCACAATTACAAACGGCATTTACTAAATTGACAAAATGCTTTGCAATTATTTTCTAGACAACTCCACATACATCTCAGCAGGAGAAGTTCAGCACAGACAAGTACAAGTTCTTAGTCACTGGACAACATTAGTTCAATTACTCATACACACTCAAAGGTGCTTAATTAATTATAACAGCAAAAGAACAAAGACCAGGACAGGTCTGCCCCTCTCTGGTCAATAATTGATCCATAGACAAACTCAGAAAAACCAAACCAAAGCAAGGAAGAGTCTATTAAATATAAGAACCCTCTAACATAAGAAATATCACCCTTTATAAAACAAAGATGAAACCAAATGTATTTATATGTATGAACAAGGAAGACACCAAACGTCTTGTGATTGGAGAATATACTAAGTTCAAGCTTACAATACTCATGCCCTTAAAGTTGGCAGAAGTGGGGGCACTCTCCCCATTTTACGTTGTGGGAACTGAGACGGTGTGATGTTAAGTGATTTCCCTAATGGTACACACCCAGAGTCAGAGCGAGGTCTAGACTCCAGGTCATTTGCTTCCTGGGTCCCTACAGTAAGCGGGGCCTGTATTCTCTGCTGATGAAAGCCACCCACTGATTGGGACGAGGCCCGTGCACACATTTATAAGATGCTCAGCTTGGTATGAAATAGGGCAGTTAAGTTGCCCTCAGAGGGACAAATCCTTTACTGGGTATTAAGAGTTCAGCAAAATGCCTGATTTTTAAATTTACTGGGTGCTCAATAAATAATAATTTTTATCACTGCTCAGCCTGAAAAAAAAAAATCAGAGTTGGATTTGATCAGTGGTTTAAAAATCTGTGTTTGACAGTAGAACCCCAGTTACATAGTGAACCAGATTAAAGGGGGCTACTCTGCTTGTGGCAGGCCTGTTGCCCTGCCTGCTCAGCCTTCCTCTCATCCCTTGTCTGAGGAAAAGGATTAAAATCATGGGATTACATATATTCCAAGGCCACTAGCTCTACGTTTTACAGGTGTGATTTAGGACCATTCACCTACTCCCTGAGTGAGCTGAAATTTCTATTTCTGTATCAGTACAGGCCATTTCATCAATAGAACTAATTAGCAACACCTTAAGGAGAGTTTTATATGAATATAGAAGGAAAAAAATTACAAATAGTTCAGAAAGATGAGATTTCAGCCCATAAATGCAGATTTTCCAAATCAAGGTGGGAACTCCCTGACTTGATGTAGGTCCTGCACTAGTGATACGCTCTTACTCTTGAAGAAGCCCAATCGGAAGACAGCGAGTGTGCAGATGGTGAGGATGTGAATATAGTGTGACTGGGGACTCTGGCTGCTAGAGAACATACAGCCCACTGTGCCAGCCAGGCACTGCATGGTCCACACTAGTCCTGGCTCTTCCCCATCTCCAGGTCTCCCATTCTTGATACGAAATAAGGACTTTTCATTTGTGAATTCATGCTGGACTAGAAGTTTGTTTTAGGCAGGGCCATTTTCCCATTTTTCTGTACTTCTTTTCCTTCTCCTCTCCATACTCTACCTCAGCAACCCTCAGGAGAGTGCTTGATGGGGTAATAAATGCTGGTGAAACACTGACTTGCAGAGGCCAAGTGATACACTGGAAGCTATCATTGAGCACCAGGTAAAGCAGGTAGGAGGGTCCTCTTATGGATTCTACCAAGGACTTACTACACTTCTTAGGATAAAGGATTCATCTTTCTAAGCCTATGCAAAAACACTCTGTTCTCTGTAAAGCGGCATACAGATGTTCATGGCTATTATCGTCGTCAACCTTAAAATATGAGCAAACTCCTTTCCATTTTGAAAACTGCTGTGAGGCTTTAGCCAGCATCATTTTCTATTCAACATTTACTGAGGCCCCACTTTATACAAAGTTCTGAGCTGAAGGTATAAAAGCATGGAGAGAGAAAAACTGTTAATTTGCCCTTAAAGAGGTTAATTACTCAGATGGCCGTTTAACTGATGGTGTCAAGTGACCTTAGCCTAAGAGGTCTCCTTATCCCACAACCCAGGGCTTTCCTCAACAGCCAACTGCTGAGCACAGTGGGGCCTTCTGAGGCCTGGTCTTTGGGTGGGGACACACCTGGCGCTCGAGTATACTTGGCTGACCACTTCCACACGAATGGCACCGTTGCAATCTACTCCGCTCCCTGGCACACTCAGAGGACGCCCAAGGGGAAGCAGCGCATTCTTAGCCACTGGTCCCAGTGGTCCTAGGCTAGCACAGCAAAGCTTTCTCGGCAGCAGGTGCTACACTCTATTTCTGGGGAGGCTGAGTGATTATCTTGGTTGTTTAGGGGGTTGTTTCCTGTCAAGTGTGAGCTTTGGGATTCAGCTGAGGCCTGGTGGCAGTTCCCAAATAAGTACAAATATAGCCATGAAGCAATTTCCTTTAGGAAGAAAAAAGAGGCTAATTAGGCTCATAGAGGGGTCAGCCTGTGCCTTTGTTAACAACTGGCAGAATCAGGATATAAGTCTTGCTGTGTTCAGTGGGCAGCTTCTTGGTTTCTGTTCAGTGCCAGCCAACTAAATGCATGAGCCTGGGGAAGCAGCAGCAGAGAGCACTGTGAGCCAAGCACAGAGTCACAGGCTCCCTCTGAAATCTCCGGCAGGTTTCACAAACCCCAGGAGGCAGAACAGCACTCCTGGTGTTCCAGTCATGTTAACAGCCCAGAAAGAACTCAGTGAAACTGCTCCTGGGGCCAGTGGCTCAGAACAAATTGGGAGGGTGACCTGTGGTAGCAATGTGCTTGTTCTTGGCAGAGAAAGACCAGCCCAGTTAGCAGAGCCTGAGGAGAACCATAACCAGGCCCAAGGAGAGACCTCAGCTTTACCCACTCCTGACCCCGGTGGTGGCACTGGCCTCCCAGCCTTTCCCTTTGGCTGGGCAGCTAAGCACTCCTTTGATCTGACCCTGGTCCTACGTGTTGCTTCTCTGCCCCAGTACCTGGAGGTCTTTGTCATGGCCCTGCCTCTCCAGGATCAGCACCCGGTCCTGTAGCTCCTCCACAGTCCCTTGGAGCAGGTCATTCTCCTCTAAGGTGGCACTGAGACGGTGCTCCAGCTCCCGTTTCCGATCCGACAGCATCTTGATCTGAAAGGGTGGAGAGCCACAAGGGTGGTGCGGAGTTACACCGGGCTGATGAGTAGGGAGGGAGGGATCAGCCCCGGAACATGAAGGCAGGTGTCTCTCCAGGTGCTCTGACCAGGGGCCTAGTGCCTCCACCTCTGAAGGAACAGCTGTGAACTCTTAAGCTGAGGAGAAAACCCCTCCCCTTTGGAAACCTGTCTGGGAAGGGGTAGGAGTTGAACTTTGGGGAAGCTGGAATGTGGGGTGCCAGGCAGAGGCAAGGAAGGTTAGTGCTGTCTGGAAATTCCACAGATAAGACAGATGAGGGCCCCACCTTGCTGCCTATAACTTTTTTTTGGCCCTGCCGCACGGCATGTGGGATCTTAGTTCCCTGACCAGGGATCGAACCCGTGCCCCCTGCAGTGGAAGCGCGGAGCCTTAACCACTGGACCACCAGGGAAGTCCCCTGCCTACAACTTTACTTCAACCCCACAGTTTATGGAGCACTGGAACCTAATCTGCGGGACCATTCTTCTTTCTCAAGTCCTGAGCAAAAGAAAATGCCCAAGACAGCCTCTGGAGCCGCTGTATTCTCATATTCTATGTCTCTCCTTTGTCCTTCCCCCACTGCTGGTAGGTCTGGCTCTAGAGTCATGGTCCAGACCCCGGGTTAATGGGGGAGCCAGCAGGATACAGAAAACATAGCAGTGCCTGCATCAGCCCGTGTCCTGGGAAGGGACACGACATGGACACTAGTAAATAACTGATTTTACTTGAAGTATCTTTTGCTTGAGCAAGAAATTTGTGAATAGAAGCAATTTTTCTCTTTTTATTAAACAGGTTGATATGTTTGTACACTGAGTATCTAGCTAGTCTCAAGAAAGATACAGACCTTCTTTTAGGAAGGTCTGTCTTGTCTCTTCCATTTCAGTGAGAAAGCAGAGGAAAAGAGGAAAGAGATGCTGGGTAAGAAGCCGCCCAGCACTCCCCAAGGCCAGCGATGCTTCAGCCCAAGAACCCTGCTCTGCTCAGGGGCTATGGGAAGCCTTCCCAAATCCCTTCAATTGCTAGTGGCCTTGGAAACTTTTGGAGTCCTGCAGGTCCCCCAGCTCCTCCCATTTATCAGTTTCCTGCTAGACTGATCTCTCAACCAGTTTCTTGTGAATATTCTCCTGTTGTGTTTAAGATGTTCTCCACGCTCTCTAGTCTAGCATGACAACAATTCACTAAAAGGACCAAACTCAGACTGTTTCCAGGGGAGATTTGGAAATAAATGTCTAACTTGTCCCAAGTCCTCTGAAATCTTTACCTTCCCCCTGCTTTTTGGCTGTTCTCACTCTCTGAATTCTGTTCATAGGGCACAGATCTTCCCTGGCCACCCACCCATCAGATAGGATGCTGTCCTGGGGAAATGAAGTATGTGGCCTTTGTCCAGAAGGATCAGGTATCAGGCCAAACCAAAGAAACACTGTCTCTCAAGTGTGCACCTGGGTAAGGGACCGAAAGGAGCAGGCCCTTTTGTGAATGGGTCCACTATTCCCCACACTGAAGCAGCGTTACCCACATGAAGGGAATTCTTACTCTAGTTGGTTTTCATTTAAATACCCTCTGACCTTTACATTTTCCTTCCCATGGATCACCTTTGTTTCCCAAGTTCCACTCAGTGAAGTCATGAGGTAATATGGTTCTGATACACAACCCCACCCCTTAAAAAAACTTAGCAGTTCAGCACTATGTGAAGTAACTTATTTGAAATAAACAATTTCATAGCTTGGCTTTTAAAAGTAGCAGTGTTACTGGATGAAGCAAGGAATTGGCATTAGGCAGCCAACCCCCTCTCCCCATCCTACACACCCTGAAACTTGGGACCAAATCTGGCCATAAATATTCCTGGGAAAGACCCTGTGTCATGAGGGTCTAGAAACAGTGAATTGGGGGTGGTGGGGAAAGGAAAACAGGCAACTTGATGGAGTCAGACTTTGGCAGAGATGGTTGAACAGCACATCATGCACACAAACCGTCACAGACAGGCATGCCAAACCCACCAGCACAAACTACTTACTTCAAGAACCTGCTGCTCAATACCAGTGGGAATTCCAAGGGAAGGGAAGAAGGAAGGGAGTGAGAGCCAGGAGAAAAGAGAAGATATTGACAGACTTTAGGAAAAACATCTTCATGTCATTTATGAAGCAGGAGAGCAGCCATCTGGGCCTCTTGGGCCTGACCACGCTGGCTGGTTCCTTCACCACAGTTGGGGTGCACGATCATGTGGCGCTAGACCGTCCCTCAAAGTGTGACTCAGCCAAAGCGCTGCTGTTCGGACACTTGGCTGAGGGGCCCTGGGAGCAGATTAGGTGGAAGTCTCCTCAGGAGAGAGCCCCCATTTGGGCTGGTGATATGACCCCTCCCCTCTCCTCCCCACAACTGGATTCTCACAGTATTGTCCCGAGTGCTACTTTTTTTCCCCCTCTGGCCCACTCAGGCCATAGACCCTGCCTGCCCTCTCATATACTTTCAATAACATTACTTTCTTCCGAACACCACACACAGTGCTTTCCACGTATTAACTCATCAGATCCTCACAACAACCCTATGAAGTAGACACTTCTATTAATCTCAGTTTATAGGTGAGAATAATAGGCCCTATTAAGATGGACTGAACTGGACCCAAATGGAATGGAGGAAGGGAGGATTCCCTTTCCAACCTTCTATTTAGGATTGGCATGGATGTTCTTTGAGGGATCAACATATTCAGTAAAAAGTAGGGCATTCATAATTGCAACACACTCAGCAGTAACTCTGAGCAACCTTATTTTTCTAGACAACAGGCTACCCGG
Source organism: Balaenoptera acutorostrata (assembly GCF_949987535.1). Taxonomy (NCBI): domain Eukaryota; kingdom Metazoa; phylum Chordata; class Mammalia; order Artiodactyla; family Balaenopteridae; genus Balaenoptera; species Balaenoptera acutorostrata. The sequence continues at coordinate 76,960,318 of NC_080076.1, forward strand.
AGGAACATGGTCAAGTGTTCCCCATTCAGTTTCTCACAGGTATGTCTCCCTAGAGATTTTAGATAGAGCAGGTTTTTGTTCAGAGGGCTCCTTGTCTAAAAGACCTGGCACGGCACCTCCAATGAGAAAAGCACTTCCATCCAAGCACTGCTGCACGGGGAGGCTCACCTCGGCCTGAAGGCTTTCGAGTCGGATGATGTGCTGGTTGGTTGATGAGTTTTTCTCCCGAAAGTCTTCTCTGAGGGCATGGACTTGCATGGATAGCTGTCTCTCAACTTCTGATGCCTGCAAGCAGAAGAGACCATAGAGCTGATTTAGAGGTTGTACAAAAGAGGCCTGATTTGCCTTTCATTTCTCAAGCATCTCTTTGCAACTCTATTCTACAAGTACACGATGAGAAACTGGTTTCCCATCCCTGGTCCCTTTGTTCCCTCACACCCAAACAAGACTAACCCCTATCCCTACCTCCACCATGAATGACTCTGTCTAGGTCTAAGACCACTTTGCTGATCAGAGGAAACAGGCCTAGAAAGTTGTAAGTTCTCAAATGTTAGTTATCATCATTATGATTCTGCACACAGCAGAAGCTCAGCAAACATCTAAATTGAGAGACATTCTCAGTATTTTACATGGAAGAATAAGACTGATATACCTAATACCTTAGAAATTCCTTTATTTCTCCCATACATTTCCTTAGTGGGGCCCAGGCAAATCATCTCTGTCTGTATTTCTTACTTACAGTCAACATGGGTACTATTTAAAATACCCTGTCATGTCTGTCAAGATTTTTGCTGTTCATTCCTCAAGGAACTTTCGATTCTCTGGGGAGTGCTGGCTGAGGTGCTCGTTTCCCACCCTTATCCATTTATTCTCTAATGCTGAAACACAGCAAACACCAAATACCATTCGGTGTGTCAGGACCTTCTCTTGAATATGCAGGAGAGTACTTTGAAAGAATGCACCCTTGGAAAGATATGAACTCAGTCATCCTCCGGAGGGCCCAGCCCAGCCCCCACTGAGGAAAGCCCTGAACCCTGCCCTGTGGAGGAGAGCCACAGGACAGGTTAAGTAACTGCCTCAGTGCTTTTCTGAGGCCAAATAGGGTCAGTAAGCTTTATGCGTTCTCAGGAAAGATCACGGTGTGCAGAAATGGTTGGGAAAGGCTTTCAGAGGAGGTGGGGTGGTAATAATGTTGAAATGGTAGGCTAGTTGTTCAATGAGGCTCTTACAGTAATGGTTATACGTTCAATAGCTCCTTTTAACTTCAAGTGCTGTATAATCAATTGTCCATCTTTTTTTGGTTCCATAGATTCAACAAACGTGCCCCCCGCCCCAGACTACAGAGCCACAAAAATCAACCTCTAGTGCTAATTTTTAAACAATTACAAAACATACAACAAAAGAAAATCAAAACATCTCTTTTTCTTCCTTATTCTAAATTTAATTTTAGACACTACCAGCTTGTTTCTTAATCACTCAGAAACACAATATTAGTCATCCTTGCCTAAAAATAAAATTAGTATTATTTATTGAGTACTTCACTATGTGCCAAGAACTGTGCTAAATGCTTTACCTCAATTGTCACAACCAAAGTAGGGCCTGTCACCCTCAACTTACTACCAAGGCAACAGGCTCAGGGAAGTGAGGGAACTTGCCCCATATTTTAGTGAATGACACCATCAGAATGGTAAACTTTGGGTTGTCTTACTCCGAAATTTGGACTGCAATACTGCCTTCTTACACAGTATCTTGAAATAGTTTTTCCTATTTCTATCACTCACTATTGAAACCAACTTCATGAGTCCCATTTAGAAAGGCTGTTTTTCTTTCTTTTCTTCTTCTTCTTTTTTTAATACTAAGCAATTTTATTTATGACTTGAAATTTCTTCAAATAGAATTTAGGGTCCATAAGGAAAATTTCCTCTTATAAATGCTGCAGTTCGATTGCCTATACTGAATTCAGTTGACTATCAGGGTTTCAAATATGTTCAGATTACAAAGCACTGGGTAATTCAGGCAGCTGACCTCATTCTGAGCATCACTGCCTTGACATGAATCATGAGACAACCAAAGAGATGCACTGAGGGCTACAAATCTAGCCCAGGTGGTATCAGAAATGCTCCTGTAGACAGTCTCCTCTCCAAGTGATCTTCCTAGAAATAAAATTTGTCTCTTCCCTCCAGGAAGCATGACACCAAAGTCTCAGCTCCTAACCACTATGTTATAATGTTTCCTTTAATTGTCTGACTCCTCAGATGTGCCCAAGGATATACTGTTCACAAAGACTTCTAACCTACAGCTCTCATATGAATCTCCAACAGCCCTAAGAAGCAGGAATTGATGGCCTCATTTTTCAGACAAGGAGGTGGAGGCTGAGAGGAGTGGCACTGCCCTGGTCTTCAGCCTCCCGGTTCTGTGCTCTCCCACCACACCATGGCTACCTCCAGCCAGGTGGCCAGTCATTTGTCTGTGACGGTGATGGAGGGGAATGGATCAATCAGACATATAAGTACCATCTGCAAGGAGCTAATGCACCTTCCAAAGTATATTATTTCCTTCTTTTTCAGAGATGGAAACTGGCTCAGATACTTAGACCTGACTACCAGAATGAATATTAGCTATTTCTGCACATAAATAATAATCCCTGAAGTTTGACATAACTCTAATGTTCTAAATGCTTTCTGAACAAAGTATCAGAAAGGTTACAAAGCCAATTTTAGTTCTATAGTGGATTTCAGAGCTTCTTTGAAGTTCTTCAAGTAGGAGAGTAAGCCAGAATAACAGTGGTCTTTCTGAAGAGATCTGCTCTGCTCCTGAGAGGAGGGATATATGATGAAAGGAAAAAAAAGTTAAGGGTCAGATGGTCAGGGTTAAGAGTTCCTGTCCTACCATAGATATGGGTATGAGTTATATGAGTCATTTAACCTCTTTGAGTCTCACTTTCCCAATTTATAGACATATTCCTCCTTTACATTGTAACACAAAAAGGGCAGGTTTGAAGGTATGCCCATTTCCCTATTTGTAATTCAGGACTTCGTGGGATTGAGTCTAATCACTGAAGTGTAGGGAAATAAAGAAAGGAAAGAAATATCGCATTGCTACAAGTTTAGGGCAACTAGGATCAGTTGTTTGTTTTTTAAAAAAACTCAGGTACTGAGAACACCATGTGTATGTTATAAGGAGCTGTCATACACACAAGTCCACTGAGAACAGCCTGTTAGGTGACTTGGCCAACATCATGAAGGTCAAGCTAAAAAATATAGGGAAATACAGAAATATTTGGCAGCCATACCTTTCAGTTCTGTTCTCCTGGTGGCCTTGCAAAGATAAGCTATTTAATATCCAGGAGCCATACCTCTCTTGGAGATAAAAAACTTTCTCCTTCTAGGTTTAGGGCAGCTAGTCATGGCCCTGGGAACTTTTTTGGTGGTGGTGAGGTTATATTAATTATATATTAATTCATTTTGAAAGCAGAAAATGACAGGCATGGGACTTACAGTTTACTTCTCAAAATGATGAGTTTTGGCTACCATGCCTGATTAAGCAGCCAGTAACAGCTGTGGCAAAACTGTGGCAGAGAATGACATCTATAATCATAGGTGAATATAAAAAAAGATGGTATGCTTTTAGCTCAGGTATTCTTTTATTCTTAAACTCTTAAATTTTTTTTAATAATAAGAGTAACAGGTGACTTCCCTGGTGGTCCAGTGGCTAAGACTCCGTGCTCCCAGTGCAGGAGGCCTGGGTTCGATCCCTGGTCGGGGAACTAGATCCCACATGCATGCCACAACTAAAGAGTTCACATGCTGCAACTAAGAGCCCAGTCTGCATGCTGCAACTAAGAAGTCCACATGCTGCAACTAAGACCTGGCGCAGCCTAAATAAATAAATAAATATTAAAAAAAAAAAAAAAGAGCAACAAATGTTTAGAGTAAAACAAATTAAGACAAACTGAAGGACTGAAATGAAAGTTTAAGTCTCCACTTATTCCTAATCAGCAGTACCACTCTCTAGTGATATATCTAATATCATCCATATTAGAGATACTTCTTGTGAGTCTTTGTAGAAATTTTCTATTCATATCTATCTATCTAAAACATTACTAAAATTTTGGCTTTAAAAATACATATAGGGTTTCCCTGGTGGCGCAGTGGTTGAGAATCTGCCTGCCAATGCAGGGGACGCGGGCTCGAGCCCTGGTCTGGGAAGATCCCACATGCCGCGGAGCAGCTGGGCCCGTGAGCCACAACTACTGAGCCTGCGCGTCTGGAGCCTGTACTCCGCAACAGGAGAGGCCGCAATAGTGAGAGGCCCGCGCACCGCAATGAAGAGTGGCCCCCGCTTGCCGCAACTAGAGAAAGCCCTTGCACAGAAACGAAGACCCAACACAGCTAAAAGTAAATAAATAAATAAATAATTAAAAAAAATACATATAGTGTTTTAACATCTTTCTATGTCAATCTGTAAATCTACCTTATTCTTTTTAACAGTTATCTGGCATTTAGTTATATGAATATACCATAATTTATTTAACTAGTCCCTGCTTATGAGCATTTATAGAGTACTTCAATTCTTTGCTATTATAAACAGTGCTTCCAAAAAATATCCTTGCTAATCAATCTTTGTACTTGTGGGAGAATACCCTATAAGTGAATAAATTCCTATAAGTGGAATTACTAGATAAAAGGAATGCATATTCATTTTTTTTTTTTTTTTTTTTTTTTTTTTTAAAATCAAGTTCCTGCCCTTCCCAGGGCTTATCTTTTTTTTTTTTTTTTTTTAAGGATTTTCTTATTTATTTATTTATTTATTTATTTATTTATTTATTTTTGGCTGTGTTGGGTCTTCGGTTCGTGCGAGGGCTTTCTCCAGTTGCGGCAAGCGGGGGCCACTCTTCATCGCGGTGCGGGGACCGCTCTTCATCGCGGTGCGCGGGCCTTTCTCTATCGCGGCCCCTCCCGTCGCGGGGCACAGGCTCCAGACGCGCAGGCTCAGCAATTGTGGCTCACGGGCCCAGCTGCTCCGTGGCATGTGGGATCTTCCCAGACCAGGGCTCGAACCCGTGTCCCCTGCATTAGCAGGCGGATTCTTAACCACTGCGCCACCAGGGAAGCCCCATATTCATTTTTATAGGCACTGCCAAACTGTCCTCCAAAAATGTTGGCTCAATTTACTGTACCCCTACTGACAGAGTATAAATATGCCTGCTTCCTAATACCTTGCCACCACTGGGTATTATGAAGTGTTTTAATCTTTAGATACTTATTTGTAATGTTCTCAAAAACATCTCTTTTACTTTCATTGCATAAAGATTGAATAAAGAAAACAAGACATTCAAGAAATAACTCTAGTTCTGTTAAAGAATGCTGGAAAGTTTAACACATACATTTCTTGAACTACCTGAAATGAACTACTTTTATAATCTGAGTGCTCGGGTAATTATTTATTATTTAATTAATCCTCAAATTGGCAAAAAAAAACCTGACAGTGTGTTCCTTCTGCCCAATATGCTTGATTTGGTCAAGTACCATCTAGGACAGATTACTTTCTCTCCACTGAGCAGAGCTGTTCCATGATTACTTTTCTTATTGACATGATTAGCAACATAAGAATATTTCACTAAACTGTAACATTTTAAATTTGTTTAAACTGGCCAAAGTAGAACTGTTAACTATATACTTTTTTAAAATTTTATTTTTATTTTTGGCTGCATTGGGTCTTCATTGCTGTGTGTGGGCTTTCTCTAGTTGTGGCAAGCAGGGGCTACTCTTTGTTGTGGTGCGCGGGCTTCTCATTGAGGTGGCTTCTCTTGCTACAGAGCATGGGCTCTAGGTGCGTGGGCTTCAGTAGTTGCAGCATGTGGGCTCATTAGTTGCAGCCCTCGGGCTCAGTAGACGCGGGAGCGCATGGGCTTCAGCAGTTGTGGCACACAGGCTTAGTTGCTCCACGGCATGTGGGATCTTCCCGGACCAGGGATCGAACCCGTGTCCCCTGCACTGGCAGGCAGATTCTTAACCACTGTGCCACCAGAGGAGTACCAACTATATACTTTCTTGTTAAATGGAGGCAAGGAAGTTGCATTAGTTACACATGAGCATCCATTTAACTTATTTGTGAAAAGAAAAAAAATGAGCCAATTAACTTAGAAATTATAGTAGGAGAGATCTACCATTTTATTTTTATTTTTTAATTGAAGTATGATTGATTTACAGTATGTGTTATTCAGTTGTACAGCAAAGAGATTCAGTTATACACACACACACACATTCTTTTTCAGATTCTTTTCCACTATAGGTTATTACAAGATATTGAATATAGTTTCCTGTGCTATGCAGTAAGTCCTTGTTGTTTATTTTATATATAATAGTGTGGATCTATTAATCCCATAAGTTTGTTTTCTATGTCTGTGAGTTTGTTTCTATTTTTGTAAATAAGTTCATTTGTATTATTTCTTTAGATTCCACATATAAGTGATATCATGTATTTGTTTTCCTCTGACTTTCTTCACTTAGTAAGATAATCTCTAGGTCCATCCATGTTGCTGCAAAATACAATATTCCATTCATTTTTATGGTTGAGTAATATTCCATTTGTGTGTGTGTGTGTGTGTGTGTGTGTGTATTGCACAGCTTCTTTATCCATTCAGCTGTTGATGGACATTTAGGGTTGCTTCTATGACTTGGCTATTGTAAATAGTGCTGCTTTGAACACTGGGGTGCATGTATCTTTTTGAATTAGAGTTTTCATCTTTTCTGAATATAAGTCCAGGACTGGGATTGCTGGATCATATGATAACTCTATTTTTAGTTTTTTATGGAACCTCCATATTGTTCTCCATAGTGGCTGCCCCAATTTACATTCCCACCATCAGTACAGGAGGGTTCCCTTTTCTCCACACCTTCTCCAGCACTTACTATTTGTAGACATTTTGATGATGGCCATTCTGACGGGTGTTTGGTGGTACTTCATTATAGTTTTGATTTGCATTTCTCTAATAATTAGTGATGTTGCGCATTTTTTCAAGTGCCTGTTGCCCATTTGTATGTCTTCTTTGGAGAAATGTTTATTTAGGTCTTCCGCCCATTTTTTGATTAGGTTGTTTGCTTTGTTTTCTTTTTCTTTTTTTGATATTAAGCTGTATGAGCTGTTTGTATATCTTGGAAATTAAGCCCTGTTAGTTGAATCATTTGCAAATATTTTCTCCCAGTCCGTACGTTATCCTTTTTGTTTTTTGTTTCTTTTTGGGTCGCAGCACGCGGCACACAGGATCTTAGCTGCCTGACCAGGGATCAATCCCGCCGCACCCCCTACAGTGGAAGCACATAGTCCTAACCACTGGGCTGCCAGGGAAGTCCCTATTTTTCAATTTTCAGTTTCTGTAACAGAACCCCAGAATATGGGTTTGTTTTGAAAATACATTTTGTTGATTTTCCCCCAATCTTTCTACATGTGTATGTATGTGTGTATGTACAATTACCCACGATCATATTACTCATATAGATTTTTCCATTTTTCACTTAGCATGGTACCAGAAACATTTCCATGTTATTTATTATTACACTTCTTAATCGTCACTTTAAGTGATTGCATAATATTCCATCAAGTAGATATGTTATGATTTCCTTTACCATTCCCTTATTGTTAGGCATCTGGGATTTTCCCATATTTTGCAATTATAATGAATACGTGTCACCTTGGTGGTGGCAGCAGAACTTTACTACTAGTAGAAGTGGAATAGAAAACCTAAGTTTTCCAGTAGAATGGAAAAACTGAGTCAGAAAAGTAGATGATTATACTTTAGAATAGAAAATTTACACTAATTTGAACCGAAAATGGGTTTATGATTAGCCTTTGCTTAACTGGAAAATCCAATTAACCTGAAGTCTGTATTTTCTTACTTTCAAGGTCTTATAGTTAAAAACTTTCAAATTTGGTAATAGGTGCCATGAGCCTACTGATAGTAAAAAGGAGGCTTATCATGTAATATGCTATCTTGATTATTTATAGTAATAAAAGCAATAGCCATCTACTAGATGGTAAGTAAATGCAAAAATGTATGATAGCCTTTTGTTCTCACTAGGCTTTAGTATGCCAATTCCTCCCAAAGCCTTTCAAAAATAAAACTCAGAAGTTAAGTTTGTTTTGTATTTATATTTTACTTAATATATAAAGATAGTAAGATTTTCACCAATACCTTTCCAAAGAGGAGGTTTCATTTCTGGTAATACGGTGGGCTAGGTTATTTGGACTGACCTTCCTACTGAAAACAGCTAAAAATACTGGATAAAGTGGAAAAGATTTCTTAAAAGCATCAAAGAGCTGACAAGATAGTGACAGAGTCACATTAATATTTCACATATGCAAATTATTACAACCAACCAATGGAACACAAACAGTAACAAATAAACCTAACTACACCACAAATAATAGCATAACCACAACTGTAGGGGGCCAAGAAGAAAATAACTTACTTAAATAGCTTTGGAAAACAGTCTTTTGACTGTATACTGTAAGGTTCAGGGAAAAAAGAACTCTACAGAGCTACTGAACTGTAGTTAAATAAACTTGTTTCTCACGGATGTATGGTTTAGCAATTCTAACATTACTGTAGTGTTTAACAGAATTGAACAAATAAGTAAATGTACCATGGATAATGAGAACCGGGTTCTCTTGTGGAAAAAAAAGGAACAAGTAAGGGAAGAGGGAAGGCTAACATGAACTCTGTGGTACTGGACTAGAACTGGAGACATCAGAAAGAATTTATGGTTTTTAATACATATATAAATGGAGAGATTGAGAAATGATTATAGATATCTGTTTATGAATGTGTTAGCATTTACACACTTATTTCCTAATTCTGTCTTCTGAGAGGGCCTAAAAGTAAGACATTCTACTGCTCACATTGGTTTCTATATACCAATCTCTAATAAATGAACTAAAGCTCCTTGGAGAAATGGCTTGTTCCAGGGTTGGGGAAGGAAAAATACAAGATGAGCCTGGAACATCTTGTGATGCCAGAAAGAAAGGAAGTGCTCCAAAAATGATGGAGGTACACTGAATGGACATAGGAGTCAACTCGAAGGAGCTCCCAATGGCTAAGGCTGGGACCATATGATCAATAAAACAAATAATGACAGCAATGGATTATAATGCGTAGAATAAAATAAATATTCATGAATCTGCAATGATAAGTAAATAATTGGATAAATTAATTAATAAGGGAAGAGAGGCAGCTCTTCCTTACAGAAGAATTCCAATTAATAAATGTAGAAGGACCATTGGAGACAGAAAATCACCATTAGGCAAGCATCACAGTAATAACTGTTTCAGGCAAGAGCTAGAGGATGGGGACTTTCTTGGTGGTCCAGTGGCTAAGACTCCATGCTCCCAATGCTGGGGGCCCAGGTTCAATCCCTAGTCAGGGAACTAGATCCCACATGCCGCAACTAAGAGTTCGCATGCTGCAACTGAGACCCGGCTCAGCCAAATAAATAAATAAATAAATACACACACAAAAAAAGAGCTAGAGGATGAATGCTAATAACTGGTGGGCAAAAGTCTGACAAGAAACAGGATATTTATATGGTCTCAAAGTATCTCCCCGTAAGACTTATTGATTACAAAGAGGAAAAGAGTAACTTCACAGTGGAGAAGCCTGGCAGATACTACCTTAGCCAAGTGGTAGAAGTTAATATCACCAGTAAAAAGAATATATATATCAACACCTCATGTCCTCAATATGAAACACAGAGAAGGGCACAACTGCATTTCTGTGCTATTGCTGCAAAATTGCATAACCTAATTTAATCATGGCAAAACATTAGACAAATCCAAATTGAGGGACCTTCTATAAAACAATTCATCATTACTCTTCAAAAGTACCAACTTCAGGAAAAACAAACCAACACTGAAGAACTGTCAGGGATTGCAGGAGACAAAATAAACATGACAACTAAATATGGGAGGTTGAGCTGGATCCTGGGCCAAAAAAAGGATGCTGGTGGGAAAATTGGCAAAATTCCAGTAGGTATGTAGATTAGTTAATATTGCCTCAATGTTAATTTATTGGTTTTGATAACTGTACTATGGTTACGTAAGATGTTAGTATTAGGGGAAAACAGAAGAAGGGTATATGAGAATATCTATTTTTTTCCCTAACTTCCTTATAAGGCTAACATTATTTAAAAAAAAAAAATACCGCATTGGTAGTGCCATTAGACACTTGGCAGGAGAAAACAAGTCATCTCTGAAGGATGGTAACTTCATCCAAAGATCAAATAATTTCCATAAATAATTTTCTAATAAAAATAAGCAGATTATAGTAAAACAAAAACAAAAATACCCATAGAAACAGAGACTCATGAGCAAGAACCAGCACAAACAACAACAGAAACATTCATAATGACTTCAGATCCTAGAATTATCAGATATAGATTATAAGACAAGTGTGATTATGTTTAGATAAATAAAAGACATGATTAAAAATATCTCTGTGGGGCTTCCCTGGTGGCAGAGTGGTTAAGAATCTGCCTGCCAATGCAGGGAACACGGGTTCGAGCCTTGGTCTGGGAAGATCCCACATGCCACGGAGCAACTAAGCCCGTGAGCCACAAGTACTGAGCCTGCGCATCTGGAGCCTGTGCTCCGCAATGGGAGAGGCCGCGACAGTGAGAGACCCGCGCATGGCGATGAAGAGTGGCCCCCGCTCGCCACAACTGGAGAAAGCCCTCGCACAGAAACGAAGACCCAAAACAGCAAAAAATAAATAAATAAATAAATAAATTAAAAAAAAACAAAAACTCTGTGGAACAGAAAAATATAAAATACAACTGACCAGACTGAAAATGACACAAGATGTCTAGCAATAAAAAACAATCCTTTGAGTTCACATAGCACCCTGGACACACACCTCTAGCAAAGCACGTATTACATTTTATTACAGTTATCCATTTGCATCCTTCTCCCTCACCACATTTTATGATTTTTAAGGTGAGGGGTGACTGAGTCTAATTCATTTTTGTATTCCCAGTGGACAGTACAATGCCTGGCATATGATAAGTATGCAAAAAATGTCTGAACTGAACTGAACTAAGTATCTTTCATGGCTGACAGAAACTGCCCTTGAGCAATTAAAAGAATCAAGTCTAAATGTATAGTAGTATAGCTACTATAGGATGAAAAAAAACAAAAGTAAAAATCTCCAAAGAACTAGAGTAGACACACAGACCCCCAAATTTAAGTCAAAATGTTAACAAAAGTTTATTAAGTTTTTACTGTGTGGCCAGATTTATGCTATGAACTAGGGATACAATAGTGAGGAAGACAGATCTGGTCTCTACTTCAGGTTCTAAAAATGTCAGAGCTGGACCTTACTAGAAAAAACAAACCAGTTATTTGAACTCCCTCATTGCACAGATAAGGAAACTGAGGCCCAGAAGGGATGCATAAGGGTCACATAACGAGTAACTGAAAGGTAAACAAATGAGATACCAATTTAGGGAGAATGACTGAAAAGAATGGAAAAACAAATCACAAAAAACAGGGACTTAAAATTTTAATAGCAATGCAGTTGATAGAGAAGGTTAGAGAATGAGAAAACAAAACCAAACCTGAGACATAGTAAGTAGAGTACTGATGCTTGCAAATATTCAAAGAAAAACATTTTCTTTTCCTGGTCTCTCATCTTGGGTTTCAACTAGATTAACTATTTTAATCTCTCTCCTGCTAGACTTTGAGCCCTAGTATCCACATTATTTAGTACATCACTGGTGCTTAAAACATATTTGGAGAATGAATGGTTTATGTTTTATCAGAAAGTCAGTTTTCCTGTCAAGTTCTATTTTTCACTTTAGAATACAGAGTATCCTCTCTAGACTTTGCAAAGTACTACTTTACTACCAAGCCAAAGCAAACACAGAAACAAACACCTAACAATTCCTTCGAGTGAAAAATTTAAGATTTTAACAAAATGAAGATAAGTTTCATATTGATCAAGCTTTTCATTTTATTTTAGCTTAATGGGAATCTGTTTTTCTGAACAACCCAAAGTTCCATGCCTGTTACAGGTAGACATTTGCCCATCTAATCCATGTTGGGTTATTGGGTTCTTGTAAGTTTATGCTGTTACATGATAATGGTGTGGCTATGGACATCTGCTGTACTACTTTACTAATTAATACTATCTTAGTTCAGATATGTGATGCAGACAGATGAAACTCACTTTGTACCCAAGATTTATGTAGAAGGATGTTCACTGCACAATTGTTTGCAATAGTAAAAGACTGGAGGCAACCAAAGTGTCCACTGTTAGCAGATTGGATGTATCAGTGCAATGGAATGCTATATACATCTACCTGCACTAATATGACAGGTGAGAATTCTACCACTGAATCACCCATGCACTGATTACTTGCATTAATATGGAAAGATTTCAACAATGTAATATAAAGTGAAAAGAAAACAGCATATTTGATCCTATTTACCTAAGATTACGTGTATATGTTTATTTAAGTGCACACATGCATAGAAGGCCTGGAAGGCTGTTCATCAAAATGCTATCAGTGATTATCTTTAGAGGATGAGATTCCTAGTGATGTTCATTTTGGAAAAAAATTTGTCATAAAGTTTGAATATTCTATAGTAGTATGCATTATCTTAATAATTAGGGAAAATAAAGTTATTTTATTTAAAAATACGTAAATTCATAAGATATCAACCTAGGGAGAAAGGTGAAAGAAAAAAAATTAATATCAAATAAAGATCAGAAATTTTAGTAATAATGAGGCTGGGGAGAGTGATACAACAATCACAACAAACCTCAGACAGCATAAGCTTAGAAAGACTGAGGGGGAAGAGAAGTTATTATTATTATTTTTTAAACTTTTAAAGTTCGAAAACTTAGTTTCATGTCCCTATGAGGTATATAAAAAATACAAGACACAATCTCCATCCTCAAGTAGCTGAAGGAGAATGAGATGAACACTCACGAAGAAGCCAATATAAGGTACAGAATAAATATTTGTACATACTGACAGGTAGTATGAGAAATGCACAAATAGCTCAAGACAAAATATGGTAGATGTCTTAAGAGAAGGAACAACAAAGAATATAGCTGTGTGATCTTGAGAAAACTATACAACCACTATACCTCAGTTTCCTCATCTGAAAAAATGGTGATTAAAAGATCTACCTTAACAGTTATGCCAGCATTAAAATGAAATAATGTTAGGGAACCGTGGACCGGAACCGTCCGCCCTGGCCAGGCATGAAAATAACTGCTTGCATAAGTTGTCTCACAAGAGAAGGTCCCAATAGGGAACAAGGAACTGACAAACTGCCGCCAACCAGAAGAATCAGGAGGGGCCGAAAAGAGGGAGGAGATGCCAGCCCATAATATATCCTGCCAACCTCCCAGAAACACTCACGCTGGAATCCATACTGACTGAGAGATGTGCATGCCACCAGGAAAAGCCCTGAGCCAGACCAAACATGGGCATGAGCAAAACGACTGGGCAGAGGCAACCCGGAAATTAACCCCCATCTCCACAAAACCCAAGACTGCGAGCCACGACGAGGCAGAGCAGTTCTCCTGGGTTCCCTTACCCCGCTGCTCTCCGCTTGAGCGCCGCTTTTCAATAAAGTCTTTTGCTTCATCAGCACGTGTGGCTCCTCGGACAATTCATTTCTGAGTGTTAGACAAGAGCCCCTCTTGGGCCCTTGAAGGGGTCCCTCTCTGGTAACAATAATGTAGATAAAATGTTTAGCACAGACTAAATATGTAATATGTTATAGCTATTACTATTATTTATGATAAAGTGAAAACTCCAAATAGAATACTGACATTTGCTCAAAGGAAAACATGCAATTTGAAAGTTGAAACCTCAGAGACTATCTGGCTCTAACCCCTAATTTGGTGGCTGATGAAACTGAGGCATGGGTCAACAAAGTGAGGCCTTTGATATGATTTGCGTGAGCGAAAGTAAGGTCCTGCCTAAGATCACACAGCTAGTTGGCACTTGACTACTATTTTCAGTTTCTTTCCATTTCAATACCATTATTTTTCTTTCAGACAAAAACAAACAGTCACATATTGGATGATTTTCAGGGATGCCAAAAACTCATCCCCTAGAATGAGGACAGTCTGATGCCATTAGCAATGTTTATTACTCATGGGAGGGAATGCCTGCTTATATGAGATATGTGGAAAGCTGCTCTTTGACATTTAGAAAGTGTACGCCCACCAGATAGGGGCCATGTCTAATTTTGTTTTATTTGAAAGAACTTTAAAATTAGAGCACAATAACAGTTTTATTATCATCCTTTTCATCATTATCACAAACGTAATCCCTCAGCATCAAAGACCTTAATGGAAAAAGAAAAAAAGGAGAAATGTTAATCCACTTTTGTTTCTGGAGGAGGGCCATTATTCAATGTCAGATCCCTACTGCTAGTTTAAAAAAAATATTTCAGAAGAAGTCAGAGAGAATAGATTTTTAAATTTTTATTTTTAAATGTTCTATGAGGACTCATATAATAAAACAGGCCCTAGATATTGCCAATATACTGTATTCATAATCAAAGCTTTTGATTCATGTAGTCTTTTTTTTTTCTTTTCTTTTTTAAACCAAAATGACACAATACTCTGTGTTCACTCGATGGCCTGGCACTTTGCACTAACTCCAACATGGATAAAACACTTGCTTTCTATGCTTTTAATTGAGGATACAGAGATGAATAAAACTCAACTCTTGCGGGAAAACTGTCTTCCAAATTCAGGCTCTGAAAAGAACATGGTCTTTCTTCTCTACCAGTTACGGCATTGTGTAACCTCAGGCAAAACTGCAGGACTCTTTGTGCCTTCGTTTCCTCACTTGTAAAATGAGGATAAAGTGGTAACTGCCTCAAAAGGCAGTTGTGAGCATGAGATAAATTAATCTATGTAAAGTGCTGAGAAGAGTGCCTGGTGCACAGTAAGTACTGCATGTGCGAGCTGTTCTGTTGCTACTATTGTCTGCATCACTATTAATGCTCTAATAACCTCAAATATCAACTGGATTGAAGACCTGATGTTCAAGTCATTGGCCCAGAAAGTCTAAAAGATTAAATACAAAAGAGGGCAGATCTTAAAGAGCCTAAGAAAATTTGGCATAGAGATTGATTGGAGAGAATGACAGCCCTCACTGAGGCCGAGATGCAGGGAATCTAGGCACTCTCTTTTATCCATGGATGTGGTGTGGTGATCATAGAGAAACCTTGAAAGGTCTCAGGGGTAAAAAAGGGGAGTGGATATGGAAATGTAGCCAAGCTAAAAGAATTACTATCCAGTTAAACTGAGGAACTGCATTGTCTGCAAGCACATGTCTGTCTTGGAATAGGCCTCCCTGTTCCCTCAGGGTTGAAAATACCAAAAGCACTGCAAACTTCCCAGAATTCGAAATGTTTATGCTTTCAAAAGATTACATGGAGATACCTGGAAAAGAAACTGAGAACCTTTTCATAATAAACAGGAAGGCTGAGGGGGAAGACAGATACTTTGAATGACATTCTACTTAAATTTTAATTTAGGTCAGTGATGGGAATGGGTTGGGTAAGTAGACACTTAGGAGTCCTTCACAAGAAGACAAATGGTGTTGTCCTAGGGACACACTCAGGATTCCCTCAGAAAATAACTGTCACAGCTAATCCTAATAAAGAAAGAAAATTCTAGTATTATTAATGTTTTTTATTTCTTTTGGTCATATGGCTCACCCGGGGACTCATCTAGACCTTAAAAAAGGTTGGAATGTTCAAATGTTCCTGTTTGGAGGTGGAGAAGGGTTAAGGAAAATTTGCTTTCCAAACTGGTGGTCAATTTCTTCTTCCCACCACCATAAAAACAAAACTATTAATCAAATTATGCTTTTTTCTTTTTTCCCTGTACATGCCTCTATGATTTTGCTTATGGTGTGCTCCCTTCTTGGAATATCTTTCCCTGAAAATTTTCACCTGATAAATTCTTAACCTTAATAAGGCCCAGTTCAGAGGTGACACCTGTATCGCTTTTATAATCTCCTAGGGTAAAATGACTACATTATTTGCAGTCCTGTAATAATACTCTATTTTGAGTATTACATACTCTATTCTGTTTATTTGTTTACTACAGTCTGTTCTGTTTACTTGTTTACATGTGTGTTTTCTCTCTTACACTGTGAAGAACTTAAGAACAGGAATTGGAACTCATATTAATCTTTGCTTAAAAACGTATACAGCACATAGTAGGTGCTCAAATGTTTACTTTATGAGATAAAATCTGAACACCTTAAGTACTTTTTGAGATAGTCAAGCTAAGACTGGAGAAAACAGAAGTGGGATTAAGCTAAACCACAGGAGTGTCCCTTTAGCAAATTTCCAGCAGGATCATCAGGTAATTAATGAGATAATTCCCTTTGATTTAAATAGTCCATCCACAGGAAAGGGCATTATTTCCTCCTATAGGTCATCACCACTCAGGCGGATTTACTTACGCTTTGATGTAAATCAGCTATGACTGATCTGCTGATTTGCTGATTGGTTCTTCTACATATACCTTCACTCTGCTTTTGCATGTGGAATCTTTCAATACTCAGAAACCACAACTTCTTCCCCTGTGCCTTCTATAAACCTCACAGAAGTCTTTCTTTTATAAGGTCATTACTGATTGATACAAAATAGATTTGAATGAAATCCTTTTTGGAGCTTGTCATTAAGTAGGCACCCCCAGAAGTATATATATGGAAGTAGGCTTTAAATTCAGATTTATTTGGGACTTCCCTGGTGGCCCAGTGGTTAAGAATCCGCCTTCTAATGCAGGGGACGTGGGTTCAGTCCCTGGTCAGGGAACTAAGATTCCTCCATGCCGCCGCGGGGCAACTAAGCCCACGCTCTAGAGCCCGTGCACCACAACTAGAGAGCCCGTGTGCCACAACTACTGAGCCCACACGCTCTGACACCCACATGCCGCAACTAGAGAAAAGCCTGCGCACTGCAACGAAAGATCCTGCATGCCGCATCTAAGATCCGATGCAGCCAAATAAATATTTAAATTCACATTTATTTTACCCTGAAGAGAAGCCCATGTTCTGTTAGTTTGGGTTGAATGCAACAAACTAAATCTGAGGAAAAGAAAGATAATGAATATTTATTAAGCACTTTCCATGTCCAAGCACTGCTCTAAGTAACACGTTATTTCATTTTATCTTAACAATGCTATGGGATATGTCCTGTTAACATGTTTTGAGGATGAAGAAAGTGAAGCTAAATGAGATTAAGTCACATAGTTGAGGTCATTTAATCAGTAAATGATAGAGCTAGTATTCAAATGCAGGTCTGATCTGAAAGCCAATGAAAATGCCACTCTACAACCACACCCACAGGAAAAGACTCCTCACACCTACCTCTGGTTAGGCTTACCAGCAACAACCAGACCTCCAGTGGGCACTTCTTCCTGAATGCTTTCAGACCGCTTTTGTAACTTATCTCCAGCCCTGACCTCTTCCCTAACTTCAGGCTCCTCTATCTAACTGCCTACTCAACACATCCAGTTGGATAGCTGATGTGCATCTCAAACTCAATGTGTATGAAAACTGAACTCCTCGTTCTAGGGCCCTCCACCCCAACACGCTTTTCCTGTATCTTCCCTTTCTCAGGAGATGGCAACTCCATTCTTAGAAGTCCCACACAAAGGAATTATCACAGATTCCTTTTTTTCCCCCTTCTACCCACATCCAATCCATCTACAAATCCTGTGGGCTGTACCTTTGAAATTTACCTCAGAGGGTTGTTATGAGCATGAATGAGTTGATGCTTATAAAGCTGTTAGAACAGTGCTTGGCATAAGCATTATGAGTATTTATAAAGCAAAAGAAATATCCATCATCCTACCGCTACTTTCTGTCCCCACTTTCCCACCCTAGGTCTGGCCAGTATCATTGTTCACCTAGACTACTGACTGCAGTAAGTCATCACCTAAGTGGTCTCCCTGCTTCCAGCCTTGCTTGTCCTCCTAGAGTCTACTCTCCAAGCAGCAGAGCAATCCTTTAAAAACCCAAGTCATATCATGTCACTGCTCAAAACAAGCTAGAGATTTTCCATCTTACTCAGAATAAAATATAACAAAGTCCTTATCCTTATCATGGCTTATAAGACTCTAAAAGATTCCTGCCCTCACCCGCCCTCACCTCTGATCTGCTCTTTTATCCACTGTGTTCTCTCTGTTCCACTCCTCCTGGCCTCCCGGCTGTCCTCAGCCCTGTCGAGCATACTCTTCATCACCATGAGTGCATTTGCTATCCCGCTGCCTGGAACGCTCTTCCCTTAGATATTCGCAAGGCCTGTTCCCTCACTCATTCGTGTCTCTTCCCAAATGTCATCTCATCAGAGAGGCCTTCTTTGTTCACTTGACCCCTACATGTGTCAATCTCTAGTACCTCCCTGTTTAATTTTAATCTAGAGCACTTATCACACCTGATACTTAGCTTGCTAATTGAGGTATTGCTTCTCTCTCTGCCCCTGACATCAGTTCCAGAAGAGCAGGGGCAGGTCCTTTATTTCGTTTGTCACCATAACCCCAGTACTCAGAACCGTGCCAGGCACATAGTAGACAAATTTGTTGAATACAGGGAAAACGTGTATATAGTCATTCATTTTCAACTTACAGTTGTCTATAACATACTCCTAAAATGTCACAGAGGACAAAACAAATTCTATAAAATCCCCCGTATTACAGGATGAGTTCAGTTTTCAGCAGGAAAATTTTACTTTTAAACATTAAGAATTTTATTTTTAAATCTTTCATTTGAGTAAAACTGACAGACGATGAGTCAAGCCAGTTTTACCTTTGTACCTAATTACTTACCAGTAGTCACAAAACTCTATCAATAGTCACAAAAATATCTATAAATGGGATATAAAAGCCTTTTCCCCCCTCAGACTTACCTTATTGGTTATGTCCATTTTGCAAAAACTATTCAAACAGAATTCAAGCATAATGATATTCCCTTATGGAAAAAAATCCATGGCAAGATTTTTTCTTAAAAATATCTCCCACTAAATGTTCAAACATGGAAATGTGGAAGAACAGGGTTTAGATTTTGGAAACAGCAGCTAAGTGGTTGGGTGATCTCTTATGGGACATCCTACCAGTAAATTTGGGCATTTGTTGATGAAAATACTTCTCACAACTTGCCTTACTAAGATTATATATCATCTGATAGTTGCCATGGAAATAGCAATAATGCTAACAAGGATTAGCCCCATAGGGTTTTACCACTGGGTGCAGAATTATTTTCTGTGACGTCACTGGGGAAGCAATACAGATACTATGTGGGGATAAAAGCTGGTGAGACAAGTAGGGGAGCCCAAACTCTTCCTCCAAATCAGAGCCAATCCATTCCTCACTCTGATAATACCTATACTTCATCATCTAAGTTCTGATCCTCTTTAAACCCTACATCCTCCACAGAGCCTAATAAACCCTAGCTCTCAGTTCTTGCTTCTGTCTCTCATTTCATATTTTTAAAATGGCCTTCATATCAAAATTTAATTATCTAATGATAGCCTCTTACATGGTTCCCCAGATGCAAACTGAATGAACAATCCCTGAGTGCCTATCCTGCACCAGGTACCAGTGCTAAGTGCTGTCACGTGAATTATTTCCTGAAGTCCTCATAATGATACCTGTTAGGCAGGTATTAGTAACACACTATTTAGATGAGGAAACTGAACTTTGGAGAGGTTAAGTTACTTTCCCAGTATAACAAGTTATTTCCTCAAAACAATCACTAGCATTTGACTATAGGCTCCTCAAGGAAAGAGTGGCTCACCTCTTGCCACTTCTCCAGGATTCAGAAAGGGCTTCGCTCACAACAGGCAATCAGTTGACAAAAAATGACTTAAAGAAAACCAACAGTGAAAAAAATAAAAAGAACTATGCTTGGTGTAAGCAAGTGGGGAGGCAAAGACTGCTGGGACTTTTGTTTGTTTTTTTTGTTTTAAGAAATCAAACATACTGAAAGACTTCTAACGATGTCCATTTACTACTTTGAAAAAATATTAATTAAAAGATCTTATATAAAGCTATAACTATGAACATACTGTTTGGTCATAATCAGTTGTGAGATACGTTGCAAGTCATTTGTTATTACTAACAGAGTAATGAAGTAAATATTTCATTTCTTTAGAAAATTTCAATAGTCACAAATTCAAAATGTTCACTCGCTGTATTTTCTTGACTAGAAGAGAAAAGGTATTGTATTATAGTTAGAGCTAGTCCTCTGGGCAAATTAAACATGTGTCTTGATGGAAAAAAGGTTAAGAACCAAAAAGTATTGGGACAGGGATCACCTGTCACAGGACTCCATTCCTAACTAGGTGAACATAAGCAATTCATGTAAGCAATCTGGCCTTGGTCTCCTCAGGCCTTCAAACACATGGGACAAACTAACTCTACCCACAGCCAAACCACCCTTCAGGGGCAATTAGACGTTATTTTGTGTTCTGAGTTGGCATCTGTTCTATTTTCTTGTTTCTCCAAAATGGTGAGGGAGCAAGAGGAGCTTACTGCTTCTGCAAACTGCCTAGTGTGTTGACTTCGTGAAGACAAAACCCATAAGCCTTGAAGTTGACTCAGTTGTCTCCTGAGAAAAATGGAAGGTCAAAGGATGAGTCTCTTTTTAAAAATTCAGATTAAGAAAAATAGAGGGGCTTCCCTGGTGGTGCAATGGTTAAGAATCTGCCTGCCAATGCAGGGGACACAGGTTCAAGCCCTGGTCTGGGAAGATCCCACATGCTGCAGAGCAGCTAAGCCCATGCACCACAACTACTGAGCCTGCGCTCTAGAGCCCGCGAGCCCCAACTACTGAGCCCATGAGCCGCAACTACTGGAGCCGCAAATACTGAAGCCCGTGTGCCTAGAGCCAGTGCTGTGCAACAAGAGAAGCCACCGCAACGAGGAGCCTACACAACGCAACAAAGAGTAGCCCTCGCTTGCCGCAACTAGAGAACGCCCGCGTGCAGCAACGAAGACCCAACACAGCCAAAAATAAATAAATAAAATAATTTTTAAAAAAATTTTAAAAAAAAGAAAAATAGAAATTTATTTTGTAAACTTGGCTACAAAAATGTCTTTATGATTTTAAGCAAAGTAAGTTGTTCCAGGGCTTCCCTGGTGGCGCAGTGGTTAAGAATCCGCCTGCCAATGCAGGGGACATGGGTTCGAGCCCTGGTCCGGGAAGATCCCACATGCCGTGGAGCAACTAAGCCCGTGAGCCATAACTACTGAGCCTGCGCTCTAGAGCCCATGAGCCACAACTACTGAGCCCACGTGCCGCATCTACTGAAGCTCGTGCACTCTAGAGCCCGTGTTCCGCAACAAGAGAAGCCACCGCAATGAGAAGCCCGTGCACCACAACAAAGAGTAGCTCCAGCTTGCCGCAACTAGAGGAAGCCTGCGCGCAGCAATGAAGACCCAACACAGCCAAATAATCAAAATAAATAAATAAATAAATAAACACATGTAAACTTAAAAAAAAAAAAAAGTAAGTTGTTCCAAGTGAATGTCCACTTCTCAGGAAGAGTTAAGAGATTAAAAGCATATCTCACTTTCTCAGCCATTAAGTACATAATGAAAACCCATTTCCGACTTCTCCAATGTGTTGGAAAATTGATTAGTTAATGTCTGCCAAGGCTTTCAAGTATAAAGTGCTATCTCACTGCTAAGCACTATTCTATTCAAATTTGTTTCTGCTTCCTTTCTGTCAACTCCCATGTCTTATCTGGGATGCGATGGTGGAGATTATTAATTAACTGCAGTCTTATAAACCTGAAACTTCTCGGGAGCAAGGAAGCTTAAAAAGATAGAAATGAAAACTTGGGCACTTTCAGACAGAGGCTCATTTAAATGTCAGAATAATTATTCCAAACCAAAAAGAATCCAAATAACCTGTCACCTCAGAGCTCCTAGGTAGAGGAGAAGGTGCTGTAACAATCAAAATGATCATTCATTAATAGACCTTACATATTAAGAGGAAGAGCAAAAATACAAAAAGCAACAATTCCAAATAACATGGTAATCCAATATTCCAACACACAGTTACTGAACATCCACCACAGGCAAGGCAAGATGTTAGGCACTGATTAGGACGCAGCCCTGCTTTCAAGGAAGGACATGAAACAGGTAAATGAACAAACACATTTTACATTTGCTAACGTGAAAGCAACAACATAGAAGCACGCATATTAAAACATTCAATTGATAGAACTTAAGTTCTGGAAAGTGAATCCTCAAAGCATACTGAATCAATGTCTTTATTTATACATTTGTTCATTGATAATTGCTATTTCTATACAATGAGATTCAACAGCTCTAAGCTTTCCTGCCAATCAGCCATATTACTACATAAACCCAAATGAATGGGTATTAGGAAGCATGAAAGAAGTACATTTCCAGATGGACCTAGAGATTATCATACTAAGTGAAAAAAGTCAGACAGAGAAAGACAAATATTATATGACATCACTTATACGTTGAATCTAAAAAATAGTTAAAATGAAATTATTTATAAAACAAAAACAGGGACTTCCCTGGTGGTCCAGTGGTAAAGAATCCGCCTCCCAATGCAGGGAACATGGGTTTGATCCCGGGTGGGGGAACTAAGATCCCACATGCTGCAGGGCAACTAAGCCTGAGCGCCTCAACTATAGAGCCCGTGTGCCGCAAACTACAGAGCCCACGCGTTCTGGAGCCTGTGTGCCACAACTAGAGAAAGAAAACCTGCATGCCACAACTAGAGAGAAGCCCACGCACCACAAAGAAGAGCCCGCGCGCTGCAATGAAAGATCCTGCATGCCTCAACGAAGGTCCCACCTGCCGCAACTAAGACCCAATGCAGCCAAAAATCAAAAACAAAAACAAAAACAAAAAAAACCAAAAACAGACTCACAGACATAGAAAACAAATTTATGGTTACCAAAGGGGAAGTGGAGGAGGGGGGAGGGAGGGATACATTAGAAAGAAAAAAAAAGAAAAGAAGTACATTTCCAGATGAACCTGAGGAAGAAAACAAGTCTGATGATCCCAATACAAGGAAATTGCTTACTGAATCTATAATTTGTTGCCACACTAAACAAAGTGTAGCTAGTTTACACTGTAGAACAATTAAACTGGAATAAAGCCTATCCTTCTGATTATGGAGTAAATCCACAGAAGTCCTGAAATTATCTTCCATGGTTACACTTTCTGATCCATTAATTTTACTGCTAGGAATCTATCTTCAAGAATAATCAGAGAAGGGACTTCACTGGTGTTACAGCGGTTAAGAATCCACATGCCAATGCAGGGGACATGGGTTCAAGCCCTGGTCCAGGAAGATCCCACATGCCGCGGAGCAACTAAGCCCGTGCACCACAACTACTGAGCTTGCACTCTAGAGTCTGTGTGTCACAACTACTGAGGCTGTGTGCTGCAACTACTGAAGCCTGCGTGCCTAGAGCCTATGCTCCGCAACAAGAGAAGCCACTGCAATGAGAAGCCCACGCACCGCAACGAAGAGTAGCCCCTGCTAGCCACAAAGGAAAGGATTGATTACCATAAAAGTCTGGATAGTGGTTACTCTGGAAGGAGGGGGTGTGCTTGTGGAGGGGCTTGTAAGACCTAGAGCATAGGGCTCAGTTAAGCCAGGCTGACTCCTGCCCACCAGCAATGGTGAGACAACAAATAAAAAGTTTGCTGATCCCTGCATCCCTTCAAAGAAATTGGCATGTGAAGCCAAATTCCAGTTTGGGAGTCCCTTGGATGATCTTATATGCCAATCAGAGTCATAAAGTCACATGGCTATGGTCTCTCCAGGGACCAACGGCCCAGAAACTTCTGTTCAAGCCCAGCACTCCCACTCCAGGGAAGGAGACCCACCACCAGGCTGCAGCTCTCAAACCCCTCTGTGTTTAGTTAACTTTAGTATCATGATTTTAGTTAAAAATAAGTCCAGTCATGCCTTGATTGTACTTCACATGTTCCCAAACCTGTACTCATTAAAACACAATTCTTGGTTTGTCAGGTAATCTTATCCATTTGAAGTCTCTTAATCTCATTTTTAGAGATAAAATACAATTTATGTTAGTCTAAAACTAATACTGCTTCATTTTCCAATATATGAACACTAAATTATATGAACCAAAACCATATGACCATAGGAATCATAGGAAAGTTACATGCGAAAATTTAGTTGGTGATATGCTATTTTCATCAAAACGCTCAACGACCACAAAGGATGAGAAATTATGTTCCAGTATTTGGTGGTGCTGAAAGCAGAATCCTTCAAAATCAATGCCTGAAAATGCCACAGATTACGTCTTGTCAAAAGCGAGAAAACACAACTGAATAATGGAGGATCTCACATTATCATCATAAATGTACATCTTCTAGCCAGAAATGTTTGATTTGAATCCAGCAAGCTTTAATATATAACCTCCAGTTAATAGGAAATGCCAGGGAATAGAAGAATGAGCTAAATGTCACTACGAGGAGGCAGCCAGACAAATTCAGAAGCTGGAACTTTCTACAGGACAACTGGCCCAGTTTCTTCAACATATCAATGAAAAAGAGGAATTGCACTACAGTAAGTAATACTTAAGGGACCAGATATAATGCAACAAACATAATGCATAGTCCTGGATTGGATTCTGGTTTGCAAACCAAGAGTAAAGTACATCTTTGAAGGTCAATTAGGAAAATCTGAATATGAGCTTGAAATTAGGATAATGAAAAATTACTGCAGTGAAAATAGAGACTCCACTTTTAAAGGGTGCACACAAAATCCCACCTGCTCCAGGACCCAGTGCAGAAGCAGTAATTTGAAAGGAGCCTGGGTCAGACACACTTGCTGATCTTATAGAGTCTCCCCGAGAAGCAGGAGGCAACTGGAGCTCACCCTAGGGACAAAGACACTGGTGGCAGCCATTTTTGGCAGCTTGCTCTACCATGTGGACACTGGTGTCAGCAAGCACCATTCTGTCCATCAACAGGTGAACGGATAAAGGTGATACACACACACACACACACACACACACACACACTGGAATATTACTCAGTCATAAAAAAGAATGTAATTTCACCACTTGCAACAACACAGATGAACCTGGAGGGTATTATTTGCAAAGTGACTGACAAGGGATTAATCTCCAAAACATACAAACAGCTCATGCAACTCTATGTCAAAAAAACAAACAACCCAATCAAAAAATGGGCAGAAGATCTAAATAGACATTTCTCCAAAGAAGACACACAGATGGCCAAAAGGCACATGAAAAGATGCTCAACATCACTAATTATCTGAGAAATGCAAATCAAAACTACAATGAGGTATCACCTTACACTGGTCAGAATGGCCATCATCAAAAACTCTACAAACAATAAATGCTGGAGAGGGTGTGGAAAAAAGGGAACCCACCTACACTGCTGGTGGGAATGTAAAATGGTACAACCACTATGGAGAACAGTATGGAAGTTCCTTAAAAAACTAAAAATAGAACTACCATATGATCCAGCAATCCCACTCCTGGGCATATATCTGGACAAAACCATAATTTGAAAAGATACATTCACCCCAATGTTTACTGCAGCACTATTTACAATATCCAAGACATGGATGCAACCTAAATATCCATCAACAGAGGAATGGATAAAGAAGATGTGGTACATATATACAATAGGATATTACTCAGCCATAAAAAAGAACAAAATAATGCCATTTGCAGCAACATGGATGGACCCAGAGATTATCATACTAAGTGAAGTAAGTCAGACAGAGAAAGTCAAATATCATGATATCACTCATATGTGGAATCTAATTTTTAAAAAATGATATAAATGAACTTATTTATAAAACAGAAACAGACTCACAGATTTCAAAAACAAACTCATGGTTACCAAAAGGGAAACGTGGGAGGGAGCGATAAATTAGGAGCTTGGGATTAACATACACACACTACTATATATAAAATAGATAACCAACAAGGACCTAATGTATAGCACAGGGAACTCTACTAAATATTCTGTAATAACCTATATTCATTCTTTTTAAGATTCTTTTCCTATATATGTATATGTATAACTGAACCATTTTGCTGTACATCTGAAATTAACACACCATTGTAAATCAACTACACTCCAATAACATTTTAAAAAAATTTTTTAAAAAAGCTGTGATACACACACACACACACACACACACATATACACGGGAATACTATTCAGCCATAAAAGAAGAATGAAATTTTGCCATTTTCAACAACATAGATGAACCTGGAGGGTATTATGCTTAGTGAAAGTCAGAGAAAGACAAATACTGTATGTTATCACTTATACATGGAATTTAAAAAATAAAACAAACTAATGAATATAACAAAACAGAAACAGACTCACAGATATAGAGAACAAACTAGTGGTTACCAGTGGGAAGAGGGAAGGGGGAGGGGCAGATTAGGGGTAGGGGATAAAGAGGTACAATCTACTATGTAAAAAATAAGTTATGAGGATATATTATACAGCACAGGAAATACAGCCAATATTTTATAAAAACTTTCAATGGAATATAATCTAAAAAATTTTGAATCAGTATGTGTACACTTAAAACTAATGTAATATTGTAAATCAATTATACCTCAATAAAAAAATAAGTTAAAACAAAATCTCAAAGGCAGTGAATAGTAAGTGCTAAGTCAGTGATAATGAGCTCAGAAAATGAAGCAATCACTGCTAGAATGGTTACGGAAGTCTTCACGAAGGAGCTGAACTGCCAGCTGGTCCTGGAAAAATGGGCAGAATTTGGATAAGCAGAAACTGCTCATTCTTTAACCCATCAGTCAGCCTAAAAGTGACAGGTCTCTATGGAGGACAGCCTGGCTAGGCCATGAGATACTGAGACCAAAAGCCCCCCCCCAACTAAGCAAGCAAGCAAGCAAACAAACAAACAAACCTCCCTTTAAACCCTAATTAGCTGTTCCTCGTTTTTGTCATGGCTAATGCCCAGCGTGACCCCAGAGCCACAACCAGGAAGAGGAGCATCGACTTATTCTGTCCTCATTTTCCTAAAAGATTCCCTCTTCCTGGCTTCTGAGAATGGAATGTTTTGCCTCTGAGAAAGGAATATTCTAACACAGGTATGTGTGGGCCTTTGTATACATGTAATGGATTGAAGGGAAGATATGGTGGAAGGAATTTTATTTTGAGACTGTCAAGACAGCAGATACAAAATGCCCTTTGCAAACTGCATAGGGTTCTACCACTTTCATGAATGTACACACTCCCGTCTTCTTTCTCTTTCTGTGTTTTGATCTGACTCAGTCATTCATATATTCAATAGACATTTGATAAGCACCTATCATGTGCCTGGCACACAAAGTTACAGATACAAATACAAAAGAAACTGTAAACAAATGCTGAACTCTAGTTAATGGTATACTTCCTAAAGTATTAAGGAGTAAAGTGTACTATGTCTCCAACTTCCTTTGAAATGCATCAGAAAATAAGATAAAATGATGGATAACTTGATGCCTTGCCTGTAGCTGGTAGTCAGTTCTCAATAAACGTTTGCTGAATTTGTGAAAACCAAAACTAGAAAAATTTAAACAGAGTAGATTCTAAATTCATATCTGGAAGCATATTCTATCTGAGAAATCTGAAATCTGTTCAAGTCTAAAGTTTCTGATCCTCTGGGAAATAGGACACCTAGAGACAAACTGGTATTTGTTATGTCCAGACTGCTGATCACTCAGGTGCTGTGGGAAGCAGCAGAGGCAAAAAAGAACTCATGGGACTTCCCTGGTGGTGCAGTGGTTACGAATCCTCCTGCCAATGCAGGGGACACGGGTTCAATCCCTGGTCCGGGAAGATTCCACATGCTGTGGAGCAACTAAGCCCGTGCGCCACAACTACTGAGCCTGCACTCTAGAGCCCGCGAGCCACAACTACTGAGCCTGTATGCCACAACTACTGAAGCCTGCGCACCCTAGAGCCCGTGCTCCACAAGACAAGCCACTGCAATGAGAAGCCCATGCACCGCAGCGAAGAGTAGCCCCTGCTCGCCGCAACTAGAGAAAGCCCGCATGCAGCAACAAAGACCCAATGCAGCCAAAAATAAGTAAATTAAAAAAAAAAAAAAGACACTCAAAAAGATGTATGCACTTCCATGTTCACTGCAGCATATTTACAACAGCCAAGATATGGAAACAACCTAAGTGTCCACTGATGAATGAGCAAATAAAGAAAATATGGTGTACACATATACAATGGGATATTATTCAGCCATAAAAATAATGAAGTCTTGCCATCTGCAACAACATGTATGAACGTAGAGGGAATCTGCTAAGTGAAATAAGTCAGACAAAGAAAGACAAATACCATATGATCTCACTTATATGTGGAATCTAAAAAAAACAAAACCAAAAAAATACCCAAGCTCATAGATACAGAGAACAGACTGGTAGTTGCCAGAGGCAAGGGAAGGTGAAATAGGTGAAGGAGGTCAAAAGGTACACATTTCCAGTTATAAAATAAGTCATGGGGATGTAATATACAGCATGGTGACTATAGCTAATAAAAGTTTTCATAAGGAAAAAATTTTCTAACTACGTATGGTCACAGATGTTAACCAGACTTACTGTGGTGATCATTTTTCAATATATACAAGTATCAAGTCATTATGTTGTACACCTGAAACTAATATAAGGTTATGTGTCAATTATACCTCAATTTAAAAAAAAAAAAGAAGTGAAGTGGAGAGAGCAGACATCCTTGCCTTGTTCCTAACCTCAGGAGTCTTTTGCCATTTAAGTACAACGTTACCTGTAGGTTTTTTGTAAATGACCCTTATCAAAAAGTTCTCTTAGATTCCTAGCCTGCTGAGAGTTTTCATCAGGAATGGATGTTGGATTTGGTCAAATGCTTTGTGTCTGAGATAATCATATGGTCTTTCTCTTTTAGTCTGTTAATAGGTGAATTATATTAATTAATTTTTGAAGGTTAAATCAACCCTAAATTCTTAGGATAAACCTCACTTATTTTTAATTTATTTAGACTTTTACGGCCCATAATATGGTCTATCTTGGTAAGATGTGCACTTGAAAATAATGTACATCCTGCTATTGTTAGGTGGAGTAGTCTATCAAGTCTAGGTCTAATTAGGTTAACCTGGTTGATGGTTCAAGCCTCCTATATCCTTATTTTCTGTTTACTTGTTCTATCAGTAATTGAGAGAGCTCAACTGAATTGTGAATTCGTCTATTTTTGCTTGCAGTTCTATCACTTTTTGCTTCATGTATTTTGAAACTCTGTTATTAAAGGCATAAACATTTAGGACTGTTATGTCCTCTTGAGTGACCTCTTCATCATTATGAAATGGGCTTCTCTATTGCTGGTAATATTCTTTGCTCTGGAATGTACTTTATTTTATTACATTATTTGATATTAAATAATGTAGCCAATTCAGCTTTCTTTTGACTAGCAATTGTATGGTATAATTTTTCCATCCTTTTATTTTTAACCTATTAGTGCCTTACTTTTTTATCCAATCAGACAGACTCTGCTTTTTAACTGCTTGTGTTTTAACCATTTACATTTAATGTGACCTATTGATAAGTTTAGGTTTGAGTCTATCACCTTCTATTTGTTTTCTATTTGTGCTATATGCTCTTCTTTCTATTTTTCCTCTCTTTCTGCCTCTAAAAAATTAATGAAATATTTTTATGATTCCATTTTATCTTGTTTTTTGGCTTATTAGCTATAATTCTTTGTTTTATTATTTTAGTGATTGCTTTAGGGTATATGATATTCATTTTAACTTATCACAGTCTACCATTAAGTGTTATCCTTCCACTTCACATATAGTATAATAATTTTATAATAGCATACTTCCATTTCACACCTTCTGGCCTTTAGGCTATTGTTGTAATGCATTTTATTTTTACAAATGTTATAAACCCCATAATACATTGTTATCATTTTTGTTTAAATAGTCAATTATGATTTAAAGACATTTCAATAATAAGAAAAAAACTGTATTTACGTATAATTACTATTTCTAGCTCTCTCCATTCCTCCATGTAGATCCAGATTTCCATCTAGTATCATTTTCCCTTTTGCCTGAAAAACTTCTTTTAACATTTTTTTACAGTGTAAATCTGCTGATAAATTATTTCACCTTTTGTATGTCTGAAAATGTCTTTCACCTTAACTTACAAAATGTATTTTCACTGTGTGTAGAATTCTAGAGTGAAAGATTTCTTTTCAGTTCTTTAAAGATGTGCTCCATTATATTCCCTCTTACATTATTTTTGATGAGAAATATGATGTCATTCATTTCTTTGTTCCTCTCTACATACTGTGTCTTTTTCTCTGGCTGCTTTTAAGATTTTCCCTCTATCACCAGTTTTAAGCAATTTGATTACTGTGTGCCTTGGTGCATGTAGCAGTTGGGTCCAACCAGGAGAAAGAAATCACATAGTAGATTAAGAGGGGAAATTTAAGATGAATGGATAAAGAAGATGTGGCGATATATACAATGGAATATTACTCAGCCATAAAAAGAAACGAAATTGAGTTATCTGTAGTGAGGTGGATGGACCTAGAGTCTGTCATACAGAGTGAAGTCAGAAAGAGAAAAACAAATACCATATGCTAACACATATATATGGAATCTAAAAAAAAAAAAAAAAAAAAGGTCATGAAGAACCTAGGGGCAGGACGGGAATAAAGACGCAGACCTACTAGAGAATGGACTTGAGGACACAGGGAGGGGGAAGGGTAAGCTGGGACAAAGTGAGAGAGTGGCATGGACTTATATACACTACCAAATGTGAAATAGATAGCTAGTGGGAAGCAGCTGCATAGCACAGGGTGATCAGCTCAGTGCTTTGCGACCACCTAGAGGGGTGGGATAGGGAGGGTGGGAGGGAGGGAGATGCAAGAGGGAAGAGATATGAGGATATATGTATAAGTATAGCTGATTCACTTTGTTATAAAGCAGAAACTAACACACCATTGTAAAGCAATTATACTCCAATAAAGATGTAAAAAAAAAAAAAGAGGGAATTTAATATAAAGGGTTATTAACCATGATAAAAGAGTAACTAAAAGAAATAAGGAAACCCTATATGGTACCCTATATCTGAATGAGAATATCCATAAAGTACAGATGTGGAAGGGTTCAGACCTCATTGGGAGGAGGTATGGTATAGCCCACTGGATAGCAGAGAAGTCTGCTAGTTTGGTCAGGTCAGAGGTGGTCTGGAGATCCCGGGCAAACAATAAGCTATACTGTGGAGTGCGGGTGGGGAGCAGGTAACTGGCAACCAACGACATGCAGGCGAGAGTCTGAGTGTTGATGGGGGAAGGAAGCCTTCAGAGCACAGGGTCACATGGAGGTTCTACTTTATATGTTCAAAGAGCTGAAGAAAGGACATGGGTACAAACATTGCAAAAAGACCATGTTGTGGAAGGCTACACCAGATGTCCTCACACTGACACCTCTGACCCCCAACCTGCACCAGAAACAGCAGGAGAGCTTCTTTCTCCTACAGTGTCCCTCTAGCACCAGAGCCCTGTATTAAGAAAGCTAACATCACGCTAACTTTAAAGAATTCCTTTGTTTATCTCAGAGTGTGTATTGAAGGGTGCATCTGGAGCTGAAAGGCAATAAATTGTTAATTGACAGTGTAGTTTTCTTCATGTTTCTTTGTCTGGTGTTCCTTGAGCCTCTCAGATCTGTGGGTTTATACTTTCCATCAAGTTTGGATAATTTTCAGCAATTATTTCTTCAGATATTTTTTCTGTACTTCCCTTTCTTTGGGGAATCCAATTACACTTGTATTAGGCCACCTGAAGTTGTCCTGCAGCTAACTGATGCTCTTTTCTTTTCCTTTTTGTGTTTCATTGTGGAGAGTTTCTATTGCTATGCCTTCAAATTCCCTAATCTTTTCCTCTGCAATGTCTAACCTGCAATGAATCCTGCCAGTGTATTTTTCATCTCAGACATTGTAGTTTTCATTCCTAGAAGTTCTATTTGGATCTATTTTATATATTCTGTGTCTCTACTCAACTTCTGAACATACAGAGTACAAGTTATAATCACTCTCTTAATGTTCTTCGCTGCTAATTCTAATATCTGTGTTAGCTTTGGGTCAGTTTCAATGGATTGATTTTCCTCTTTATGGATCATGTCTTCTTGCCTCTTTGTTATTCCTATAATTCTTTTTGAGCTTCGTTCTGGGAAACAGTTAAGTTACTTGGACATGGTTTGATCCTTTTGAATCTTGTTTTTAAGATTTGTTAGGCAGGTCCAGAGCACTGCTCACTCTAGAGCTAATTATTCCCTACTACAAAGGCAAGACCTTCCTGAATACTCTACCCAATGTCTAATGAATTATGAAATTTTCCTGTCTAGCTGGTGGTAACAGTGCCTGTTGACATCACTGTGTGAGCACTGGGCAACACTGCTTCTAATTTCTTCAAATTCCCAGTCTTGACTAGTTTGCTCATGTCTTGTGCTAATCAGTCTCTGCTGAGTATTCAAGAGAGAACTGCTGCAGATCTCTGGTTCTCTCCATGTATCTTTTCTTTCTGATACTCTGTCCTATGAACTGTTGCTGCACTGGTCTCCCTAGACTCACAGCTCCATGTCAACTCAGGGAATCTACTGGGCTCTGCTCAGTTCCTGCTCCTGATGTCAGAGCCTGGAAACTCAAGGCAGGATGGGACAATTGTAGGGCTCATCTCTTTTGTTTGCCATCCCTCAGGGATCACTATCCTTCATTGTTTGATGCCCAGTGTCCTGAAAACTACTGTTTCATATAGTTGTTTTTTTTTTTTTTTTTTAGGTAGGAAGGTAATCTGGTTCCTGTTATTTCAGCTTGTCTGGAAGGAGAAGTTCCCAATATACTTTTATATATTTTTTATTGAAGTATAGTTGATTTACAATATTATATTAGCTTCAG
Organism: Balaenoptera acutorostrata; assembly: GCF_949987535.1. Lineage (NCBI taxonomy): Eukaryota > Metazoa > Chordata > Mammalia > Artiodactyla > Balaenopteridae > Balaenoptera > Balaenoptera acutorostrata. The sequence continues at coordinate 76,993,318 of NC_080076.1, forward strand.
GTGATTCAATGATTTTTACAGATTATACTCCATTAAAAGTTATTACAAGATAATGGCTATAATTCACTGAGCTATACAGTATATCCTTGTTGCTTATCTATTTTATACACAGTAGTTTATATCTCTTAATTCCATACCCCTATATCTTGCCCCTCCCCTCTCCCCAGTGGTAACCACTAGTTTGCCTTCTATATCTGGGAGTCTGTTTCTGTTTTGCTATTTACATTCACTTGTTTTATTTTTTAGAATCCACATATAAGTGATATCATACAGTATTTGTCTTTGTCTGACTTATTTCACTAAGTATAATATTCTCTAGGCCCATCCACATTGCTACAAATGGCAAAATTTCATTCCTTTTTATGGCTGAGTAATATTCCATTATATATATATACCACATCTTCTTAAGCCAATTGTCTGTTGATGGGCACTTGGGTTGTTCCCATGTCTTGGGTATTGTAAATAGTGCTGCTATAAACATTGGAGTGCATGTATCTTTTTGAATTAATGTTTTCATTTTTTCTGAATATGTACCCACAAGTGGAATTGCTAGATCATATGACAGTTCTAATTTCAGTTTTTTGAGGAACGTCCATACTGCTTTCCATAGTGGATGCACCAATTTACATTCCCACCAACAGTGTACAAGGATTCCCTTTTCTCCACATCCTCGCCGACATTTGTTATTTGTAGACTTTTTGATGACAGCCATTCTGACAGGTGTGAAGTGATATCTCGTTGTTTTGATTTGCATTTCTCTAATAATTAGCAATGTTGAGTATCTTCTCATGTGCCTATTAACCATCTGTACATCTTCTTTAGAAAAATGTCTATTCAGGTGTTCTGCCCATTTTTTGATTGGGTTCTTTGTGTGGTTTTTTTGTTTTTTTTTTTTGATACTGAGTTGTATGACCTGTTTATATATTTTGGATATTAACCCTTTATCAGTAATACTGTTTGCAAACATTTTCTCCCATTCAGTAGACTGTCTTTTCATTTTGTCAATGTTTTCCCTTGCTGTGCAGAATCTTTTAAGTTTAATTAGGTCCCTTTGTTTATTTTTGCTTTTGTTTCTTTTGCGTTACCAGACAGATCCCAAAATATATTGTTACAATTTATGTCAAAGGATGTTTTGCCTATGTTCTCTTCCGGAGTTTTAAGGCTCCAGGTCTTACATTTAGGTCTTTATCCATTTTTTTTTTTTAATATGGTGTGAGAAAATGTTCTGATTTCACTGTTTTACATGTAGCTGTCCAGTTTTCCCAGCACCACTTATTGAACAGTCTGTCTTTCCCTCATTGTATATTCTTGCCTGCTCTGCTGTAGATTAATTGACCATAGGTGCCTGGGTTTATTCCTGAGCTCTCTATTCTGTTCCATTGATCTATGTGTCTGTTTTTTTTGCCAGTACCAGGCCATTTTGATTATTGTAGCTCTGTAGTATAGTCTAAAGTCTTGGAGGGTGATACCTCCAGCTTTGCTCTTCTTTCCCAAGATTGCTTTGGCAACTCAGGGTCTTCTGTGGTTTCAAATGAATTTTAGGATTATTTGCTCTAGTTCTGTGAAAAATGTCATGGGTATTTTGATAGGGATTGCAATGAATCTGTAGATTGCTTTGGGCAGTATGGTCATTTTAACAATATTAATTCTCAAGTCTTTTAATGTTTTTTGTTTTTTTCTCATGCTATTTTATTTTATTTTTAATTCTTATTGGGGTATAGCTGATTTACAATGTGTTAGTTTCAGGTGTACAGCAAAGTGAATCAGATATACATATATCTTTTTTTTAGATTCTTTTTCCATATAGGCCATTACAGAGTATTGAGTTCCCTGTGCTGTACAGTAGGTTATTAGTTATCTGTTTTATATATAGTAGTGTGTATATGTCAATCCCAATCTCCCAATTTATCCCTCTACCCCCTTATCCCCTGGTAACCATAAGTTTGTTTTCTACATCTGTAAGTCTCTTTTAATCTTGAATAAATTCCCACCCCATATCTTTTCATTTTCTATGACACTGAATAGACCCAGCCAGTTTTCCTATGGGATGCCCACTTTCCAGATTTGTCTAATTGCTTCCTTGTAAAATCAATTAACTTGTTCCTCTAAAATAGGGTTGGCAAATTTTCCTTAAAGGTCCAGAAAATAAATATTTTAGGCTTTGTGGGCCACATACTATCTCTGTCACATATTCTTTTTTGTTTCTTGGTTTATTTCTGTCTTATTCTAACAATCCTTTAAAAATGTAAAAACCATTCTTAGCTCAAGGGCTACAGGCTGGATTTGGCCTAAGGGCCATAGTTTGCTCCTGCTCTAACCTCTGTATTTTCTGTAAACTGAAAGTCAATCTAAAAGCCTTGAACAGATTCAGGTTAAACAATTTTCACAAAACGCTTCACAGGTGATGGTGTTTACCTCAAGCTGCACCCCAAGAAGAAGCACATAATGCCTGGTTATCCCACTTTCTGTGATGCCAAGATAGACCACTAGGTTAAGGTAATCCCTCTATTGTAAAGTTGTGTTCTTCTCCTTGAAATAACCAAATAATCTGTGGGGTTATATTTCCAATTCTCCATCTGCCTCTCACCTAATAATTTTTATCATCTGTAGATGGTTTTTTACCTGAATCAGGTATTTTATTAGGAGTTGAAATGGTGATTCCTAATTATAACATTACTTCTACAAATATTAGCTGGTATTCTTACATAAAAAAGAACATACCGGGGCTTCCCTGGTGGCGGAGTGGTTGAGAATCTGCCTGCTAATGCAGGGGACACGGGTTCGAGCCCTGGTCTGGGAAGATCCCACATGCCGCAGAGCAACTAGGCCCGTGAGCCACAACTACTGAGCCTGCGCGTTTGGAGCCTGTGCTCCACAACAAGAGAGGCCGCGATAGTGAAGAGGCCAGCACGCTGTGACGAAGAGTGGCCCCTGCTTGCCGCAACTAGAGGAAGCCCTCGCACAGAAACTAAGACCCAACACAGCCAAAAATAAATATATAAATAAATAAAATCTTGGGGGGGGGGGAACAGAACATACCCTCATTACCTAGAGTTATTTGGTTACGTTAAAACAGTTGCTACTAGAAAAATGGTCAATTATTTCCTTTCATTGGTGTTTAGAGTAAGGAGTTGATATTAGAGTAATTTTTAAGACAGACAACTGTGGGGTGGGGGAAGCTTCTCTTTTCTGAGTATTATCATGGACTTATGGATTTTATATATTTATGTGTATAAATCAACTGCAGCCATTATTCTGCCTAATGCTCCAAATGACCCAACTTTAGCCAGTGGGGGTCCTTTCAAACTGCCTTCTGTGTCCTTTGACACAACTCCATTAGCTTGTTTTCACTTGAAGTACACATATAATTATTCCATTAGATTTTGAAAGCTTTCTTGCTTCTAGCACAAAATGATGTCTCAGGCTCACCCTGTTAAGTTCTTACTCCAGACTTGGAATTACTCTTCTCCAAGGAGCACTGGTTCCTTTTAGTGGGGAATGATATTTAGGAAGTAAAATCTGTGCATTAGGGGTACTCATTACTACCAGTATATCATTGCTTCTAGGTCCTCTGGAGACAGAGCTAGGAAAAAAAATACATGATGAACTGTACTTGTCTTACATGTTCTGATTTACACTTATCTATCTGTCCTAAGCTTTTTGACTCTGATTTATCTGATATTGACTTCTTGCCTGATTATTTTCCATAGCTGTCCCTCATATCCATTCTCTTGCTTATATCACACCTGCTGTTAACTATTAAAGCATCTCTTGCTAAATACTGAGGTGCTACTATTCTTGTCCCTGGGTTGTATGACACTGCATGACTTTGACCATGAATTTCATTAAACAAAAATGAAGGGATACTGCCACTACAATAATATGTAGCAATATTCACTCGCTAAGCACTAATTTTATAGTGTCACATCTCTATTAATTATTTACCTAGGAGAACAGTCAGGTCGATTTTAAAAAACCAAATTTTGTTTTCTATATCATCACATTTTATAACCTTCTGAGCATTAGGGCACTGTGAATGGCACCGGAGATACAAACAAGTCAAAGACAGTCTTCAGCATGAGTAGTAGTATATTTACAACTGCTATTTACTAAGCCAGCAAGTATGCTAAGGACTTTATATATAGTCTACAATGCTAACAACCCTGTAAGGTGTATAGTATGACTCTGGTTGTGTTTTTAATAATCCCTATTTTTTTCCACATGAGAAAAATGTGTAGTTGCAAACTCTGAACTCAATCAACACAGCTAGTAATCAACAGAACCAAAATAAATCCAGATTCATCTAGTGCCAAAACTTAAATCCATCTCACTATGTCACATTGCCTCCTAGAAGGAGTGATGATGGATGAAACATGCCCTGACTTCAGCATGGCTTAAAGTTTTTGCTTTCATTCCATACAACCTCCTTTCAGACACTGACTAGGCCACTTAAGTGGAACCTGAGAGGTTCCTCCAGCGGCTTGGTGTCATGCTAACAGGCTATCCCAGAGACTCTATTTTGCTTAATGCCTCTATTAATGAAGGAATTAAGATGCTTGTAACTCTGACTCCTGGTACTAAAGTAGGCAAGAACAGCTGTCACTAATCCTGGTTTCACATTAGAATAGTAATTCTCATCCTTGGTCACACATTATAGTCACCTGCTTTAAAAAACAAAAAACAAAAAACCTGATATGCAGGGCACATCCCAGAGCAGTGTAATGAGAATCTCTGGGGGTGGGACCCAGGAATCAGTATTCAGTGCAACAGCTACCCAGGTGATTCTTAGGTGTAATCAGGTATGAGAATTAGCTTTAGAATACAGGAATAACACTTGCTAAGTGACTCTGATAAATTGAGGGTGGGGAGGAAAAGAAGGTTCCAATCCAAAAAAGATGAGACCAAATGAAATGGATAGATACAAACAGCATTTTGAAGTCAGCAAGGAACAAGTATGAAAAGCAGTGTTTCCAAGAATCCATACAGTCTCCATCCCAAGGCAGTTTGACTAAATGAGAGACTGCTATTATTTTAGCCTGGTTCAGGAAAGTTAGAATTCTCACCTGTATGGCTCCAAAGCCTATACTCTATAGTCAAGTCACACTAATCCCTAGTAGTAATAGCTGTCACTAATTATGTCACTATTATGGGCCAAATGCTTTAGTTTCTAAACAACTTTATGAGGTAGGTCTCTATTTTATAGAAGATGGATAAAAAGATAGCATATATTTATTTCTAAACAAGTCATCTGGACCAGTAGCTCCCAACCACGGATCCTTGGGGGACACTGAATTGCTAAAAGAGTGCACACAAAGCACTGCCTGTAGACTAAATATATCATGTCATTAAATGCTGTTGTGATTACAGGCTATAAATCCTTCTAGAAGTATTACTAATTCCCTAATGTCATTTTTATTCTTTTTTATCAACCTGCAGATACTAAAATGACATCTACTATCAAGTGAGAGAATACAATTTTTTTTAATATTAAAAACGGGTCCTCTTGTGTTGAAACTGGAACTCTCAGACATTGCTGGTGGGAATATAAAATGATAAAGCCTCTTTGCAAAGCAGTTTGGCAGTTACTTAAAAAGTTACACAGAGACATACCAGACAGCAATTCCACTTAAGAGAAATGAAACAAATGTCCACACACAGACTTGTACATGAATCAAATGCATGATCATAGCAGCATGATTCATAATAGTCGAAAACTACAAACAAATCAAATGTCTATCAACCCGTGAGCCGATAACAAAATACACTATATCCATGCAAGGGAATACTATTCAGAAATAAAAAGGAACTAACTACTGATATGTGCTACAATGTAAATGAACCTCACAAACACTATGCTAAAGAAGCCAGACACACAAAAAACTACCTGTTGTCTGATTCTACTTATACAAAATATCCAGGAAAGGTAAATCAATACAGATCAAAAGCAGATCAGCATTGGCCTGGGGCTAAGGGTGGGAGCGGAGGCAGGGGGTGGAAACTGACTGCAAAAGGTCACAGAAGAACTTTTGTTGCGGGGGGTAGGGGTACAGAAATGTTCTAAAACTGAATCACAGTGATGGTGGCACAATTCTATAAATCTGCTAAAAATAACTGAATTGTACTCTTACAATGGGTGAATTTTATAAAGTATAAATTATACCTCAATAAGGCTGTTCAAAAATATTGTAGAAGGTCACTAGATTAGATTTTTAAAAGAGGAGGGTCAGCATACTGAAAGACTGGGAACCAGTGATATAGACAATAGTGAAGGAATTCAGTGAGCGTGCATTAAAGGAAGTAAAATATAAATCCTCTGGGTAAAATTTTTTAGTAAACAGTTATATTTGCTATACACTTGAACCATGGAACTAAGTAATATATGCCTACTTGACTTGTGAATGTCATCTTTTTAAAAAAAATTTACTTATTTTATTTATGGCTGCGTTGGGTCTTCGTTGCTGTGCGCAGGCTTTCCCTAGTTGTGGCCAGCGGGGGCTCCTCTCCGTTGCGGTGTGCAGGCTTCTCATTGCAGTGGCTTTGCTTTGTTGTGGAGCATGGACTCTAGGCACACAGGCTTCAGTAGTTGTGGCTCGTGGGCTCTAGAGCGCAGGCTCAGTAGTTGTGGTGCATGGGCTTAGCTGCTCCGCGGCATGTGGGATCTTCCCAGACCAGGGCTCGAACCCGTGTCCCCTGCATTGGCAGGCGGATTCTTAACCACTGCGCCACCAGGGAAGCCCGTGAATGTTGTCTTATACTCACTCTATTTCAAACAAGGTGCTCAGCCCCCTGTGGGAGGTGCCCTGACTGCACAGCCCTTGACTCAGCAGAATCAAGGACATGAATTAACTATAACAGATAACAGAACATAAGTGACAAAAGAAAAGTACTAAAGTACTCTTGGTAGTCAGTAGGAGAGATTAAAATAGGTGGGGAAAGGGACTTCCCTGGTGGCACAGTGGTTAAGAATCCGCCTGCCAATGGAGGGGACATGGGTTTGATCCCTGGTCCGGGAAGGTCCCACATGCCGCAGAGCAACTAAGCCCATGCACCACAACTACTGAGCCTGCACTCTAGAGCCTGGGAGCCACAACTACTGAGCCCACATGCCACAACTACTGAAGCCTGCGTGCCTAGAGCCCGTGCTCCACAACAAAGCCACTGCAAAGAGAAGCTCGCGCACTGCAACAAAGAGTAGCCCCTGCTTGCCACCACTAGAGGAAGCCTGCGCACAGCAACAAAGACCCAACGCAGCCATAAATAAATAAATAATTTAAAAAAAAAAAAAAACAGGTGGGGAAAGAACAGCAAAGGTCCATGGAGGAAGGAGCAAACAAACTTGGCCTTAAGGCCTGGGGAAGATGCCAACAGGTGGCAACAGGTGGAGACAATGTGAGGTGGGAAAGCACAGGGCAGTCTCGGGAAATAGGCTAATCTGGTTGAAGCATAGGGTACAAACAGAGAGGTAGTGGGAGACAAGGCTGGAAATCTGTGCTAGGTCCAAGATGGTACAGGGCATTGAATGCCATGCCACGGAGCCTCAGCTTTATTTGGTTGGCAAAGGGGAGTCCCCTGAAGGCAATGAGTTGTTCAGAACTTCTATGGAAGAAGGCTGACAAAGGGAAAAAAATGAAGGGGCAGAGCATAAATACAGGAAGATACATGGATGATTATTGCATAAAGTTCAACAAAGGATGTGGCAGTGTAAAGAGAAAGGAGGGGGCAGATTCTTTGATTCTCTGGTCCCAGGAAGGAGGGGAGGTTCATGTTGAATTACAGTTCATCTCTTGACAGCTTCTGCTTTGTCACTTTCCCCAGTGTTCTTAGGATCTGTCTGTCTCTCTCACTGGCAGTTAAAGTCCATTACTGACACCTTTGGCAGTCTGCATTTCAGAAGACACATTTTTCATTCACTTTGTTTCTTCCCAAACAAAAGGACTGTGTTTGGTAAGTAAATTCCTTTCACTTTAAGGAAGTGCCATTGCATTCAAGGAATAACTTTTTAATTCATTTCTGACAGTTTTTAAATAGTATGTTAATTTTGAAAACTGTTCTCAATCCTATGCTATGTTCAACTTCAATCTAGTTTTTGAGGAATTAAGTCAAATATTTAAATAGACTGCAAGGCTTTGAATTGACTCTAAATAAAAATTGGTATGATTTTCTCCTTTTTTTTATAATATGTATTTATTTACTTATTTGGCTGCATTGGGTCTTAGTTGCGGCATGCGGGATCTTTTAGTTGTGGCATGTGAACTCTTAGCTGCAGAATGCGGAATCTAGTTCCCTGACCAGGGATCAAACCCGGGTCCCCTGCATTGGGAGGGCAGAGTCTTAGCCACTGGACCACCAGGGAAGTCCCCAAAATTGGTACGCTTTTCGTAGAGCTCCTGTTAAACACTGAAGTTCCTCTTCAATAATCTATGTCTGTACACAGACTGCATAAAACAAAACACTACTGCTTAAGTAAAGAATTATTTTTATTGCAAAGAGTTGTTTTTGTTTTTTTAATAAATTTATTTATTTATTTATTTATTTATTTTTGGCTGCGTTGGGTCTTCGTTGCTGCACGTGGGCTTTCTCTAGTTGAGGCGAGCGGGGGCTACTCTTCGTTGCGGTGCACGGGCTTCTCATTGCAGTGGCTTCTCTTGTTGTGGAGCACAGGCTCTAGGCACGCGGGCTTCAGGAGTTGTGGCTCCCAGGCTCTAGAGTGCAGGCTCAGTAGTTGTGGCGCACGGGCTTAGTTGCTCTGCAGCATGTGAGATCTTCCCAGACCAGGTCTCGAACCCGTGTCCCCTGCATTGGCAGGCGGATTCTTAACCACTGCGCCACCAGGGAAGCCCCTTGCACAGAGTTTAAACTTTTTTTCAGACTTTTTATAACACACATTTGCATAAACCACAGCTTTTCTTGCTCTGTGACCTTAGATGAGTCACATCCTCTTAAGGCACTAGTTGTTTCCTCAAGTGTGAGATCAAAGAGTCAGACAGTAAAAGCTAAGTAACATGGGTTAAGCTTGACCCTCAAAATTGTAATACGAAGGGGTTCTCACCATCTTAAAACTTTATGCTAGAAATCTAAAGTCAAATTGGTAATTAACTACTCTTTCAGTCTTCAGATCAATAAGCCTTTTCTGGATTGCTGTCATGTGTGTGGCATTATACCAAGCACTGCTGGGATAAAAACCAGTTAAAGACACAGTCCCTGCCTTCATATTGTCTAAAACTCAGGAGGAAAACAAACATCATTATGTGTGATACTAAATGGCAATAAAATATAGACCTCAGACTTTATCATTTAGATAAACTGAGTTTGACAAAGAGCATCCTCAAGTGTCCCTAACCTTTACGGACAAGATCAAAGATAATGCTTATATTCCCTGGGCAGCCCTCCCTACAGGAGGAAAGATGCTGTCTGTGTGGTACATGAGCTGGACATAGTATAGCAGGTCTCCTATTCACAGTTCATAACTTGTTAGGTTTATTTCTGTGAAATAATTATGAAATAAAGATCTTAAGTGATGAAGTATATCCAAGATTCAGTTAATACCTCATTTCCTTAATTTATATAATATTAGAAAACATGGAATTGACATCTATTACTTAGGTCTTATCATTAATATAGATGGAAAGCCATATGCTAAAACATCTCTGACATCATGGTTACGTCTTGCCTGTAATCTGACCCTGACCACAGCAGTGTCATAGGAGAAGGAATAACTGGTATCCATAGAAACATCACCAGACTGGGACCATGTAAAAAGATGTAACCTAGCAACTGATGACGAGAGGTGTGTGTAGGGGGAATTCTTCCAGTTCTGCAAATGCTAAACATACAGCACTGAATGCGACTAGTAAAATTAGGGTAATATGGAAAATCTGACTTATTCACAGAGAGTTGGGAATCTCAGGTTTGTAAAACCTTAATACTATGCTGCATAATTTTAAACAGGAAAAGCATGTAAACACCTCCTCACTGCCTACATCATCAGTTGTGTGCAGGGAAAGTACCTTGTATGTCATGACCAGAATGGAAAATAAATTTTGTAGTGGCACCAATCATCTCAACCTCTCTCTGTCTCTCATACAGAGGCAATGAATTTTGGTGAGATAAGAAACCATACCTGATCTCAGAGAAGGATGGATATGTTCTATATGTAAAGAAGGCAGCGTTACAAAGCAACCAGACTCCCAGTATACCACATAACGTGAGTATGTTTCCCTTAAGAATTTTCTTTTTAATAGAGATCACATAAATATTGATATATATGTGGACATTTAGAGAGTGAAAGACCCATCTAATTCAATCCCCTTTTTTACTGACACAAACTGAGACCCAGAGTGAGGATTTATTTAAGTTCAGAAAGTTAGTGACAGAGCATGGGCTAGAACTGAGGTCTTCCGCTTTCCAGGCCAATTCTTTCCATTAAAACAGGATGCCAGGGCTTCCCTGGTGGCGCAGTGGTTGAGAATCTGCCTCCCAATGCAGGGGACAGGGGTTCAAGCCCTGGTCTGGGAAGATCCCACATGCCACGGAGCGACTAGGCCTGTGAGCCACAATTACTGAGCCTGCGCATCCGGAGTCTGTGCTCCGCAACAAGAGAGGCTGTGATAATAAGAGGCCCGCGCACCACGATGAAGAGTGGCCCCCACTTGCCGCAACTAGAGAAAGCCCTCTCACAGAAACAAAGATCCAACACAGCCATAAATAAATAAATAAATAAATAAAATTAAAAACAAACAAACAAAAAAAACAGGATGCCATTTTTTTTTCTTCATGTCTAAAGAGGAACACTATTTGGACTTTATGGAAATGAGAAACAAAAACCACTGAGATCTAAGGGTTAATCTGTTACAGCAGTTAGTGTTATCCTACCTAATATAAAAATGAATCTGTTTATACTACCCCAGGGCAATCTGAAAAACAGATCCTTTTTTTGTTTGTTTTTGGAAATTCTGGATCAGGTTACAGCTTCAAAGGAATTTACCCAATTTCTAGAGATATCACCTGAGTACAAAAAGACCAACAGCTTCTCTATTTGGAACAAAATGGTGCATGTGGCACTGTTACAACTACGTCTGCCATCCTACTTAGAACTGGTAGAATCTCAGTAATCAGCCACTCCAACTCCTTAGAAAACTGAAGCACAGAAAATGAAAGTCCAGGGTTCTTTCTACTGACAGCATTATGGCTGAGACTGGCTAGCTGTTCATCCATCCACTTCTCCCTGGGCACAAAGCTGGCCTACACGTCCCAGCCTCTCTGGTAACTGAGTGCAGCCCTGAGACTGAATTGTGACCAGTGAATAAGTGGAAGCTACGTGCACGATTTCCAGGCATGGTCCCCAGAAAAGTTCCAGGCTCTTTCCCTCCTGCTATGACCTTGGAAGCCACCTGTTGAAGGTGGCATAGTCACAAGACAGAAGGAGATGGCTGGGTTACTGAATCACTGCCTGAAATGAGAGCCACCCACCAATCTGGAATACCAGTTTTTAACTCCCCAGTTAAGCTACTGAGATTTGGGGAATTATCTGTTACAGAAACTTCAGTGTTATTTAATAAAACTATAACTAGGGTTATCCCTCTGCAAATAGTGAACACCACTCCTTTGGTTTTTTTGTGAAAAATAATAATAATTTTTTTTTATTGCAAATAATCAGTATATTATTTACTCCCAACAAGAGCCTTGTTTTATTTGTCAGTCAGAGCCCCGCTGGAAGTAGCAAAGGACTAGGACTGCAGATCTGGCAAGTCACTTAACTTCCCTGGGCCTCAGCTTTCTTAACTATTTGTTAATGGATTAGTGATTTACAAATCATGTTTTAATACACAGCTGAAAAACCATTTTTTCCAAATAAAAATTAAGCAGAACTTCAATATAAGAAACATAAAAATGCTCAGGTTGAAATGGAAATGGGGAAGGGGACAGGAATCCACCAGCTAAATGTCCCTTTCAGCTCTTCCTTCCTTGAAACTATTCTGAGGTACCTCTTGGAGACCTACAGCTCCTCAGACCATAGTCTGAGAACCACTGATCTAAACTAATGGCTTTCCAAGTTATGTGGGGTGAGGTTTTTCCCATTCCATATGCTTTCCCATATATAATCTTATCAGAAGGCTCAATAAACAGATACAGATAAAGGTTACCTTTTATTAATATTAAATGTATTATAAATTTAACTGTCTACGATTTATAAGCCCATTAAAAATAATTAGGTCTTTTAAAAACAATTTGAAGGGCTTCCCTCGTGGTGCAGTGATTAAGAATACTCCTGCCAATGCAGGGGACACAGGTTTGAGCCCTGGTCTGGGAAGATCCCACATGCTGCGGAGCAACTAAGCCCATGGGCCACATCTACTGAGCCTGCAAGCCACAACTACTGAAGCCTGCGCACCTACAGCCCGTGCTCCGCAACGAGAAGCCACCGCAATGAGAAGCCCGCGCACCACAACGAAGAGTAGCCCCCACTCGCCGCAACTTGAGAAAGCCCGCGCACAGCAACGAAGACCCAACACAGCCAAAAATAAATTAATTAATTAAAAAAAAAACCAATTTGAAATTGGAGGATAAGGATGATAGTGGTAGCTTTACTCAATATTGATGTATTTGTGGATTTAGCTTTGATTCTAAAATACTGAAATAAATTTTTAAATTCACCCAGTGAAGTAGTTACAAATGCCACCAGTTTTTACACTGCTCATCTTACAACAGTATAATACTGTTTAGTTAATGGAGAGGGCACAAAGGCAAGGTAAGCTGGCAGCACAACCTGAGGTACCAACGGTCTTTTACCTGTTTAATGTGACATTCATCTCAAGAGAGCACATTATATGTATTCTGGTAATAGTTCTTCAAAGTGACAAAATTTTAAAATGCAATCAAATTTGTAGAACCTCTGAAAAGAAAACATTTTACAAACATTTTCTAGTCTGGTCCAGCTAGACTAAAAGCTCTTTTTCAGTTCTAAAAATTATATTATAGCATTGGATCGTTGTCCTGGACTCAAATGAAGAGCAGCAATGGGGAAGATGCTATCAGAGTCAAAACACTACCTGCTTTTCTGCTGATTACATTTACTCACTGAATACACATACTTTATTTTTCAAGGTAACAATATTTAGGGAGCAGAACTATGGGTCACAGCCAGCACAGGTAACAAAAGAGTGCATAATTTGCAGCCAATTTTTTTTCTCTGCCAGTAAACTCCAACCTTACTACCACCTGCAATTCATTTGCCAGGTACCAAATAGAGGCCTCACCTCACACCAGGCAGGGGCAGCTCAATTAACTCTGTTTTCATCACTCCAACACAATACACTAAGCTGTCTACAGAGACCAAGGGAATCCAGATTTCAATGTCAAAAAAAAAGCTGACTGCCAATGTATTAAGTCAAATCTAGCAGCATTAGGAAGATCTACTCCCAGGATTTCCCAGGTGGTCCAGTGGTTAAGAATCCGCCTTCCAATGCAGGGGACGCAGGTTCAATCCCTGGTTGGGGAACTAAGCTCCCACATGCCGTGGGGCAACTAAGCCCGCGCGCTCCAACTACTGAGCCCAAGCCCTGCAACTAGAGAAGCCTGCGCGCCGCAACAAAAGATCCCATGTGCTGCAACTAAGACCTGACACAGCCAAATAAATAAATAAAATATTTTTAAAAAAGAGAGAAGATCTACTCCCACAGTGATTTATCTGACTCTTGGGTCTTGCAACCCCCCAAATTTAGACTTAATATCCCAGAACCTTAGGCTCTCCTCTTTTGAAAAAGGTAATGAGAACATGATATAGTTGTAACTAACAGAACCAACCTGAAGACTCCTGAATCAGGAATGGCTCTCTCTCTCTGGGAAAATAATTACGAGCAGGTTCAAATAATCAAGACATGAATCTGCCAAAAAAACACCCATATGCTGAAGAACAAGCAATTACCACCCTAATGTGTTTAACCTACTAATTAGCATTAGTACCAATCTGGAAAAAGCTGAAAATGTTGTCTTCACAGAGGAGCGCTCCTATATGCAAAAACCCATTTTCTCTTCTAGCTGAAGTGAGCCTCTCAACAAATCCTGCTCAATCCTTGCAGCACACCCTTGACATAACAAACAGAAGCTGCTAAAAGTGGACCCCAAGCCTCTGGATTCATTTTACTCAGTGACTCTGAAGTTAAGGGGCATCCAACACAATAACGTCCAGCATATATCAACTAAACAGCAAGCCAATAAGATGGAAATACATGGGAGGAGGTTTTTGTTCCTGTCTGACTACCCCTCCTTGAAAAGGTACAAAAACCAATCCTGAAACCCGTAACCAGTGCAAAGCCTTGAGCAAATGTCACTAAACTTCTGATGCTCAGTTTCCTCATCTGTCAAATAAAGAATAATTACTACCAGTTCCAGTGGTAATGAGATTAGAGGAGGTCCCCTATGTGTCCTTTTGGAAATTTAAACTACTGTTATTTGGTTGGGAAATAATTTTGTCTTCGAAACTTCTTTCAAGGATAAGCTGACTAAAAACTGCCATATCTTTTTTCTACAACACAACACCTGTAAATGAAACAGACTTTAAGAAGTAAAATACAGCCCCCTGCCCCCAAAAGGAACAAAAGCCCATTCAGCAATTAAAACTACTTTTGATGAACAGCTGTTGTTGTTCACTGTAAAGTGTTCTAGAAACAAGGATGGTTGTGTGTCACCAGGCAGAGCAACCATGACACTAATGGTCATGATTTTAAAGCCTTTAACTTTAAGAAAGAAACCTGGGAGAAATTTGCTTCAAGAAGTATATGGGGGCTTCCCTGGTGGCGCAGTGGTTGAGAATCTGCCTGCCAATGCAGGGGACACGGGTTCGAGCCCCGGTCTGGGAAGATCCCACATGCCACGGAGCAACTGGGCCCGTGAGCCACAACTACTGAGCCTGCGCGTCTGGAGCCTGTGCTCCGCAACAAGAGAGGCCGCGACAGTGAGAGGCCCGCGCACCGCGATGAAGAGTGGTCCCCACTCGCCGCAACTGGAGAAAGCCCTCGCACAGAAACGAAGACTCAACACAGTCATAAATAAATAAATAAAAGAACGTGAATTTCTTTAAAAAAAAAAAAAGAAGTATATGGACACAGGGCTGCGAATCCCAAATGAGCTGTTTAAAGAATAGGGATCTGTTTACTCTTCAGGGGAAAATTAGTCTTTTCAGGGAAGGTTAGCTCCAGCTAGTACGCATCCTATCTTCCTCATGTGTGGATAAGACATTAGAGGCAGACTGAGGAATACAGCTCCGAACAGGCAGGAAATAAAGCACCTGTTTGCACCAATGTCCTCCTACTCATGTCATCCCACAGACACCAGCTCAGAAGAGGGGCTCTTCTAGGAGCTGAGAGTGTGGGGGACAAATGAGAAGGAGGGGGGATTACAGAGGGTAGAAGTCAAGGTTGGGGGAGTGGGTATTCATCTGAATACAGCTTCAGTCACTCTGAATAAATTCCTGCTGACAACAAACAGAAGATGGTAAAACAGAGTCTCAGGCACTGAGAGAGCACAGATGGCTGTGGGAAATTTAACTCAATATTTCACCTCAATACAACAGAATTCTCATTGCTCTACTTATGTGAAACTAACATGGATGTTTAAAGGGTAGCTCAAACTTAGTCCAAAAATAATTATTCGATTTTATATGCCAACCTACCCCTCTCCTCTAGTCTTTGGTCTCTCAAGTTAATGATGCCACCATTCCTTCAGTAGCTCAAGACAAAAATCTAGGAGTCATTTCTTATTATTCTTCCCTTAACTCCCTTTCTCACATCCATCCATTCCATTAAAAAGTCCTGGTTGGTTCTATTATACCTTCAAAACATACACCCCATCGAACCCTTCTCACCGCCTCTATAATCAAAGCTACCACCAAATCTCCACTGGCGAGTGGCTTCTTCCCTGACCTCTATGCTTGCACCCCTGGCCCCTATAATCCATTCTCCTGCGATAGCTAGAGTAATCTGCCTTGGGTCTTCGTTGCTGCACACGGGCTTTCTCTAGTTGCAGTGAGCAGGGGCTGCTCTTCATTGCGGTGCGCGGGCTTCTCACTGAGGTGGCTTCTCTTGTTGAGGAGCACAGGCTCTAGGTGCACGGGCTTCAGCAGTTGTAGCACGTAGGCTCAGTAGTTGTGGCTCACGGGCTCTAGAGCGCAGGCTCAGTAGTTGTGGCGCACGGGCTTAGCTGCTCCACGGCATGTGGGATCTTCCTGGACCAGGGCTCAAACCCATGTCCCCTGCGTTGGCAGGCAGGTTCTTAACCACTGTGCCACCAGGGAAGCCCCTCTCCATCTAACTTTTAATTTATTCTAGCTCAATTACATAGAGCAGAAGCTGGCAAACTTTGTTCTTAAAGGGCCATACAGTCTCTGTCACAACTTCTCAACTCTGCCATCGTAGCATGAAAGCAGCCACAGACAGTATGAAAATAAATGGGTGTGGCTGCATTCCAATAAAACTTTATTTACAAAAATAGGCAGCAGCTGAATTTGGTCTGTGGGCCATAGTTTGTCAACCCTTCACATTTTAGCCTGGTTTTTTCTTTTTATTGCAAAATATAACACATATAAAGACAAATACATAAAACACATATGTACTGTTTAACAAATAATTGTAAAATAAACACCCATGTAATTATCACCAAGGTCAAGAAGTAGAACATACCAGAAGCCTCCTCCCTAAGCACCATTCCATGATGACAAACATCCTCTTCCACTCCTCCTCCCTGCCCCACTCCTCCTCCCAACCTCACTCCTCAGGGAAACGGTATCCTGACTTCTGTGATGAAAAACACCTCAGTTTTCTTTATAGTTTTACTACATATGCACGCAGAATGACAGGTTCTTCAGCCTTAACAAAGATAAATGTTAGGGTGAGTACAGACTACTGAAACATTTTTGGAGGGCAATATGGTAATATCTATTAAAATCTTAAATGTACATATCTTTTGACCTAGACATCCCACTTCTAGGAACCCATCACAGACAAATGATAATATGAGTGCAAAGATATATGAACAAGGATGTTCACTGCAACAGTGTTTTTAACAGTAAAATACTGTAACCAGTGCACATGCTCTTCAATAGGAAATGGTTACACTAATTATGGTACATCCATATGTACAAGCAATACTATATTCAAACATTAAAAATATGAAAAAACGGGCTTCCCTGGTGGTGCAGTGGTTGAGAATCTGCCTGCCAATGCAGGGGACACGGGTTCGAGCCCTGGTCTGGGAGGATCCCACATGCCGCGGAGCAACTGGGCCCGTGAGCCACAACTACTGAGCCTGCGCGTCTGGAGCCTGTGCTCCGCAACAAGAGAGGCCGCGATAGTGAGAGGCCCGCACACCACGATGAAGAGTGGCCCTCGCTCGCCGCAACTAGAGAAAGCCCTCACACAGAAACGAAGACCCAACACAGCCAAAAATAAATAAATAAATAAATAAAAATTTTTTAAAAGTGTGAAAAAAGTCTAAGATCTACTAAGTAAAAAAAATTAACAAAACCATTCTATTTGAGAAAAAAAGCAAAAATAAAAAATTATCCATGTGAGGGCTTCCCTGGTGGCGCAGTGGTTGAGAATCTGCCTGCTAATGCAGGAGACACGGGTTCGAGCCCTGGTCTGGGAAGATCCCACATGCCACGGAGCGGCTGGGCCCGTGAGCCACAGCTGCTGAGCCTGCGCGTCTGGAGCCTGTGCCCCGCAACGGGAGGGGCCGCGATAGTGAAAGGCCCGCGCACCGCGATGAAGAGCGGTCCCCGCACCGCGATGAAGAGTGGCCCCCACTTGCCGCAACTAGAGAAAGCCCTCGCACGAACCGAAGACCCAGCACAGCCAAAAATAAATAAATAAATAAATAAATAAATAAATAAAATTTTAAAAAAAAAATAAATAAATAAAGGTCTGTTAAAAAAAAATAAAAATAAAAAAAAAAATTATCCATGTGAGAGTGTGTATGTGTGTGTGTGTGTGTATGTAAAAATACAAAAGAATTAACACCAAACTGTCATTAGCACTTTCTTTGATGGAGAATCAAGAATTTTCACTGAAAAAAAAAAAAAAAAAAAAAAGAATTTTCACTGTTTACATCAAACATTTCTGTACTGTCTGAATTTCATTTTACCATGAACATGAATTCTTTTTGCCGTTGGAAAAAAACAATGTATACACATATTTTCTTAATTTAAAATCCTGTAAGTGGAAATTTAAGGCAGAGGCAAAATTGAAATTCCTGAATACCTACTAAGCGATATTCAATAAGGCTTAGTTTCTTAAGAAGCCACCCCTCTCCTAGACAGAAAAACCAAGTTTCACAAAAAGAATACCCTACTGAGTGCCAGGCTTTCACAGACATAGATTTCAAACTGCCTGGTTTCACCTGAGCTACAAGTGAATCTTTGTTCCTTCATTTCAACTTCTCCATCACCAATCTTCAGACTATTCCTCCAGGTATTTCTTGGCCTAAGCCCTTCAAGTTTAAAAATGCAGGCTTTGGTTTCTCCTGGCCTTGGACCTAGGCCTAACTTCCTGTTGAATTCTTTTTATCTCCTTCCCTATCTCTGATTCTACAGTAACAACCTTTTTTTTGGCTTCACGCAGCCTTTGGAACAGTCCTTCTTGCATATTGCCCCAAATATTGCTTCTCCTATTGGCACAATTAGATAGTAACCCAAAGCCACAGTGACTAGGCATATGACCACAATTCTGGATGTAAGGAACCAGGGAGAGGTTTGTTAGAGACACTTGTAGAGCTGCAATGAACGGGGAAGGAACTCATAGGGAGGGCCCTGGGAAAATAAAAAGTAAAAGAATATAGCACAGTACTAAAACAATAATAAGAAGGGGATAAATGGTCTTTAAGGTGAATCCACAAAAGTTTTACATCCAGGGCTGTACACTGAGCAATTATACATCCTCGATGAGGCTCTGTTCAAGAGCGCTCACTATACAGCTTTCCAAAGGAAACCTCTGACTGCCTCCTTCTTCATACCTTGGACAATTTGGGGTTCTAAGAATAGATGACAGACAGTTGGAGACAGTTTTGGCCAGATTATATACCCCCAGCAAAGGAGGGAAAGCCATAATGATACCCAAATAATGGCCAACCATCCCATGAGACAAGAGAACTTTTTTTTTTTTTTTTTTGGCTGCCCCGCACAGCTTGCAGGATCTCAGGTCCCTGACCAGGGATTGAACCTGGTCTGCAGCAGTGAAAGCCCAGAACCCTAACCACTAGACCACCATGGAACTCCCCAAGAGAACTTTTTGGTAAAAGCGAAAATGCTCATTTCTCTCTCCACCAGCAAGGTCAGAGGACTACAGGGCCAGTCACTCAGTAACTGACCAACCTACAGACCACCGGAGAGACATAGCACAACGCAAAAGTACTTGCAGGTTTTACATCAATACACAAAAAAAGCTCTGTCCATTCCATAGTCACTCTTCTCAATTCATGGAAGATTGGGGTTTCATGCAATTACAGAAAGAGTATCTATGAAGACAACACTAGATTTCTAGGCAACTGGGTCACCATTATCTACAGCCTGCCCGTCACAGCGCTGACATGCATGGTTCCTTTGACCACTGGTTTTCACATAGCACACATATGGCATAACAGTGAGTCTGAAACAGTCAAGAGTGCTCTTCTATGGAGTGCATGGAGGAGTAGTGTAATCTTCAGAAAAACAGAGTTCTAATTTCTTTATTAGGTACCCTAGATAGTCAAGAAAAAAAATAACAACCAACAATCTTTTACTGAATGCCCACTCTACTAGTTGCCTGTTTATAACGATAAACAATACAGATGTGGTCTCTACACTCAGACAGTGTACAATCTAACAGGATCCATCAAAGAACCCTGTTCCCCTGACTCTTCTATGGCTGATTCCTTAACCTGCAGGTCTCATCTCAAATGTTACCTCCTCAGAGAAGCCTTCCCTACCTATCCTTCCTAAAGTCACTCTCTTCTTTCTGGTCATTTGCCATCACATCACCCTTCATAGTACCTATTACAATCTGTAATTATCTTGTGGATTTGTTTAGTTATTTAAATCTTTCTTCCTACTAGCTTCACACAACAGAAGCCTTGTGTTTCCCACTATATCCCCTGTGCCTTGCTCAATTAAGTACTTGCCAAATGTTGAATTAAAGATCTAGAGACTTCCCTGGCAGTCCAGTGGTTAAGACTCTGCACCTCCAATGCAGGGGGCATGGGTTCGATCCCTGGTCAGGGAACTAGGATCCCACAGGCTACACAGCATGGCCGAAAAAAAAAAAAAAAGATCTAAAAGATAATAATAATAAAGGTTTCATTAGTCTACACAGAAGATCTGAATGCCAGTTAGTCATGAGAGGAAAAGTAGGAGGGAGGTGAATCTGGGACTTTTTCAAAGAATAAAATTAAAGGTTCTAAATCTCTCCCCATTGGTCATGGTAGACCTTAGCTGTATGGTCACAGGCATAAGTATCTTTGGTGAGTAAATATGTTATTGAGTGTATGCAACCCACAAAGAAAGTGGCACCAGGGACTTCCCTGGTGGCGCAGTGGTTAAGAATCCACCTGCCAATGCAGGGGACACAGGTTCGATCCCTGGTCTGGGAAGATCCCACATGCCGTGGAGCAACTAAGCCCGTGCGCCACAACTACTGAGCCTGCGCTCTAGGTCCCGCGAGCCACAACTACTGAGCCCGCACGTCACAACTACTGAGCCTGTGTGCTGCAACTACTGAAGCCGCGTGCTGCACAACAAGAGAAGCCACCGCAATGAGAAGCCCTCACACCGCGACAAAGAGTAGCCCCTGCTTGCCACAACTAGAGAAAGCCCGCACGCAGCAATGAAGACCCAATGCAGCCACGAAAAGAAAAAAAAAAAAGAAAGTAAGTGACACCACTGTGAACAGCCCCCACACGGACAGTACTAAGATCCAAGAGTTGAACCTGTTGGCAAAAAAACACCCCAAAATGGTTGTTATGGGTTGAAATTCATATGTTGAAGTCCAAACCTCAATACCTCAGAATGTGACCTTACTTGTAGATAGTCTTTTCAGAGGTAATCATATTAAAAAGAGGTCATTACAAGGGCTTAATTTCCAAAATATACAAACTGCTCATACAATTCAACAACAACAAAAAAATCCCAATCGAACAATTGGCAGAAGACCTAAATAGACACTTCTCCAAAGAAGATATACAGATGGCCAATAGGCACATGAAAAGATGCTCAACATTGCTAATTATTACAGAAATGCACATCAAAACTACAATGAGGTACCACCTCACACCAGTCAGAATGGCTATCATTAAAAAGTCTACAAATAACAACAAAAAAAGTCTACAAATAACAAATGCTGGAGAGGGTGTGGAGAAAAGGGAAACCCTCCTACACTGTTGATGGGAATGTAAGTTGGTGCAGCCACTGTGGAAAACAGTATGGAGATTCTTCAAAAAAACAAAAACAGAGTTACCATATGATCCAACAATCCCACTCCTGGGCCTATATCCAGACAAAACTATAATTCAAAAAGATACATGCACCCCTATGTTCATAGCAGCACTGTTCACAATAGCCAAGACATGGTAACAACCTAAATGTTCATTGGCAGATGAATGGATAAAGAAGATGTGGTACATATATACAAGGAAATACTACTTGGCCATAAAAAAGAACAAAATAATGCCATTTGCAGCAACATGGATGCAACTAGAGATTATCATACTAAGTGAAGTCAGAAAGACAAACACCATATAATATCACTTACACATGGAATCTAAAATATGACACAAATGAACCTATCTTTGAAACAGAAACAGAATCACGGACATAGAGAACAGATTGGTGGCTGCCAAGAGGGACGGGGTTGGGGAAGGGATGGAGTGGGAGGTTGGGGTTAGCAGATGTTAAGCTTTTATATACAGAATGGATAAACAACAAGGTCCTACTGCATAGCACAGGGAACTATATTCAATATCCTATGATAAACCATAATGGAAAAGAATATAAAAAAAGAATGTATATACGTATAACGGAATCACTTTGCTGTACAGCAGAAATTAACACAACATTGTAAATCAACTATACTTCAATTAAAAAAAATAGATGTGGTGTATATACACGATGGAATACTACTCAGCCATAAAAAAGAATGAAATAACGCCATTTGTAGCAATGTGGATGAACCTAGAGATTATCATACTAAGTGAAGTCAGAAAGAGAAAGACCATATGATATAACTTATATGTGAAATCTAAAATATGAGACAAATGAACTTATTTACGAAACAGAAACAGACTCACAGACATGGAAACAAACTTACGGTTACCAAAGCGGAAGGTGGGGGTGGGGGAGGGATAAATTAGGAGTTTAGGATTAGCAGATGCAGACTACTGTATATAAAATAGATAAATAACAAGGTCCTACTGCATAGTGTAACGAACTATACTTAATATCCTATAATAAACCATAATGAAAGAGAATATGAAAAATATGCATATATAACTGAATCACTTTGCTATACACCAGAAACTAACACAACATTGTAAATCAACTATACAACTATTTAATTACAACTACTTACAACTATTTAATTAAAAATTAAAAAAACCAAAACAGGTCATTAGGCTGGGCCCTAATCCAGTATGACTGGTGTTCTTATAAGAAGAAATCTGGAAACAGAGACAGATACAAGGAGGGAGGAGACACAGGGGCAAGACGGCCATCTATTACAAGGCAAGGAGAGCAACCTGGAGGGGATCCTTCCCTCGTAGCCCTCAAAAGGAAACAATATTTACGACACCTTGATTTTGAACCTCCAGCCCCCAGAACTGTGAGACAATAATTTCCTGTTGTTTAAGCCACTCAGTCTGTGGTACTTTGCTACAAAAGCCCTAGCAAAATAATACAGTTTTATATAACCCTCTAAAATTTTTATTTTAAGTTACCTTGGCTCTTCAGTCAAGACTAAATGTTAGGATTTTTTTTTTCATTAAAAAATCCACACAGCATTAGAAATTCATGGGGATATAGACAGTGCTGAGACAATAAATCACATAGAAAACACAGCTGGACTCCTATGTAATATCATAGTAAAAAATAAATTCTAGACAGATTAAAGATCTAAATGTAAAAAACAAGTCTTAAATTTTTATAATTAATATAATTATAATTAATACAGGAAAATATCGTCATGACCTGGAGGACAGGCTTAAGCAAAACACAAAAAGTCAAATAATAAAGGAAATGATTAATAAATTTGACTTCACTAAAAGAACACACTTCTGTTTGGTAAAAGACTCCATAAACAAAATGAAAATATAATACCATCAAGAATGTGTAAAAAAAACTCTTACACACCAATAATAGGTGAAGGATATAAACAGAACTTTCTATAGTGCCTAAACTGTGTTACAAACTGTAGTAGCTTAAATTAGTGAATAACCACTTCAGGACTCTAATACTGATCAGAACTCTGATATCTTAGCTGCTGCTGTTGGGGAGAAAATCATCTGCGGGCTCTGGAAGTTTCTGCTAAAAATGCTGTTATATTTATGTATCAGAAGGATTCTCAAAAAACCTCCATGTTAAGTATTTATATCTCCTTCTTCTTAGGCAACAAGCATGGCCCATATCTCGCCTTTCCTCTTGAAAGTAAGGCCCACTGTATTCTTTCTACTTCTGACATAATTAGGAGGATAAGTGTTTAAAATGTCCTACACCCCCACTGTCAACGCTATCATAGTATGACTTTCTAACTTAAAAAGTGAATTATACTCTCTCCAGATATGTCAACCTGAGTTTCACAAAAACAAGTCTCAGAAATTTAGGAGCTAGAAGAGAATTTAGAGGGCATTTTGTCCAAATGAGCAAATGAACTGGGATAAGGGTATCCCCAGGATATATGCAGCAGTGTTGGTACTAGGTGCTATAGAATAAACCTGACTCAACTCCTAGGAGGGTCAATTTTACACAAATATTTTTGAGTAGAGATTTGACTACTAAACAAAATATTTTTACATGCTGATATGTGCTGGGGACACTTCAGATTCTTCCACTCTCTCAATTAGAGAATCAACATTGGACAAGATGCAGAAATCTCATCTACATGATGAGGACATGATAATTATGATGGCTACCATTTATTGAGCACTCACTGTATGCTAGACATTGTGGTTAGAGCTTTACATACATTAACTCATTTAGTCCTCATAACAGCTTCAGATAATAGTAATAGTGTAATTGCTTCCACTATACAGAGGAGGAAACTAAGATTTTAAAAAGTGGAAAAACTTTCCCATACTCACTCAGCTAGTAAATAGCAGAGATGGTGTCTGGTCCCAGGGCTGTCTGGGCTCCAAAGTCTGTGACCTTAATTGCTGCCTCAGAAATTTGAAATTGAGGCACAGGAACCCTCATCAGTCTTGAACCGGAAGAGCCTTAATTAAGTCACATATCTTTCTGTCCCTCAAGTTTTCTCAGCTATAAAATTACAACAGTACCCATCCCTTCCTTCATCATAATGAGGATCCAGAAGCTCATGGGATACATATGCTCATAGCATCCTAATTTAGAGCTGAAAAGAACGCTGATCACACAAACACTTGAACATGAATGTGTATGGCAGTCTTATTCATAAAAGCCAAAAAGTGGAAACAATCCAAATGTCCATCAATTAATGAATCAATAAACAAAATGTGTTATATCCATACAATGGAGTATTCTTCAGCCATAAAAATGAAGTACTGATATATGCTACAATGTGGATGAACCTTGAAAACATTATGCTAAGGGAAAGAAGTCAGTCACAAAAAGTCACATAAGTATGATTCTGTTTACATGAAATGTCCAGAACAGACAAATCCATAGAGACAA
Organism: Balaenoptera acutorostrata; assembly: GCF_949987535.1. Classification (NCBI taxonomy): domain Eukaryota; kingdom Metazoa; phylum Chordata; class Mammalia; order Artiodactyla; family Balaenopteridae; genus Balaenoptera; species Balaenoptera acutorostrata. The sequence continues at coordinate 77,018,198 of NC_080076.1, forward strand.
AAAGTAGATTAGTGGTTGCCAGGGGTCAGGGAGTCAGATAGGGTGTTAGGTGGAATGAGGAGTGACTGCTAATGGGTACAGGCTTCCTTTTTTGGTGGGTGTGAAATGTTCTATTGTATAATTAGATAGTGGTGATGTACACTTTTAAAAAGTACATGTTATGGCATATGAATTCTATCTCAATAAAGCAGTTATTTAAAAACAAAAACAAAAAAACAAAAAAACCATGACAGCAAAGGAAATACATTTAAAAATACTTTGGACAAATAAATCAACTATACTTCAATAAAAAATACTTTGGACAAAAGCATCACAGAAATATACTACATTTTAGATATTATACATTTCATGCTTATAAAAACACATTATATACATTTTTAGAAAAGCATGGCCTTCTACTACTTTTGCTGGTTGTTAACTTGTCCTAGGAGAATTTTAATTCACTTCAAAGTGCCCAACTCCTCTAGTTCCTGAATACTCAGTTAATAAAATGATAATAAAATGCAATCTAAACTGGCTGCTGATGGAAACCCAAGGGGCTTGGCCTGCTTAAAAAGAGAAAGGGAAAAAAAGCCACAAAACTCACCAAGGGCCTACATTCAAGGCCAGAGAGGATAACAAGAATCTAGATCTAGTGGAAATGTTATCCTCCTATATTCCTTTGGGAACAGCTTATCAGTATTTTCTACAGAGAAATTAGGCAGAGGAACCTCAACTATAAAGATACTGCCTTAGTAAAATAACCATCAACACTGAAACATATTCTTAACTTCATATTCTGCTTAACATAAACATATTACCTCATTTTCATTTCAACAGTACTTGCATGACGTACAAATTTTTACCTCCATTTTATTTATTTATTTATTAAATTTCTTTATTTAATTTATTTATTTTTGGCTGCATTGGGTCTTCGTTGCTGTGCACGGGCTTTCTATAGTTGCAGAGAGCGGGGGCTACTCTTCGTTGCGGTGCGCGGCCTTCTCATTGCGGTGGCTTCTCTTGTTGCAGAGCACGGGCTCTAGGTGCGCGGGCTTCAGTAGTTGTGGCTCGTGGGCTCTAGAGCACAGGCTCGGTAGCTGTGGCGCATGGGCTTAGTTGCTCCGCGGCATGTGGGATCTTCCTGGACCAGGGCTCGAACCTGTGTCCCATGCGTTGGCAGGCGATTCTTAACCACTGCGCCACCAGGGAAGTCCCCAACCTCCATTTTAAGGATAAAGAAAGGGGGCTTCCCTGGTGGCGCAGTGGTTAAGAATCTGCCTGCCACTGCAGGGGAAAGGGGTTTGAACCCTGGTCCGGGAAGATCCCACATGCCGCGGAGCAGCTAAGCCCGCGTTCCACAGCTACCGAGCCTGTGCTCTGGAGCCTGCGAGCCACAACTACTGAAGCCCACACACTCTAGGGCTCATATGCCGCATCTACTGAGCCCACGTGCTGCAACTACTGAAGCTTGCACACCTAGAGCCCGTACTCCACAACAAGAGAAGCCACCGCGATGAGAAGCCCGTGCACTGCAACAAAGAGTAGCCCCCACTCACCACAACTAGAGGAAGCCCGTGCGCAGCAATGAAGACCCAACGTAGACAAAAATAAATTTAAAAAAATAATTAAAAAAAATAAGGATAAGGAAAGGGGGACTTCCCTGGTGGTCCAGTGACTAAGACTCCACGCTCCCAATGCAGGGGGCCTGGGTTTGATCCCTGGTCAGGGAACTAGATCCCACATGCTGCAACTAAGAATTCGCATGCCACAACTAAAGATCCTGCGTGCCGCAACTAAAAATCCCACATGCTGCAACTAAGACCTGGTGCAGCCAAATATATTTTTTTTTAATAAAAAATAAAGATAAGGAAAGGGAAGCACAAACAAGGTCACCCACTTAATGAGAAGCAGAGTCAAGATTCAACATTCATCCAAATTCCAAGCTCAGTGCTCTCGCTATGTCATATTAATATTTGCTTTCTCCGGCCACCTATCTTTCACCAGATCAGAAAGCAGAGTTGAGTCGGCTTCTGCTCACGTTATTTTGTAACATGAACTTAGCTCCTAAGAAATAATTTCCTCTTAAATTGTTCTGGTTTGTTGTATTCCTTTCATAAGTCTCCATAAGAAACACTGGTTCAGAATAATTATTAATTTTTTTGAACAAATAAATCAATCTGGCCAGGCCTATTTGGTTAATCTTTCATGAATAATGAATAAAGCCTCAAAAACATATAAAATCTTGGAGTTCCCTGGTGGCGCAGTGGTTAAGAATCCGCCTGCCAATGCAGGGGACACGGGTTCGAGCCCTGGTCTGGCATGCCACGGAGCAACTAAGCCCGTGCGCCACAACTACTGAGTCTGTGTTCTAGAGCCCACGAGCCACACTACTGAAGCCCGCGCGCCTAGAGCCCGTGCTCCACAAGAGAAGCCACCGCAATGAGAAGCCCGCGCACCACAACGAAGAGTAGCCCCCGCTTGCTGCAACTAGAGAAAAGCCCGCACGCAGCAATGAAGACCCAACGCAGCCAAAAATAAATAAATTTATTTTTTAAAAAACCCAAAAAAACCTATAAAATCTTACAAAGATAGAGATTCCCTTCCCGGTTGCTAAAAAAGGTTTTAGAACTGAGTCAGAAAGGCTTCTGAGCTGGCCCTATAATGACTTCTTGAAGAACTGTCCAGCTCTTCCTTTCCAGCCAGTCAAATGGTGATTTGATTCCCTAGATGAGAAACCTGCAGGCAAGATCTTTAGCTCCACCTACCTGAACTCTCACCTTCACAATCTGATAGCTCCTGCAACTAGCTATTTTCCAAGTTATTAGGCATCTCTCTCCTTCTGTCTCTCCCCTGCCCACCCCCAATCTCCCTCTAGATACCCTGTTCCACTCACTCCTTCCGTACCTCTCCTTCTTCCTCTCCGTTTCTCTAGTGGTAGCATTTACTTTACACTTCCCTGTGAGGCATGAAGGTTTTGACCAGTCTCAGGGTCCCCATGGGAAGCAACTATGACACAAACTAGTGAAATAACTTCACATGCTGCCCTAGCTAAGCCTTTCCCAGAGACCTAAGCACCAAACATAACCATGCGGACAAGGGCAGTGCTCTCCTGCGAACGTTTGTGCTTAGGGATTTGATCAGAGTAGTTCTTTATCCTTTGGTAACTGAGCTCATTTTATTTTCAACTCGTAAGACGGTCTGAGCTACAATAGTAAATCCAGCTCTTAATTTTCAAAAGTAGGTGGCTTTAGAGACCAGGGCATAAACAACATTCCTGCATTTGTTTAAAAGTATGTTCTGTATTTAAATTAGATTTCCACCTACTCAGCCCTCAAACTCCTTCTTTGCAATGATTCTACAATCTTGACTTTGGTTAATTAATACTTCCATGACACCACCCTATAAAGGTACAAATAAAGAACTTTTACTTAATGTGGAAACAAAGAGAACAAATTTTATATACAGATACATGTACCTCCCTTCATATTTAAAGAATAAGAAGGAATGTACATTCGCAAATCTAGTACCAATGAAAATCATTTGCTCTAGAAATTTTCCCTAAGCTTTTCAGTTTAAAGATGGCACCATTGGGCTTCCCTGGTGGCGCAGTGGTTGAGAATCTGCCTGCCAATGCAGGGCACACGGGTTCGAGCCCTGGTCTGGGAAGATCCCACATGCCGCGGAGCAACTACGCCCGTGAGCCACAACTACTGAGCCTGCGCGTCTGGAGCCTGTGCTCCGCAACAAGAGAGGCCGCGATAGTGAGAGGCTCGCACACCGCGATGAAGAGTGGCCCCCGCTTGCCACAACTAGAGGAAGCCCTCGCACAGAAACGAAGACCCAACACAGCCATAAATAAATAAATAAATAAATTTATAAAAAAAAAAAAAAAAAGATGGCACCATTTAACATTTGAACTAAATGCATTAACATAATTTTACCAGTGACAGACTTTCTTTAGGTAAAAGAATCATAGACTTGTAGAGATATAAGGAACATCGATTCATTAAGCAAACTATTACATTTTAAAAATGAGAAAACTCCCAAGTTAAGTGATTGCCAAAGTCCAACAGCTGACTAATGACAGGCAAGGGTCTTTGCTCCTGACACCTAGTTCACCACAGCTGAAATTCTTATAGGTGAAAAATACTTCATTTGTTGATATCAATACCAAAGGCAACAACTCTTACCTTATATATATGGTTGACATTACACAGAAACTCTCTTTCAACTTTTAGTATTTTATACCATAAACTCTTAACTTGTGACTCACCCTGCTGAGTTGATCCAATAACCTTTGGTTCTGTTCTGATAATTCCTGGACAGCCCGTGTTTTTTCTCGATCTGCTTCCCGTAGATGAACCTGCTGCCTCTCCAACTCATCCTGAAGCTGTTTCACATCACTCTCCAGCTCGGACACACGCCCTTCCCACTCCCCTTCTCGGTTCTCAAATCGTCTTCTTAGTTCGTGTTTCTCTTGCTCTAAGTGCTGGGTGAAAAATGAAGAGGATTTTAAAACCTTTAAAAATTCCAGGGACTTCCCTGGTGGTCCAGTGGCTAAGACTCCGCGTTCCCAATGCAGGGGGCCCAGGTTCAATCCCTGGTCAGGCAACAAGACCTCACATGTCGCAACTAAGATCCCACATGCGGCAACGAAGACCCGGTGCAGCCAAATAAATAAATAAATACTAAAAAAAAAAAAAAAAAAATCCAGAGCCTTTCATTTTTTTTTCTCTTTTCACACTCTTCTTTTCTTTTTCCTAGTCAGTGAGCACAACAAAACACTCTGCCACGTAGGAGAAGTTGCCCATTTCACAGCTGCAAAAATATTCCCTTCTTCCAGAGTAGCAAAGGCTGATTTCACAGAGAATGTCATTCCTACTGAAAATACTTAATGTTTACTCTTATCCTTAGGAATGGGGGTTCTAGACTTAGGAACTCACTTGAAATTTAGTAAATCATCTATTAATTGGTGAAATATACATTTAAACAACTTAAAATGAGTCCTTAAGAAAATTTCTTTTGCTGTCATCTATTATGCCTGGCATAATAGCAGGCACTTAGAATCACAGAATTTTCAGAGCTAGAAAGAACTCCATAGATGCTTCAGATTAACCACCTTTTCCTACAAATGAAGCAGCAGAAGATAAGAGATTCAATAACAAGCTCAAGGTCTGTACTAGCAAATGGGAGAGCTGGGATTTGTGTCTTAGTCACTTGACTTTGTTTAATGCTCTAAATCACAACTCAATAAATATTTCTTGCTATATATAGCACTGTATTTCAAAATCATTAAGGCAAGTTCAGGTTCAGGACCACTTTTATTAAATCATGACTTATTAGCCTTGCATATTTATTTCTGATCCTTTCATTCATTCTTGAGTGCCTGTTACAGGCTAGCCACTAACATAATGGTCCTTACCTTTATGGAGTTTCCATTCTAGTGGGAGAGGTTGATAAAAGTATTAAATTGTACAGCGTGACAAATGGTATGCAGGAAAAGTACAGATGGTTTGAAGTAGCAGCTCGACAGAAAAGAACTCTTTTGGATTGAAGGAAATAAGAACATCTTTTTATTTCTCTGAGATAAATACAAATTCGTCTTTTCAGAGGAAAGTATGTTCTCCTACTTAAAAAGCATAGTATGTACAAAAAAGCCAAGTTATACCTCAGGGAATATATGAAATGTAAAGCAATGGTCCTCAACTTTTGCTGCTGTCAGAAAATCTCTGGTATAATTGTTCAAAATACATCCACCTAAATACTAATTCCAAAGACGTGATTCAGTTAAGAATGGGATGAGGCCTAGGCAGGCATCTATCTATCTATCTATCTAGGTTCTATTGGAAATTCTGATGTACTGAAGGTTGATATCAAGCACTGAGATTGTTTCAACAAGCTAAGATGAGCATTTGAATCTTCACCTTCAGCATACTCAAACATCTTTTCACCTTGGGAACCTACACTCTTATTCTACCCAAGTTCTCATCTTTCGAATGTTTTTTGGAATGCCTCTTTTGGAAAGCTTTAAGGGCCAGTGCATAGTTATACAAGAAAATCAGTCCCATTACTTCACATCTGAGATGCGTCTAAAAAGAGATTATCTCATTTCATCCGGCCATTTTATTCCCCTAATTTGCTCTGAGTGACTTGTAAATGTTTCTGAAAGTCTAATTTACCCCCAAAAGATGCAAATTTACCATGACAGAGCAGTCAGAAAAATTAAAATTCTGAGAACATAAGCAAAGGCAGTTTTCACTGAGATAACTGTATAGCCTCCAAAGTTGACCACTTCAAGGGAATAATTAATTTTGATATAGCCACTCTGGTATATTTGTTGAAAAAGTCACATTATAGTTATACTTTATACAGCCTCAGTTTGGAGCACAGGGGAAAAGGAATGACAAGAGAGGGACTTGTACTCCTCAGCATGAAAATTTTCTGCTCTACGCTTCCCTCACTTTGCTAAACTTCCAAAAATGAGAATGTTTTAGTCACTATACAAACTTCAGAAAGATGAAATGCAGAAATGGTAATTACCAGCCTAAAATTGTGATACTTGGTTTTATTGAGTTTTTTCAAAATGGAAAAGATTGAGCAGAAGGCAACAGCAAGAACTCAGTCATCACAGTGTTACAGAGAGGCCAGATAAATTAGGTTTGTGTTCTAAAAGAACAGAGACTTAAAAATATTCAGCCAACAGCTGTTAGTGAACACCCCAACCAAGCAACCGAAACAATCTAATCCACTTGCGGGGGGTGGGGCGGGGAGGCGGCAGGGTTGAGGACAGGTGGTGCTCATCAGTCTATTCTGTCCTTACATTTCTTTGCACACGTGACAAACTTCCTAATTCAGGTTTCCCAATGCTTTAATTTAAAAAATCAAGACTTTCCTATTAATGAACATACAGAATTTAGCCTTTTGTCTACTCTGAGAAAAGAAAGGTTTCTCCTAGAATTATACTTTCAGTTAAGTGCTAAATTAACCAATAAACTCTAGGCAGAGTATCAGCAAGTGTGGAGGTCAGGCTCTGCCCATGCTATTCCCTGCTTCTTGGGGTTATACGGTATTTTTTTTTTTTTTTAATTATTTTTTGGCTGTGTTGGGTCTTTGTTGCTCCGCGCGGGCTTTCTCTACCTGCGGTGCGGGGGCTACTCTTCGTTGAGGTGAGCGGGCTTCTCATTGTGGTGGCTTCTCTTGTTGCGGAGCACGGGCTCTAGACGCGTGGGCTTCATTAGTTGCAGCGCGGGGGCTCAGTAGTTGTGGCTCACGGGCTTAGTTGCTCCGTGGCATGTGGGATCTTCCCAGACCAGGGCTCAAACCCGTGTCCCCTGCATTGGCAGGCGGATTCTTAACCACTGTGCCACCAGGGAAGCCCCAGTTATACGGTATTTTAAAAGGTAATATCTACAGCTGAAACTAATATAATGATGTATGTCAATTATACCTCAATAAAAAGAGAAAAAAGTTAATGCCAAAACTATCAAGGTCATCAAAAACAAGGAAAGTCTAAGAAAGTGTTACAGGAAAGAGGAGACTAAGAAGATACACAAACTAAATGGAAAGTGGTATCCTGGAACAGAAAAAGACATTTGGCAAAGGCTAAAGAAATCTGAATAAACTAAGGATATTAGCTAACAATCATGTATTAGTATTGGTCCACTAACTATGGCAAGTATACCATGCTCATGTAAGATGTTAATAACAGAGGAACTGGGGGCAGGGCATATGGAAACTGTACCATCTTTCCAATATTTCTGTCAATCTAAAACCATTCTAAAAAAGTTTATTTAAAACTCTGAAAAAAACAAAAGTTAATATCATTAGCCCACCTAAAACTGGTTGTTACAACCAGTAACATGGATTTCTGCAAAGAACCAAAAAAGCAGCACTATTCTCGTAAGTCCAGGATATGGTTCTTAAAAAATACAAAGAAAAATACTATTTTTTAAGTGGACCAAGCACTGAATGCAAATAAGGACCCCTGCGTTTGCTTACCTAAATCTACTACCCAATTATGAATCATTTTCACCTTACTTGTTTTGCCTCTTAAAAAAAAAATAGTGCTAGAATCATTAGAATTGGCCTAGGGAAGGGGGAAGAAAATGTAACTGAGGAAAGAGATTACATCTGCAGTAAGAGATAATTCACTCTCAGCTAGAATGGGAAAAAAAGGGGATCCTGGACTTTAAAAACATATTTTTAAAAAACTAAATAATGATTTAATCTCTGAAGAAAAAAGTGTATAAACCCAAGTTACTGTCTTAGTTCATATTCTGGGGGAAAAAAAGAAACTACTAAGGCCCTGGCTGGATATGTTTTAAAAGCAAAAGGGCTAACTGTAGATGCAGAAAAAATAAAATATCTAAAGGCATTAAAAAAAAATTAAGCACATGAGGGGTTTTCCTGGTGGTGCAGTGGTTAAGAATCCACCTGCCAATGCAGGCAACATGGGTTCGATCCCTGGTCCGGGAAGATCCCACATGCCGCGGAGCAACGAAGCCCGTGCGCCACAACTACTGAGCCTGTGCTCTAGAGCCAGCGAGCCACAACTAGCCCGTGCTCTGGAACAAGAGAAGCCACTGCAATGAGAAGCCTGCGCACCACAATGAAGAGTAGCCCCCGCTCACCGCAACTACAGAAAGCACGAGCGCAGCAACGAAATAAACAATGCAGCCAAAAATAAACAAATAAATTTATATTAAAAAATTAAGCATGTGAAAATCTGATTCAGGGAATGAATAAAATACAGGATAGTCAATTTAAGGGTGGAAAAAAATGACCAAAACCTTACAATCTCTTAAATTAAATTGAATCTTCATTTTAACCCTAAGAGATGCCTAACTAGAAAACTTCTATGTTAACCTTTAAACCAATAAAGACTTTAAAGAGTGTGCCTTTAATGAGAGAGCAGTGTAAGATCAAGTACTTTATGTTTTAAATGACAAAACACAATCTTGGGTTTGGTGCACAGAACTGGAGAGGTATTCAATAATAGCGAACGAATAAGTAGAAAAGATCTTGAAAATGACTTGGTTCTGAAATTAGAAAGGTGCCAATTCTGAAGTAGTAAGTAAGCAGATGGGACTAAAACAAAACCAGTCTCATTATTTAACAGTCAAACCAACATTCTCTCAGAGTCCACTCATGTGTTTATCTTTCAAACTAACCCATGAGAAAATGTGTTTGACTCCACTGTCTGATAGTTTGTAGAAAATTACAAATGTTTTTTAAAGTAATGGCTGGTTCTCTACTCCTAAATGTTGAATTTAATTGAAAATCTAGCAGAGTGGCTATATTAAACTTTAGAATTTGTCCAAGTAGACATTCTAAAATCTAAGCTGCTTAAAAAATATACTTACAGGTATAATTTGCAAGGGAAAATTCACTTGCAGGTATCAAATGAAATAGTCCCCTGTTAATGAGATTTGTCACTCTCATATTAATACTAAAAGAATTAACAAGAAACTAACGACAATACCTTGATAATTTTAAGTGTACTTTTTAAAAAAAAACTAAAAATTTTTAATAATTTTCAGATATACCTAGAAGAAACTGTATAACTGAACCCCTTCATCACTCATTAATATTGATTAGCGATCAATATTTCACTTTTTAAAAATGTTATTTTTCAAATTGTAGTAAGGCATACATAACATAAAATTTACCATGTTAACCATTTTTAAGTGTACTGTTGGTTTAGTAGTGCTAAGTACATTCATACTGTTGTGCAACCAACTTCCAGAAATTAAAAATAAACTTTTAACACTAGAGTTCATATGCTGACCTGAGAGGAGTGAAGATTTTTTAAAATAGTTTAATAAGAGTTTTAAACTATTTTATTATTATCTATCAAGTCAACAGCAAAAAGTCAAATGTAATTTATTCTTTTACAATAGAACCTTTCTTGTTACAGAATTTGAATATCTTTTTCCTTTGTTGAAGACATGTATAAAGGTTCCAAATGGAAACCAGGATGTGTATAACTGCACGCTCAGGATTACCCTGAAATCTAGCACTAATCAAACTGACTGATATGATGTTCCTTTCAAGTTAGCTATCTCTTTAATCAAGTCCCTTACTGAAGGAATTTCAAATCACAAGCATAAATCTCTGCAGTAGTACTTGTATATAGAGCCTGTAATCAAATCTCTTAAAAAAAAAAAGACACCCTTCTATTCCTAGACCTCTACTTCAAGTGAAAATTGAACAATTCAATTCACTGGGTTGCTTTTTGGCAGTCTACCTACAGGTTTCACAAACCACTTTTCAGAGAGGTATCTCAGGAGTTCATCGACTGGCAGACTTAGTTAAGAGGCCAACTGAACTACAGGGTTACAGTGGTTTCCTTTTTTTCCTCCCTGATTTACTTTTGATATGTCATTGGAATACAGACACACTTCTTATTATAGAAAAGTTTCTGAATCTACATTCTGACTGACCCGCAGCAGTGATATGGAACCAGACTATGGTCAATTTCAGACCTCATTCAGGGCCGTACTATTCTCTTCTAACTAAGAATAAAAAGAATTGGTTGCAACCAAACTGGGTAACAACAGTAAATGCACAGGCAGAAAAGGATAAGCTCATCCCAACTGCCACAGATGCACCTCCCCTACCCCCACTTTTTAGAAAAAAAATCTCTTTAATTTTTGTAAATGGCGGCAACCTGTATCACTTTCAAGGCCCTTTTCTAGTTAAGGTCAAGAAAACAAACAGGCATAGCTGCAAAAGACTTTGGTCCAGAGAAGTGGCAGAAATCTTACAGATACTTTAAGGGGTATTTATAACAATGGTTAAAGTTGTATGGTTCTCACAGGTTGCATTTGGCAATCCAATTGCATGTGTGAGACCCAGAACAGAAACAGAAAAGTACTATTTAAATACATATAAATACTGAGGTCCAAATCAAATCCACAACCAGTGGTCACATGCGGAGCCCAGGCTCACCTGATTTCTGCAATGGAACCATACTTCCTAATCCTTAACTATTTGAAGGCTATATAAAGCCCCTTTAGGGGCACTTGTTTCCCACAACTCTGAGCTGCCGGGAAGTTAAGACAAGGGCATCTGAAGGCCTTAACTCCAAAGCTGAAAAGCTTTAGGCTAACACCCTGATTAGTGATTAACTACTTCTCTGAAAACATGGAGCATATTTTAAATGCTTCGCGACTTTCTAATTTCCCTGTGTGCGGACATCACCTCAGTGCTGTATAAATTAGTCATACTGTAAACTCTATTTTAGATGCTGTGTACAGTATGTATACAGAACGGCCGACAGTGTTTGGAGCCGTGCATAGACCCGTTTGCTGTGAGTAGGGTGGGAAAGCCAGGTGGGTTCAATTAATGTCCTCGTCTGATAATCCAAAACCCTCCATGCTACCCCGCTTCCAGGTGGTTTTCTGTGAAGGAGGATGAGCAAGAAAGAGGTGGGATGGGGTGGGGTGGGGTGGGTGAGTGGCTCCCGAAGCTACCGAGGGCCGGCAGGCGGGTGCCTGGGCTCCCCCCCACCCCCCGCTTCCCACCCATCCCAGGAGGGACGTCCTCACCTCTAGCTTATCTGTCAGCTCCTTATGCATCTGCTCGTACTGCCGGCTCATGTCCTGGTTCCTCTCGAGCAGTGCCTTGCCCAGTCGGGCCGCCAAGACCAGATCCTTCTCCTTCTGCCGGATCACCGACAGCAGCTCGGGATCCTGGGCGGGCGGCGGCTGCAGTTCGGCCCCCACGGCTGGAGGCCCGGGCTCGGCCTGAGGATGCTCTCCGGGGTCGGACGGCCGTTCCCCGGCCGCCAGCAGCGCCAGTTCCTCCTCTAACGCCAGTTCCAGCTCCCCGGGGCCCCCGGGGAAGGAGACAAGGGCGGCGGCGGCGGCGGCGGCGGCTGCGGCTGGATTCCCGACTGCGTCCGCGGCCGCGGCGGGCAGCTCCATGCAGCAGGCGCTGTCCGGCTCGGCGGGTGCTGAAGCGCGGCCAGCCAAGCCCAGACAGAAGGCGGACATGGCCCGCGCGCGCGGAGCCCGCAGCGGTGCGGCCCGGCCGGCGCGCGCCAGGCTGCAAGGGGGAGGGGCCCCGTCGCACCGCCCCGCGCCTCTCCTCACGCCGCGGCACGCGCCCCCCGGGTCTCCGAGAGCCCTGGGCGCGGCGCGCGCCGCCCCGCCCCTCCCCCGCGCCGGCGGCACGCGCCCCCTTCCCCCGCCCCCGGGCTCAGCTGCTCCGCGAGCGCTGGGGAGGAGGAGGGGGTGGCAAAAGGAAGGCTGAGAAAGCGAAGACTGAGGGGAGGCGAAGCGGGAGGGGAGGCTGCGAGGAGGAACGCCGCCGCCGGCTTTTCAACCACCCTGTTGCTGCTGCTCCCGCTGCCGCCGCCGGCCGGGCAGCGCCTCACGGGGCGGGCGGCGCTCCGCTGTCGCTGCGACGCTCGCTGCTGCTGCTGCTGCCGGTGGCCGCTCTCTGCAGCCGCGCTCCATGTCCCTCGGCTCGGCGGCAGCCCCAGCAGCAGCGGCGGCGACAGCGGCTGCTGCAGGGGCCGAGGCGGTGGCTCCACATCGCGCGCCGCGCAGCCCGGCGAGCTCCTTCCTGACTACCTCAGCTCCTCCAGTTCACCCGGCCGGCCGCACCCCGCCCGGGGCTTCCGGCCGCGCCCCCTCTCCCCGCCCCTTGCCGGCGCCTGACGCGCACGGGCACCTGTTAGCCGCGCCAGCGCGCGATTCGCCGGTTCGTGGGTCTCCTCAGCGGCGCCCAGGTGGCGCCGACGGCCTTAACCCCTGCGCTGCCTCACGCCCGGGGGCGGCAGCGCGCGCCGCCAGTGGAGACGGCTGGCGCATCCCTAACTGTTCGGGCGGCTCCCAGACGCGGCCACGCCCACGGCCTCACATCCACCGGGTGTGGCTCCGCCCCCAGCACGCTCACCTCGGGGTGTGGCCTCGCGCGCACCTCCGAGCACGGCCCCGCCCCTAGCCTTGTTATCACCTCAGGGCACGGCCCCATTCCCGGCTTCACTCCCGCTTCTGGGCTGGGGCGTTTCTCTGGGTCCAATGGGTCTCAGTCTTAGGTGATCACCAAGGGGATTGAGGACATTTCTTTAAGACGGGTGGCCAAGCCCGACAGAGACTCGCAGCCACGGCTTGTGGGTCTCGGCTCCCGTGAGAGCTAAGCAGTCAAGAGAGGGAGCCCTAGAGAGCAGTAGGAGGGATGACTTCAGAAACCTAGCATCTCAGTGATGATGACTCAGGGATATAAGGGACCAGATGCCTCAGAGATCAGCAGCCCCGAAAGAAAGGGGTTATGTTGAGAAATAACGGAAAAAACTGCTCACAGATGGGAATACGAAGCAAAGACGCTCCATAATAACTTCCGTTTACTAGGCGCTTAGTATGTGCCATGTCTTGTGTTAAGTGCTTTATACGCATTATCTTAGATAATCCTCCCAAGAATCTTAAAAGTCAGTACTATCACTCTTCTCATTTTACAGAGAAGGAAATTGAGGCCTTGAGAGATACAGGATCAGATCCAGACAGGCTGACTCCAGGGTTCACATATATATCGTTATTCTTTACTTTCCTCACATATAAGTGTTGAGGAAGATAAATAGTAATTTGTGATCAAGATGGCCTGTATCGATATCCAAGGTGCTATCAGGAAAGCTTCCTGCAATGATCAAACCAAGGACTGAAGAACCTACTGGGTGATTCCAGTCAGTTCTTGCTTTGACCTCATTGGTAATGCTCTGTCTTCTATTTTCAGAAACAATCCCATCTGAAGCTAGAATTGGTCACTATTCCCTTTCCTCTTGGACAACAACCCATTTTTGAGTTAGATCATATTTTGATTCTTTTCATTACAGTAAGATGGAGTATTTCAGGACACGGAGCGGCTGAAATGAGTCAAATGGTTTCTCATGGCTTTTTGTCCTTATTAAATTCAGAGCCTAAACAATACTCAGGTGTATACATCACCTTCTACTCTCAGGCTGAAGGTCAGAATCCTAAAGGTCCTGAGCCTCAGGGCTGACTTTGTTCTCTTGTTGACTGAAAAGGAGACAGACCATAGAGGGGTTCCCACATCAATCTCAGAGCTAAATTTTGAAAGTTGACCATGGTACCATTCCAACAATGCACTGTTCTCACACTTTTTATTATGCCCTCTTGAACAGAAATTGTGGGCCCATGGTGAGACCCAACTGAAGAATCCCTTTTGTCTTTTTTGATCAGGAAAGGAGAAGTTACTCCTATAAATAGATTAGGGACACACATATCAAGAGCAAACAGAATTCCTAATCAAAAGGCATTTGTTTCAGCTATTTATTTTTCCTGATTCAGACTTGCAACCTGTCTTTCCCCAAAGGTCTTTTTCTTGCCTTCCTTAAACTCAATGGTGCTACTCTATTAGACTTGCCTATTACTGTGAGAATGAACTATTACAATGCTAACTCTAATTTCTGAGGATCCTTCTTCACAATGTTCCCCTGCCTAACCTGACTAGGAAGTGATCATTTTCTACTACAGGTTTGGCCCTAAGTACTATCTTCTTGTGAATAGTCAAAGGAGACCAGCCCAACTTTGGAGAACTATTTAGAATAGTGGTTCTTATACTTTTTGGTCTCAGAACCTCTTTACACTCTTAAAAATCATCAAAGATCTCAAAAAACTTTAGTTTATACAGGTTTAGATATTGATATTTACTGTATTAAAAATTAAAACAGAAAATTTTTAATTTTTATTTTAAATACTTAAAATAAACCTATTAAATCTTAACATAATGTATTTAATGAAAAATATATATTCCCCTCCAAAAAAAAATGAGCAAGAAGAAAGGCATTGTTTTTCATTTTTGTAAATCTCTTTAATGTTTGGCTTAACGGCAGAAAATGGACTTTTATATCTGCCTCTCCATTCAGTGTGGTGATGTTTTGTTTTGGTTGAAATATATGGAGAGAATCTGGTCTCACAAAGATGCAATTGGGAAAAGGAGGAATATTTTAATAGCCTTTTCTGATTGTTGAAGGTATTTTTCTTTGATAAGGCACCAAAACTCAACAAGTGATAGCTTCTGAAAGATTAGTTGCAAGGTGGAATCTAAAACCACATCAAGGAAATCCACTGATCTACCTTGCACTTTGAATGGATCTTTTACCCATGTGTGATTGATTCTTTAAAAGTATGTATCAGTCATTGGGAAAATATTGGTTCACTGAGTTATGCAGATCTTCCAAATATTGTCACATGGCATTATACTATATATATTTTAAAATACCATTCATTAATATAACCACTGATCTCATCAGAAAGGTCTTTATGTATTGGCAAGCTATAAAGCTCACTGAGGTGTGTATGAGTTTTCCAAAATTCTTATATCTACTGGATATAAGATATAAGATATATTTATTGGGATGGTTTCCCATTCATCTTGATTCAGGATGCTTTTAGTGCTGCTTCCGTCTAAAGGAGCATCCTTCTGTAAGCCTTACTATTCCTCCTGTAGGCTGGCAGAGGACAGTAAAGCAGCCAACACAAAAAACTACTGTTTGTGCATGGCTAAAGATGGTTGTGATTTTATAGCATCCTGGGTATTTCACATCCATGAAGTAGGAATTGGGGCTTTGCAACAGGTGCTTCTTCTTGTGTTTCCTCTTCTCCTCTGGAGAGGGATGAGGGAGATCCTTTGCAAGAGGCACGTTCTCGTGGGGAGGTTGTCACTGCCAGAAAGGGAGGTACATTCTTTTTTTTTTTTTTTTAAATTTATTTTTGGCTGTGTTGGGTCTTCGTTTCGTGTGAGGGCTTTCTCTAGTTGCGGCAAGCGGGGGCCACTCTTCATTGCGGTGCGCAGGCCTTTCACTATCGCGGCCTCTCTTGTTGTGGGGCACAGGCTCCAGACGCGCAGGCTCAGTAGTTGTGGCTCACGGGCCTAGTTGCTCCGCAGCATGTGGGATCTTCCCAGACCAGGGCTCGAACCCGTGTTCCCTGCATTGGCAGGCAGATTCTCAACCACTGCGCCACCAGGGAAGCCCCTACATTCATTTTTGAGTAAATATCTGCCAAATACCCAAATCTGAATACCAAAGTCTGTCATTCATTCAAGTAAAAACGGTGTTCCATGAAAAACGTGACTAGTTCAATTCCTAACTCAAATGATGGTACAAGGGCTTTATCTCAAGACAACACATACTTAGGTATGCAGCAGAAGTGCTTTATCGGTACTTTCCATTTCATCACATGGAATATTAAAAAGATGTGTACTCAAGCGTTGGGATTTAATAAAAGCACTGCTTCATCAGGCACATTTTAAAATGAAACTAGCTTTTTTCTTCTTCTTCTTGTGAGCACATAGTAGTGAAGAATAACTCGCTTTGGTACCACTGCCATGAATCATGCTAAGGTATCAGTAGAGTTACTTACCCGCTATTCCTTTTGCACTACCAATGCCAATGTCAACACAGTGAAAAACAAAACTAGTATTAGACAATTAGTATTATGTCTACTAACATGAAATTATGAAATAAAATATGAGATTACGAAATTAGTTTTACTCTTATTAATAAAATTAGAATTACTATCATTGCAATTATTATGAAAATAGTGCTTCCTTCCTTGACCCTCTGAAAGGGTCTTTGGGACCTCAGGAGTTGACGAACCACACTTCGAAAATTGCTGATTTAAAGCCATTCGAGACAGGTCAACCCTAAGCTAAGAAGAATGAACAAGTACCTCCCCACATGGAAATTAGTGGCAGGATTCAAAACTCATCAAAGCAAAGATATGAAAACCCTCGGACTTCTAAGAAGCTTATTATTTAGTTTATTCTGCTTCATACTATAATAATAGTGGCTAGAAAATATTTAGCATTTAATTCCTTAAATCCTTTATATGACATCTCATTTAATCCCCACAATGACCCTATAATGCTGGTGTATAACACTAGTATATATAGGACGTGATATTATGATGCTGTCTAACTCTAAGGTGTTTGCTCTTAGTTACTAAGCCTCACATTTTCATCATTTTTATATTCCTTTATAATATATTTGCTTCAGTGTTGCTTTTGGTACCTCGATATTTTGGTGAACTTAGGTATGACCCATCTTAACGTGCAATGGATGGATTTCCACATAAGTTCTGTCACATCACTAAGAGTAAAGCATGAAATTTTCTTTTTTTTAGAAACCCTGATATTTCCAAATATAACACTCATCGAATTTCCTCAAATTGTTTATTTTTATTAGCATCCTGATCTGCAAAAACTGGAAAGTGTAAAAGACAAAACATATTCCAGAAAATTTGTTTTTGAAAAGTTAAGTGTGGAAGAAACATGAGGAGCTGGCAAAACGTGATAAAGCAGTTCTACACTTGGTATTTTCATTCAGCAATTTTAAGTGTGTGTGCATTTTTTTAAGTTTTATATTTTACTTATGAACTAGTCGTGGGAACATAAAAGTCTCAAAAATTCCTAAAATGTTACCCAAAAGCTTTTTATATTTTTTGGAGATGAATTGACTCAACATTTTGCAAAATGTGGTGTGTGTACCTCTACTGATTCTCAGCTTGATTTTTAAGGGAAAAACATTAACTTCAGTGGCTGATGCTCGGTAGCGTCAGTCTTTAGCAGATACCCTGCCCTGCCTGGTGTAGGAGTGTGCTTTCTCTGCTACCCATCACGGTCCCCAGCATGCCCTGCTGGGACGCCTTCCCAGCCCCTCCCATCTCTAGGCTCTCACCTTGGCAGCCCCTCACACCTTTCCCTTCATCCTCCCAGGGTCCCTTCAACCCCACCCCACACTCCCTTTTCCCTTTTTCTTTTAGGTTGTTATTAAGATAAAAAGATTTCATATATGTACAGCACTTAAAATGGTGCCTGGCACATGGTAGGCACAGTGTGGGTGCTTGATAAATAAATACATAAAATAACTGAGCACAGAGAATTCCCTGGCGGTCCAGTGGTTAGGACTCTGAGCTTCCACTGCAGGGGCCCGGGTTTGATACCTGGTTGGGGAACTAAGATCCTACAAGCTGCGAGGACTTAAAAAAAAAAAAAGCACAGGTTTCTCCCTCTGACACCGTGATCTTTCATATCTTCTATGTCTGAATTCTTTTCCTTTATATGCCTGTTTCCTTTTTTTTTTTTTAAATTGAAGTATAGTTCATTTACAATGTTGTGTTAGTTTTCTGGTATACAGCAAAGTGATTCAGTTATATATGTATTCTTTTCAAGGTTCTTTTCCACTATAGGCTATTACAAGGTATTGAATATAGTTCCCCATTTCCTTTTTTTTTTTTTTTTATAAATTTATTTTATTTACTTATTTTTGGCTGTGTTGGGTCTTCGTTGCTGTGCGCAGGCTTTCTCTAGTTGCGGCAAGTGGGGGCTACTCTTTGCTGCAGTGCACAGGCTTCTCATTGTGCTGGCTTCTCTTGTTGTGGAGCACAGGCTCTAGGCATGCGGGCTTCAGTAGTTGTAGCATGCGGGCTCAGTAGTTGTGGCTTGCAGGCTCTAGAGCACAGGCTCAGTAGTTGTGGCGCATGGGCTTAGCTGCTCCGCGGCATGTGGGATCTTCCCAGACCAGGGCTCGAACCCGTGTCCCCTGATTGGCAGGCGGAGTCTCAACCACTGTGCCACCAGGGAAGCCCCTCCATTTCCTTTTAAAATAAATTTCTCAAGTTAAAAAATAGTCAACTCAAATAAAAATAATAAATAATAATGTGTCATTGGGTAGAGCAAAATCATGACAGTGGTATGCAAATGACTAAAGTTGGCATATAGTGCAGTTACTGAGAGTGATGACCGGAGGGTCCTGGATTAGATCTGCCTTTAACCAGCTGTGTACATTTGAGAAAGGAATTCAGTGTGTTTGGGCTTTGGTTTCCTCATCCGTATGGTACAGGGTTGGGCTGGATGACCATCTCTGCATCCTCTAAACCAGTGGTTCTCAACTGGGGGTGATTTTGCCCCCTGGGGACATTGGGCAATATCTGGAGACATTTTTGGTTTTCACAACTGGGGATGGGGGTTGCTATTGGCATCTAGTGGGTAGAGGCCAGAGATGCTGCTAAACACTCTGCAGTGCATAAGACAGCACCACCCACCCCCAACAACAAGAATTATCTGTCCCTAAATGCCAGTAGCACCGAGGTTGAGAAATCCCGATCTAAAACAACAGGCTTCTACAATCTGACCATGGGATTTGTTGCCTGAGAAATATATAAATGGGTTATACACAAGAGAGGCTGTGATATGAGCCCAAGGGTGCCTTTGGTTGCTCTTAAGAATTCGCATCTGGAAACCAGCTCATAATAGAGCCATACCACTTAGGCAAACAAACAAATAAACAACAACAACAACAACAAAACCCTTCTGTTTTGGGCTGAATCGCTCCCAACATTGACTAAATTGCTCCCTACATTCCCTCCCTCTTCTAGTGATTTGGCAGTCTCCACTGCTCAAACTCATCAGAAAACAACTGCTTTATGCTCAAGAGTTGGGCATTTTTGGGTCTTCCAATGCCCAAATATAGAAAGATTTGTGATTTAATTTTCTGTGTTCACATTTTCCTACTTCTTTCCAATGATCCTGGCCCTAAACACACTACTGTTGTGTTTTGTACATATATCATTCATCTGAAGCTATTTTTAGACACTTCCTAGTTTTATTTCATTTCAAGAATTTGCCAAATATTTGTTATGTCTTATTCTTTCTGCATCACATTCTGATTTAATCTGTTGGCTGGCAAGTTATTTATACTTATTGATACTGCTCATAATAACACTGTTTCTTAAGTGAATTCCCCTCCCCCCCATTTTCTCTTTATTTTTCTTTGTCATTTTCAGAGTAAACTGATTATAGAAGTAGTATATCATCCAGTTGCCAGGACAACTGAAAACTTTTGCTGGTGGATAGGCAAAATGCCTTTAATCTATTTTTCATAGTTTGTGTTATCACTGCTACTACTACGCTTCTTGCTCTTAGTAAAAAGCCTAGATGGGCTTCTTGGTGCCTTTCTGTGATAAGAGGAAACATCATTTTCTGAAGAGTCAAGGTTTAATTGCCTGTTCTGCAGAATGTAGTTTTGTTTGTGTCTGAGGTGTATATGTAGGCAAGTTAAGTGTTCTGGGAAGACAGTTGGAATAATGCACCAGTTAATATTGGTAATTTAATTTATACTTGACAGTCACTGGGAGAAATAAGCTTTTATTGGGGATTAATTTTTTACAGTGAATTTTGAAATTCCCAAGTCATGAAGAAGTCCACTGGATTATTTAGTTATCAAGGTAATCGGCCAGTAAGTATTTATTAAGTAACCATCAGAAGTTGATATGGGTTTGGTATTAACATTGTAAAAGCCCTTTAGGATTTATGAAAATACAAGTCCCTATCCTCGAGAATGATTCCATCATTGCTCGTGTAAGAGAGTGTGGTCAAACTGGGCAATCACCAGTCTCCTATGGCTTCTCTATAGCTCACACCAGAGGAAATATAATATAGTGGTTAAGAACATGGTTGCTAGGGTAAGACCCAGTTTCCAATTGAGGCTCCCCCAGTTACTAGCTGAATAACCCTGGGTAAGTTAGTTAACCTCTCTGACCACCAGGCATTGTGTAAGTAAACAATTTTGTTCACTAATGTCTTCTTAAGGCCTAGCACAGTGCTTAGGATAGAGTAGGAACTTGATACATTTTTATAATGAACGATGTATGTAAAGCACTTAGCACATTGCCTAGCACAGAGTCAGTGCTCACACAATAAGATGTTAAAAAAAGCCACCTTGGGAATTCCCTGGCTGTCCAGTGGTTAGGACTCCACACTTTCACAGCCAAGGGCACAGGTTTGATCCCTGGCTGGGGAACTAAGATCCCACAAGCTGCTCAGTGTGGCCAAAAAAAGCCACCTTGATCTCAGAATGCCGGATGTGTTACATATTAACTTGGTCTGTATGGTTGATATTAACCTCTTCATTTATCCAGAACATTTATTGCATAGAAGCTGTTATGTAGGAGAAACAAGGATGTATATGTTATGATACTTGCCCTCAAAAAGTTTACAGTTTAATAATGGATAGAAAACGTGAATAGAAATAACTATAATAATAACCAGTATTGAATTATATTAAACAGTATATTAAATACCTTATAAATGATGCTTTGCATTTTTTGGAATTCAGAGAAGGGAGATATTATTAGATACAGTAGCATAAGACTAAAAGTCTGTGTGCTTTTTATTATCACTATGAGCTGGCAATTCTAAACAATGTCAGTGGCAACACACTCTTACCTCCCCCCTTGGCATGCCACTGACAATATTTGACAAAACTGATCAAGGAACACTTCATGACTGTGGCCCTTAAAGGACATAGGGAATTCTATGGGCAAAGATGGAAGGCAAGGCAAGTAGAGAGAACAGCTTCTTCAAAGACCCCGGGGCAGGAAGTTGTGTTTGGAAAACAGCCAAGGAAGGAGAATAAAGTTGTAAAGGTAAAGATAGGTTGGCATTGGCTCCCAGAAGGAAAGATGCCATTTATTGAGTGCCAACTACGGGTGGCCAAAGGATTGGCTTACATTGTCTTGCTTAAAACTTACAATAATCTTTCCACTTGGGTATTATTACCCCCGTTTTATAGACGTGGAAACACGTTCTGAGAGGGTCAGGGTCTTGCCCAAAATCCTTCAACTAGTGAAGGGCAGAGTTGGTATTAGAACAGACATCAGATTGCTTATAAAACCTGTGGTCTTTCCACCTTTGTAGCTTTGAATGTTGAGCTGAAGACAATGGGGGGCCATTGTAGATTTTAAAATCATGAAGTGATCTGAATAAAGCTGTAGTTCAGGGAGGAGAATCATCTGGCACTGGTGTTAAGGATGAGCTCACGGTGGGAGTTGGGAATCAGGGAAGCCAGTTATGATGCTGCTGGAAGAGTCTAGATGAAAGGGATGATGGAAATGGAGAAAAGATGTCAGAGAGGCTGAAAAGAAAGAATTGCTAGAATTTGGAGACTGATTGGAGATTAGGGAGTGGAAATGAGGAAAAAGAAAGATGCAGAGATGCCTCTGAGGTTCTAATCTGGGCAACAGAATGACAGTGCTATTGCCAGAAACAAGAAAGCCAGAAAAAAGAGGGAGAATCACACAATCATGCCCTTCGATTTGGCTATGGCCGAGGACATTTGGCCTGTCCAGGGAAATAAGACAAGCATATAATCAGTATAAACATAGCAATTCTAAGAGTGAGTTGTTGATGAGATGTTGGTCAGGAATTATATCAATGGGCTTGAAAATGAAAAGAGTTTCCTCATCTGCAAGAAACCTTCTTAAAGGAAGCTACACTGGATGGAAGAGAAGGGCTAGAATACTTGACAGGAGGAGAAAGGTTATTCTCTGTAGTTGGAAAAGCATTAGTCAAGGCCTGGCGATAGGAAACGGCTCACCATGGCTCCATGCCTGCGGGAATGGAAGCGCCTCTCTTTTACTGGGCCAGGGTGACTACAGGTGGAGTGACCATTTCCTCCATCTTCCCCAGTTCCCATCTGTAAGCAAAGAGCATTGGACTTCTCTTCCTGACAGCTCACTCCACCCATCCACCCCCAGTCTAATAAAGGAAAGGATTAGGGAGAGAAGCAGGCCTCCCTGATGGGTTTAGAAAATAATTGCATAGAAGAAAGCTGGATGCATGTTCTATTATACATTTGCATTTACAAAAATCAAGAATTTGCAAAGGCTTATATTCAAGAAGGCAAATGAAATCACCCAATTAAAAGAAATGAAGATGGCAAGGACTCAAAAACTGGTTACAGAATGTAATTTAATTGAAGAAAAACCAAGTATGGCAAAGGTATAATCTGCATTTCCCCTGGGTCTCAATTGAGTGATTCAGCTTTTTTTAGTAAGTGGGTCAGAAAACTGTTAATCCTATAATGATTTTGTTCAACTGCATTCAGCTGGTACATTTGTTTCTTGCAGATTTTAAAAAGCAAGTATGTTAAGACTGTCAAAGTTGTTGTTAACCCAATATCACATTGCTTTGTTTATCACCCATGAATAATGTATTTATTTTCTTGATTGAAGTCTGTCCTTTTAATTGGCAAGCAGTGACAATATTGTTTGCGGTTTTACTTTGAAATTTTGTGTTTTGTGTTGCACAGCTCTATGGTATAGCTGATACAGTGATACCATATAATAGGGAGTCTCAAACAGAAATTTAACAGGACAAACCATTGCACTACATGAGGACAAATATAGGAGCTGATATATTGGTTTTGTGGAGGCAGAACTCAGGTTTAAAAACATAAGCCATGAGTCACCATGGAAGAGCTATTTTTTTTCAGTCAGTCCCTGGACGTAGTAATCTTAATTAACATGAGTCCTATTCTAAAATGTGGATCTGCTCTTGATGTGCTGGCAAATCAAAGATTTGAAAGCCTTTTAGACAATAGACCAGGGCAAGGTCATAGATGTCTCTGAAGCTCAGTTTTCTTATCTGAAAATGGAGCTTAAAAATAGTGCTTACCCTAGGGCTTCCCTGGTGGCACAGTGGTTAAGAATCCACCTGCCAATGCAGGGGACACAGGTTCGAGCCCTGGTCTGGGAAGATCCCACATGCCATGGAGCAACTAAGCCCACGCGCCACAACTACTGAGCCTGCGCTCTAGAGCCCGTGACCCACAACTACTGAGCCTGCGCTCTGGAGCCCACGAACCACAGCTACTGAGCCCATGTGTCACAACTACTGAAGCCCACGCACCTAGAGCCCATACTCCACAACAAGAGAAGCCACCACAATGAGAAGCCCTCACACAGCAATGAAGAGTAGCCCCTGCTCGCCGCAACTAGAGAAAGCCTGCATGCAGCAACGAAGATCCAACGCAGCCAAAAATAAATAAATAAAATAAATAAATTTTTTTAAAAAACCTCATATTAAAAAAAAAAATAGTGCTTACCCGATAGGCCAAGACATGGAAACAACCTAAATGTCCATCAACAGATGAATGGATAAAGAAGATGTGGTACATATATACAATGGAATACTACTCAGCAGTAAAGAAGAATGAAATAATGCCATTTGCAGCAACATGGATGGACCTAGAATTTATCATAATAAGTGAAGTAAGTCACAAAGAGAAAGACAAATACCGTATGATATCACTTATACATAGAATCTAAAATATGACACAAATGAACCTATCTACAAAACAGAAACAGACTCAGACATAGAGAACAGACTGGTGGATGCCAAGGGGGAGAGGCGGTGGGGGAGGACGGAGTGGGAGTTTGGGGTTAGCAGATGCAAACTATTTTACATAAAATGGGTAAACAAGGTTCCATCCTATAATGGAAAAGAATATTAAAAAGAATGTATATATGTATAACCGAATCACTTTGCTGTACAGCAGAAATTAACACATTATAAATCAACTATACTTCCAGGACTTCCCTGGTTGTCCAGTGGTTAAGACTCCGCGCTTCCAATGCAGGGGGCCCGGGTTCGATCCCTGGTCGGGGAACTAGATCCCACATGCATGCCGCAACGAAGATCCCACATGCTGCAACTAAGAACTGGTGCAGCCAAAATAAATAAATAAATAGATATTTTTTAAAAAATCAACTATACTTCCATTAAAACAATAGCGCTTCTACTATATTTAAAAAAGATAACCAACAAGGACCTACTGTATAGCACAGGGAATTCTGCTCAATGTTATGCGGCAGCCTGGATGGGAGGGGAGTCTGGGGGAGAATGGATACATGTATATGTATGGTTGAGTCACTTTGCTGTGTACCTGAAACTATCACATTGTTATTAGGCTATACTCCAATATAAAATAAAAAGTTTAAAAAAAATAGTGCTTACCTTATGGAATTGTTGTAATGATTAAATAAATAATGTAAAGCATTGAGAACAGTGCCTCGCACATAATAAACACTATATAAATGTTGATCTTGTTATTGATGGGAAATTCTCCAAGGCATTACTACCATATGAACTTTGTTGGTAGACAAAGTCTGACCTCACGGAACACATTTGCTTCTTTTCTGTTGGAATCTGCATAACTCTTATTCTCAAAGCACAAGCAAAGTTGCGAGGGATTTACCTTGTCTATTCCTCCCTCTTCATTTAGTGCCCCTCCCTCTGCTTCCAGGCACCCCACACCCTCAGGAGTTTGTGCTCTGGCAAGACAAAGCCAGCACCCCACAGGCAGTACCCCAGGCTCTGGCCTTCACATAACCCAGCTTGCAAGTTCCTAAGAACTGGTCACTGTAGCCAGTATGAGAAATTGACTGATGCCAATGAAGTCATGACTGATAATGACAATGGATTACACACAGGTATGTTTTAACCTTTCTGGCAATTTATTGCCAACATCCAAAGGAACGCTCACAAATTGTAGAATTTAATTGACTGAGATTGGCCGATAGGGAAAAAACCCTTGGGTCATATGAGGCCCATTTGGTGCCACCTCTCAAGTCTATAGTTTTCTCTACTGTCCCTTGAAAGAATTCTGGGCCATTACAGAAAGAGAACTTTTGCTCTTGTGAATTCAAGGGGTTTTATGAGATTTGCAGGACTTTGGGTGAGACTAGAGAAATTCTTGGGCTAAATTAGGGGTTTCCAGGTGTGGGCAAGCTGCTGAATAGTAAGTATAAGGTAGTTTGGGGGCAGGTGCAGAAGAGTAACAGTGAAATGGAGCTGGTCTGAGCTTAGGACAGACATTGTTTCTTTTGGAGCAAACTAGGCTTGGTCCAGGGGACCTAAAGCAAAGAGATGGACTGGCCATCATTCACTTTGCTACTTTCTAATTGTGAGTCAGTATATGTTGCCAAAACTAGCAGATGGTTCAGAGAATCACAAAATATGGTTAAACAATTGGTAAATAGAACTTACAAAGAAAATGTGAATGAAGAGAATTATTTAACCAGAGATAGGTAGTAACATACCCTGTGTTATTTTACTGAAGGTTGGTTGTATCAGTTCGCCTGGAAAACAGAACCAATAGGAGATATCTATCTATCTATCTATCTATCTATATATATATATATAGAGAGAGAGAGAGAGAGAGAGAGATTTATGATAGAAATTAGCTCACATGATTATGGAGGCTGAGAAGTCCCACCATCTGTCCATATGCCTTCTGGAGAAGCAGGAAAGCTGGTGGTGCGATTGAGTCCAAGGCCAAAAGCTCAAGAACTGGGGGGCTGCTGTTGTAAGTCTCATTCCTAGTTCAAAGGCCCGAGAACTAAAAGAGAAACTGTCCAACAGCAGAAGATGAAAGTCCCAGCTCAAGCAAAAAAAAAGCAAATAGAGCTTTGCTCTGCTTTTTTGTTTTGTTCAGGCCCTGAACGGATTGGAGAGGGTGAACTTCTTTGTCAGTCTACCGATTCAAATGCTAATCTCTTCCAGAAACACCCTCACAGACGCACCCAGAAATAATGTTTCACCAGCTATCTGGGCATCTCAGCCCAGTCAAGTTGACTCATAAAATTAACCATCACAGTGGTGATCAATTGTTCGCTAATTGCACTGAGGATTTTAATTAAACATCAAAGAAAACTTTCAGAAAATGCTGGTTGCCTGACTCTGGGATCATTTACTGAGTTTACAGACTCGCTGGACACCTTTAAAAAACTGGGGAGGTGGGCTAGGACGGCTTGGATGTGGCCATGGTGAACATCTAAATATGAATGAATGATACACAAATGCCTTATCTCTATTATAATTAACCATGAAAACAGAAGTTAGTGTGTGCTGACCTAAGCTCACCTACTATATTGGTCACATATGTCAGCATGTAGTGACAACATTTCCAGAAAGTTCTTGCCCTTAATTTAACACTTAGGTCATTATGGTAACTAGCCTTTGCAATGTCTGCAAACAGATCAGGATGGTTTGTGTCGGCTGTGGAAAGTTTTGACAATGAAAAGTGAAGGATACAATTTTATATCAAAGACAGCTGCGACTTCCATGATAAAAATTTCTTTTCACACAAATGGACTTTGACTTTAAAGCTAAGATTAAATCTTCAGGACATAAGTTGGGTTATGGAAGCTCATTAGATTCTTGTGTAATAGCTATTGTGAAGTAGGTATTACCACAAACTGTTACTCTTAAGAAATGAATTCATGACCATTTCCTAGGGATGGGAAAGCTTTCTATGTCAAAGCCACCTAGAGAAGAGTGAAAAGTCCATTGTTCACACAGGTTTGGGCCACTTACCTCATTTACCTTCCATTCATTTTTCCCTTGAAGTTTTGAGTAAGTGGGACTCCCTTTTGGGTGGGTGCAAATATAGGAGAGAGAGGAAGAGGCCAGAGGAGAAAGAGTGGAAAAATTAAGCGAGGAAATTGTTTGATCGGGGTATTAGATCAGAGCCAGCTGTCTCAGTAAGCTAGCAAGCTTTTATAGGATCAGAAACAGAAATCTATATTTTTCAACTTGGCTTTTTTCTTTTTTTGCTTTTGGTACTTCCTGTGTTTACTAGTGAAGCTTCTTTTGAAAATTATAGACGATCTCACCTGTGCTAAAGGGAATAAGGGAAAGGGGGTTTTAGATTTGTCCATGTTTTGGCCAGTTAAAGAGGGAACTATGGAGAAAGTCAGAGATGTGCGGGGGATTTTTGTTTTGTTTTGCTTTTGCGAATTTCTTTTTCTCCTTGAAATGAACACCAGGGAAGTCATTTGAGGTATAGAATCATTGTACAAAACTGAGAACATATACAGTATCACATGCAATTGCTCTCATAAAAATGGGAATGTCCCAAGAGGATAAATTTACCAACTTTAGTTATGCTGCAGCTCACTAAAAATTGAACCCTAACAACGTAACTTTTAGGGTTGATTAGTCTTTTCAGAACACATTCTTGGGGGTGTGAAGCATAGTCATCTGGTATTATTTCAAATGATGATTAAAAGTGAGTCTTTTGTGGTAAGGAGTTCTGTTATTTTATTTATTTATTTACTTACTTACTTACTTACTTATTTTAAGCCTCCTTGCCAACCACTGTGGTACAGTTCTGCTTATTTTAGGAAGCATGCATACAATTTGCCATTATTGTATTCAGTATCAATTATCCACTTGCATACAGCTCTGTGTGGGTGAGTTGCAGAGTTGAAAATTTCCTTAAGAAAATGAGTTCTGATTTTTAAGTTTACTTTTATCACTTTCTTATTTCAGCTGGCTACCTGGGGTGAAGAAAAGCTCAAAAGACATCTGATGCTGCTTTTAACTTTTGGCTTGAGTCATACAGATTGGATTTAACTTTAATGAAAACAGAGGAAATAAACTCTGAATGTATGTGTTTGTCCAAATTAATAGGTCTTAGACAAGAAGCCTGAGTTGTTTTTAAAAATTCATAAAGAATGCACTTTTCATTTTTGCTGTTTGAAATCTCAGGTATTGCTTAGCCTAAAACAATCAGGCCAACAAAATGATGTACTATTAGATTCTTGGCAAAAATTTTTTTAACTCCACCCAACCTCCCCTCCCAGGGTCTACCTCTCCCTTGTCAGCCCATACTTTCCCCTCATCAACACAAAGACACCCTCATCAGCTTCAGCATGGTAATGAGCTGGGCCCCTGCCTGCCTTATTTTCTTTCATCATAGAGACTGTTTCTCAAAGTCCTGTTTGTGATTAACTAACCTTGGTGGTTATGATAACAAAAGGTGAAACAGTTCAAGCAGCATGTGGGAAATTTCCTTTACAGATGGCTTCTTTCCCTTTGGTGGAAAAAACAGAAACTATTGGATGGCATATATTGGCTCATAATTAATCATAAGCCAGGTTTGATATCCATCAAGCTGACTCTCCCAGAGTGTTCTGATTTATAGGATTGCCTCCTTAACAAGAAGGTAGGTGGTTCATCCTCGCCTCTGTCTGGGTCTCGAAGGAGTTAAGCCAATGAAAGATTAAAAACATCTTGGACAAAAACATCTTAGATCTGGCTTTTTATCCAAAAGAATTTAAAGCAGGGTCTTGAAGAGATATCTGTATATCCATATCCACAGCAGCATTATTCACAATAGCCAAAAGGTGGAAGCAACCCAAGTATCTACTGATGGCTGAATGGATAAACCAAATGTGGTATAAACACCCAATGGAGTATTATTCAGCCTTACCAAGGAAGGAAATTTTGATATGTGCTTCAACATGGTTGAATCTTGAGGACATTATGCTAAGTGAAATAGGACAGTCTCAAAAAGACACTTATATAAGGTACCTAAAATGGTCACATTTCTAGAGACAGAAAGCCAGATGGTGGTTGCCAGGGTCTGGGGAGAAGGAAGAATGAGGAGTTATTTAATGGCTGGCTATTGAGTTTGCCTTGCAAGATGAAAACGTTCCAGGGATTGGTTGCACAATGCTGTGAATGTACTTAACAATACTGAACTGTGCACTTAAAAATGGTTAAGATGGTAAATTTTCTGTTACGTGTATTTTACTACAATAACAATACCTGGAAAGAGGAGTCAGTGAGAAACACTGACTGATGCCAAGTTTGAGACCGCGACAGGGAGAGGCAAGTGTTGGGTCCTGGACACAGATGGGGCTGTTGTGGTTGGCACCAGCCCGTCCCCCTTCGGGACTGAAGGGCACTTGTCACAGCTGACACACCCCAGTTACCAGCCCTCAGCTGTCAGCCCTGTGTGGGAATTGCCCTCGGCAGAAGAAAGCCATCCTACCCAGTGTCACGGCCACTTCCCCAGGGCAGCTCGCATCCAATGAGAGGTCAAGGCAGGGGCAGAAAAGGCCCAGTCCTCTTGGCCCCAGTTGGGGACAGCTCTGAAGAGTGAGCCCAGCTTCAGGGGTCCCTGAGCGGTCAGCTGGAATCTCGCTGTGACTATGTCACAACTTCTCTCTCTGTTCCGTCTTGCTTCCTTCACTTGCCCCACAGGTGTCATGCTGAGAGCCTTCTCTAATAAACTTCCTGCCTGCTAAGCTCAGCGATAAGGGTCTGAATCACGTCACCAGCTAAGACACCAAAGCCAGCAGAGGTGGTAGCTGAGATGGAGGTGAATCCAGACTGGGTAGTGGAGGAGGAAGAGAATGGGGACCAACTGCAGCAGCAGGGGCCGTGGCTCAGCCCACTAATTCCCGTTTCCAAGTTCTCCCTCAAGAAGAGAGACCCACGGGGCCATGGAGGAGCTGGTCCATGGAGGAGAGTACATGGAGACGGGGTCCAAGCAGAGCAAGAGGTGGACTCTGGTAGACACAGAGATGTCCCATTCAGATCCCTCTTCAAGGAAGGACTTGCTGCCCAGCTGTGAGGAGTGCAGTCAGCAGATGGCCTCCAGCTGTCAGCTTCTTCAGGGCCAGCCTCTCCTGAGATCATGCCCTTCCCAGGGCAGCCTGCATCAGGGCTAAAAGGATGAGGACATATAAAGGAATGGCTGTTTTGTCCTATGAGTTTCCTGCTGGGTTGACCCAATGTTTGTGGCCCCGTAAAACCTGTCTGTTGAAACCTAATCCCCAAGGTGATAGTATTTGGAGGTAGGACATTTGGGGGATGATTAGTGCCCTTACAAAAGAGACCCCAGAGAACTCCCTTGTCCCTTCTGCCATGTGAGGTTATAGCAAGAAAACAGCTGTGTGACCTAGGGCTCTCATCAGACACAGAATCTGCCAGCACCTTGATCCTGGACTTTCTAGCCTCCAGAATCGTGAGAAAAATGCCTGCTGTTTATAAGCCACCCAGTCTATGGTATTGTGTTTTAGCAACCCAAGCGGCCTAAGACATGGGTTAACCAAGGCTCTGTCAAGCTTGCATTTGCACTTTGCCTTCTGCCTCTTCCCAACCTTTAAATATCCTGCCCCCGCCCCACCGCAAAACTCCACCTTGGTGTTTGCTTCCATATAATCCAACACACCATAAGCACCAATACCTTTAGCAGATATTTTTAACTTATTTCATTGTCTACCACATTGTAGGTCCTCACTAAATGCTTGTTGAATAAATAAATCAAATTAAACAATATTAACTACTATGTAAAAAGCATTATTATGCTGGTTATACAAACAAGAATAAGAGGGCTTCCCTGGTGGTGCAGTGGTTAGGAATCCGCCTGCCAATGCAGGGGACGCGGGTTCGTGCCCCGGTCCGGGAAGATCCCTCATGCCGCGGAGCAACTAGGCCCGTGAGCCACAACTACTGAGCCTGCGCGTCTGGAGCCCGTGCTCCGCAACGGGAGAGGCCGCGACAGTGAGAGGCCTGCGCACCGCGATGAAGAGTGGCCCCCGCTCGCCGCAACTGGAGAAAGCCCTTGCACAGAAACGAAGACCCAACACAGCCAAAAATAAAAAAAAATAAAAAAAAAAAGAATAAGAAATTCTGTCTTCATTGGGGCTTGTTGTCCAATGCCCTCCTAGGTTGCACAATGGGCCCATGAACAAAGTGACTGGGGTGGCAGAGATGGAGACCGTGCCTTTCTCACAATTATACCCAATGATCCACTTGCTGATTCTGTGCTTCTCATCCCTGTAAACTTGGGCTCTCTAGGGTAAGCGTTTCTAATTTTTGGAGGAGCACTTAGGCTGGGGGACACAGGGAGGGTTCCACTGAATTGCACATTGTGACAACACTTAGTCACTTTGGGCTCCTCATGTCATTGAACCAACAGACAGAGAAGGGAGTTACTGCACTACCTGGGTTAATCGGTTCTGATTGCCGGGGGAATTACTAGGGCTGCTGCTATAGTTGGCCCTTGAACAACATGAGTTTGAAGTGCAAGGATCCACTCATACTCGGATATTTTTCAATAGTAAATACTACAGTACTACATGATCTGGTCTATGGTTGGTTGAATCCATGGTTGCTGAGGAACCATGGATACAGACAGCCAACTATAACTTGTATGTGGATTCACCCCCTCGTAGTTCAAGGTTCAACTGTACTTAACAGGGGCAGGATAGAGAATGTCTGGAACCCAGAGGGTTCACTAGTGTTATCACTTGATACTTCTATGCTTGGGATGACTGTTAGTGGGCAGTTACAATAACTGTGACCCGACAAGGGCACCTAATCATTCACACCCCTTGGGGATGAACGTCTGGGTATCCCATCAGGCAAGTCACCCTGACCAACAAAAATACTAGCTGAAGATGAGGGAAATCCAGGTGGGTAGTGGAGGAGGGAGATGATAAATGAATTATGGCCCTAGGACTTGCTATAGCAGTAGAGACTGTATATTAGTTTCCTATTGCTGCTGTAACAAATTACCACAAACTTTGTGGCTTGGAAAAACACAAATTTATTTTTCTTACAGTTGTTTAAGTCAGAAGTCTAAGATGGGTCTCACTGAGCTAAAATCAAGTGTCATCAGGGCTGTCTTCCTTTCTGAGGCTCTAGGAGAAAATCTGTTTCCTTGCCTTTTCCAACTTTGAGAGGCTGCCCACATTCCTTGGCTAGTGGCCCCCTTTCTCCACTGCAAAGCCAGTAAGGTAGCATTACTCAGATCCTTCTTATGTTGTCCTGTTTCTCTTTAACCACAGCTGGGAAAAGTTCTCTTATTTTAAGGATTCATGTGATTAGATTGGGCTCACCTGGATAATCCAGGCTACAGTCCCCTTCACCCAAGTCCTGAACTTTATCGTATATGCATTTTGCCATGTAAGATAACATATTGACAGGTTCCAGGGATTAGGATATGGATATCTTTTGGGGATGGGGCATTATTCTTTCTACCACAGACTGTAACTTGTGTCACTAATCCTCTTGTCTCAGCCTTCCTGGAGTTTGTGACTGCCACCTTCCTGAGACAAACTCTGTAACTGACTGAACTCGTTTCTCTCCTCTTTGGGAAACAGTAAGGGCAATGTGGTTCTTACAGACACAATGGTGGCCCAGTATTATCCTATGGAAGGGCATGAGTGGACCTGAGTCATGCCGGGGAATTGCACTTTATAAACCTTTCCAGATTTCTCGACTACCATCTTCTTTCTTCTTTCCTGATCAGCTTCCTACCCACACTGAGTTATCCTTCTACTTCTGGCCTTGATGCAATGCCATGCATGGGAATTTTCCAGCCTGGGTGGCTGCAAGGTGCCAGGTTATACAACCAGGAAGTGCAGGGAAGTTAGTTTCCCAAGCAATGAGTCTTGACCACTGGGAAGTGGGAAATGGGAGAGAGCTGAGCAGATACATCCCCTCTCCTTCCTCCCCTTCACAGATCCGCTCTTAGCTGTGGTTTCTCCTGTGCCCCTCTGGAAAAATCTGTCTTCAAGCAAACAAGCTTCAGCTTCCTGCTGTGAATGACTGGGATCAGTGGCCAGCATGGAAATGCATCACGTTGCTTTGCATCTTTCCTCACCTCTTTTCTCTTTTTTTCCCACATCCTCACCTCCATAGGATTTTACCTCCTAAATAAAGTGTCAGCACTTTAATCTTTGTTTCAGTCTCTGTTTTCTAGATGAACCAGGCTAAGTAAGTAGAACCAAGGAAAGGAAACTTTGTTTACGATTGGGGAAGGTCCATAGTGTCAGGCCTCTGGGTGCTTATGAAGAAGGTTGTGAGATTGTAGAAAAAACTATAAAGGAAGGCCCTAAAGGCGTGTTTCCCTGACTTAACACTTCTGTTGAGGCAAGCCTCTACAATTGGAGATGAAAAAGGGAATGTGGCCTATTCAAATGTCACAGTGACACAGAGAATGTCAAGACAGAAGGAATTCAGAACTTAAGGGGAGAAATTCCATAAAGCCTTCTTTCCTATAAGCTACAGTCTAGTTTTTCATCCATCCACCCATCCATCCATCCATCCTCTACTGATCACCTCCTATGTGTCGGGTACCACACTAGGTGCTAGGAAATAGCAGTGGAGAGAGATAATGATTCTTCTGGTCCTCATGGAGCCCACACTTAGCAGGGAAGACAGAAAGGACACATATAAATGAAAAGTGCAGGATTAAAGGGGAGAATTTTTTTTAGGAGCTTTTGGTGTCAAGAACCAGATAGTCTCCTATTACTACAAGCATATGAATGGAAATGAGCAAGGCAGAAATCTCAAAAGGCTGCCAGGCCTCATGGGAATCCAGATAAAAGCATACAATTCAGCTTCCCTGCATGTGTGGAAACTGGATCTTGTTGGGTTTCTGAATGACTAGATTGTAGACAGGAACTGTAAGGCCCTTCAGATCCAGTGCAGTGATCCCAGCTCTATTATTTCCATGAATAAGCTACTATAACAAACAGAACCCAAAATACAGGGGTTAATCAAGTTAGACATTTCCTTCTTTCTCACATTCTTGCCCATAGGTAGGACTTGGTCCAAGGCGATGAGGCAGCTCTGCTCCAGGAAGCTGAATGGGGACCCAGGTTCCTTCTGTGTTGTTGCTCTGCCATACCGGGGTGGGTACTGTCTGTATCTACACAGTCCAAGCTGGCTCTCCAGCACTGCATCATCATTTGATCCTGTGAGAAGGGGGGAAATGGAGGAATTGAGTGGGCAAGTTGCTGAAGTGGCACACTTCACTTCCACTTGTTCTATTGACAAGAACTAGTCACATGACCACTCCTACTGCCAGGGAGGCATGGAAACAGTCTCTAGCTGGGCTGAAACTCCTATTACTAAAAGGAAGAAAGAGAGAATAGGTACTGGATAAGATGGCCAGAATCAGCACATAATAATGCCAGTTAACATTGAATTTCAGATAAACAACAATTTTTAGTATAAGTATGTCCCATTTAGACATATTCACTGTTTATCTGAAAATTATTTGCTGGGTATCCACAATTCAAAGTTAACCGTGTGTCCTATATTTTCTGTGTCAACCCTAATAATGGGGCACAAAGAGCATTGTCACTTTTGTCACTGGTATTGTCTTTTTGCATTGGTTACAAGTGAGCCATTAAGGCACCCAGGTTCAAGGGGAGGGATTAGAACACCTCTTGATGAGGAGGGAGAGACAAGGTCACACTGCAGAAGAGTGTGTGGGATGGGAGTTATGGTTGTGGCCATCTTCGGAAAACACAGTTCGCCTTACATGTTTTATCTCATTTGAGCAAATCAAATGTCACCCCTCTTAAACACTAGTTTCATCTTTCTCTTGCACCAAGTCTGTTCAAGGGCAGCTGACCCACCCTGGGCTCTCTCCCAGGAATCTGAAATTGGAAATAGAAAGGAAGGAAGTGGGAGGAGACCTGGAACAAAGTGGTGTGCTCTTTAATGGCAGTGCTCTGGAGAAAAAGTTCATGAGCTGCTATTGAATTCTCAAAACTCACCCTTGGTTTCTTCCTTTTATAAATTTTAATTGTTCAACTCTTCCTTTGATGCCACAAAATACCTCTAGCGTCCTTTCATTAACTTCCTCTTCTCTCATTCGGTTTTTTTTTTTTTTTTTTTTTGGTTTACACTAACTATAGGACACCTGTTAATTGCAATCAAAATGTTGCAAGCAAGACATTGCACACAGCCAAATTTAACCTTGAAAGAGGTATAAAAGACGGACACTCTTTAGGGAATATTTGTCATTTCTCCTGAGGCATCTATAAAAGACATCACTTTTGTCAGCAACAGGACTGAATATGCCACCATGGTTTATATTTTACTGTTGTTGTCGTTGCTGTTTAAAGAAACTACCCACCGTCTGTGTTATCAATAAATAAGAGGTATAGATTTATGGTGACAGCTATCACTTCAGTATTAGAAAGTTAGAATTTGAATACATTTCTACTATTAGACTGGTCAAGAAAAAACTGACCAGTGGAAACTTTATTTACTTTTCTCTCCAATCTGATAAAGAGGGGGGAAAAAAAGGCAGTGGGGAGCAAGAAAAACAGAGAGAGGATAAACAGTCCAGGCAGCCTACAAACTGAAGAATCATATTGGGATATAGAAGCATCAAAAATGAGAAAATGCTAAGGAGATATTTCCAGGTAAAGGGTCCTGATATTCAGGCTTAGCTGGGAGGTTTAAAAGATAAACTAACAGGAGAAGTTTTGACAAGAAAGTCTTAGAGGAACACTTCTTGATACCTGAGAGGTATGATTCAGTGCAATGAGAAAAACGAGTGGTTGTTGATCGTTATCTCTGGGGGAGTTGAAAGAAAAGAGCAAATTACTTGTATTCATTTGGGATGGGCCATGTGAGCTCATCAGATCCTTCAGAGTCCTATGAATCATCCTTGGGGTTTCTTAAGGTTTTACACCCCTAATCATTTAAGCTGCTCTTTTCATGTGTGTTCCGACCAGCACAGTGCCTGCTCTCTGTGATCTTCCTTCTCTGCTCCCCTCCAGCTCCCTGGAGGGGATGGCTGCTGGAAACCATTATGACTTATAATGTTCTTGAAGCACAGACCACAAGCTTCTGGATGCTGGGCGCCCTTCAGAAAAACTATTAAAGAATCACAACATGCTCAAAAGTGTGACGGACTTAACAATCTGTCACCCAAAACGTGCTAATCATGTGGAACAGTAGCAATCAGATTCATGGCTAACTCTTGTGAAATAGAAACGTGACACTTCAGTGGCTGCCAGGTGGTGCTTAAATAAACTGGGACATTTCACCTTGAAAGCTTTCAGTAAGTGCTGGGAAGCTGTGTCCTGTAAACACAGAAATAAATGATTTTAAAAGCCCTGGCCTCGACATAAGAGTAGTTTGGTCCCGTGTTGTACAATGTCAGTCTAGTGCTGTTGAGCACTTGGATTGAGGCTAGTGTGATGGAGGAACTGAAGTTGTAATTTTAATTAAATTTTATTAATTTCAATTTTTAAAATCAAGGTGAAATTCACATAACATAAAAGTAAACATTTTAAAATGAACAATTCCATGGCATTTGGTACATTCACAATGCTGTGCAACCACCACCTCTACTCAGTTCCAGAACATTTTTATCACCACAGAAAAGACCCCGTACCCATTAAGCAATTACTCCTCACTCTCCCCTTCCCCCAGCCCCTGGCAACCACCAATCTATGTTCTGTCTCTATGGATTTACCTATTCTGGACATTTCATATAAACAGAATCATAAAATATGTGACCTTTTGTGTCTGGCTTCTTTTACTTAGCAAAATGTCATTAATTTCCATGTTAAATTTTAAAACTGATACTTGATTCCATTATTGGAAAAATTTTAAGTATTTTTGGAATTCCTTGGGTATGTGAATCTACTTTTTCAAGTCTAAATTTTTGAAATCTAAATACAAAGCAATAATTTCCAATCAAATTTATCATCTCGGGAGTTCCCTGGTGGTCCAATGGTTAGGACTTGGCACTTTCACTGCCGGGGCCCAAGTTCAATCCTTGGTTGGGGAACCAAGATGCCGCAAGCCGCACAGCACGGACAACAAATTTATCATCTCAATTGAGATATGCTGTAAGTATAAAATAAGAAAGAATGTAAAAGATCTAATTTATCTTTTTAAAAATTTATTTATTTATTTATTTATTGGCTGTGTTGGGTCTTTGTTGCTGCGCGCGGGCTTTCTCTAGTTGCGGTGAGCAGAGGCTACTCTTCATTGCAGTGTGTGGGCTTCTCATTGCGGTGTCTTGTCTTTGTTGCGGAGCACGGGCTCTGGGTGTCTGGGCCTCAGTAGTTGTGGCATGCGGGCCCAGCAGCTATGGCTGGCGGGCTCCAGAGCGCAGGCTCAGCAGCTGTGGCACACAGGCCCAGTTACTCTGCAGCATGTGGGATCCTCCCGGACCAGGGATTGAACCCGTGTCCCCTGCATTGGCAGGTGGATTCTTAACCACTGCACCACCAGGGAAGCCCTCTTTTTTTTAAAATATTGATTACATGTTGAAATGATACTATTTTGGAAAATTAAGTTTAATGAAATGTATTACTAAAATTAATTTCAACAGTTTCTTTTTATTCTTTTCATTGTGGCTACTAGAAAATGTAAAATTATGTGTGTGGGGAAAAAAATTATGCATGTGACTCACATTATATTTCTATTGGACAGTGTTGGTCTAGTCAAAAGATCTAACTCAAGCTAGATACTAATTCAAAAAAATTTTTGAGCACCTACTGTGAACTTTTTTTTTTTTTTGGCCATGCCACATGGCATGCAGGATCCTAGTTCTCCAACCAGGGATTGAACCCATGTCCCCTGCAGTGGAAGCACAGAGTCCCAACCACTGGACCGCTAGGGAATTCCCTACCATGAACTTTTTTTTTTTTTTTTGCTATCATGTGAAAAAGTTAGTTAGAAATAATGTTTGCCAATTTTATTGACCTTTCCGTAGACTTTACCCTGGACCAGAAATTGGTTATGGGTTAAGCTGGGGAGTCTGATGAAGCTTTCCTCCTCTCCTGCCAGTTACTGATGTTCATACAGATCAGAATCACTAGGAAATGTCTTATGATACAATCATTAAAATATTTTAAATGAGGGAAAATAAGGGATGTTTGCTGGCCTCCCTGCTTTTTAACTCATACTTAATGATATACTCTCAGTTTTGGATGAACCAAAAGTATGCACCTTTCTGCTACTGAGAACAGAAAATAAGCACTTGTTTATGTACATTCACTCATCAACATATTGGATGGATATTGTGTGCACTATGACTGGTGTTGAGTATTCAGGAGCAAAAAACCAAACAAGGTACCTGTCCTCAGGAAGCTTACATTCCAGTGAAAGGAGACAGAAAACCAATGAATAAGATAATCATAGATTCTGACAAGTTCTATGGAAAAAAATTAATATAATGATTTGGTAAAGAGTAACTTTATCAAATGGTGGGGAGCATGTGTGTGTGTGTCTCTAATTTAGGTCAGGTAACTGGGCAATCTCTTTGAGAAGATGACATTTGAGTTGACACTTGAAGAAAAAGGAGTCAGCCATAGGAAGAGCCATGGGAAGGGCAGTCCAGGCAGAAGGCACAACAGATGCCAAGGCCTTGAGTTGGGGGAGAGTTTGATGTGTTTGAAGAACAGAAAGGAAGTCATATGACTAGGATGTGGTGAGCAAAAGGGAAAGGGATAGGAGATGGGATTGGCAAGCAGGAGCCAACAGCAGCCAGTAGGTCATGTTAAGAAGTCTAAATTTTATTTTAAGGGTAATGGGGAGCCATTGAAGGTTTTAGAGCACAACAGTAACCAGATGCTTTTGTTTTTCACACAGATGATCCAGTAGTAGCTTCAACGGACAGCTAACCCTGTTCTATGATTGCCAGAAAGAACTAAGAACTGATTGGTTTGGGTAGATGCCCTCCAATATTCAATAGTATTTTAGTTAATAATTCCATATACCAAGACACCTTGCATGTACCCTGTTTGCACCAGGGGCCCAAGACCCCCCAGGAGATAACTCATCAAAAGGAAAGACAGATCAGTCAAATAAGTCAGACTCAAAATAAGGTTAATATTTGGCTAGAGTTTGGATGGGTGATTTCTGAGGAGTGTGGTGTACCTGTCACTCAGATTAGTTCTCACGACCAGTCCTTATGGACTTACCGTGCCTGAGTTTTGTGTGGCTATGGCTGTAAGTAAAAACTAAGGTGGTTGTTTAATGAAAACCTCTTCTTGGTCCCCAAAGCAATGTTGGCCTGGCATCTCATCCACACGGTGGAACACAGTGTGGCTGGGAGGCACTCGCCTTGACTGAACATCACCATTGAACATCAAACTGCTTTGGCACCTGGCACCTTGTGTTAGTTAGTACCTGATAGGAGGCAGCAGTGCCTGGTAGGAAAGGTGATACCCAGTGATACAAGGTGGAGATGACTCTTGGATAAAGTGGATATCAGTCAAGGTGGTCATAAGCAGCAGAAGTAGCAGCATGCCTGGTTGATACGGGGGTGTCCAGAATAGGAGAAAAAGAGGAAAAATCCACAAGTATCATAGCTGACTAGACTTGTTTCTGAGCATATGTGACTCCCTCCTGGGCACCCCCAGAAATCCTGACAGGGAGTGAACTTTGCAGGAGCCTGGAGTTCTACAATAAATAGCAGATGAGGGTACGGTGAGCTGTTTTGGGCTGGGTTCCCCAAGAAGCTCATTCTGAGACAAGGATTCAAGGGCAGGTAGTTTATTTGGGCGATGATCCCAGGAAACAACAGCATGGGGAGAGGGAAAGGGCGGCACAGAAAGGAAGACAACCAATAAAGGGCATGTGGCAAGCAAGTGACTGCTACAGGCAAGTGGAGCCCAGCATCCCCAGAGGGCACTGGGATACTGCAGAGAACAGGCCTCACATTATCTCAGTGGAAGGAGAGGAAGCTGGGAGATTCCTCTACCAACACGCATCCATCACTGGGTGGGGCTGTTTCTAGGGACACAAACTCTTTGGAACTTCCAGGCCATCCTGCTTGCTGGCGGGAGTACTTCCACAGCCAGAACAAAGCCCTCACTCAGAGTCACAAGTGTAGCAATGAGCATCCTTTGGTGTATAGAGAGGAGTGTTGAGGGACTCTGGGCAGGGTCCCAGCTGCATCTACTACACAAGAGCCTATACCAGGCTACAAGCATAGAGGAATTTATCATATAGTCTCATTTCTGGCCCAATTTCAGTCCTCATCCTTATTTTGTTTTTCTTTTTCTCCCTTCTCTCCTACTTATAATTTATGCAATCTGGCTGTTTTATGTATCCTTGTAAGCTGCCTTAAATCTTTTTTTGGAACACAGCAGCACATAAATAAATAAACACTAGCAAGGTTTACCATTTTCCCTTTATTTATTGACCATTTTCCGCTTCTCTGAACTTCTTGGACCAGAGCCTCATTTACCCGCATCTAGCACTGTGCTGGGCACATCAGAGGCATTTTATCATTGTTCTGCAGACCGGCACAAAGATATGCAGTCGGTTTATAAACTGACTCTGTGACCAGAAGCAGATACAGAGGCACAGGACTCTCTGGCCCCTTCTTTCTTGAACCCAGTGCTTAGAACAGTGCCTGCACATAGCAGGTGCTCAGTAAATATTTGTTAAATGAAGGAATGAGACTTGGAGGACCTATATCCATAAGGGTTCCCATAAATCACCATTTAGAAATCCATCAACATACTGGAATTGTGTGCTTTGTAAGGTCAAAGTTGCCCTGGAAACCACTATCATGTGGATGTACTTATTTTCATGAGCACAAGCCGGAAGGCAGGGACTAAAGATAGATCTAGAGATGGTGTTTTAAAGTGTATACCCAGCAGGCTCCGTGCATCTCAGAACACCCAGTGCTAACACAAATGCAGTCTGTTTATGAACATAATCTTTGCTTGTAGGTGTCCTGGCAAACTGTTCTCAATAACATCCCTATTGAGAAACTGGGTTCCCCAGGAATCTCAGATGCTAGAAATTGAGTGACTGCTTTACATCCCATGAATCAGAAAGAAATTGTTGTTTAAGTGGTGGGTCACAGGCATGTAGGTATCTGGGTTTTTTGTTTTGTTTTTTGCTGTAATATTTTTTTCCCTTAAGGGGCAAGCACAGTAGTTTTATTTAATAAAACACTAACTAGAAATTTTTTTTTTGCCTGCACTGCACAGTGTATGGGATATTAATTCCACAACCAGGGACTGAACTTGGGCTCTCAGCGGTGAGAGCATGGCGTCCTAACCACTGGACCACCAGGGAATTCCATAGAACACTAACTAGAAATTAAAAAGTTTAGCCTTTGAAAAACAAATTTTTCCATTTAATAAATCAGCATTACCCATAAGTAGGTTACTTCTAGGAAGCTCCATTTTTATGTAGATCTTAGCAAAGAAGGAGAGAGAAATAGTTTGGCACGTCTGCTATTTGTGTTTAAATTAAGATAAAATTTACATAATATAAAATTCATCCTTTTAAAGTGAACAATTCAGTGGTTTTTAGTATATTCACGATGTTATGCAAACACCACCACTATCTAATTCCAGAACTGTTTCATCACCCCCAAAAGAACCCTATACCCATTAGCAGTCATTTCCTATCCCCCCCTCTTCCCAGCTCCTGGCAACCACTAGTCTATGTGGATTTGCCTATTCTAGATATTTCATATAAATCGAATCATACCATATGTGACCTTTCCTATCTGGCTTCTTTCACTTACCAGGATGATTTTAAGTTTCATCCATGTTGTAGCATGTATCAGTACTTCCTTTTGTATGGCTGAAGAGTATTCCATTGGTGTATGGATACACCACACCTTGCTTATCTATTCATCCATGGACAGACACTTGGCTGTTTCTACTTTTTGGCTATTGTGAATAATGTTGCAGTGAATGCTGGCATACAAGTATCTGTTCAAGTCCTTGCTTTCAATTCCTTTGGGTGTCTACCTAGGAGTGGAATTGCTAGGTCATGTGAGAATCACCTGTTTTCCAAAGTGGTTACACCATTTTACATTCACACCAGCAATGTATGAGAATTCCAATTTCTCCACATCCTCACTAACACTTGTTATTCCGTGTGTGTGTTCAAAGTATAGCCAACCTGGGACCTCCCTGGTGGTCCAGTGGGTAAGACTCCACGCTCCCAATGCAGGGGACCCGGGTTTGATCCCTGGTAGGGGAAATAGATCTCGCATGCATGCTGCAACTAAGATCCCACGTGCCGCAACTAAAAAAAAGATCCCACGTGCCACAACTAAGGCCTGGCACAGCCAAAAAATAAAAATAAAAATAAAATAAAGTATAACCATCCTAATGGGTGTGAAGTGGTATCTTGTGCGTTACCTCTGTTATTTTTTTTGAAAATTTAAGTTTCCCCCTGTCCTGGAAAAAACATCCATTTTTCCCCCATCTTTCCTCTTTCATACATTTTTGTTTTGTTTTGCTTTTAGAACAGTTTTAGGTTTACAGAAAATTGAGCAGACAGTATAGAGAGTTGCCATATACCTCTTCTCCCTTCCTCTCACAGTTTCCCCTCTTAGTGACATCATACATTAGTGTGATATATTTGTTACAATTGTTGAACCAATATTGATACATTATTATTAACTAAAGTCCCTAGTTTACATTAGGGCCCTTCTTTGTGCTGTACATTGGTATGGGTTTTGACAAACATGTAATGTTATATATCTATTATTGTAGTATCATACAAAGTAGTTTCATTACCCTGAAGATCCTCTGTGCTCTACTTATTCATTCCTCCCTCCTTCCCACAAAGTGCTGGCAACCATTGATCTCTTCCTGTCTCTTTTTACTAGAATCCTCTTTTTTTTTTTTTTTTTAAATATTTATTTATTTATTTATTTATGGCTGTGTTGGGTCTTCGTTTCTGTGCGAGGGCTTTCTCTAGTTGCGGCAAGTGGGGGCCACGCTTCATCGCGGTGCGCGGGCCTCTCA
The DNA here is from genome assembly GCF_949987535.1 of Balaenoptera acutorostrata. Lineage (NCBI taxonomy): Eukaryota > Metazoa > Chordata > Mammalia > Artiodactyla > Balaenopteridae > Balaenoptera > Balaenoptera acutorostrata. The sequence goes on from NC_080076.1 coordinate 77,061,340, forward strand.
CTATCGCGGCCTCTCTTGTTGCGGAGCACAGGCTCCAGACGCGCAGGCTCAGTAATTGTGGCTCACGGGCCCAGTTGCTCCGCGGCATGTGGGATCTTCCCAGACCAGGGCACGAACCCGTGTCCTCTGCATTGGCAGGCAGACTCTCAACCGCTGCGCCACCAGGGAAGCCCTAGAATCCTCTTTACTTTTGACTATAGTTTTGTCTTTTCCAGAGTGTAATGTAGTTGGAATCATATAGAGCTTAGCCTTTTCAGACTGACTGCTTTCACTTGTTTGTTTACCTTTTGAACGACATCTTGGTTGCTTTCAGATTTGGGCAATTATAAATAAAGGTGCTATAGGCATTCTCAGATTGAGTGATGACCTGGAGAAACCAATGCCATTGAACGACTGTTTATTACTTACATTCCTGAGAGAAGGGGACATGCCATGCCACTCAGGGCCACAGGGAAGGCATCAGGTTTTGATCAGGAGGCAGAAGCAGGAATAAGGGAAAAGCCTAAGCCAGAGCCTTTATTGGAGTTTCTGCAGAAAAGGAGAGACAGTTAAACAGTTTAGGATGGGCTCCTTTGAATAATTCCAGTGGGCTCTAGGGCATAGGAGCTGTCTTCAGTCGTCTGGGACCTGATTCTGGGATGATTAAGACAGAGGAGGGCTTCCCTGGTGGCGCAGTGGTTGAGAATCTGCCTGCCAATGCAGGGGACACGGGTTCGAGCCCTGGTCTGGGAAGATCCCACGTGCCGCAGGGCAATTAGGCCCGTGAGCCACAAGTACTGAGCCTGCGCATCTGGAGCCTGTGCTCCGCAATAAGAGAGGCCGCAATAGTGAGAGGCCCGCGCACCGCGATGAAAAGTGGCCCCCGCTTGCCGCAACTAGAGAAAGCCCTAGCACAGAAACGAAGACCCAGCACAGCCAAAACTAAATAAATAAATAAAGTTTTTAAAAAAAAAAAAAGAGAAGACAGAGGAAATATTGGGTTGGTATGTGAGTTAGATAAGCAGGTGGGTGGGGACGTGGCACTGGGTCAGGTGGTCTGCGCATGACTAGACATATTCCAGGCAAGCAGTCCAACTCCCCTAGGAATTAGCTATCCCTATAAGGGCAGTCTCTTCTCAAGTCTGAAAGGTCCCCCAGGATGTCAAAACATCATAAGATACAGGAAATAAAAAACATGATTAATACACTGAGTTTCCCTAGAGGGATGGTTTTGGGATAGGTTCTCTAGAAGCAGATGCCTACATGGGGTTTGGGAAACAAAATGCTTATTAAGGATCAGCCCCTCTGAAAGCAAAGGAAAAGTCTAGTTGCAATAGTAGCTTGACAAAGGCTTGGCCAACCCAGAGGGAAGCTCTGGAGTGAGGACTGCCCATCAGACTGTCCCGCATCTGGAGGAAATGGGCAGCTGTTATAGCCTTGCCTTGCTTGGTCAGCAGTGCAGGCTGCTCTGGGAAGGACATGACCTTGAACGAGGCAGCTCTCTGCCCCTAAGGCAGGCCCTGAAGGAGCCAACAGCTGGGGGCCATCTGCTGCCCCCACTCCCTGCATGCGGACAGCGCAAGTCCTTCCTCGTGGGGGAATGTGGGTGGCACATCTGCGACCACCTCAGCGATCCTGTTCCAGTTGGCCTCAGCAGTTGCTGGCTTGAGGACACACTCTTATTGGCTACCTTTCTTTCCCTGCCTCACTTCCCCACTCTCCTTTACCTCCCTAATAAACTACTCTCACCGAAATCTTTATCTTAGAGTCTGCTTTTGGGGAACTGAAACCAAGACACATCCAACTCACCTTTAGAGTGATGTTCCTTGGGGCAGTTCTGGCAGTTTCCAGTTATATAAATGTACTTTTCTTGCATTACATATACTTAGGGTGATTCCAGTCCTGGTTTGTTCAACATAATTCCTGTTTAATATGTTGCCCTGATGTTCCATTCCATTGATGCCCCTTTCTCTCTTAAAACTATCCTGGTTTGGATGATACATTTTATGATCAACCTACAACTCTTTAAAGTGAGTGATCCTTAATAAGATCCATGGACAGGGAAAAGTGGTTTCTTTTGATCTTGAATGCCATCAACTCATAGTTTATTTTGGGTGAATCATCCAATTTTAGAGCTGGAAGCCACTCTATGGTTGGCCTATCCATTGACTCAGCCTTTGGCTTATCCATTGACTCAACCTTTCTTTTTTTTTGTTTAACTATTGGAATGCACATGGTTGGATATTCACATGTATAACACTCCCATGGGAATTCCCAACATGGCAGCTGTAATTCCACTCCTTTTCTCCTACCAGGAAAGCATATTGAATGCTGGCAAGAATTAAGTTGTTACAGGGATAATGTATTATCTTTAAAAAGATGAATCATTCTCGAGCCCCGGTACTTGACCCATTAGCATCAAATCAGTCATGACACAGTTCGTGACTGATTGAATTTGAGAACTGCTGATCTCATTCGAAATCCCTGCATTACATAAAAAAAGTCATTTAGCCACATGGTGGCTCCATCTTCTCACCTGGAAACGGGGATGCTAAGATCTCCTGCCCTGTCTGGCTGAGTTATGGTGGAGGGCAAATGAGATAATGAATGTAAAAGCTTTGGGAAGTACAAATCCTTTGAACCAATGGAAGCCATTGTGGTGGTATCTGTAGATGGGAAGAAGCAGCCATATTTGCTAAGCATTTTCTAGAGCCACACCAGAATTTACAAAATAGCTGAATTTGTACCCATCTGGTTTGCACAGGACATTTATGAGTGAAAGTTTTACCAGTGCTCCTGGTCATTATGTGAATTCTCTTTACAACTTTGCTAAGATGTCTTAGTCAAAACCCAGTGGTCGCAAGAGACAAAAATCCAACATGAATTAGCTTGAATAAATTGGCTCACATAATGAAAACATGGGAACGTCCCGGTTGGAGTTGGCCACAGGGATGGCTGGAACCCGAGACTGGAACATCGCAAGGATTCTCTGTGTCTCTCACCCATGCTGTTTTCTATGTATTGGCTTCGTTTTCTCAGAACAGCTTCTTCAGTAGGTGGGGGCATGGCTATTGAATGCTGGGCTCCCATCTTTACCTCTTTGTGATCATAGAGGAGAGATACCCTTTCCCCCTCCCTGCCCCCTCAGATTAGTTAGAAGAACCCTAGAGAGGTACTCTGATTGGCTCACCCTTGGACCAATCACTGTATTCCAGGAAATAACCTGTAAACTAAGCCCGTTAAGCCAGATGCCCACATCTCAGATCAATTACTCAAGGTCTTCTCATGTACACAGTTGCTTCAGGGATTTTTGGGAGCTGGTAACCATCAGATCTGTGCCTATCATTCAGTGAAAATAAAGTCTTATAGATTGTCAAACCTTTATTCCTAATGAATCTTTTATATTCCTGGAGCTATAAATAGTAAATCCTTTCTCTTTCCTTCCAAATGCAAATATTTTGAATATTTTAATGATTGCTTTCCAAAGCCTACTTTCAGAATCACTCTTCAAAAGGTTTGTGCCAACGTATACTCCCACAAACAGATGGTGGTAGGCATTCTTGAATTGTAAACTGTCATTGATCTATGCTGGTGGTTCTCCATTGAGGGTGATTGTGACTTCCCAGGGTGTAATGGCAATGTCTGGAGACATTTTTGATCGTCACAACTGGGGTGATACTACTGGCTTCTAGTGGGTAGGAGGACAGGATACTGCTAGACATCCTGCAATGCACAGATAGCAGCTCCCCACAACGAAGAATTATCTGGTCCAAAATCTCAATAGTGTTGAAGTTGAGAATTTCTGATCTATGCAAACAGACATGGTCTTTATTTTTGTATATAGAGAAGTCTCAACAAGAAGACTTGCCTCGACAGAAAAACTTTGGCAGCACACTCTATGGCTGGTCTTGGCATAGGGAGGTACACTTGAAGTCCTGTTTTCCCAATTTGGGAGGAGGGCATTGAACATGGCAGGTAAAAGTTTTCAAAGTGCCCAGCTAAACTGCTTGGAAAACTCACTCTCCCAAGCTCTGCTGGACTCTGTTTTAAAGATAGTATTTAAAACACTTTAGCAAAAAGAGGGGTAGCTCAGTATACAACTGAATGTGAGAATTACCCGTGCTTGGTTTATTTCTATTCTGATCCTTGGAAAATAATAGTCATATACTATCATTAAGGAAATTTAATGCAGGACAAAATAGAATGTAAGAAAACCCCCACTAACAGGGTCTGGTCTCAGCAAGTTATACAACAGGAAATAATTTATCTTTAACTTTCAGCTTCCTGAATTTGCATCTTTCTCCATGTCACTCACTGCCTCCCTTTACCCATTGACCCCAGCTACTGGTACCACTTGCTTCTTCTTTTCAGAAGTAGTAAAATGAGGCAGTAAAGAGTAAAGACTCTGGCATTGGCCCGCCTTAATTCAAAGCCTGACTCTGCTAATTACTATTGGTGCAACTTTGGGCAAATTACTTAACTAAGTTTCCTCATCTGTAAAGTAGAGATGATAATAGTGCCTCCTCATAGGGTTGTTGTGAGGGTTAAATAGTTAATATACACAAAGAACTTAGAGCAGTGCCTGGAATATAACAAGCACTGTGTAAGTGTTAGTTATATTATTTTCAATTCTCTACCACTTTATCAAAACCTGATGTTAGACCAATACCCAATATGAAGGCTTAAATGAATGGGAACAACTTAGTATGGAGTGATGGTGATGGCCTTTGGGTTTAAGAACCTGAAATCTCAGGACTTCCCTGGTGGTCCAGTGGTTAAGACTCTGCACTCCCAGTGCAGGGGGCACGGGTTCCATCCCTGGTCAGGGAACTAGAGCCCACCTGCAGCAACCAGAGATCCTGCATGCTGCACGCTGCAACAAAGGTCCTGCGTGCTGCAGCTAAGACCCGGCACAGCCAAATAAATAAATAAATATTAAAAAAAATTTTTTAAAAAGAACCTGGAATCTCAACTGGACAGTACCCCACATACAATCCAGCCAACACATTCTCTACATACTTAAAGCTCATCCAGGAATAGAAATATCTAGAGCACGGGTGGGCAAACGATAGTCTGAAGGCCAAATCCAGCAAGCCTTTTGTTTTTGTAACTAAAGTTTTTCAGAACCCAGCCACACCCATTTTTTTATGTATCATCTAAGGTTGCTGTTGTGCTATAATGGCAGAACCGAGAATTCACAATGGCAGAGTTGAGTAGTCACAACAGAGACTGTACAACTTGCAAATCCTCAAATGTTTCATCCACCACAGAACAAGTTTGCTGGCCTCTGCTCTAGACCCTTGCGACTCAAAGTAGCAGTCTGTGTAACTACAGCATCAGCATCACCTGGGGGCTGGTTAGAAATGCAGAGTCTCAGGCCCCACCCCAGACCAAGTGCATCAGAAGCTGCATCCCCAGGGAGTTTGTGTGCACAGTAAGACTGGAGGACACTACATAGAGGACACTTGCTTTGCAAGGAAGAGTAATTTATGTGACTTTCAGGGTTCCTTCTAATGCTGAGCTTCAAGTGAAGAACTTAGTTGATTCCTTTTTACTTTTTTAAAAAAATTAATTTATTTTATTTATTTATTTTTGGCTGTGTTGGGTCTTCATTGCTGCACGTGGGCTTTCTCTAGCTGTGGTGAGTGGGGGTTACTCTTCGTTGTGGTGTGCGTGCTTCTCATTGCGGTGGCTTCTCTTGTTGCGGAGCGCAGGCTCAGTAGTTGTGGCGCATGGGCTTTGTTGCTCCGCGGCATGTGGGATCTTCCTGGAGCAGGGATCAAACCTGTGTCCCCTGAATTGGCAGGCAGATTCTTAACTACTGTGCCACCAGGGAAGTCCCCTTTTTACTCTTTTTTAAAAATTTACTTTTAATTGAGATATAATTGACATATAAAATTATATTACTTTTAGGTGTACAACAGAATGATTTGATATATGTATACATTGTGAAATGATTACCAGAATAAGTTTAGTTAACCTCCATCACCTCACATAAATTTTTTTTCTTGTGATGAGAAATCTAAGCAACCTTCAATTGTACAATAATACAGTATTGGTATCTTAGTTGATTCTTATTTGTCTCTCACTGATCTGAAATCTTAAACTTTGGGGGTATTACTTGAAATTAATAAATTTTGAGCTGGAAAAAACTTTAGAGATGCCATTTCTTTCTTCTCCCTCTTCTTGGTCCATTTTCATTTTCTTTGTCACTTTTCAGGGTTTATTTGCCTTCAGTGCTGGAGAACTTAGGTTGTTTTTTTGTTGTTTTTTTTTTGCCTTCTACCCAGAATAAAACTAAAGAAGTAATATCGATTTGGTTGTAGCCAGTGAACTAGGAGTCAGATAACGTGGTTTCCAGCCTCACCTGAACTCTGCTCTTTCCCAGCAGCAAGGGCCTGTGCAGGCTGGGTCTCAGTTTCTTCACCTGCAAAATAGGAATAATTTTACGTGCTCAGGGCCTCCCTCACAGGATTGTTATGAGGACAAGTTGCAATACTGTATGTGAAAATGCTCCATCATTGGTAAAGGAGCATAAAAATGTAAGGAATTATTTATAGATTGCCTGGCATAGAGCCTTGAATACAGTAGGTGCTGCATAACTGTTGGGTAGAATTTTTTTTTTCTTGTGGGAACTGCTCCAATAACAGCCAGCAGATGGCAGCAAAAAGCAAGCTTCCCTTCAGAGGCTCCCTCTGGTCCGCTCCTGGGGTTTTAGAGGAGTAATGTAACTGAAGGTTCTCCCTGATTTCTAACAAGTTCATACCCCTTCACTCACTTTCTGCCCACATTTTTGAGGGCACTAGGGACTGGGCCTGCTGGGGCTGATGGAGAAGTTGGCCCTGAGTGAACTCATCCATTTCCATTTCTCCAACTATTGCCTTTGCTCCAATGACACTCAGGTCTCCGTCACCAGCCCCATCATCTTTCTTGATGGCAGAGCTGACCATCTAGTCACTCAACAGTATCCACATAATGCATCTGGTCCAAACTGAACACATTGCTTTTCTCTCCAAATCTGCTTTTGCTTGTATATCCTTATTTGCACCACCATCCAACAAGTCATGAATGGAGAAAACCTCAGGATCGTCTATGACTCTTTCCTCTCCTTCATTCTCCACATCCAATCAATCACCAAATCCTGCTAACACCACCGCCTGAAAAACACTAGGGAAAAACACAACTCCAAAGCAGATACAGACTCATTTTTAAAACATTCACAGAAAAAACAATGAAAAACACACATCGAACTGTTTCACTGTTTGGAAGACTGGTGATTCGTTTTTAAAACATTCACAGAAAAAACACTGAAAAACACACATCGAACTGTTTCACTGTTTGGAAGACTGGTGTTTTCTTTGTGCTTTCTGTTTTTCTTTGTTTTCTAAAATTTCTGCACTGAGCTTGTGATTCTTCTGAAATTAGAAAATTTTAAAACCTACAATAAATGTTATTTTTCTCCCGAAAGTATATGTACACACAATTGCTAGGACATCACACATCGCTCTAGTGTACTAACGTGCAAAAATAATTTGGCCGTGAGTACAATATTTTGCCAGGCATCTGTGGTGAGGCTGCACAGTGGGTCAGCTGGCACGGTGACCCTGTAAGCCCTTTGTTAAAAACGGCACTTCCTCCACACATGGCTCCCAGAAGCACTTCATTTTTGGATCCATTTATTTAATGTGGAAAAAATTCCTGCTGTAGAAATTCATTGTCATCTCAAGTTTATAGAGAAGATATTTTCTTCTCATGGAGTCGAGTGCCAATACCTCTGAAGGGAAGCAGAGACCTGCCCGAGTCCTTCTTTCAACAAACATTTGTAGGGCGCTGACTTAATGCCCTGGGCATTGTTTTAGGAGTCTGGGTTCCAGGGGTGAAGGAGACATTCAAGGTCCCTGCTCTTGAGAAGATGACATCAGATAGCTGGTAAACAGATGAGCAAGATGGTTACAAAGAGTAATAATGCCAGGGTGGTGAGGGAGAAGAACTAGATCAGTAGGGGTGGCTAATTTGGGGTTGTGTGATCACCCCATAGGAGGGCACATCTGAACCAAGAAATAAACTACAGGATGGAGCTAGCCATCTGCAGAGCTGCTGATAGAGCCCAGCCAGAGGGAATGGCAAGTAGGCCCTGGGGCAGGAACAAACTTGGCTTATTTGAGGAAGAAAAAGGCCAGTGTGGTTTTTGAGAGGTAAGCCAGTGAGGAGCAATGGGGCAGATGAGGGGGAGAAGGCGGACAGAGTTCAAGCAGGGTCTTGTAGTTTATTGATAGAGGTTGGATTTCACTCCAAGTTAAAAACCAACAATAGTACAATAGCTTACACGTATGTATTATGTACCTACTATGTGCAGGTACTGTTCTAAGCATTTTACAAGTATTGTTTCATTTAATCATTACAACAACCCTGTGAAGCAGGGATTATTATGACCCTTATTTTTTCCGAGAAGAAAACAGAGTCATAGAGACTTAAGTAACTCACTTCAGGTTACATAGGTAATAAGCAGCTGAGCTGGGACTTGAACTCTGGATGGAGTTCTACTTCTGTCACTGTCCAGTGAACCAGGCATATGAACTCTACATCTAATGTGACCGGAAACAAAAAGCTTGTTCCAAACCAATTCCATCTTTGCAACTGTGAGATCATCACAAGAATTTGTATAAATAGTTGGAAAAGTCACTTGCTTAACAAAAACATATCAAATACCTTCAATGTGCCAAGTATTGTGTGGATTGTGTTTTTTATACATTTCTATCATTTTGTCTCCTCAAAGCCAGCATCTTAAAAAAATCTGATAAATGACTTCCAGCTTCAGAACTCCACACCATCTTTCCACCCTTGTCAGCCGTCGCTTAATAATGGTGGTAATGAGCAAAACAGCCAGGGAGCCAGCCCTTTTATACCAAGAGTAGGAATAATAGAAATAATCTCTTAAATTGCGATAGCTTTTAACCGTTCTCCAAAGGCTTCCCTACCTGCTATTTAACTTGATCCTCTCGACAATCCCTACTCTTTTCCAGTTGGATGTGCCCATGTGACTTGCTTTTGACAACGAATTGTGAGCAGAGATGACAGCACAGCTTGGTGGGGCTTTGAAGAGCCAGTTCGTGATTCACCACAGCTTTTCCCTTGGTCATGACCACCAATGGCTTTCAAGATGATGGCAGCTCCATCAGCCTGAATCCCAGGGTGACTATGATGAACAGAGCCTCTTGTCAACAGAAGATGGGCATTTAGTGTGAGCAGGAAATAAACCTTTGCTGTATTAAGCCACTGGGATTTTGAGTTTGTTGCCTTGGTATAACCTAGGCTAGTGGTTCTCGAATTTGAGCCTGCATCAGAATCAACAAAAGACCTTGTTAAAACACAAAATGCTGGCCCCTCCCTTAGATTTTCTGATTCAGCACATCTGGGGTGGAGCCTGATAATTTGCATTTCTAACGAGTTCCTCAGGGCTGCTGCTGCTGCTGCAGGGACCATACTTTGGGAATTATTACCTCGCCTCTCTTTACCAATTCAATATTATCCCAAGGAAATATAACTCAGCCGTAAAAAAGAATGAAAGAATGCTATTTGCAGCAACATGGATGGACCTAGAGATTATCATACTAAGTGAAGTAAGTCAGAAAGAGAAAGACAAATACCATATGATATTACTTATAGGTGGAATCTAAAATATGATACAAATGAACTTACCTATGAAACAGAAACAGAGTCACAGATATAGAGAATGGACTTGTGGTTGCCAAGGGGGAGGTGCGGGGGGAGGGAAGGTTTGGGAGTTTGGGATGAGCAGGTGTAAACTATTATATATAGGATGGATCAACAACAAGGTCCTACTGTATAGCACAGGGGACTATACCCAATATCCTGTGATAAACCATAATGGAAAAGAATATGAAAAAGAATATATATATATATAACTGAATCACTTTGCTGTACAGCAGATAATACAACGCTGTAAATCAACTATATTTCAATAAAATTTAAAAAAATATATTATCCCAAGGAAATAAAAGCTCAGGCAAAGCTTGTTCATTCCTTCATGTATTTACTAAGCCAGCTATGTGCCAGGCACTAACCTAAGTTCTGCATAATCAGTGACAAACAAAGCAGACACAATCCTTGCCCTCTTGTCTCATAAACTAGTGATTTGCTCAAGTGTACACAGCTAGTGGTGGAGCTAGCAGTTGAATCTGTGTCCTCTTACTCAAAATCCAGTATGTATTCCATTATGCAATAAGCAACATTGACAAACACCTCCTTGGTTGCTATTTATTACTCCCTTCAATATCTTCTAATAAGGAGGTAACTCTTAGTTAGGGGTAATTCTCAGACCCTTTGTTTGTGGATGGGTTTGCATTTGCAAGTTCGGAGAAGGAAGCTTCAGTGGGGGTGAGGAATGTGAGGGGTCCTCAGCCCTATGAGGAGACAGGAGAAGAAGGGAAGCCTCCCTGATGGCAGCTGCAGAAAGAGAGAAGTGAGTAAGGAAGTGCTGTAGGCACTGTGATGCGCTGTCCAGATTCCCCTTCAAGGATGAAGGACTTACTCTCCCAGCTGCTGGGCGTATTGCTGGCTGGCAGTCCTCAGCTCTCAGCTCCCTATGAGGACCACCTTTCCTAAAGAGAGCCACTTCACCCAAGGTCACACCCCATTCCTATAACCAATAATTGATGGGGGACCAAAAAGCTCTGAAAGGCCAACCCAGCTCCAGAGTTCTTCACAGGGCCAGCCTTTGGTGTGACTGCATCACAACTCAACTTTTCCCAGTCCTGCTTTCCTTCCGTCCCTTCCCAAAGGTTGGGGTCCCAAGAGCACTCTTTGATAAACACCTTTCATGCTAATCTTCATCTCAGAGTCTGCTTTCCAGCAACCTAACCTGTGACAGGGGATTTCAAGGTATCTGCTGTGGGGTAACTTGAATCTAAAGCTTCTCCTGGGGCTTCCCTGGTGGCGCAGTGGTTGAGAATCTGCCTGCCGGTGCAGGGGACACGGGTTCGAGCCCTGGTCTGGGAGGATCCCACGTGCCGCGGAGCAGCTGAGCCCGTGGGCCACAACCACTGAGCCTGCGCGTCTGGAGCCTGTGCTCCGCAACAAGAGAGGCCGCGACAGTGAGAGGCCCGCGCACCGCGATGAAGAGTGGCCCCCGCTTGCCACAGCTGGGGAAAGCCCTTGCACAGAAACAAAGGCCCAACACAGCCAAAAATAAATAAATAAATAAATAAATAAATTTAAAGCTTCTCCTGGTCCCTTTCAAAAGCTTTGGTGAAACTAGCATTTCTCACTCATGCTTTTGTGAGACAGCATTATAGTGGGTAAAATGGTGTCCTCCCCAACCAAAAGAATATTTTTCATGCCTACATGGAACCTAAGAATGTGACCTTATTTGGAAGTAGAGTCTTTGTAGATGTAACTAGTTAAGGATCTCAAGATGAAATCATTCTGGATTTAGTCTGGGCCCTAAATCCAAGGACTGGCATCTTTATAATGTGAGGAGAGGATGCAGGGAGGCCCACGTGCAGAAGAAGGCCACGTGAAGACAGAGGCTGAGATTGGGGTGATGTGGCCACAGGACAAGGAACACCTGGCACCACCAAAGGCTGGAAGAGGCAGGAAAGATTCTTCCCTGGAGTCTTCAGAGAGAACATGGCTCTTCAGACACCTTTATTTGGGACTTCTAGCCTCCAAAACCGTGACAATTAAATTCCATTGTTTTAACGCTTCAGTTTGTGGTACTCTGTTATGGCAGCCTTAGGAAACTAACACAGTATTCTATTGATGAGGAAAATGAGGCGACAGCTGACCATCGTATGAATGGAAATGAAATGTTCAGTGCTGGGCATGGAGTAGGCATTCAGTAAATGCTTGTTGAACTAAACTGAACAAAATGCTCATAAAGGGGAAGAATGTGTTTCTTAGGATAACTTCTTGATTTATTTTCTTTAGACTCTGGGCATGTGGGCATCTGCTAATATGCATAGTTGCTCATGGTATTTGAGTCTATCCGTGGAACTGTGGAAGGGTCAGTATTCATTTTTGGACAATTCTAATAACTCCTTAAAAGTTAGTCACTAATGAGGTCCCTGCAGGGACCTAGATTTATAATTTTAAAATGTCCCTGGCCTTTTCTTTCTTCCTTTCTTTCTTCCTTCCTTCCTTCTTTCCTTTCTTTCTTTCTTTTTCTTTCTTTCCTTCTTTCTCTTTCTTTCTTTCTTTCTTTCTTTCTTTCTTTCTTTCTTTCTTTCTTCCTTCCTTCCTTCCTTCCTTCCTTCCTTCCTTCCCTCCCTCCCTCCTTCCTTCCTTCTTTTTTTTTTTTTTTCTCCTCCCGGCCCCTCAGGAGAACTCCAGTTCTATTTTTAGGCATCTAGGCAGGTGGATAACAGGCAATTTATATACAAAGGTTATTTAAGAGCTCTGCACAGCATTAAATGTGAGTGCCCTTGCTAGTGCTTGTCTTGTTAAGCCATAGCTGAGTCAATCACCACCACATGCCTCAGTTGGCCTTATCTGTAAAATGGAGCTCACACTTCCTTTTCATAAGTTAGCAGCAGTAAGAGAATAAAGTGAATTACCTGATCAACTCTCATAAGCTCAGCTGCGCCTCTGATCACTTTTGCAAGTCCCAAATCATTTCTGAATCCTGCAGGTTGAGTCTTTGGATCAACATCACACAGAGGAGAGTTGTGTTTATCAATGGCCAGAGATGCAAAACAAATGATTTTCTAAGCTTTATGTGGGTTGTAAGAGCCCAGAATTAGCCCCAAGACACTAGCTCTGTTTGTTCTTGCTTTATTCTTCACACTTAGGACTATAGGAACGATTTTCAAAGACTAACTAAAATCACAATGAAAATTTCCGGTCAATCATAAATTGGTTTTCTTGCTTAGGTAGGACACTCTAAAAGATTCCATCGGAGGACGCAGACATAGGGTTTCTATAACTGAAGGGGCTCAAGGAGGATCTGTGAATACCCCTTAAAGTGCCAAGAGAGCCTGCAGAGCTTGCTTTGGGAGTTGGGGCCTCTTCAATGACACATGGCCTGATGTTCCTCCATCTCTTACCCACTAAAGAAGTAGCAGGTTATTCTTATAAGAGATAGTTGTCAGTGAGGGTGCTTTTGATTGCAGCCTAACTCCAGATGGCTTAAAATTACAGGCATTTTATTATCTGTTTGCTCACATAACTCAACGTCTATACACAGGGCTCCCTTCAGGTAAGGCTTGATCCAGTGGCTTACAGAATGTCACCAAGCGTGTCTTTCTTTCTGCCTCTCCATTCTAACTCCTAGAGTATTGGCATCATCTCCAGAGTCTACCTCGTGGTCCTATGGCTGCTCTGGATTCTGCTACTTTTAGTACATCTCATATCTTCATGCCACACCATTTAGGGGAGGAAAAAATAGATCTTCTGGTATCTCTCTCTTATTTTTCTTTTTCTTTTTTTCTGGTATCTCTTACATGAGTCCTGGTGTAGGGCTAGCCAACTGGAGGATGAGAGGTCATGTGGAGGAGAACCGTGGCTCCTCAGATGACAGTCAGCCCCCACTACCAAATATTGAGTGAGACCACCTTGATCTTGTAGCCCAGCCCAGCCAAACTTCTAGCAACCCAGGAGTATTGCTTGCTGGTCCCACCAATATGTAGAAAGACAGCATCTCTAATGCAACTTAAACTTAGATTAAAGAAGGTTGGCCATTGTGTTTATACTTGGAAAATAACAACTACTAACTCATATAGAACATTTTTAATGTACCAGGCACTATGCTGCCTTTACATAGCATTTCTCCTTACAACAGTCCTGTGACATAGGTGCTGTATATTAGCTCCTTTTTATAGATGATGAAACTGAGGCACTGAGAGATGAACTGACTTGTTCAGAGTCATACAGCTTGTAAGAGCCCCCGTTGCACAACCCTGGGGAAATGGAAGGGAAATCATTCACGTGGACTGCAGTGCTGGAATTTTCCTTCAGGGGGCACAATTCACATTGCATTCTATGTGTACATGCTGTCCAACCTTGTGCTTTTTTACTCATTATTCTGTACTGTACTGACTCCAACTGCCCGTTCTGGATGCACAAATTAGGCCAACAGAACCTTTGAGAGACGAAGGATACAAAATAGCGTGACATTAGCCATCAGTGCCGTGCTGGGGATCTGGAGTCCTGGAAGTCGTCCACAGCCAGGGAACTTAGCAAGGGGGTGGGAACCAGTCGGCAAGCATTAGAGGGAACCCTGAAGCTGCAGCTGGGGACCCAGGTAAGACTATATGTCAATCTAGGCTGGTATGCAGAGACTAGAAAGGCAGAAACTTTCCAAGGCAAAAAGAAGGGAAGTGGTCAAGACTGGGTGGCTGGTTGGAAGCTAGAAAATACACTGATAGAGGCAGACAGCAAAAGTCCCTGTGCCTTTGCTGCAAACTCGGGCACTCTCTCTCCCAGACTGGTTTGGTGGGTGCCAGTCCCAGGAGTATCCATCATTGGGAGCAACAAAGAGGGTGAACTTGAGAGGTACCACTGACATAAAGAAAGCAAGTACCCAAAGCCAGGAAATGTATACCTATAGTTAGGTATGAAGATGTGTTTTTCCCCCCTCTCTCTCCTTCTGTCTCTCTGTCTCTGTCTCTCTGTCAGTTTCTTAGTCCAGGCTCTGAACCTTGGCAATAATAGGAATCCATATTTGCACCTCATTGGAGGAACATGCCAGAGACTTGAATGCCTTCCATCCAAGTTACGAGTCCACAGGATCAGCACGATCTCAGGAACCTGAACCACAGGGCAAGTTTGAACAGGGGTCTACTCTTTATAAAGCTGTTAGGGAGGCTTATTAGCATGTTTGAGGTTCTGCCAAAGGTTTGTAATAAAAACACAATGGAAGGACACAAGAAGTTTTAGGGAGATTATTTTCTATAACAAAACACTCTTCTAAACAGACCCCACTGGTTTATATTCCATTCCAGGACTTGATTCCCTTTTGCAAGTGCAAAGGTCTCTATGCCATGTTCTACTGAGTCAGGTAAGAAAATAACTGTCGGGCTTCCCTGGTGGTGCAGTGGTTAAGAATCCGCCTGCCAATGCAGGGGACACGGGTTCGAGCCCTGGCCCGGGAAGATCCCACATGCCGCGGAGCAACTAAGCCCGTGCGCCACAACTACTGAGCCTGAGCTCTAGAGCCCGCGAGCCACAACTACTGAAGCCTGTGTGCCGCAACTACTGAAGCCTGCGCGCCTAGAGCCTGTGCTCCGCGACAAGAGAAGCCACCGCAATGAGAAGCCTGCGCCCCACAACAAAGAGTAGCCCCCGCTCACTGCAACTAGAGAAAGCCCGCGTGCAGCAGCAAAGACCCAATGCAACCAAAAATTAAATAAATGAATAAATAAATAAATTTAAAAAAAAAAAAAAAAGAAAATAACTGTCAACTCCACATTCTTAGGTGCAGGTAACTTAGATTTTTTTTTTGCTGACAACTCGAATAATGCATGCTCATTATTAAAAATAATCAGATGTGGCCAGGTGTGGCAAGGCCCCCAATGGTAACCAGAGCTCTCACCCTTGGTCCACACTGAGGCTGCATTCAGTGTTTAAATGCAATGCTAGGAGACCAGTTCCAGTCTGCTATACATGATGGAGCGATAAAGTTTTACTGAAGATTTTTTGGAGAAGGTGTGGAAGAAGAGTGACATTGCATACCACATGGCAAACATCACAGCAATTCCCTTTAAACATCTATATTCCACTGGAATTTCCTCTCTAAATATCAGCCTCCTGGTACTTCTCTGGTGGTCCAGTGAGCAAGACTACGAGCTGTGGTGCTCCAAGGACAATGGTGCTTCAAGGACAAAGGACGACCCTGCCTGAAAAGGTTTCAGGGTCACACCCCCTACTGGACTCTTAATCACCCTCCCTACCATGTTGCGATGGTTACGAAATTCCTGAGCCCACCTGGGCGATGGGACCTGTCCCAAATAAGGAAAGGCATCTGCCCTGTCCCAATCCCACTCTATAGAAGGAAGGTATATGTGCCTCGACCAATCAGTAAATGAAATTTTCACCTCGGACCATTCCTTTGTTCCCTGGCTATAAAAACTGACTAATGGCACATGTTCGGAACAGGAAGTCAGCCCACTGTTCTGGCAGCGACCCTTCCCTCTAATAAATTCTATCTTCTTTACATTCTGCCTTGTGTCTAGAAATTCTTTTCCAACCCGGATTTGGACCATGACACGCGCTCCCAATGCAGGGGGCCCGGGTTCGATCCCTGGTCAGAGAACTAGATCTCGCACGTGTGCCGCAACTAAGTCCACATGCCACAACTAAGAAGCCAGCATGCTGCAACTAAAGATGCCACATGCCGCAACTAAGACCTGGCGCAGCCAAAAAAAAAAAAAAAAATCAGCCTCCTGTCCCCCATCCCCTTCTCCTTCCCTGTCTCTGTCTTTGTTCCCCATCAAAACATAAATTCCCCTCAATGGTCTGGAAGAACTCAGTTCTGGCTCTCAACTTGCCTATCCCACTCAAAAAGAGAAAAGCTCAGTAGATGGCTGATTGTACTCTGACCCTTTTGAAAAAGAAAGCAGCTCAATATCCAATTATTTGTCAAGAATGGCTGGGAATGGGCACTGGAGCTAGCTTTCTCAGGCTTGAGAGACCTAATTGCGTGTTTTTCTTCTCAGTTGCACATTCAACGAAATCATGGTGGTAGCTTGAAACGGGCTGTGGTTGTAGCATTTACAGCACAGAAATTGGCGAACACTGTAAATCACCACCTCCCCCTCCACCCCAGAAGCTAGTTCTTAAGCATTTACCAGCACACAACTGGACCCACTCTACAAGATATATATAAAAGTTTTTACCAAACAAAATTAGGTCTTGTTCTGTGGAAGGCAGTGCAAGGGGGTGGGGTTAGGGTAGAAGATAACTTTTGACGTCAAGAAAATAAAAGATTTCTCCATATAGTGACATGTATAATATATATTGTTAAAGAGAAAAACCACTGGCCCCAAATGGCATCACTTGTGCTAGTGCCCATGGTACCAAACTTAGATTTCATACTTAATCTAATTGCAGTTTTGACCTTCACCAGAAATGCAATCTTAATTAACCAGTTAGGAATTTTCTGGTCAGCACCAATTGGTAATCTGTCACGTGGGTCCTCTCCATTCCCCCCACCCTCACTCCTGCCCCAGTGGATGGGGAGGAAATCTGCATGATAATATCCTTGCCTGTTACCTCTCTCCAAAAAGATATCCTGGCCTGAAAATAATCCTTATTTTCTTCTGCTAAGAGCTCCCTTGCCCCACCCTTCTTCCTATAAAAATGTTCCATTTTGTACAACCCCTAGGAGTGCCCTTCTAGTTGCTAGATAAAATGCTGATTCCTGAATTGTTGAAACCAGCCAATTAGATCTTCAAATTTACTAGGTTGAATTTTAGTTTTTCAACAATATAGAAAGTTTAACTGCCATTTCTTTCCCCTCTCATAGCTTGCATTCTCCCCAATAACCACTGTTAAATTTTGTATATACTTTCCTCATTTTTTTCCCAAGCATCCAAAATATTCTTGTAATTTGTATGGGATTATGCTATACAGCCTGTTGCTGTCTTACTTGTTTTTATTTTAATCTAACAAGGTATCTTGGATGTTTTTCTTTGTGCACATAGAGTCAATTTTTAAAAGTGGATGCACAGTATTCAATTGTGTGGCTCTAGATATGGAAAGTAATGGGAAGGGCGTTTGAAGGGGAAATTAAGCAGCTGGTCTTGGCCCAGTTTACAGTTGAGAATTATCCACTGCATGGGCTCTCCCTGTGCGTGGCCTTTAAGCAGGGTTTCTCAGCTTTGGCACTATTGACATTTGGGCCAGTTAATTCTCTATGATGGGGGGCGTGGCCTGTGCAACAGCAGGAGTTAGTACCACCCTCAGGTCCAAAGGTGCAAGCCCGGGCTCCAGTTATAACTACAGCACAACACACAACTCCAAAACTGCATGCCTGTCAGCAGCGACAGCAATGATCTTACTCATGAATCTGCAGTATGGGGACAGGATGGCTGTTTGTGACACTGAGGTGGGTCTCAGGCGGGGGGCCGGAATCACCTGAAGGCTCGCTCACACCTGCATGGGGGCAGAAGGGAGCTGAGCTCCTGGAGCCTCTCTCTGTGTCTCTGTGGTTTCCCACCTGGTCTCTCCAGCATGGCAGCTTCCGGGTAGCTGGACTTCTTACCTGGTGGCTCAGGGCTGCAAAGGTGTGTGTTCTGAGGGGAGAGGGCCAGGCGGGAGCTGATCACCTTTTCTGTCCTCATCTCGGGAGTCACTCAGCACCGCTTCCACCTGCATTGTAATTGTTAGAAGTGAGATGCTTCCAGGGGTGAAGGATTAGACTCTTCCTTTTGTGGCAGGAGTGTCAAAAACTTGCAGACTTGTTTTAAAACCATCTCAGGGAAGGAGTAATTACCAGAACCCAGACATGGTCGCTAGGTAGAGAGGGCTACCTGACCAAAGCTGTGGCCCTCGGGAGAGGAATATCCTTCAGTCTTTTGCTGAGAAGGAGGTGGGGAATTAATAAGCAGGCCCCCTTCCCACCACCTGCTGGTGCCCAAGTTGGCTGAGCCCGACTGAGCCAGAGGGCAAGGGAGCTGGTGGATGCAGCCCATGCAGGCTCCCGGGCACATGGGAGGGGTGGGGAGTGCTTCTGAAGGGGTCAGCAGAAGACGCCCAGCACAGAATACACCCTAGCGGTCAGTTTTCTTAGCGCTGACTTCATCCCTTCTGTAGCTCCTTCAGGCTGGACAACGTGCTATTCCATCCGGAAATGGCCGAGGTGCTTGCCGTCCTTTACTGGGAACTCTCTACCTTAGGCGACCCCCTTGCCGGTGTGGCCTACAGCTGCCTGGCTCACTACCTGCCGTCCAGCTTTGCCATTCAGCCAGGTAGGAACTGCCGCTGGGGGAGTGAGGGATGGAGCCCGCGCTCTTCTCAAAGCATAGGACAAACTCGGCTAAGCCACTATTTCCCAATTTTTGTTATGGTTTTGTAATAAAAGACAACCAAGAATATTTAAGTAAACAGAATGGCTGCTAAGTCCAAATGGTGATGAAGAGGTCTGATTGCCTGTAGGCCTTTTCTAGTGGGCTGCTGAGTTTTCACTGCCTTCTGCTCCAGTGCCTGGGGATAGATGGATTGATTCTGTCATTAAGAATTATCCATTCTAGGGACTTCCCTCGTGGTCCAGTGGTAAGGATCCACCTTACAAGGCAGGGGATGCAGGTTCGATCCCTGGTCAGGGGACTAAAATCCCACATGCCGTGGGGCAACTAAGCCCACGTGCCACAACTACTGAGCTCATGCGCCTCAACTAGAGAGCCTGTGTGCTGCAAATTACAGCGCCCACACGCTCTGGAACCTGCACGCCACAATTACAGAGGCCATGCGCCCTGGAGTCTGCGTGCCACAACTACAGAAGAGAAAACCCGCATGCCACAACTAGAGAGAGGCCCACGTGCTGCAATGAAAGATCCCACATGCCTCAACAAAGATCCGGTGTGCTGCAACTAAGACCCGATGCAGCCAAAAATAAATACAAATAAATAAATAAATAACAAATAAATCTTAAAAAAAAAAAGAATTATCCATTCTATGGATAAAGAAGATGTGGTACATATATACAATGGAATACTACTCAGCCATAAAAAAGAATGAAATAATGCCATTTGCAGCAACATGGATGAACCTAGAGATTATCATACTAAGTGAAGTAAGTCAGAAAGGGAAAGACAAATATTATATGACATCACTTATATGTGGAATCTAAAATATGACACAAATGAACTTATTGACGAAACAGAAACAGACTCACAGACATAGAGAACAGACTTGTGGTTGCCAAGGGGGAGGGGTATGGGGGAGGGATTCATTGCGAGTTTGGGGTTAGCAGATGCAAACTACTATATATAGGATGGATAAATAACAAGGTCCTACTGTATAGCACAGGGAACTATATTCAGTATCCCGTGATACAGCGAAGGAAAACATAAACAAGACGAAAAGACAACCGTCAGAATGGGAGAAAATATTTGCAAATGAAGCAACTGACAAAGGATTAATCTCCAAAATTTACAAGCAGCTCATGCAGCTCAATATCATAAAGACAAACAACCCAATCTAAAAATGGGCAGAAGACCTAAATAGACATTTCTCCAAAGAAGATATACAGATTGCCAACAAACACATGAAAGAATGCTCAACATCATTAATCATTAGAGTAATGCAAATCAAAACTACAATGAGGTATCACCTAACACCAGTCAGAATGGCCATCATCAAAAAATCTACAAAAAATAAATGCTGGAGAAGGTGTGGAGAAAAGGGAACCCTCTTGCACTGTTGGTGGGAATGTAAACTGCTACAGCCACTATGGAGAACAGTATGGAGGTTCCTTAAAAAACTAAAAATAGAACTACCATACGACCCAGCAATCCCACTACTGGGCATATACCCTGAGAAAACCATAATTCAAAAAGAGTCATGTACCACAATGTTCATTGCAGCTCTATTTACAATAGCCAGGACATGGAAGAAACCTAAGTGTCCATTGACAGATGAATGGATAAAGAAGATGTGGCACATATATACAATGGAATATTACTCAGCCATAAAAAGAAACGAAATTGAGTTATTTGTAGTGAGGTGGATGGACCTAAAGTCTGTCATATAGAGTGAAGTAAGTCAGAAAGAGAAAAACAAATACCGTATGCTAACACATATATATGGAATCTAAAAAAAAAAAAAAAGTTCTGAAGAACCGAGGGGCAGGACAGGAATAAAGACACAGACGTAGACAATGGACTTGAGGACACTGGGAGGGGGAAGGGTAAGCTGGGACGAAGTGAGAGAGTGGCATGGACATATATACACTACCAAATGTAAAACAGATAGCTAGTGGGAAACAGCTGCATAGCACAGGGAGATCTGCTCGGTGCTTTGTGACCACCTAGAGGGGGTGGGATAGAAAGGATGGGAGGGAGATGGAAGAGGGAGGAGATATGGGGATATATGTATATGTATAGCTGATTCACTTTGTTATAAAGCAGAAACTAACACACCATTGTAAACCAATTATAAAAAAAAATCCTGTGATAAACCATAATGGAAAAGAATATGAAAAAGAATGTATATATGTACATGTACAACGTATAACTGAATCACTTTGCTGTACAGTAGAAATTAACACAACACTGTAAATCAACTATACTTCAATAAAATTAAAAAGAAATTATCCATTCTGGGTCAATTATATCTCAGTTTAAAAAAAGAATTATGCATTCTGTAGAATCTCTATACCAATAAACCCCGCTAGATTGTCCTCCATTTGCCTATCAGGAAGCCCTTTGACAGTTTCCAAGATCCTGTGAGCCAGGGATCACCCTTCTGCTTTTTCTCCTTTTCAGATCTTTAACTGTTCTGCTCCAGACACAGGCAGCTTCTGGTGTGATGCGGCACCGAGGAGCAGAAGGCCCGCTGGCTGATTCCGTTGCTCGAGGGAAAGGCCCGCTCCTGTTTTGCTATGACTGAGCCCCAAGTACCTCGCTTAGGTCACTCACGGGCACTCCTTCTCTTCAGGCCAGACCCTCACCTGACCCCATCTGGGCTCTGCCGTCAGGGACTGTGGGACACTTGCCAGCTCTAATCAGAATGTGCTGTCACTCATGTTGCCTCCTCAGGTGCCACCAACATTGAGTCTTCCATCCGAGAGGAGGATGGCTTCTATGTCATAAATGGTCACAAGTGGTGGATCTCAGGTATTTGGCCTGAAATTCATTTTTCAATTACACTTATGTGGGTCTGCATTGATAAGCATGTCTTCTCTGCCCTGCTGTTGTCTGAGAAACTGTGGGAGGGACAAGCTTCATTTCCAGTTGACACAAAAAAATCTTGTCTCTGCTCCCAGAAGAGGCAGTAAACCCTGGGAGAATCAGAGGTTCTATGTCGGTCACCCGGTGACCTCACATGTGACAGTTCTAGGAATCTCTCCTTCACTCCCCACTCTCTTGTTCTGCGTGGGCATCTCCCTTTGGAAAGGCAGGAGGTCACTTCCTCACTGGCACCCCCTCTGCTGTGAGGTCAGAAGGGCTGGTGATAATCCTGTCGTTCACTAGGCATTAACTCTGCAGGGCTCTCCATATGTGCTGAGCGGACCTCACCTCACTGAGTCCCCCGCCTCCCCAGAAGGTCCGTGTTATTATCCCCATGTTATGGAGAAGGAAACTAGGACAGAGAAGTGACTTGAGTCACTTGCCTAAGGTACTAGCCCCCCACTAGCAAGTAGGGAACCCAGAGTTCAGGGCTGGCCTGATTCTGGATTATACCCAAAGCCATTATATTTCCACTGCCTGTTGGAACAAAGCAGAACAGGCTGCCAGTGATAAAGAAGCAGTTTTGAGCCTCTTGTTTTGCAATTATATTTTCAACTCGACGTGGTGCTTTTTTAAAAAAATTGCTCTTATGATGTTGGATTCCTTCCTCACTGGGACAAAAACCAATTGTTCTTATAGCTGGTAAAGGGCCTGCATGTCCCCATCTGATCACGGCAAGTCTTAAAGGACCCTGTCTGCTTGATGGTTTCGGCTTCCCTGGGCCAGGACTGCATCTATGAAGAGATCTGATGGCCCTGGTGTCAGATGATGGGGTCTCTCTCCTTTCCTGGCAGGTATCCTGGATCCTCGCTGTCAGCTCTGCGTGTTTATGCGAAAAACGACTCACACCACCAGCAGCAGTCCGTGTTCTTGGTTCCCACGGATACGCTGGGGATAAAAATCATCCAGTCTCTGACGGTGTATGGGCTGGAGGACGCACCAGGTTGGCCCTCCAGGGGCGGCTCTCCTTTCTGTGTGCGTCTGGGTCTGAGCCTGCAGAAAAGGCTTTGGGCAGTCCTTGCTCCAGCACAGGGAGTAACACCTGTAAGGGTATGACGACATTTGGAAGGTCACGTGCTCCTGCATTTCAATTCCATCCATGAGTTTCAACAACCCAGGCAAATTTCAGACAGGATTTTATACTTTTTTTTTCTCTTCTAAGCTTAGAAGATAAACAGGTTTCTGCAAGACAAGGAGGCCACAGAGGACAGAGCAGGAGGCAGGAAGTACCCTCCAGACCTTCTCTTCTAGACCTCAGGATGGACAGCCGACCTCCAGGCCTAGAAGTCCTCTCACAGGGGCTCCTTCTCTTTGCTCATGATGTTCACATTTTGCCTTCAGTGTTTCTGTAGGATCACTGCATTGTTAGAGTCACATACCGCTAGGGAGTTTCAGCTTAAGGCAGAATCATGTTTTATGAAAGGAATGGCAAACTATCCATTTGATATTGTAAATCTGTGATTTATTTTTCATCTTTAGTAGGCTCCTTTCTGCCCTCCCTCCCCCTTCAACCATGTCCATTAGAAGCCTACAAAAGGGCAGGAATATTGCTGTAGATGGCCTGTCTGAAGCGAGGGATAACACATCCGAGGAAAATGGGTAGGCGATTTGCTCAGGGGAAACCTTTGGGTCTTTAAAGAGGCCACAGTGAAGTCTTGTTCAAGCAGGTGCGTGTGCCCAAGGAGAACATGGTCCTGGGTCCCGGCCCGGGCTTTGAGATCCTCCAGGGCCAACTGGGTTCCGGCAGGATCCATCACTGCATGCTGCTGATCGGGTACTCGGAAAGGGTGCTAATGCTCATGAAGGCCCGTCTCTGTCCCAGAACCACCGTCTGTTTTCTTATCAGACTTCAAATCCTAACTGTTTTCTGACAGCAGACTTAGCAGGTGAAACAAGGTGATGTTCTTTCAAGAAGCTGTGTCCCTGTCTTTGCTTTGCATCTGCTACTTAGCTGAAGTTTGAAATGTAGAGAATAGGCCTCACTCTGTCGAGGTGACCAGAAGGAAAAGGCCAGGCTCTGTGGCAGCAGCGGGCAAGGTTCCAAGATCCACAGAGTCATGGCCTACTGAGGACCATTCCTTCTACCAGGTCATCTTTAAAAATCAGATACCTGGGGCTTCCCTGGTGGTGCAGTGGTTGAGGGTCTGCCTGCCAGTGCAGGGGACACGGGTTCGAGCCCTGGTCTGGGAGGATCCCACATGCCACGGAGCAACTGGGCCCGTGGGCCACAATTACTGAGCCTGCGCGTCTGGAGCCTGTGCTCCGCAACATGAGAGGCCGCGATAGTGAGAGGCCCGCGCACTGCGATGAAGAGTGGCCCCCGCTTGCCGCAACTGGAGAAAGCCCTCGTGCAGAAATGGAGACCCAACGCAGCCATAAATAAATAAATAAATAAATAAATAAATAAATAAAATTAAAAAAAAAAATCAGATACCTGGGAGAGCCTGGGGTTCCAGCATCCAGTCCTGCACCACCCTCCTCTCCTACATGTCCTAAAAACGTTGTTCTTCTGTGACCCCCTCAAAGGTTGGAAGCCCACACAAAAGAAAGCTCTTGCTGGGAACGGCAATTCAGATCAGTTGTATTGATTTCACAAAGATGAAGCAAACTGTTGAGACCAAACAAATATTTCACAAGACACTCTGTACAAAGAACAGAAGTGGTCCAGTGTGTTTGGATTACTGAGCAAACCTGAGATTCACACCCTTTTGAGTTGAGACCAACCGTGTTTTTTTTTTTTTCCTTTGAAAAGAAAATGCTCCTCTCTAAGGGCTCAAGTATAGTATATAGTACTCCAGTCCCATCCTGCAGAGAAGTTTGACCATACGTGTCAGAAGTCTTAGATGGTACCATAGTATTCACGTGGCTATTCCACTCACAGGACTTGGTCACAAGGAGTAATTAGATTTGATACTAGGAGGCTCACCACAGCCGTGATTATAATATGTTGGAAACAACCTATAAGGTTAACAATCGGAGCCTAGTCTAGATAAGTGATATGGGCATGCAGTGAAATTCCAAAATGATGCTATAGAAATCTATTTCTTTCTTTCTTCTTCTTCTTTTTTTTTTTTGGGGGGGTGCACCACGTGGCATACAGGGATCTTAGTTCCCCAACCAGGGATGGAACCTGTGCCCCTGCAGTGGAAGCGTAGAGTCCTAACCACTGGACCGCCAGGGAATTCCCTAGAAATCTATTTCTTAATATAGAGAGAGATGCTCTTAAATGAAAAAAAAAAAAAAAAGCAGGCTACAAAGCATTATATAGAGTATGACTCCATTTTTGGTAAAAAGTGTAGATGTATGTGTATGCATGTACAAAAAGTGTAGAAGGGTATCCACCAAATATTAAGTGTAAGTGACTAGATGATGGGATACCGGGTGTTTGTATTTTCTTTTTTTGTCTGCAAATGTGTACTATTTCTGCCATGAGATATATTATTTGTGTCAAAACTATTTTTAGTTTAAAAAGCGGGGGGAGAAGGATCCCTTATAACCTTTTCTGATCACTTATGTCTTTCAAAGACTGTAGAATCCCCATTGCAATAACGGTTGGCAACAAGGGGGCTCTGGCAGCCACTTTGCTCCCGAGGGCGTCCTCCTGGCCTGTGTGAGGCGCCCACAGTCACTGCCTAGTTTGCAGAGTAGCCCTGGGCCAGAGGCGGCTCAGATCAAGCACTGTCCCTGCCTGGCAGCCGAGCCTGCCCAGAAGGAGCAGAATAGCTGGAGTAAAGGGGTTCCCGGAAGTAATTTGTGCAGCCACCACGTTGACCAGCTCCACAGTGCCCACGAACTTTGTCTGCATCTGGCTCTTCTCCCTGGAAGTTTCCAGTGGCTGGAGAGCTGGCAAAGTGACAAATGCTGCATGGTCCCGCTTCTGCCCCCCTTCCCCTCCAGCCCTCTCCTGTGTGCTTCCACCTACCTCCTCTGCAGGGCACAGCCCTGAGCCTCCCGTCCTGTCTCCTGTGTCCGCAGGCGAAGTCCCGAGTGGCCTTCGCGAAGCCCCTGGTAGAGCAGGGCACGGTCCTGGCCGACATTGCCCAGTCCCGCGTAGAGATCGAGCAGGCCCGGCTGCTGGTGCTGAAAGCTGCCCACCTCCTGGACGGGGCGGGAAGGAGGTAGCAGGCCGAGGGGCCTCACAGAGGACAGGTCCTGAGGTCACGGTGAGGGATTGAATCTGTAGACTCGGACTCTTCCCTCCCCATTCAGCAAACCACAGAGAAAGTGCTTGGCTCCTTGACATAAATAACTTTGACCAACTCTCCTTGGGACTGCTTGGGCAGCTTTTCAAAAATGGAAAAGGTACAATAAAAAAGGACTGAACTTTCTGTTTTATTGACCCGATGAATTTCGGGGTCCAAGACAGCGGGCCTGACAGGGCCACACGCCCCCCGGCCTCAGCTACAGCCCCGCCTGGACTTCCAGGCATCAGGCAAACTAAGAGTAAACAAGGGAATCAGCCAAAAGAGAAGCTTTACTTTCAGGTGTGACTTTTTTCCTTATACGGCTCTTCTAAGGGCCTCTATCTCCAGGCACGATGATGCCACGCTGACCCCTGCCTCCTCCAGCTCTCCATGGGGCCTCCACCCTTCAGCCAAGAGGCCTCGGTAAGGGGGTGGGGGGCGGTGACCCAGACTCAAGTTCCCAGTTTCTTGGTTCTCTAGTGCCAGCTTTGAGGGCTATAAGGGGCTTTGCTCGAATGCCCACAATCATGGTAGATCCTCGCAGCTCAATTCCTCAGAGTCCTGGCTGGCCTTGGTCCAATGTCCAGTTGGAAACAGAGTGGCCATGACCCTGAACAAAGCACAAGCCAGACTACACACCCACTCACATTGCACAACATCCTGAGTCATCCTCCTAGTCACCACCGCCTCCACCTCCACCCTCCTTGGTGCTGGACACACACTGTACACGAGGCAGGGCTGCCTGCTGGAGCTTGTGGTCCAGCGGGACCTCAGGTTCTGTTCTGAGCTGTAGTTTCTACTCTTCCCTGTGAAACTGATCATTCTTCCAAGCGTTCGGCCCTCGGGTCTGCCCTCCTAGCCACACTCCCTCTTCCTTGCAGGCTGCAGGTTTGGATATTGCCATGATTAAAATGGTGGCCCCATCCATGGCGAACCGAGTGATTGATCATTCTATTCTGGTGAGCACAGACAGCGGATCGGTGGTTTCATTGAATCATTTACAACAGATGCAAAACTCCCTCTCCAGCTGCCCTTTGCGCACACTCACCACACGTGACTTTCCTTTTCCTCCTCAGAACAATGCTATGAAGGGTCCTATTCCCTCCTCTATTTTGAATATGTGGAAACAGAGCTCAGAAAAGTGAAGTGACTTGTCCAAGGTCACTCAGCTTGCAAGGAGCTGAGCTCAGATTTGGGGAACCTAGGTCCTTCTTTCAGCAGGCCCAGCCTCCTAACCATGCAGGGATGCCTCCTTCCCAAATCTCAATCCCTGGCCCCAACAGAGGAATTTCCCGATGGCAGAAGTCACCTAGCAGAGCAGACATGGGGAGTCTGGCATCCCTGGGATGGCAAGTGCGGGCCCACCTGAAGTCTTCCAGAACATCGTTATCACACAGGTGTCAGGGGACATGCTCGGGAAGGTGGCTGTTCTGAGCTGTTCTGAGATCTTAGGAGCAGGCACTTGTTCCCGGGCCTCTCGGGGACGAGGGCTCACCCAGGGCTTCCTCCCCTCCTGCCCTGTGTCTGCCAGGCCTTCGGAGCAGCAGGGCTGAGCAACAACTACCCACTGGCTCAGTTCTTCACCTGGGCCCGAGCCCTGCACTTTGCCCTGATGAGGTACACAGGGCGGCAGTGGCCAAGACAGAGCTGAAGCGCTGCATTTAGACCCACAGGCCTGCAGGAGCCCAGTCGTCCCTGCAGGGCCTGCAGTGCCTAAAACTTTAAATGATGTGCTTTGAAAGTCCTGATATGTGTGATTCTTGCACCCTGCCCGGCAGGTCTGTCCTGGGACCCTTATTGTGAACTCAGCCTTGGTGGGTCCCCACAGAAGACGCTTCTGTGAGAAGCCTGGAGTTGCCTGTTTCAGGCAAGGAGGGAGGGGATTAGCCAAGAGCTGAGTGGGTTTCAGGACAGAGGGTGGAGAGCTGGTCTTCAGTCCAGGCGCCCGGCTGGGCAGCCAGGCCCCCTTCTCTCTGGCTGTGGTGCTTAAAGGCTGTGGGACTCTGCACGAATGTTAGGAGTCCTGCTGGGGTGGTGTGCCTGTGCTTGCTCCCAATATGGGGCCTCCTGCTCCGCGCCTCCCCACCCCCGCTCCCAGCTGATGGCTGCAGCCTACAGACCCAGGGCGGGAGTGCTCCTGGGAAAAAGGAATGAAACCCAAATCATGAAGCCACTGCCATCTGATTTTCTTCCTTTGAATGTCTAAAACACAGAACACTGAGATCTTATTTTGCAAAGGAACTCTGGGAACACAAAAGAACAAGAAAATATACCTCAGAGATGTCACGAATGTTCAATGTCATACAAAAAGAATGGAGAAAAAAGGCTCACACTTCAGCCCCTGTCTCAGTACATCAGTTGCCTCCTCGTACTTGAGTTTACTTGGGATCCTGCCCAGTGCGTCGGCCCACTTGTATGCATGGGGGGCACAGACGCGGTGACCCCTGGTAGGTCCTGAATCGGCTGCCTCACTGCTGCTCATGTAAAGGTCAGCAAAGGACCATGGCTTTCTGGTGTGTGAGGGCCACTCCTCCATCTGCTCTATAGTCAGAATGTTCTGGGGGGAGGGGAGGTGGTGGGCAATATCCATTACAATTCAGAGAGCAGTATTCTTCCCTCGGAGAAAGGTGGACATGCTTGCTCACCTGAGGTCTGAGCTCTTCAAGGAATGGGTGTCCCATGAACCCAGGTGGCAGGCAGAGATAAGCCACTGGCTGTTAGGACCTGGACTGCTAATCTCATGATTTGGGATGATATAGCCAACAGCTGCCCATTTCAGGTCAGACCAGGTGGGCAGGGACCATCATCCCCTTGTCTGCTGCATTGCAGACTTGACCTCTTCGAGGGAACTGCTTTACTGGAGAGAGCGCCCACCTGCTGCAGCCAGGACAATGGGCCTTCAGGGTACCGCGGAGTCATGGGGGTGTTGTGAAAGGGCTTCCCAGATATTCTTGCCCCAGTGGTCTGGGGAGACAGGTCCTCCTCTACTACTTGTTGCTCACGAAAGGTAAAGTTAAATTCAAACCCCCAAACGAATTGCTGTCACAACACCAGCCACACTGGCAAACAACCTTTTGCAAACTCTGGCAGGGTTCTAGCAGCCTAACTTCCTGCTTCAAGCCTTAGGAAGGAGGAAGATGCTTTGAAAAAGGAAGTGCTTTGGCCGGTGGCCCAGTGTATCACGTGGCCCTAGAATTTCTCTCATGGCCTCTGAGGTTAACTTTGCTTGTTAAGTAGTACAGCTGCAGGGATGAAAATAGAAGCAGTGCTGTGGGGCGACTCCATGTGTCCCTCAGATACTGTGCTGCAAAGTGGGGAGGCCCAAGGGTGGGACAGTGAACAGTGCCTGAAGGATGCGAGTCACAGAGATGCGGCCTCCAGCAGCCCCTCAACCAGGGTCTCTTATTCTGTGAAATAATTCCACTCATTGCTGTCAGTTGCACCCCACCTCTGGGCCTGGTACTGGTCTAGGCCTTGGGGAATGCGCAGGAAAACAAACAGGTCAAGTTGCCATTATCAAAGGGCCCATATCTCAAGTGGGGGATGGTGGTGAGAGTCCAAGACCATGGTAGGTGATGTGGGTGCTGTGCTGGGTGATGAGGGTGCTGTGGTGGGTGATGTGGGTATGTGGTGAGTGATGTGGGTGCTGTGGTGGGTGATGAGGGTGCTGTGGTGAGTGATGTGGGTGCTGCGCTGGGTGATGTGGGTATGTGGTGGGTGATGTGGGTGCTGTGCTGGGTGATGAGGGTGCTGTGGTGAGTGATGAGGGTGCTGTGGTGAGTGCTGTGCTAGGTGATGTGGGTGCTGTGCTGGGTGATGTGGGTGCTGTGCTGGGTGATGTGGGTATGTGGTGGGTAATGTGGGTGCTGTGCTGGATGATGAGGGTGCTGCGGTGAGTGATATGGGTGCTGTGGTGAGTGATGAGGGTGCTGTGGTGAGTGCTGTGGCGGGTGATGTGATAGGCACTGCTGGGGGTGAGGAGCTGCGGGCTCAGGAGGGGGGACTCGTTCCAGAAGAGGCATTTGAGCCAGACGTGCATGACACGAACAGGCAAGCGTGCTTCAGAAGGAGCAGCAGATGCAGAGGCCCTGGGGGGCAGCCCAGTGTGTCTGGGTGAGGAGCACAGAGAGTGGGAGGTGCCAGGTCTCGTGAGGCCTCAGGGGCCTTGGTCAGGAGTTTGGTGTTGATTCTAAATGTGACAAATGTGAGTTTAGATAGCGGTGTGACATGCTTTGATTTGAGTTTTTAAAAGATCCTTCTGCTTTCCAAAGTTCACCAGGATGAAGAAGGAATAAAGGAGGATTAGAGCTGGTTCCCTAATGCTGCAGAGGGCTCCAAAAGAACCACCCACAAAATTAAAATTAAAATTAAAAAAGAAAGAGGGACTTCCCTAGTGATCCAGTGGTTAAGACTCCATGCTTCCACTGCAGGAGGTACGGGTTTGATCACTGGTCGGGGAACTAAGATCCCGCATGCTATGCGGGGCAGCCAAATAAATGAATGAATGAATGAATGAATAAATAAATAAATAAAATAAGATAAAAAAGAAAGAAAAGAGGAGGAAAGCCAGGGGAATGGGGGCAGAGCCTTAACAAGATAGGAGCAAAGAATCTAAAGGATAAAGGAAATCTAACCTGGTCCTTATCTGGCTTTTTCCCCACCTTCAGCAGACAGCTGGCATTTCTGGTGGGCCAATGCTGCAACGAGTGTGGTGACGCGCCAGCACTGTGCTCCTCTGGAGTGGGGTCAGCGTGTGGTGTGGGTGCACGCTGGGCGTGGACAGGCTTGGTGTGGTGATGAGCGTGCCTGACCAGTTTTATCTGTGGCACGCTTAACATCTTGCCACCAGCCCTACATGGCTGAGCCTGCCTTCCTATTAGCCTGCCTTGGGAAAGGGAACAAAATGTGATCATAACATATTAATGATTTTTTTTTTCTCACAGCAATTTTCTGTCCCAAAACAATTGAACACACATTCCTCTGCTCGTCTCTTGGCATCAGGGGCTAGATTCCTGTAGGGCTGAGCCTCCCCCAGCGGTCCCGTGACAGCCCCCGGGCCTCAGGGTTCCATCCAGGATGCCAGCTCTGGAGAGGCTTCCATCCCTCCCTTCCCATTCTCCCCCACCTATGCTCCCTGCAGCGACTTGTGGTCTTGGCATCCACAGCTGCCTGTGCTCCTCCAAGCCCTGATTTCAGATACTGTCAGACCATTCCAGAATAATCCTAGAGAGGCTGTAAGAGACCAGATTTCAGGCAACTCGCCTGGATGCGGCCCCTTCAGGACGTCACTGGGAGTGATGTTGAAAGAACAGTCTCCAGTGTTCTCCACCAACATTCCCATCCTAGAGTCCCCAGTGGTTGTCTAAGAGATGGCTCCTGTCTGTCACCACCCGGGACTTCAGAGTTCTCCAGGGATGCCTTGGGGATGCCAGGGCTGTGCTGCAGCTCACCTCTCTGCAGTCACAGGGAAACCCAGCGCAAGGCCAGGGCTGAAGGATTGGTTGAGCACCTCTGGGACATCTGGATTGGTATTTATACTGCCCTCCACAGTGCCTTGTGGCTACAGCCCTCTCCCCTCCATCGACTATGCCAATGTGTGTGAGCGTCAGAGCAGAAAGACGGAGGAGTCCCAGACTCCAGCAACCTGGGGTCCAAACCTGTGATCACCTATTGGGCAAGTACTCTGGGAGCAGAGTTCTTTTAATCAAGATGGCTGAATAGAGAAATGATTTCAGGGAATTCTGTATCTTAGCAGCATTAGGTAGATAACCTAGTGGTAAGGAGCTGTCACAGATAAACAAAGACAGACACTAA
This sequence comes from Balaenoptera acutorostrata, assembly GCF_949987535.1. NCBI lineage: Eukaryota > Metazoa > Chordata > Mammalia > Artiodactyla > Balaenopteridae > Balaenoptera > Balaenoptera acutorostrata. The sequence continues at coordinate 77,093,225 of NC_080076.1, forward strand.
AGTATTAAGAACAGATATTAATCAGTAATATGCTATTTCAATAGGAAAGTGGGCCCGGCATAAACTGATCTCAACTTCCATTTGTACAGAGGGCATTTTAAAGGGAGAATGAGAGAGCAGGGAGGGGCAATGGTGGGGTTTACACATGGAATTTCCTGCTAAATCTACAAAAAGTGGGAAGGTGGAGGGCTCTGGTCCACATGAAACTTACCTGGGTTTGCTAACTGGCACTTAAGGAAGTTTGGCTCCTAGCCTCTCAAAGAGAGTGGGAGATGGGGCCCTTTCTTGAGGCGTTGGCTGGAATAAACAGTAACTTCTGGCAGCTTTGAGTTTTCTCAGGCAGGCACATTTGCCAGGCTCCGGTGTGGCCTTGAGCTATTAGAAACTGTGTTAGTGTTTGTTCATGTCTTCAGATGTAGTAGGGGTTGACTAAATCATTTGTGCTGCAGTTTTTATAGGTTGAGGTTGAGGCCCAGTCAGGAAGAGAGTTTAGGGACTTCCCTGGCCATCCAGTGGTTAGGACTCGGTGCTTTCACTGCGGAAGCCTGGGTTCAATCCCTGGTCGGGGAACTAAGATCCGCTAGCTATGCGGTGCTGCAAAAAGAAAAAAAAAAGAAGAAGAAGATGAGAGCTTAGAGAAGCCTAGCAAGAGTCCGGTCAAGGAGAGGCTCTTTGTCAGCTGTGCTTCTGGATTCAAAGGGCCCTGGGTTTCAATCCTGCCTCTGTAACAGACGGGCTGGGTGACAACAGGGAAGTGATTTTTCATCTAGTAGGGTTATTTTTCTCATTTGGAAAATGGGGAGAACAGCATTCCCTCCCAGGATTGTTTGAAGATTAAATGAGCTGCCCCACAAAGATTAAATATGAAGCCTGCAGTACATGCCAGTGTTTCACGTGGCTGGAGTCCAGAGGGGGTTAAAGAGGAAGCTGTGCTTCAGCTGAGATACAGTCGTGCGGGGGGCCCACCAGGGCCTGGCACAGCTGGACCAGCTGAGGCTGCAGCCTCTCACAGGCTAACGTGCAGGGGAATGAACCCGGGGATCTGGTTATAGTGCTGAGCGTGACTCAGCAGGTCTGCCTTCCTAACGCGCTCAGCGTTAATGCTGCTTGTTTGGGGACCCCATCTGGAGAAGCTGGGCAAAGAGAATGGCTAGACTCCCCTCACTTCATCCCCTGGATGGAGTAATAGCTCCTAGGTATTTAGTATCTACCAGGTGCCAAGAACTGCACATGCATTATTTTGAACCCTTAAAACAACTGGCAGATACATTTTTCTGCCCATTTAGGAGGTGAGGAGACTGAGGTTCAAAGAGGTTACATGACTTGCCTAAGATCACACAGCTAGTCAGTGAATTCAAACTAAACTACGAGACTGTAGAGCTCTTTCCACTTGGAGGCCTGGATTGTTACCATCTCTGAGGGGCTTCCTGAGAGGTGCTGGCTGCCTCACCCGGAAAAGGAGGAAGAGGAAAAAGAAGCCCCACCCAACCAAGGAGGGCATGTCCTGCCATGAAGAAAGTGTGTGAGTATGTTTCCAGAGCCGGGGAATCTCGGGGGTACCTCCTCACTGCCTTAGGGGGCAGTCCGTGTGGTGGGTGTGTCTTCTCCAAGGGCTGGGCTGCAGGTGGGGTGGGGTGAGTTGCCGGGCGTGTCATGAGTTTGTGTGTGTGTGTGTGTGTGTGTGTGTGTGTGTGTGTGCACACGCAAGTAAGGAGGGCAGCCTGCACACAGGCTGGATCACATTTTTTCCTCTTGCCTCTGAGAGAGAATGTCTTCCTGTTTAAATGTTGCTTTGAATTAACCCCCACCATTTTTTGCAAAAAACAAAACACACCTTCCATTTGATAGGGTCAGTGTGCCAGCACTGGGACTATATAAGCAAAGAGCTAAAATCTCACCATTTTAGATGGACACCTCAGTTACCACTGTTTTTGGAGAGCAGGTGGAAGTAGATCTTTTTCAACCTGAAAAACACACTGTTGGGCCATAACAATGAAATGTTTTGGAGTATTTCGAAGTTAAGTCTTTGTATATTTTCTTAGAGGAAGTGAATGACTATCTCTTACCCCCCTCGGTGCTTCTCCCAATGATCTCAGCACTGTGGGAGGACAACATTTATTCATGTCAAAGTGTTCGCATCTCTCCCCTCTGCGGTACCTGAAAAGAAGTTACATTTTGCTTGCTTAGTTCTTCCCCCTGCTTCATTCTTCTTCCCTTTAAGGATAATTTGCTTTTGTCAGTTCCTTTCCTGGCAGTGAGTTCCATAGACAAGGGGCAATGGAGAATAAGAGAGAAAGTTGGACCCAGAGAAAAAAGAGATTAAAACAATCAGAATAGAGACTTCCCTGGCGGTCCAGTGGTTAAGACTTCACCTTCCAATGCAGGGGGTGCAGGTTCGATCCCTCCTTGGGGAGCTAAGATCCCACATGCCTCGAGGCCAAAAAACCTCGAAGCAATATTGTAACAAATTCAATAAAGACTTTAAAAATGGTCCAGGTCAAAAAAAGTCTTAAAAAAAATCAGAATAAAGACTTACATAAGAGCACGAAAACAGACTGAAAGAAAGATGGAAGAAAGAATAGAGCCAACACAGATTGTCAGGGAGAAATCTAGGTTGAGAGTTGAATTACACTTAATGCTTTGGTCGGACTGAGCCAAATGGAGCCACAAATACATTTGGGTTTCAGGACATGCAGCTAATCTTAGGCTGCAGTGTTTGGTTGACCTTGAACTGAAAATTGTGTGAAAGCAGCTAAAGGAGGCTAGTGTGGTTACAGAAGTCTTCCCCAGAAGACGGGATTTGAGTTGAATCTTGATAGGTAAGATTTCCTTAAGCAGAGAGGGTAGGATGGGCATGGGGAAGATGGGCCCCCAAAACTAGGGGACCAGGGGTAAGAAAGCTGCTGGTGGGGTATGGTGAGCACCACAGATGAACAAACCGGAATAAATGAACCTGGAACCAACGTGTGCTAAACTGATACACACAACCACGCACACCAGTGGGGATCCAAGCATGTCACCGCACGCCATCTCAGCATAAATGAATGTGTATATGTTAATGCATTTCTCCTTCCTGTCCCCACAACCAAATTTACTGTTTTTCCTGGCTTCCATTTCTTAGTGAACAGCAGAAGGTAGAAATCTCAGCACCATCTTCCACTCCTCCCTCACCCTCATCTCTACCCAGTGACCTGCCAATTCTACCTCCACGCCCTCCCTCCTAAACATCCCTGTTGCTTCTAACCAGGCCCTCATCATTTCCCATGTCAGCTCTCTGCTTCCAGGCTGTCTCTTCTTTACAATTGATTTCCCATGCTGTCTCCAGAGGGATCCCGCAGAAGCACATATGCAAACTCATCACTTCCAGGCTTAAAAATCTTGGTCAAGAGAAATGTTAGTACGAGAGATTAAGACTTACAAGAAAGCTATAGTGGTCACAACAGCATCATACTGGCATGTGAATAGGCAGATCCATGAAACAGAATATAGTTCAGAAACACTCAACTACTCAAGGGCATTTAGTACAAAAAGATGGCTTTTCATATGGGTGGGGAAAAGATTAATTATTGAATAAATGGTGTTAGGAACTCCAAGTAACATCAAAAAAAAAAAAAAAAGAACTGGATCTCTAAATCTTTCCTTGTACCAAAATTAATAAAAGAATCAAATTTTAGAGTGTAAAATATGAACAATAAAAGTACTAGAAAATAAAGAAATACTCAATAAGTGGTGTTGAGAAAGCAGAAGAATGAATCTGGACCCCTATCTTACGTCACTCACAAGAATTAACTCGAATTAACTGGAATAAAGACTTAAGCATGAGGGCTTCCCTGGTGGCGCAGTGGTTGAGAATCTGCCTGCTAATGCAGGGGACACGGGTTCGAGCCCTGGTCTGGGAAGATCCCACATGCCACGGAGCAGCTGGGCCCGTGAGCCACAACTACTGAGCCTGCGCGTCTGGAGCCTGGGCCCCGCAACGGGAGGGGCCGCGATAGTGAGAGGCCCGCGCACCGCGATGAAGAGCGGTCCCTGCACCGCGATGAAGAGTGGCCCCCACTTGCCGTAACTAGAGAAAGCCCTCGCACGAACTGAAGACCCAACACAGCCAAAAAATAAATAAATAAATAAATAAAGTAGCTATAAAAGACCTTTAAAAAAAAAAAAAAAAAAAGACTTAAGCATGAAACTCCTGGAAAAAAAACAAAACATGAAAAAAGCTCCTTGACATCGGTCTTGGCAATAATTTTCTGGGTATGACACCAAAAGCACAAGCAACAAAAGCAAAAATTAATAAGTGGGACTACATCAAACTAAAAAGCTTTTGCAGAGCAAAAGTAACAAAATGAAAAGGCAACCTTCAGAAGGAGAAAAAAATTTGCAAATCATATATCTGATAAGGGGTTAATATACAAAATACATAAAAAAACTCATACAACCCAATAGCAGAAAAACAAATAACCTGACTAAAAAATGGGCAGAGGAACCAATAGACATCTTCCCAAAGAAGACATACAAATGGCCAACAATTCCATGAAAAGAGACTTGCCTCACTAATCATCAGAGAAATGCAAGTCAAAACCCCAACGAGATATCACCTCACACCTGTTAGAATGGCTATCAACAAAAAGTCAACGATAGCAAGTGCTGGTGAGGATGGGGAGAAAAGGGAACCCTTACATACTACTGGTGGGAATGTAAATTGGTACAGCTACTATGGAAAACAGTATGGAGGACTACCTTATGATCTCTCCATCCTACTTCTGAGTCCAAAGAAACTAAAATAACCATCCCAAAGAGATATCTGCACTCTCATGTTCATTGCAGCACTATTCACAATAGCCAAGATACAGAAACAACCATCAACAGATGAATGGATAAAGAAGATGGAATATTATTCAACCATGAGAAAAAAATCCTGCCATTTCAACAACCTGGATGGACCATGAGGGCTTTATGCTAAGTGAGATAAGTCAGAGACAGAATGACAAATACTGTATGACTGTAGTTGTATTGGAATCTGCAAAAGGTAAACCCATAGAAACAGAGTAGAATGGTTATGGTGGTTATGAGGGGCTGGGGATTGGAGAAATGAGTAGATATTGGTCAAAGGGTACAAACTTCCAGTTATAAGATGAATAAATTCTGGAGATCTAATATACAGCATGGTAGTATAGTTAACTATATTGGTAATATAGTTAACAATATTATATACTCGAAAGTTGCTAAGAGAGTAGATCTTAAATGTTCTCACCACAAAAAAGAAATGATATTTAGGTGATGTGATGGGGTGCTAGTTAATATATCAAATCAACATGTTGTATACCTTAAACTTACACAATGTTTTATGTCAATTAGATCTCAACAAAGTTGAAAAAAAAAGTACTTGAAAAAATATAGGAGAAATAAAAAAAAATAATCTCAGAGTGGAAAAGGCTTTCTAGACATACTATAAAAGCCAGAAGGCACAAAAGAAAGCATTGGCCAAAAACCCCCAGCAAAAACAAACAAAAAAATCTCTAAAACAAAAATAAAAACAAGTTATAGACTAAGTAAAGAGATAAATGAGGACTGACAGAAAGTATTTGCACTACATATGACAGAACAAAGGTTAATTGCTTTGTTATAAGTGAAGCCCCTACAAATCAATTTTAAAGAAACCAACAACCAATCCAATAGAAAAATGAGCAAGGGACAAGAACAGTTAGTTTGTAGCAAATGAAGAATATGGGACTTTACACAGGCAAAGACAGTCAAGCTCATTCCTAAGAAGAGAAATTCAAATTAACGCTATTTTTCATCTACCGGATTAGCAAAGCTAAAAAAAAATAATCTGATAAACTGTATTTGTGAGGGTGTGAGGAAACTCAGACATGACAGGGGGTGGGGCATAAATTGATCAAACCTGTATGGAGGATAATATAGCGATAGCTATATTTAAATTGTAAATATCCTTCAGCTTAGTAGTTCCATTTCTATGAATTTCTCAAGCAAGTCAAGGCTATACATTGCAGCATTGTTTGTAATGACAAAAGATCAGAAACAACCTAAATGGCCATTCAAGAGCACTTTCCTTGGGTGCAGTTACAGAAGATCTCCCACACACATTACTAAGTGAAAAAAGCAAGATGTCTTGGGGAAGGGGAACAGGAAGTGGGGTCTGGGTGCTGTATTCAGAGAAGAGAGGGAGACTCACTTGGCAGTTTATCTCTGCAGCTGATCTCCAAACTTATTTCCCCTTCTTCCTGGGAACATAGCCTGTTTCCTAGACTCCTTTACACGGAGGAATGGCCACATGACGGAATTCTAGCCAATGAAACAGGCTCAACCCAGAAAAACCTCCCATGTGCCATCCGTAATGCTTTTTTCTCTTTCAGTTGTCTGGAATGGTGCTGAGACCTAGGGCGACTTTGGGAATCAGGTTTTGACCTGAGTCACCTGGAGGGGAACTACTGTGTGAGACTCATGTGGGCAGGGACTTTATTGTGTTTAGCCACCAGAATTTTGTGGCATATCTATTTTAGCAGCTTTGTTAACTATTACAATATCCTTTTGACATCATATTAGCTCTTCAAAACAAAGCAAAACTCTCTCTCTGCTGGTCTCCTTCAGACGTTGGATCAACATCTTTGCCTGGTAATTCATACTTGGGCCTTGTTCAACCTCTGTGGCCTCAGCTCCAATGGCTGGAGTCTTAAACAGCTCCCCAGACACATGCCACCTAGATGTGCCCCTTTCCTCTGCTTCTCTGCTGTCAAAACACTTATCTCTGACCAGCTCAGCTCCTCCTGCCAGGTTTCTTCACTCCTTCCTGGACTTTTGCTGATATTTACCTAGTTGCAATGCACACATTTGACCTGGTATCCATCTGCCTTCCTATCCTATGTCCTCTCATTCCTCCCTGTGTCCCCAGTGCCCAGCTCTGGGATGTCTATGGAATAAAAGTTTGCAAGATCCTTACTTCCAGCCTTGCCCTCCTGTAGTCCATTTTCCAAAGAAGGAGAAACCAGTTAGTTTAAGATGCAAATCAAGCAAGTCATCCTGAGGTAGGAGATAGATGGGCCCCTGGGCCACACAGCTGGTGTTTGTCAAGTGGAGTGAAACTGAAGCTTTGTCCACTCCAAGGACAAAGCTAGTGGCAGAAGCTGAGCTCTGCTGAAGTAAAGAGATAAGATGACCACTCCTGAGGTCAAGGAAAACTTCCCTGTCTGCACATCTGCAGGAAGGCTCCTTAGGGTTCAAAAAGGGAGGGGATGCCACCCCATAATAAGTGTGGACATACCCCCACAGGTCTCTGCGGTGGGATCCATTTTAGCAAAAAGATGTGCACGCATGTTGGGGATGTCCTAGGACTGGTCAGGTGTGAAAAAAGAAACAAGATAATTGGCCAAGGGACTTCCCTGGTGGCGCAGTGGTTAAGAATCCGCTTTACAATGCAGGGGACACGGGTTCGAGCCCTGGTCTGGGAAGATCCCACATGCCTCGGAGGAACTAAGCCCGTGAGCCACAACTACTGAGCCTGCATGCCACAACTACTGAAGCCCGCACGCCTAGAGCCCGTGCTCCACAACAAGAGAAGCCACCGCAATGAGAAGCCCGCGCACCACAACGAAGAGTAGCCCCCGCTCGCCGCAACTAGAGAAAGCCCATGCGCAGCAATGAAGACCCAACCCAACCAAAAATAAATTCATTAAAAAATATATATAATTGGCCAAATGTAAACAAAGACCTGGAAGAACTCTCCTGTATGAGAGATTTAAATCACCTCTTTATTGCGCTCCTCCTCATTAGAGAGGACGCCCATACCCTTTCTCTCTGGGTGTGTATTTCTGCCTAACTTCTGACTTACATAAATAAACAGCTTCTCTGTGTGTTCTCCCATACAGTTGTGCTGTGTCTCTAATAATAAACTTTGTACCTGATTTTACAGTTTTTGCCTCTTTGAACCATTCTTGCTTTCAAACGGGGGAAGGAGCCAGGGCCACCTTGCTTCTAGCCTCTAGCCCCTGGTGGTCTAGCAGCTAGGATTTCTGGTTTTCATCTAGGCTACCCAGGTTCAATTCCTGGGCAGGGAACTAAAAATCTCTGCTCAGGACCACTCACTGCTGTCTCTCTGAGATCTATCCTTCCCTTCCAAACCCCTCACCACTGCCTCTAAAATCCTTCCACCTCTGGCCCTGCCCACCTCTCTCACCTCACCTCCCAACCCTCTCCCCCTTGTTCACTGGCCTCCAGTTTTTCCCTTTCTGCAACACAACTCAGGTGTCCCATCTCAAGGCCTTGCCCTTGCTGTTCCTCCCCCTGCAATGCTTCCCGTAGTCACAGGACCTTAACAATTCAGGTCTCACGTGTCAATTCCTGACCAAGGGATTTAAAAGCAGTGCCCTCCGCCCCAACTACCTCTTCACCCTATTCATTTCCTTCACATCCCTTATCACAATCTGAAATTACCTCGTGTTTGGTTTAAGGTTGGCCTCTCCCACTAGAGTGTAAGCCCCCTGAAGTCAGGGCCAGGGTCGCTTCGGTTCTTGCCTGTACACATTAAGGGTTCAGGCACACAGTAGGGGTTCAGCCAACGTGCGATGAACTCGCCCGATCCTGACATTCTACACCCGCGGCGCGCCACGCGTGGTGCAGCGCCGGGCCCGCAGGAGGATCAACCTCGATCACCACCCGCCCCCTCCGCGGGCGCGCGCGTATTGCGGCGAGCGGCCGAGCGGCAGCTTCGCCTGGGGCGTGGGGAAGGCGCGGGTACGCCCCCGGGCCCCGCCCCACGCCTGCCCATTGGCGGCCGCGCCGGGGGCAGGGAGAGGTGGCGCACGCAAGCTGCCCGCCCGGCCGTCCTTCCAGTTCAAGCCGCCAGGGCTCCGCTCGGCACTCCAGCTCGATCCTCGGTATGTTGCGCGCAGTTGTGCTCGCCGCCGCCCGGCCCTGCCAGGGCCGCCGGCTGCTGTCGGCCGCCGCCACCCCGGCCGTGCCGGCCCCCAACCAGCAGCCCGAGGTCTTCTACAACAAGGTGAGGCCGCCCCAGCGCTTTGTTCTCTGGGGACGGAGGCCGCCGGGTGGGGAGGGACTGGATCTCTTCGGGCCTCAGTTTATCCAGCTGGGACTCGAGGGGTTTGCTGCAGTTGCTGTTTCCGCACCCCTTCCCTTCCCTGCCTGCGAGCAGTTTGGCCCCTTCGCCGCCCCTGACACCTCGGTTCCATTACCCAGCTGTGACTTTGGCCACTTATTTGTCTTGTCTGGCCGCTGCCCGTTTTCCGGGTTCCATCCCCCGCCCCCTCCCCCACCCCCAGTCGTCCTCGGCTTTCGGGCCTTAGTTGTCCTGTGTCTTCGCAGTCTTCACGACATCACCCACCCAGAGGACATGTCCATTTACGACCCTCTTTGCAGGAACAGTTTTGTCTTTTCGTAGTCTTTTATCCCTTGACTCATGCTCTCGTCCAAGAACGTCCAAAAGGAAAAACAAAAAGGAGTACTTTTCAGCTAAGGTTCACCAGTTCGCCAAGGGAGAGGCCAAGGCCACGGCCCGGCCGCTCGGCCTTCTGGCACTTCCACTGCTGGGAACTGGGAAAGGGTGGAGACCTTCGCTACAACAGCGCAATCCCCAAATGGTGTCTGTACCTTCCAAGGATCTTTCTTTGGTCAAAGAAAGGAGGGACTTTCCAGGATAACATTGACTCCCAGTAGCTGATTTCTTGCTCAACCAGGACTTGGGAATATTTTCTCTTTTGATCTTTGAGTTTGGGTAAAGTGCTGAAAGTCACAGAGAAGGAAATTGGTTATGAGAGTCCATTTTGTTTGTGCAAGAAGTGTAGTTGCTGCCCTTCTCTGAGCTTCAACTTCTATAAAGTGGGAAGGGGTCAGAGGGTGAGCACAGGGGTTCATACACCACGTGGGCACTTAACAGGAGTAACAGCTCATATTCTCTGTGCACCTCCTTTGCACCTGTCACCAGTCTAACCATTTACCTGTTGTGCCGTTTAATCCTTAAACAGCCCGGTGAGGTAGGTACTGTGATTATCTCCATTTTACAGATGAAGAGACTGAGTTACAAAGAGGTTTAGTGAGTTACCCAAAGACTCAAGTCAGCGGCAGAGTTGGGGTTCACATCTAGGCTCCCAAGAGTAAGCCGATAACCAGAATCTTCCATGGTACTACTGTTGCAACTCTGGGTGGGAATAAAGGGGTCACTGCTGATTTAGGATGCTGTAGAGACGGCCCCTGGCTGGCTGCTTTCAACAGGGGACCTGCTTGTCTGGTCAGGAGCTCGGCTGCAAATCTGCACAGAGACAGTGGGTAAAGGCACATCTGTGTGATTTAAAGGGTGTTACAAGTGGTCATTTGCAAGGGAATAAAAACAAAAGATAAAATAAGATGCCCTTTGCATAACACAAGCCAAAAAGGCAGCGGCTGCTGCTCCTTAGGCTGCTTAAGGAGGAGTTTATGCTTGAAAGACTTGAACATCAAGCAGAAATATCCTCAAGGGAAAGGCAGCAGCATCACAAGCCTTTGTGGCCACAGGATCTAATTAAGATCATCCTCCTTTGTGCTGATGTGGAGGTGAGGAAACAGGGTCCAAACGTGCACACAGCCCTGGTAGATAGCACGAGTCCTGGTCTCTAGATTTAGTTCATAAGGTAAGTTGGAGCAGAGTGAAATCTTCCTGCAGCTGCTTTTCTTTATCAGATTTTTTTGAGATCATAAAAGTAACCCTTGGACTTACCTGGTGGTCCAGTGGTTAAGACTCCATGCTTCCACTGCAGGGGGCCCTTGGTTCGATCTAAGATCCCACAGGCCACGCAGTGCACGAGAAAAAAAAAAAAGAATGCTATTAAAAAAAAAAAGGAGCCCTTGCTCACTGTATACAAATGCAGAAGTAAAACTTCCCGAATACCCCGTTGCACTCCCTTCAAGAGCACTGTTAACTGGTAGGTCTGTGATCTTGCAGACTTTTTCTTTGCATCTGTGTGTGTGTGAGAGCATGGACAAGTGAGCATGCACCAGATTTTTTTGTTTTTACTTAAATGAGATCCTGGCACTTACTGTTCTGAAGCTGTCTCATTGAACAATGTATCTGGATTGTCTTCCTAAACCAGTACATTCAGATCTTATTTATTCTTCCCAGGGGTTGCAAAGCAATATGCATGAGCAATCCACACTCTGCTGGAACAGGCCCCTTTTAAAGCTTCTTGGGCCATTTTCAGTGTTGAGTTGTTGCAATACCTGATGGCAAGAATGCCAAGGTCTAATCCTAACATTTTGAATCTCTTACCAGGGGCTCTAGGTACAAACTAGATCATATGCCTGGACATTTCCCTGGGGATTATTGATTCCTTGATGTTCAGTGAACTGTTCTGGAGTCTGGAGTTTCCCCAGAAGGAGCTGTTCCAGGCTTTGAAGTTACTTCTGTAGGTGCTGGATTTTCTCACCCAAGGGTATTTGGGGGAATGTTGCATTTCAAGCTTTTTGGGTCTCTCCTTGAAGAGGGGGTGGCACAGGCAATAGGTCTTTTCCTTCCCACCTCTATTTCATAACCAGAAGAGTCTATAGAGTGGGATGGTTTGGTCAACCTTCCTGGGATCCTCCTGCTTCTACTTGTCCTGGGTGGAGCTACAGGGTTGGGGGAACTTCTTTGTTGGGTTAGGGAGATTACAGGACAAGTTCCTCCCCCACTCACCAGCAGGGACCTGTATGGGGAGCTGATGATGGCCAGGCTTCATGAAGATCAACATTTCTCATCCTTGGTGGGTTTCAGGGACACAGCTCTGTCAAGGAAACTGATTTTCATTTTTCATTCCTTTTTTGTTCCCTGACTTGGAGAGTAATTAAGATCTGGAAAGACAACTCAAAGGAAAACTCAAGGGAGTGTGGTTTCAGCAGAGTAATTCCTCTGGATGAGGTGTGACTAATACTTTTCATCTTCAACATCACCAGTTCATGTTGGTTGATAATAATAATGAAGATGAGAAAAATCACTGGACGTTATTTCACTCTCTGGACTCAGGCTGCCTGTCACTCAGTAACATCAATCCAGGCAGGTTCACTCATTCAAAAGACACCTCAGCACCCCCAATTCCAACCAACAAAACAGGCTAGAATCCCTGATCATGGGAAGCTTGCATCCTGGAAGACAAGCGAAATGCATAGTATGGAGCAAGCTGATCGATCGGTGCTATGGAGAAAAATAAGGCAAGGAAGGAGGAATATTGAGGGTGGTACAATTACTTAACTCTGTACCTTAGCTGCCACATCTGTAAAATGGGGTAAAAATCCCGTCTACATCATATGGTTGCTGTCAGGATAAAAGGGAGGCATCCTTGCACAGTCCTTAGCAAGTGCCTGGCTCATGGCTTCTTGCACCTCCGTATTTACTGCAGCCTTAAATAGGAGATAACAGTGATGCTGTTGAGCTTACAATATATTGGTGATATAACTCCATTTTATGCGGGCACTGTTGTTAGTTGTAATTTGTTTCCTGGAGGGCTGCGCTAGGTTGCGGTAAAGTTGAATGGGAGTTTGGGGTGAATTAAATTTGTGTCTTGGGAACTCCCTGGCAGTCCAGTGGTTAGTTCTCTGCGCTTTCACTGCGAGGGTTCAGTCCCTGGTCGGGGAACTAAGATCCTGCAAGCTGCACCTTGTGGCCAGGAAAAAAAAAAAAAATTGTGTCTCTGTTCTTAACCTCTTGACCACAACATTCAGGAACTAAAGAGAAAACTGACAAAAAGAAAATTAAAAAAGGATCTCCTTATATAGAATTTTCTGATTACAATAGTAATACATCCTCAGTACAAAAAGTCAAGCATTACAGAAGTATGTGAGGTGGAAACTCACTGGACATATACATAGGCACATATAGATGTTCATTGATGCATATTAGCAAAAACCAAGAAATAAGCCAGCCTGCCTTCCATGGGGAAATAGATGAACAACATATGTTACAGCTATAGGAAAGAATAATTCTGTGCACACAGTAGTTAAAGGAATTAGCTGGAGCTGTATGAATAATGGATCTCAAAAACAACGTTTCAAGAGGGGAAAATGTCTAGCACTCTGAGTGATGTGAAACTAATTAAAATTATCAAAACAGACTTTCTATCAAATGTGGATAAACATAGCTCCATGTAAATGGCTGAAAATGTCCTGGAAGGAAAACGCTCCTTGGCGTGAGGGCAGGGCTGCATAGGGAATCTGCTTGTGGGCAGTGATTCAAGGGGACTTTAAATGTTTTATTTCTTTAAAAATAAGTGGCCTATAAGCTAATATAAAAACGAAAAAGAAAAGAAAAACAGTCCTCTGATATCCCACCGCTGCAGATAATCACTGCTAACAGGTGGTATATACAGAATAGGAGTTTGATTTATCTTGTTTTCCCTGAGAGATTCTTATGGAATGAGCCAAAACCTGTGTTGGGCTAAGCAGTGGTTTGGAATGGCTGTGTGCTGAATGAGTCAAGTGACATATCTCCACACTGATCATGTTGCTTTTATTGCTTGTTTAGGAGTTTTAAGATCCTTTGTAGAAATAATAGAAAGTCCAGGAATGTGAGACCAAAGGCCCTGGGGGATGAGGAAAGAATGTTCAGGGAGACATTCTGGGGGAGGTGGCTGCCCTTGGCCTTAATCCCAAACTAATCCCGAGGTACCTAAATGACTGGATAAGTGTGAATGTGGGTGGCATTCCATGTTTATCCTGAACTTCTCTCCTTATGATCTGTTTTCTCTTAGACATAAATTACCCAACTGCCACTGAAAAAGCAGTTGCCAGCAGGATTCACCCCAGGATAGAAAGCCACAGCATTTCCTCACTCCTTCTTAGGGAAAATAACATATTCCAGGGGTGTAGATTTCCTAGGTAACAGATCCCTAATTCTTTCATGCATCAAAGCTTGAAAATAAAGTCTTTCTAGAATGGGTCCTGCGTCTGTAAATTGGAGCTGCTGAATGGCATTTAACCTTTTTTGGCGACCTTGGGCAGATTATGACTGTCCATTGCCATGGGGTGGGGGTGGCACTAGAATATCACTCTGTCCTCGCTTTGGTTAAGACTCCTCTCCAGGGTCCTGCAGTCCTGCTCCCAGCTCTACTGTCCCTGCCCCAGCTTCTCACCCCTCCCCACAAGTTTCTGTTTGCAGTTCCTAATCCGCAGGGGCCTGGAATAGAAGATACCCGAGGAAGCCACGGATCATGTTATCCTCCAACTCAGTAATTCTAAATATGGTAATCTGCCCCAACTTTGCAAAAATGCATGTCTAAAGATGTTTGCTGCAGCAGCACTGTCAGGAATACAGGCAGACCTCATTTTATTGTGCTGTGCATTATTGCACTTTGTAGATACTGCGTTTTTTACAAATTGGAAGGTTTGTGGCAACCCTGCATCGGGCAAGTCTATTGGTGCCATTTTCCCAACAGCATTTGCTCACTTCCTGTCTCTCTGTCACATTTTAGTAATTCTCACCATATTTCAAATCCTCCACCAGCAAAAAGATTACGACTTGCTGAAGGCTTGGAGGATAATTGGCACTTTTTAGCAATAAATTTTTTTTTTTAATTTTTGTTTATTTATTTATCTATTTTTGGCTGCATTGGGTCTTTGTTGCTGCGCACGGGCTTTCTCTAGTTGCGGCGAGCGGGGGCTACTCTTCATTGCGGGGGCTTCTCTTGTTGTGGAGCACAAGCTCTAGGCGTGTGGGCTTCAGTAGTTGTAGCACATAGGCTCAGTAGTTGTGGCTCGCAGGCTCTAGGCGCAGGCTCAGTAGTTGGGGCGCACAGGCTTAGTTGCTCTGCGGCATGTGGGATCTTCCCGGACCAGGGCTTGAACCCATGTCCCCTGCATTCGCAGGCGGATTCTTAACCACTCTGCCACCAGGGAAGCCCCAGCAATGAAGTATTTTTAAATTCAGGTATGCACATCGATTTTTTTTTTTTTGGACCTTTCTGGCATTTTTTTTCCAAATTTTTAAAAAAATTTTTATTTATTGATTGATTTATGGCTGTGTTGGGTCTTCATTAATTAATTAATTAATTAATTTTTGGCTGTGTTGGGTCTTCGTTTCTGTGCGAGGGCTTTCTCTAGTTGCGGCAAGTGGGGGCCACTCTTCATCGTGGTGCGCGGGCCTCTCTCTGTCGTGGCCTCTCTTTTTGCGGAGCACAGGCTCCAGAGGAGCAGGCTCAGTAGTTGTGGCTCACGGGCCTAGTTGCTCCGCAGCATGTGGGATCTTCCCAGATCAGGGCTCGAACCCGTGTCCCCTGCATTGGCAGGCAGATTCTCAACCACTGCGCCACATCGATTTTTATAGATATCATGCTATTGCACCCTTAATAGACTGTGGTATAATGTAAACATAACTTTCATATGCACTGGGAAACCAAAAGATTCATGTGACTCCCTTTATTGCAATACTTTATTGCGATGGTCTGGACTGAACCCAAAATATCTCTGAGGTCTGCTTGCAGTGAAAACGTTTCCTAAAAGCGCATTTGTAGGACATGATTAAATAAATTGTGGTCCGTTAGTTTTGAAGATTGCTATGTTGCTTAAAATAATGAGGCAGATATGCCTGTGGAATAACGTCCAAGATAAACTTACTCATAAAAGCAAGTTACAGAATAAAAGTCCATGATTGGACTTCCCTGGTGGTGCAGTGGTTAAGAATCCACCTGCCAGTGCAGGGGACACAGGTTCAATCCCTGGTCTGGGACGATCCCACATGCGCGGAGCAACTAAGCCCGCATTCCACAACTACTGAGCCCGCGTGCTGCAACTACTGAAGCCTGAGCGCCTAGAGCCTGTGCTCTGCAACAAGAGAAGCCACCCCAATGAGAAGCCCGCGCACCGCAACGGAGAGTAGCCCTCGCTCACCACAACTAGAGAAAGCCCGTGTGCAGCAATGAAGACCCTACACAGGCAAAAATAAATAAAACAAAATAAATAAATTTATTAAAAAAAAAAAAAAAAGTCCATGATCCCTACTGAGAATGGACACTCCCCACATCTGTCCCATTCCCTCCAGGACCCCAGCACCAGTGCAGGTCCTGGCACACAGCAGGTGCAGAACCCAGAGCCCCCTCTGCTCTCCCCCACCCTCACTCTGCAGCCACGGGGCCCTTTTGGTTCCTCGTGTCCCCAAGCCCCTGCCTCAGGCAGCCCCTCTGGTCCTCACTGTTGCCTGTTTGTTTCTGCTTCTCTCTTCATTTGCTTGTTGATCATGTCTCTCCTCCCGGGACTTTGGTTCAACAAGCCAGGACTTGGCTGTTTCACTCAGTGCCCAGCATGGCAATGGCACTTGGTTAACACTTAAACCACTGCATGGATGAGTGAATCCAACTTTTATAAAATGCAGTGAGATGTATTTATTAAAATGTAGAGAAAATAGAGCATTTTGATGGAAAAGCTCTATGAGTTTTGCCAGCAGTCCAGATTCAAAGTGTCAACTTCTGATGCCATGAGGCTGTCTGTCTCTCTGCTTCTAGAAACTAATGGGGAAGTGTGAGCCCGGTAGGACCCCCTCCCAGGGTGAGTGAGTTAACATGTTATCTAAGTTAGGCGTTGGGTTTCTGGCCGAGAGGTTATGAAGCATTCGGCCTAGAGTCCACTCTTGTGTTTATTCAAGATAAGTCGCTATGAAACTCTCCTCACTTGAAGCAGAACTTTGGCAGAGGCTCAGTATGAGAACGGTTCTCACCCTAGCTCCCCCTCCCCAAGGAGGGCACCACTAAAGTCTGGCTCTAGGAGAAAGGAAGTGGGAACTCTAAACAGAAGGAAGATTCCAGGTTCCTGCAAACCCCAGCTTATCCTATTAGTTAGAAGGGAGGATGGACTGTTGAAAATTCAACAGTGGAGAGTGACTCAACAAATCCAGGGCATTGAGAGGCAGACAGGGGCCAGGGAGTGGTCCTTCCAGGGTCCTAGACTAAGATCAGGGGACGGTGTGGGCCCTGCCCAGGGAGGAAGGGTTGAGGACCTGGGGAGTTTAACCAGACTGGCCCACTCTCCGCTTCATACTTCCTGATCTTTGCAAAATAACAACGAAAACTTTTTCAGGATAAACTAATTTAGTATGCTGCTGTGCAGGTATCTGGAGTAATGTACTGACTGTGGTGGTGAGACACACTGTGTGTGGGGTCCTGGCTTAGGAGCTTACACCCCTCGTTGAATATAGTCCTCACATTTAAGCCCCCGGATGTGTCATCCCCAGAAACTGATGAAGCATCTGGAAATGAAGGGATTGGCCCCAAGGTCACAGCTTGTGAGGGGTAGAGCCAAGATTCAAACACATGTCTGTCTGGCTTAGAGGCTGGTGCTTTTTATAGCACCCATAATAAAAACTCAAGATCAAACTTGCAGCAGGGCAGTTAAGTAAACCATAAAGATGGAGATTAGGAAACGAGTTCTGACCTCCTCGAAGGCAGACATGGGCTCTGACTGGAGTCTGGAGTTGGGGGGAAGAACTGGGCAAAGAGCACAGGCCTTAGAGTTCTGAAGACCTGGGTTCAAATTCGGGCTCTGCTCTCACTGCTGTGTGACCTTGAGCAGGTGGCTTGACCTCTCTGTGCCTCAGTGTCCCCCAACTGTAGAGAGGATGCAGCTCACCTAGGTTTGCTATGAGGTTTAAATGGGAATGATCCAGTAACGGAAAGCTTGTGGTACAGGGGCTGCCGCATAATGAGTAGTCAGGAACAGTCAATAGCCATTTCCATGACATGCAGGTGATGGGTAGAACATTCACATGGTACCAGGTGCTGACATCTTGGTCAGCAGAAGGGAACATTACAAGGCCAGCCAGGCTCACCCCCACCCACTGCGGCCTGCCTCTCTCTGTAGCTGACCTCCTCCTTAAAGTGCTTCAGTGAATCAGTGGGTGTGAGGCTGTGAAACCTGAGCCTGCACTCAGGGTGGCAATGGGAACAGATGTTTGGAGTGGTCACGGGCTGTGTGCCAGGCTCTCCTCCTTCCTCCACGGGTTTTATCTCTGCTCCTCCCCATGGGCTTCACTCTCCTCCAAGTTCACCAGGAGGCGAGGCCGATTCTCAGAGAGGGGGGAGCATGTGGGGAGGGTGTGGCCCAGTCCAGCTTGAACTCGGGTCCACCTGGTTTCCAGCCTGAACTCTTTCTGCTACACCTGTTCCCTCCACTGGAAACTACCTGTTGCCTGCTTCCAAGCTCTCTTGCAGGAAGAAACAGAGGTGTCTTTTCCCTTCAAATTGATGATCAGCCACCTAATGTGAACCCACACACATTTCCAAAGAACCTGGCTGAGTGACTGCAGACAACTTCCCAGGTCCTAAGCCGGGGCCAGGCCATGTTGGGATGCTGGGGCCCAGGAGAGCCCTTGGGGAAGGAAGGCAGAGTGGCCTTGGACGGGTGTCCTTGCCTTCACCCCACCTGTGACCTTTGCTCCAGCCTTGGTTAAAGTGACTGAAGTGACCTCAGCCCCCTTCTGGAAAGACCAGTTTCCCCAGCCTCAGGGGACAGCTTGCTGGGAGACTTCTGCTCTGTGCTCCCCTGAGGGTTTCACAGGACCTGCCCTCCTCTCTGACCCCATCTCCTAGCACTTCCTTCCTGGTTCACCAGTAACTCTGGCCGCCTTTGTTTTTTCTCAAACACACCAGACTTATTCCTGCCCCAGGGCCTTTGCACTTGCTGTTCCTGCTGCCTGGATTGCTCATCCTCCCATTCTTCCCATGGCTGGCTCCTTTTCATCAGTCAGGGCTCAAGTCAAATGTCTGCTCTTCAGAGAAACCCTCCCTGACCATCCCAGCTAGAGTTCTCTGTCTTCCTCCACTTTAGTACTCTCTATGGATCCTGTTCTTCTCCTTTGCACTTATGACTGCAGTCTGAGATTGCCTTGTATATTTGATTGCTTCTTTATTTTTTGTGCCTACCAGAACGCCAGCTCCATGAGAGAAAAGTTCCTCACTGAGTTTGGTTCCCACTGTGTCCTCAGCCCTAGAACCGTGCCTGGCCCATTGCAGGTGTTCACAAAATATTTACTGAATGGATGAAAGAATAATCTAACTTGGTTCTCATAACAACCCTACTACAGTAGTGTGGTAGAGGAACAGTGGTTGCTAATTCTTCGTTGCTCCTCCCAGGCAGAGGTGGAGGCTCTCCTCCCTCCCTGTGAATCTGGACTGGGCCTGTGACTCATGCTGACCAATGGAATTTGGTGGCAGAAATAAGGCCATGTGACTTCTGAAGCTAAATCTTAAGAAGCCTTTCAGCTTCTGCCTGGTGTCTTGGAACACTCTCTAGGGAAGCCAGCTGTCATGTGAGAGGTCTGACTAGCCTGAGTCTGCCATACAGTCAGGAAGCTCAAGCAACCATGTGGTGCCAGACATATGAGTGAAGAAAGTATCTTGCACCTGCAGCCCCAGGTGCCCTCGCTCTGCAACCACGTGACCAAGCCCTGCCCAGCTGAGCCTAATCAGTGGACACAACTGTGAGAGATAATAATAAATCATTTTAAGCTACCAAATGTTGAGGTGATGTAACACAGCAGTAGATACAGATTACTGATAAGAAAGGAACATAGTCTCCATTTTTCAGGTCAAAGAAACCAGGGCATTGAAAGGTCAAATGACTTACCCACAGTACTTGGCAGAGTGGGTGCTCCAGCTTGGATTGTCTCCAAGGCCTGTGCTTTTAACTTCTAGGCCACATCCCTCTGAAGCTAATTCCTACTTGTTCTTCCTGATTTTTTTTTTTTTTTTAAACATGGCTGGTGGTCAGTATCAGGTTGAGAGTTGGTCCTGAGGACTTTCTTCCTTCTCATTGTAGATCTTCATAAACAATGAGTGGCATGATTCTGTCAGCAAGAGAACTTTCCCCACCATCAATCCATCCACTGGGGATGTCATCTGTCATGTAGCTGAAGGGGACAAGGTGAGATATGGTAACTTAACCTCAGGGCAGGGCTGAGTGGGTTGGGGGTGCACAAGGATGGTTTCATTCTCTAACATTTTTTTTATGGTTGAAACTTTGTGTGTATTACTTTCATAACTAAAAATGCCAATTAAACTTTTTGAGTTAAGTGAAACCACAGAAACTCTTCCTTGCAGGTAAAAGTGCTAGATTGTACCCGGGTTCAAGAATTCATACAGTTGTGCAAAGAAGATGTGGCACATAAATACAGTAGAATATTACTCCGCCATAAAAAGAAACGAAATTGAGTTATTTGTAGTGAGGTGGATGGACCTAGAGTCTGTCATACAGAGTAAAGTGAGAGAAAAACAAATACCGTATGCTAATGCATATATATGGAATCTAAAAAAAAAAAAAAAAGGTACTGATGAACCTAGTGGCAGGGCAGGAATAAAGACGTAGACAGACGTAGAGAATGGACTTGAGGACACAGTGGGTGAGGGGCGAAGTGAGAGTAGCATCGACATATATACACGACCAAATGTAAAATAGATAGCTAGTGGAAAGCAGCAGCATAGCACAGGGAGATCAGCTCCGTGCTTTGGGACAACCTAGAGGGGTGGGATAGGGAGGGTGGGAGGGAGGCTCGAGAGGGAGGGGATATAGGGATGTATGTGTGCATGTGGCTGATTCACTTTGTTGTGCCACGGAGGCTAGCACAGTATTGTGAAGCAGTTATACACCAATAAAGATCTATTAAAAATAAAATATAAAAAAATTCATACAGTTGCAGAATTGTAGACTTGGAATTTAATTTGAGAACATCTAATCCAATCTCTCCATTTCAGACCTGGAAGTTGAAGGTCAGAGAAGGGAAGTACACAGCTAGATGGAAATCTTCTTCAGCAGAATTCAGGTCTCCTGAGATCTAGCTATGGTGTCTGTAGTATATTTTGATTTAATTATGAATACCCATAGTAATGAAAAAACAGTAATACTAATTTGAAAGTTAAAAATTAGACTTTCAGTAAAAAACATTTCATTTATTAAAATAGAAAAAGCATTAAAAATAATTCAAGAATGCCTCCTGTCCTCTGCTTTAAAACAAACAGTCTTCTATATGCACATTTAAGGCCTTTCTCCCTTTGCTAAAAGAAAGTGTGACTACTTTTCTGGCTCATAGGGTAGTCTAATGGTAAATGTATTTAATATTAATGAAAACCATGCTCCCTACCTCCTGATACACATCTCCCTATATGGAAAATGCTAGCTGTGTTGATTTTATTGCTTTCCCAAGGAGAGGGAAGCTGGTTAAACCTGCATTAGTTGGAGACTGCCAGTCATCTCAGAAGGAATGGTTAATTTCACTGGGCTTGTTTTGAAAGGAAGAGGGGAAAAATGGCCAATTTCTAAGTGCTGATCCCTGAGTGCCTCTCCCTACGTTAACTCTTTGGGGGATTTTGAAATGGAAATCCAGAAATGGAAACCATCAGGATCCTCATTCCCACCATGACTGCTGGGAAGGAGAGAAGCCCAGTCATTTAATTCTGAAGCTGGTCAAACAGAGCCCTTTTGAGGCTGGGAGGAACTGTTTGGGGCAGTTTCCACACAGGCATTGATTGAAGCTCCTGTGGGCACGTTCGGCAGCGGGGCAGGAGGCATTTGGAGGTGGTTATTGCTGAGAAGGCCTGAAGTACCTCGGTGGGTTTTTTCCAGGAAGACGTGGACAGGGCAGTGAAGGCTGCCCGGGCTGCATTCCAGCTGGGCTCGCCCTGGCGCCGCATGGATGCGTCCAGAAGGGGCTGGCTGCTGAACCGCCTGGCTGATCTGATTGAGCGGGACCGGACCTACCTGGCAGTAAGTTCTCCGCCCCCTCCCCTCTCATCCCACATGGCGAATGGACATCCCACGGATAGCCAGGAAAGGATTGCCTTGCTGACAAGTAACTGGCCAGAATGGCGTAGGCTGGACACCTTTGGGGTACCCTCCTGTGCCAACCTGGGAAGCCTCTTAGTGTTTCCCTTGATGCAGTGGGTTTGGCTAAGAAAGGAGGAGACTCGGGTGGGGAGGGGGCTATGATGGGGAAGCCTTCCTGGAGAGAGACCCCCCAGAGGGATGGACACCTCTCCCAGACCCTCTCTGTGTGGTGGGCCTCCTCCCTGTCTGCAAGAGGCAGAAGAAACCAGGAGGCAATACCCTCTCCTCCCCTAGTCCGTACTGCACATAGCAGCCAGAGTGAAGCTTCTAGAAGGCAAATTATACCATGGCACTCTGCTCTTAAGCCTTCCATCGCATCCTGTGTCCTTAGGATAAAGCCCTGTTCCCTCAACATGATCTACTAGGCCTTCCCTGATCTGGCTCTGTCTCCCAACTGTGGCCCTCACACACACAGCTCAACTCAGCAGCTTTCCCTCAGCTTCTTCACTGCCAAGCTTTGGGCCTTTGCACATGCTGTTTCCTCTGCCCAGGGTACTCTTCCCTTTGTCACCATTCATACCTTCCCCTTTGCCTCGTTCCTCCTACATATCCTTCAGGTTTCAGCCTAAAGGGTGCTTCTCAGGCTGGAGTTTCTCCAACTGGGTTGGGCACTTTCTGACACTCTTAACACTTGTGACTAATTCATGTCATTATTTGCTGGGTTTTTGCTCGTTTTTTTTTTTTTTTTTTTTAAAACATCTTTATCGGAGTATAATTGCTTTACAAAGGCTTTTTGTTCTATAAGCTCCATGATCGCCTCTGTATGCCTAGCACCTGGATCCGCCATAGAGTAGAAGCTTGAAAAAAATGTCAGTGAAATGATTGAATGAGAAGTTGGTGCATCCTTCCTCCCATCCCCTTCCTCTTGCTCCCTGCCATTGAAGAGGCCCAGAAATGCCTCAAAATTCAGCACAAAGGGGCCACCAGCCCTTCTCAGACCATGCTGAGCCTCAATGCTGTTCATCACCCGATTTGCTGGTTCATTCCTGTGCCCGCCTGTCCGTGTTGATCTTTTTCTCTTTGCTCAGGCCTTGGAGACCCTGGACAACGGCAAGCCCTACGTCATTTCCTACCTGGTGGATTTGGACATGGTTCTCAGATGTCTCCGGTATGGGCTCAGGCTTCCTGTTCTTTGTTTTGGCCGTGCCACAGGGGAGGGAGTGTTGCTGGAGGGGTGGAAACAGAACAGTGTAAAAGGATCACAGGAGTGGGAGAAACTATTCTAGTTAGACTCCATCTCCTGGGAATCATCCCTCAATACAAAACTGTAATTGACTCATACACGTTTTCTCTTTCAGTTTTGGTAATTTATATGTTAGTTGGAATTTGTCCATTTCTTCTAGGTTATCTAATTTGTTGACTACAGTTGCACATAGTATTCTTTTATAATCGTTTTTATCTCGTTTTTATAATTATAATGTCCCCACTTCCATTTCTGATTTTAGTCATTTGTGCTTCTCCCTTTTTTCCTTAGTCTGGCTAAAGGTTTGTCAATTTAGTGAATGTTTTCAAAGAACCAGCTTGTGGATTTGTTGATTCTCTCTGTTGTTTTTCTGTTTTTCATTTCACCTATCTCTGCTCTGATCTTCATTATTTGCTTCCTCTTGCTAGCTTTGGGTTTAGTTTAATCATAAACGTTTTAATAACCAAGAAATAAAAGATGAGGAATAAGAGCTTTGCCAGAGCCCTTGGGTCGTAGGTAACAGGAACTCACTCAGCCTAACTTGGGCAACTGTGGAGAGTGAGGGGTCTGAAATCCAGAAGGCCATTGAGTCTAACTGCTGCCTACTTGCTTCCTTCTTCTCTCAACTACGCTGGCCTCTCCTGGGGCCAGTCTGCATGTTGGAACCCGGTTGCTCACACCTGGGCTGGCTGCTGTATGAGTGATTCCATCCAGACTAAGCTGCAGTCCCTTAGTCCTCGTGCCAAATTCCTGGAACAGGGGCCCTGATTGGCTGGCCTTGAGTCTGACCAGATGTGGTTCAGGTGGACAGATCATTGTTCAAATAATGGCTGTTCCTCCGTGACCATGTGGACAGAGGTGGAGGGAAAGAAGCAGTGCCGGGAAAGTATGGGTTGGACAACAAAACAGTAGTTATCCCCCATAACAGGGTTTCTCAGCCAGGGCAATTGCGTCTCCCAGGGGACAGTGGCTAATGTCTGGAGACATTTTTGGTTGTCACAACTGGGAGGGAGGGGTGCTACTGGCATCTAGTGCATAGAGGCCAGGGATGCTTTAAAAATCCTGCAGTGCACAGGACAGCCCCCCACAGCAAAGAATTTTCCAGCCCCAAATGGCAGCAGTGCCAAGATTGAGAACGCTCTGCAAGGACGCCCCAGAGGGAGCAGCCTGGTGAACAGCAGGCAGAGCCCCAGGCCTTCCTGAGTTTTAGCAGAGTGCCTCTGTGCTCATTAAATACCTGTTCTGAGGCATGCAAACACACGTAATACAGACCTGGGAAGAAGGGAGCAGTGATGCCTTAATTTGTACAGATTGGCAACTCCGTGGCTATTTTTCTCCCTGGCATCACAAACCTATGTTCACACCCAGGTCAAGTCTGGTCTCAGGCTAACCTCAGCAGACACATTCATTTCAGAAATCTCTCTTTTACACTGCATGTTGCATCTCTCCCCCATCTTTCATTTTTCCTACTTCCCTGAAAATCATCACATACTATAAACACATGACTCTTCTTTTCCCCCCAGCTCTAATTTGCTGTGTTTTTGCCATTTGTGTCCCTGTGTGTCTGGATGGTAAGCTTTACAGGGTTGGGATCCAGTCATTGATTTGTTTCTGGTCACTGTTCACTCAGTCTTAGTATGATGCTCTGCACACAGCAAGTGCCAGCTGTTAGATGGGTTTGCACTTTCCCACTAGAGTCGATCCATGGTTCTCAGATGCTAATCTGTGGTGCTGGGCTGGTGCGACAGTCACAGTTTAATAAATCTGAATGTTTATTAAAAATACTGATTCCTGGGCATCAGCCCCAGAGAGTCAGTTGAGTAGGTCAGAAGTGGGTACCTGGAATTTGGTGTTTTTTATGAGCACCCCAGGTGATTCTGAGACTTAGAGGTTAGTTACTGAGAATGAATTATTGTGACCCTAGCAGTTAGTTAAGTCTTTCTGGAAATAAGTCCAGAGCAAGGGCAATTATCAGAAAGACCCAGTTGGACCAGATTGAGTCTTCTCTTTCTGCCAGAGTTTACAGGGGTCCCTGACAGTCATTGATTGAGTTTGGATTTTTTTTTTTTTTTAAGTTACTATGCCGGCTGGGCTGATAAGTACCATGGGAAAACCATTCCCATCGATGGGGACTACTTCAGCTACACCCGCCATGAACCTGTGGGAGTGTGCGGGCAGATCATCCCGGTGAGTGTTAGACTCGTAATAAACAAATGAAGGTTTATCAGGAGTGCTGTGAGAGGGAGCAATCTTGGGCAGGTTCATTGCCAAGGTGGGAGGGTCTGTGGGGTGATGTTGGAAGGCGGCCTGGGCAGTGGTTGAGAACATGGTCTTTAACAAAGCCAACCAGCGCTGCCACGGGTGAACTCTGTGACCTTGGGCAAGTCACTTATCCCCCTAGGACTTGGTTTCCTTATCGGAAAAGTGGAAGTGATAGTAGCTGTCTTAGGGCAGTAGGGAGGATTGAATGCGGTGATGTAGCATGGTGCCTAGTATGGAAAAGCATGAATGCGAGTCACTAATGTCATCATCCACCACCTGCCTTGTTCATCTGTCTTAAACCTACAATTGAGCTGTGAGGGGAACACGAGAGGCTCAGAGAACCTGGTGTTGCTTCTGCTCTCCGGCTGCCACTTTCTGCTGCCAGTGCAGCTCTCGGCTGAGATTTCGGGAGTGGCTGTTGTTGATTGCAGTGGAACTTCCCGCTCTTGATGCAAGCATGGAAACTGGGACCAGCCTTGGCGACTGGAAACGTGGTTGTGATGAAGGTGGCTGAGCAGACTCCACTCACTGCCCTCTATGTGGCCAACTTGATTAAGGAGGTGCGTGGCTTGTGTCCATCTTGACCTCTATATGCCTTTGTAGAGGCTTGCTCTATAGGAGTGCTGATGAGGGGCCCCCGTAGTGGGGGTGGGTATTTGGAGAGAAGGGACTGAACCCCCCTCATCCCTGCTCATCACACTTCAGCCGAAGTGACCCGTACCACCTCTCTTCTACACTGGGTTTCACTGCAAGACCCCTCTGGAGAATGAAAACCATTCTAAGTGAGTGCCATGGGGGCAGGGGCAAAGGGCACAGGGAATCCCACAAAACAGGCTTCTTGCTGCACCATTTAGAATTCCTGAGCAGTACCCGGTAAGACTGCTCACCTGTGTGCTGGGCAGCCTGCCTCAGCTTCTGGGAGGGGATGTGTATTCTTCTGTCCAGACCCTTTGGAGCGGGAGAACGACTCCCAGTGTCCCTGGTGTTTGCCTACAGGCCGGCTTTCCTCCTGGCGTGGTCAATATCATACCTGGATTTGGCCCCACGGCTGGGGCCGCCATCGCCTCCCATGAGGATGTGGACAAAGTGGCCTTCACAGGCTCCACAGAGGTAAGGCATCCTAGGACCTCAAGCTTGTGGTATGTTTGGCTCAAGCGCCCCCAGTCCTCAAAGGATGATGCGTTCAAGACTAGCCTCTGGGGGACTTTCCTGGCGGTCCAGTGGTTACGGCTCGGCGCTTTCACCGCTGTGGCCCAGGTTCAGTCCCTGGTTGGGGAACTAAGATCCCGCAAGCCGTGCAGCGCAGCTAAAATAAAGTAAAATAAGATTAGCCTCTGGGTACTGCATGGGGGTCTGCCCCAGGACTGCCTTTGAGTAGCTCAAGTGAGGGGCCCCATGTGTGCCAGCAGGGACCATCAGGGTGGAGCCCTTTGTGGATTGGTTGATACTCCAGCTGCTGTAGGGGGGTGGCCTGGCACCCCATGTGGGATAAAGAGGCCAGGACTGTCTAGACTTTATAAAGCCCAGAGCTGACTGCCCAAGGTCAAAGCACCTCGGCTGTGTCAGACTCCTTGACTGGCACTGCCCTGGCGATTAAAGAGAGTGGGAGACATGAGTTCAAATCCCAGCCTTGCCATTATGACATGAGGCAATTCACTGAGTGTCTTTGGGGGCTCCATTCATTGTGTTTAAAATGAGGATGGCAGTATCTATGCAGTACAGACAGTGGGTGTGCTGTAGTGGGGAAGATAATGCGCTTTGGAGTCAAACTAACTGTTTCAGCAGCACTTACTTAGCTATGTGACCTTAGGCAAGTCAGCCTCCTAAAGCCTCCTTGTCCCCACCTGTAAAATAGGGATAATAACTGTGCCCACCTCCCGGGGTTGGCCAGAGTGAGATAAAGCTTATGATGTATTCAGCAAAAGTCTAGCCCAGAGTAAGTGCTCAGTGAGTGAATGAATGAATGAATGAGTGCTGCTCTGTGCCAGGCCCCGGAGAGACAAAGACATATAATATGCCTGGGGATTCCTTAAACATAATCACCTTGAAAGCAGGGACAAAATTCCTTTTTCCTATCCTTGAATTCTTGGAAGGCTTCATTGCATGACTTTAGAGAAGGCATGCTGAATAGTATAATAAAGGTGATCTTTAAAATGATCCTCGGGGTAAAGATACCTTCAGATGTTCAGTCTGTACGCAGAGATGGCGGTTGCGGGAGGGCAGAACTGTGGCCTAGATGACACAGTCCAGGCTCTTTCTTGGCTTAGTCACCACCTAAATTAATGCCTCAAGGGGATGTTGAGAATCTTGCAGATGGGATGGTTTCTTTCTTTCTTTTTTTTTTTTTTTTAATTAATTAATTTATTTATTTTTGGCTGTGTTGGGTCTTCGTTGCTGTGCGCGGGCTTTCTCTAGCTGCAGCGAGCGGGGGCTACTCTTCGTTGCAGTGCGCGGGCTTCTTATTGCAGTGGCTTCTCTTGTTGCGGAGCACGGGCTCTAGGTGCGGGCTTCAGTAGTTGTGGCTCGCGGGCTCTAGGCGCACGGGCTTCAGTAGTTGTGGCATATGGGCTTAGTTGCTCCGCGGCATGTGGGATCTTCCTGGACCAGGGCTCGTACCCGTGTCCCCTGCATTGGCAGGCGGATTCTTAACCACTGCGCCACCAGGGAAGTCAGACGGGATGGTTTCTTGACCACGGTATGTGTGTTCATTCAACAGATAAGCACAGGGGTGTCTTTGTACCAGGCTATTGGAATATGGAGGTGAGAAGCACCCCATCCTTGCCCTGTGCTAGGAGATACCATTTAAAACACTGTGAGAATGAGGCAGGATAGCAGGTCTGAACTGGTGCTGGATGCAGTTTGCCCAAATGTGAATTCTGATTCCACATTTACTGTGTGACTTTGGGCAAGTGACTTGACCACTCTGAGCTATAGCTCCCACATTTCTATATCAAGGGAAAGAGTCGGCCCTACCTCTGAGGTTGTTGTGAGGGTTGAACTTAATGCACACAAAACACTTAGCACAGTGTCTGGTATGTAGGTGGTGCTGAGTGTAGAAGCCACACAGCAATGACCCTGCTCGTGTCGTTACTGTCATTGTCATCCTAGGAGCTCAGAGGATGGGGCAGTGATGGTAAGTGAATGGCCAGATTTGGTGAAATTCTCCAGGTCTCTTGTAGTCCAGCTACTCCCTCAGGTTGTGGGGGCTTCTGTTCTGTGTGTCTGAGAACATTTGGTTTTGTTTTCCTCCGCTGAGTTTGTCTCTGTTCCTGCTTCCCTATAGGTTGGCCACCTAATCCAGACTGCTGCGGGGAACAGTAACCTCAAGAGAGTGACCCTGGAGCTAGGAGGAAAGAGTCCCAATATCATCATGTCAGATGCTGACAGTAAGTTTTCAGTGGGGAGGTCTGATGTCAACCTGCCACTAGCTCTGTATTCTGTGGTCCCACTCAGTTCCGCAATCCTCAGCATCCCTCGGTTTTGGTTTCTGCCCCCAGGGCCTCAGGATGAAAGTAAGACTCCTCAGCATGGCCCTCTGGCCTACACGATGTGGCCTCTCCCCCAGCCTTTCTCCTCTCTGCTCCCTATAATCCAGCCAGGCTGAGCTACTCACTTGCACAAGCTTGCAGCGTGCTTTCAGATTAGACTACTTTTCTTCCATCACATCCTTTTTCCTGGTCCTGCTGAGGTGCTCCCAGATTCGTCCTCCTTGAGGGAGTCTTCCCTGATGGCCATAGGCCAGCTGGTTTGGTCCTCCAGCCGCCCTTGGCTCCATTACCACAGTGGGTGATGACCACTCTCCTTCGTGTCTATCTGCCACTTGGTCTCCACACTCAGAGAAGGGAGCGATCGGCCCTGCCTTGTTCCCACACAGAGTCTGGCACCCAGCAGGCACGAACGCTGTTGGTAGTGTTAACGGGTTAAGGGTAGCAGCCACCGGGGCCAGGCTGCTCCTTATCCTCTTCTCATGGTTGCCTTCTGCCTCCGCAGTGGACTGGGCTGTGGAGCAGGCCCACTTCGCCCTGTTCTTCAACCAGGGCCAGTGCTGCTGTGCAGGCTCCCGGACCTTTGTGCAGGAGGACATTTATGCCAAGTTTGTGGAGCGGAGTGTTGCCCGGGCCAGGTCTCGTGTGGTCGGGAACCCCTTTGACAGCCAGACTGAGCAGGGGCCGCAGGTAAGCCCCGTGGTTGCACGCAGGTCTCGGTGTCCGGAGCCACCATGGAGAAGCGGAAAGGGCCTTGGACTCTGAATCCGGCAGGCCTGGCTTCAAGTCTCAGCTCTGCCAGGTACCAGCTGTGTGCCCTTGGGAAGCCACATGCTGTCTCTGAGCCACCATTCTCTCATCCATAAAGCCTGCCCTTTGTAACTCACAGAGTGGCCGTGAAGTGGAAATTAATAATGGAAAGCCCTTTGCAAATTACATACACATAATAAATAGGAGGAATGGCTGTGAGAAAGGGAATGCATGTTTCCTGGACCTTGGCCATCCATATAAATGCATCTACCAGAAAGACACACGCATACCTGTTAATCGCAGTTACCTCTGGGAGGAGGGCGGAGGGCCGTGGTAGCAGAGGGATTTCATTTCACTTTATACTCTTCTGAGCTGTTTGATTTAAAATATAAAAAAATTTTTTTTTTTTTTTTTACCATGAGCATGTATTCATTTTAACTAATAAAAATATAGTCAATAATAATTATAACAAAAGGAAACAGAGTGCCTCACCCCACCACTTCCTCTCACATCCTGATCCTTTTTCCAGCATTGGCCTTAGACCCAGCCTGTCTTGGGCTCACTCTCCACAGGGCCCTGTGCTGGCCTCCTCCAGCCTCCTCCTCCCAGGGCTGAGGAATCCACTGGGTCAGGGATGCTTCCTCCCACAAATCCCTTGCACGTGGCCCTGAGCCCACTTCTGGGGCCAACGGGGGCCTCTCTGCAGGCTTCATTGTCCTGGGGGCGTCTGCGTTCCTTGTGTCTACTCCCCAGGCTCCAGTGCTGGCCAAGGCAGCCTTTTTTTTCTTTTAATTAATAGATTCTATTTTTTTAGAAAAATGAGCAGAAACTACAGAGTTCCCATATATCCCCTAACCTCCCCATCCCCTAGTTTCTCCTATTATTAATATCTTGCATTGGTGTGATACATTCGTTATAATTTGATGAGCCAATATTGATATATTATTATTAAATGAAGTCCGTAGTTTACATTAGGGTTCACTCCTGGTGTTGTACATTCTGTGGGTTTTGACAAATGAATCAAGGCATGTACCCATGATTACGGTATCACACAGAATAGTTTCAGTGCCCTAAAAATCTCCTGTGCTCCACCAGTTCATTCCTCCCTCCCCCTAAACCCTTGCAACCACTGATCTTTTTACTGTCTCTATAGTTTTGTCTTTTCCAGAATGTCATATAGTTGGAATCATATAGTCTGTAGCCTTTTCAGATTAGGCTTCTTCCTCTTTTTCTTTTTTTTTTTCCCCAGATTGCCTTCTTTTACTTAGCAATGTACATTTAAGTTTCCTCTATGTCTTTTCGTGACTTGATGGCTCATTACTTTTCATGGCTGAATAACATGCTACTGAATGGATAGGCCACATTTTCTTTATCCATTCATCTGCGGATAGACCCTTGGGTTGTTTCTACTTTTTAGCTATCGTGAATAGTGCTGCTGTGAATCCCAACGTCTTTTTTTCTCTCATTCTTCTTTGTGGTTTGTGGCCATATAATTAAGGTAATGCAAATTTGTATTAAAAACTTCATAAAAAAGAGTTTAAAGTAAAAAATAAGATCCGCTTGTCCCCTTCATGTCTGTTCCTCGTAGGTAACCACATACACACAGTTACATTTTGGCATGTTTGTTTGAACAAAAGTAGGGTCATGTAATACATATCATCCTACAAGCGTCCCCCCTCCTCACAGAACACCTTAGGCTGTCTTTCTGTGTCAGTCAGTGGACAGATCTGTTGTTAATGGTGCCAACGTATGGGTGTGCCATCTTAGCCAGCTCCTCTACTGATGCCTAGGTGGGGTTGTCTCCACTTTCTGCTTCTGTAAGATGTTCCCCAGTGACTATCCTTGTTCAGGTCCCTTTGTCACATGTAGAATAAATTCCTGGAAGTTAAATAGCTGGGTCAGAGGATACGAACATCTAATTTTTTGTCTGATATTAATAAGCCATTTGCCCGAAGAGCTGTACCAGCTTACAGTCCTTTCTCTTTTTTTTTTTAAATTGAGGTGTTATTGACCTATAATGTTGTATCAGTCCTTCTAATAATGTATGAATATTACAGGGTATGCAACATACCCTTGGCATCAATGTATTTTCTTACATTTAAAATTTTTAGTAATCTCATATTTGAAAAACAAAAACAGTGGGCTTGATATTCATTTCTTTGAGGGCTAATGAGTCTGGAGGAATCTATTCTTATGTTTTTGGCCTTGCTTATTCATGATCTGGCCCATTTCCCAGTTGTCTTCTTGCCTGTGTGGTTCTAAGCCTGCAGCTGGGAGAGGTATGGCTGTAGCATCTCTGTAACTCTGGGTTCCTTCTCCCTCAGGTGGATGAAACTCAGTTTAAGAAGGTCCTTGGCTACATCAAATCTGGGAAGGAGGAGGGGGCGAAGCTGCTGTGTGGTGGAGGGGCGGCTGCTGACCGTGGCTACTTCATCCAGCCCACCGTGTTTGGAGACGTGCAGGATGGCATGACCATCGCAAAGGAGGAGGTAGGCATGGCTCCAGCGCTCGAGGGAACGCTCCTAGGAGGAGAAGCGGACAGTTCAGTCCAGCATCTTGACCCAGGACCCATCCGCTGGCCTTGGGCCAAATCCTGGCTCTATGCATAAGACAAATGATTTGCAGTTCACTTCTGATCTTGTGCCTCTCCTCTTCAGCCTCTTATGGCTGCCAGTGGTTGGGGAGAACGTCTGAATTCCCCTGCAGAGCCTACAGGTCCTGTGTGTTCTCATCCCTGCGAGCTGTGAGTCAAGGAATGACTCTTCCCAGCCCTTCTCATGGCCTTCATGTGAGCAGACACTGGACTAGATCAAAGGGCTGACTTCCCCACATGGCGAGAGTCCCTTGATCTTCTCTCCCCCTTGGCACTGATTACAAACGTAGGGCAGCAGCTCCATGTCATTCATTCGTTCATTTCACAAAATTTTTTTTTAACATCTTTATTGGAGTATAATTGCTTTACAATGGTGTGTTAGTTTCTGCTTTATAACAAAGTGAATCAGCTATACGTATACATATATCCCCATATCCCTTCCCACAAATAATTTTTGAATTCCTACTATGTGAAAGGTGCTCTGCAGACACTGGAGATCCAGGGGTATCTGACATGTGTACTCTGCCCTTGTGGATTTCAGACTCACTCCACTTCCCCCAGCAGGATGAAGCCCTTTAGCGGCCCTATGCAGGGAAAACATTATACTGCCGCCCCCTTTCATGGATAATTCAAAATAAAATAATATTAAAATGCAAAATCAGGGTAAGAGAGTACAACAGAGTTCTGCCTCTTTTCCCATCATGACTACTTTGATGCCTTTTTTTTTTTTTAATCTTGATGGTAATGGAAAATATCCATTTTCTAGAAGGGCAGGGGCTGCCTTTGCTTTGCTAGTGCCCAAAGTGCAAGATGCCCCATCTTGCAGTCCTTGCTCCAACCATGATGGGCTCCTGGCAGTCTTCTCGCACCTCCGTCTTGACACTCTCCACCCAGTCCTAGAATCAGTCATTTCTTCAAGAAGTCCTAGTTCCTTTTAGTGGAGAATGGGATTTTGTAAGAATGGGTGTTGCATGTGCCGGTGCCTGGAACTCCATTTCCCTCCTCCCTGCTCCTCACCCTCACTCTGGTTTGGCTAGTTTCTGCTCGTGTGGTGTCACAGCTTGACTATCACCTCTCGAGGCCTTCGCTGATCCCCTGCCTCCCACCACTCAGGCCAGGTAGCTCCTCTGGGCTCCCACCACTTGTCACAGTCACATGCCAATCACTTGATTACATCAGGATCTGTTCCCCGGGGTCTCTCCTCTGATAGGGCTGAGAGCAGCCACACCCCAACCGCAACAAGCACACCTAGCTCCCATGTTTTGGTTTCCGAAGCCCACTAAAGCCCACTAAAAGGAACCAGGATGCCTTGAAGAAATGGCTCAGAAATAGGGCAGGGAAAGTATAAGATAAACTCAGAACATCTTGAGATCAGAGACCCTATTTTGTTCATAGCTTTTTCTTCAGCATCTAGTGTTGCTGAATGACTGAAATTCTTTGAAACTAAATCTCCATGTGACCTGTCAGTGCAAGCCCCTACCTCACAGGACTGTTTAGAAATAAGATAAGGTATGTAAGGTCCGTGGCACATAGAAGGTCCCCTTAGCTTCCTTCCCTTTGTATTCCAGTGAGTGTGGGAGCTGTCGTCTCCCTCTGGAACTGTTAGGGTGTGTCTGGGGGCTTGTTACCACATCTGGAATCATCTGCTTAGCGCTGTGGAAAGCTGGGTAACAGGTGGTTCCGTGTCTGCCCCACCCACCCATTGTGCTCTCTAACCCCAGATCTTTGGGCCAGTGATGCAGATTCTGAAGTTCAAGACCATAGAGGAAGTCGTTAGGAGAGCCAACAATTCCAAGTACGGGCTGGCCGCAGCTGTCTTCACAAAGGACTTGGACAAGGCCAATTATCTGTCCCAAGCCCTCCAGGCTGGCACCGTGTGGTAAGTGCCTCCCAGCAGCCTCTCGCAACCCAGGTAGAGATCCCCAAGCCGGGGTCTTCTGGAATCCACTACTCACATCCCAGAATTGGGGTGCCGGGCTTAGTTCCTCCTGGGTCAGGGTGTGGTATAGCAGATAGGGATGTCCTTCCCCCTCTCCTCCAGATTAAACTTCCCTCCAGTGCATATGCCCGTGCAGCTGTTCTTGGGCAAGCAGATGGATGACTGGGGCTCCTTACCAAGCTGTAACAAGAGCAGGAGACCAGAGCTGAGGGCCCACATCTTTGTAAACACTGGTCTTAAAAGCTTAGCACCAATTGCACACCCACTAGGATGGCTGTAATTTATTTATTTTTAATTAAAAAAAATTTTTTTATTTTATTTTATTTTTGGCTGCGTTGGGTCTTTGTTGCTGCACGTGGGCTTTTTTCTGGTTGCGGCGAGTGGGGGCTACTCTTTGTTGTGGTGCACGGGCTTCTCATTGCGGTAGCTTCTCTTGTTGTGAAGCACGGGCTCTAGGCATGTGGGCTTCAGTAGTTGTGGCTCGCGGGCTCTAGAGCACAGGCTCAGTAGTTGTGGCACATGGGCTTAGTTGCTCCGTGGCATGTGGGATCTTCCTGGATCAGGGCTTGAACCCGTGTCTCCTGCACTGGCAGGCGGATTCTTAATCACTGCGCCACCAGGGAAGCCCCGATGGCTGTAATTTAAAAAACAGAAAATACCAAGTGTTGGTTAGGATGTGGAGAAACTGAAACCCTTACACGTTGCTGGTGGGAATATAAAATGTTGCAGCCACTAGAAAAGTCTGGCAGTTCTCAATAAGTTAAACACAGAATTATCATAGGACCCAGCGATTCCACTCCTGGGTACATACCCAAGAGAAAAAAAACATACATCCACACAAAAAAAGTGTATCTGAATGTTCACAGATTATTCACAGTAGTCAAAAGGTGGAAACAACCTAACTGTCCATCAACTGATGAATGGATACACAAAATGTGGTTTCTCTGTGCAATGGAAATATTCAGCCATAAAAAGGAATGAAGTACTGATAACCTGCTACAGCATAGAAAACATAATACTAAATGAAATAAGCCAGACACAGAAGGTCACATATTATATGATTCCATTATATGACATGTCCAGAATAGGCAAATCCATAGAAAGAGAAAGTAGATTAGGGGCTGCCAGAGGCTGAAGGAGAGGGGGAATGGGGAGTAACTGCTTATTGGGTATAGGGTTTCTTTCTGGGGTGATAAATGTTCTGGAATTATATAGAGGTAATGGTTGCACAACATTGTGAATACATTATAAAGCACTGAATATACTATAAAGCACCTTTAAAGTGGTGAGTTTTAAATTCAGTTAAAATTTAATAATTTAAAAAAATTGCCCCAAAAAGCTTAATGCCCAATTAGCAAAAATGATTCATTAAAATGGGAAGCTAGCATGTGGTGCACCCGTCACTGACACCCATGTGTGGCCACATCATGAAGGATGAGGTGACTTAAGGCTTGATTTCATGTGGCCTGCTTTTGACTCCTATATAGCTAGCTATTAGTAGGGTTCTACCCATCCATTTTTCTCAATAAAATTTTAGAACAATACAGGAGGTCCGAGGGGTATGATGCTTATCCCCCACCCCAAGAGTTACTTCTAAAATCTCATCTTAAATTATAGGGTCAACTGCTATGATGTGTTTGGGGCCCAGTCACCGTTTGGTGGCTACAAGCTGTCTGGGAGCGGCCGGGAGCTGGGAGAGTATGGGCTTCAGGCATACACTGAAGTGAAAACTGTGAGTATGGGCACCTTCTCAGCCCTCTCCCTCGTGCTGGGGTCCATCAGTATTGACTGCTAGTTTCTTGTTTTAAGCCATGGAAGCTACCAAAGAGGGTAAAGACCCAGTCTCTGCTGTGTCTCATGAGGAATAAGTAGGGACTTGACCACCACTATGCCTACACAGTCCTTTGCTGGGCTTTGTTATACACTGAGTACTGTAAAACCTGAGAGGAGGCAAAGATCCCAGTGGGCTGAAGCAGCGAGGAAAAACTTCTAATAAGAATCAAGCTATGAGGCATTAGATATCAAGGGCCATATCCTTTGCTTCTGCAATCCTGAAGAACTAATCAGAAATAGAAAGAAAGCTTTATTTCCATAAATAGCCATCACAGCATTCTCCAACAGGGAAAAATCAGATGTAACCTAAATGCCCAATAAATTATGGAATATTAAGTAGCTGTGAAAGTATTTTTGTAGAATATTTGATATGAAAAATGCTTATCCTTTAAAGTAAAAAAGCAGGATACAAAGTGATATATGCAGTATAAGCCCAACTTTAAAACTGTATATGCTCATATACAGATACTCAGATATCTTTATCAATGTGAAAAAAG
Organism: Balaenoptera acutorostrata; assembly: GCF_949987535.1. Lineage (NCBI taxonomy): Eukaryota > Metazoa > Chordata > Mammalia > Artiodactyla > Balaenopteridae > Balaenoptera > Balaenoptera acutorostrata. Next base: position 77,129,604 of record NC_080076.1, read on the forward strand.
ACAGGAAAAAAAGATACTAAAGTAAAAATGATTTTCTCTCTACAATGAATACTAATTATAATTTAACCAGGAAACATACTCACAAATGATATTTTAAGAAAAGAGAAATGGGCACAGGGCAAGCAAACCAGCCTGGGGGTGGGGGCGGCGATGGGAGCAGGATGAGAAAGGGGGAACAGAGCAAGAAAAGGTAAACAGTGGTCTTCATTCAGTACTACAGTGGAAGCCTGAGAAAAACTCTGTATAGTATGAAACTCTAATAATATACAACCTAAGTTCTCAAGAAGATCACTGGAATAAAGTAAACATGTTTACTTGTTTACTGAAATGTTTCCATTATATACAAGAGGTGAGACCCAGATTTGATATTGACATTGAGATGTCATTAGCCTATAACTGTTCATCAAAACAATAGTTATGGAGGAGATTATTTAGGTATGGAGTGAGGGGGGAGGGAGGCCTAGGACTGAGCCCCAAGGAACTGCAGTACTTAAGGATTGACTGGAGGGCAGTAGAAGAGCCTGAAAAGGAGAGGCTTGAGTTGAGGTGATTTGTGGAGGAATCCAAGTGTAAGCTGCGAATGCTGGAGCCCTCAGGAAATGAGATGTTGGGGAGAACTCGAGAAGGCTTTTGAAGAAATGGCAGGACTTGATGGCTTAGGAGGGTTAGAGGATGTGGGTGAAGGGGGCAAAGCTGATTCAGCCCAGCACCCACACTGTGCTTGGTGCTCATGTTAAAGAGTCCTGTAATTAAAAAAAAAAAAAAAAAAAGTCCTGTATTTTGAGCTTTAGGAACTCGAATGATAACAACACTAACAAAAATAGGGATTTTTCAGAAGAGAAGTCAAGTTTGCAAGGGGGACTGATGAGAAAATTTCTTTTTATTTTTACTGCAAGTTTACTTTGTGCCAGAATCTGTGCTAGACTGTCTTATGTATGTTACATCATTTAATGCTCACAACAACCCCATGAAGGAGATACTGCCGTTATCCCATTTTACAGATGAGGGAACGAGTCACACAGAGGTGAAGCACTTGCCCAGTAGCGGGGAAAGCTGGGATTCAACCCCATATCCATCTGAATCTGGAACCTTCCCACTAACACACTGAGACACCTGTGAGCTTGAGCACATTATCTTTTCCTGGCTCTGATTCTTGTGGAGGAACATACGGGTCTCGGTCAGGGTCTCTCGGCCTTGGAACTGTGGACACTTGGGGCTGGATAATCCTTTGTGGTGGGGCTGTCATGTGCAGTGTAGGATGTTGAGCAGCATCCCTGACTTTTGCCCATTAGATGCCTGTAGCAACCCTCCCCCCAACTGTGACAATCAAAAATGTCTCCAGACATTGCCCACTGTTCTCTGGGGGGCACAGCTGCCCCCGGTTGAGAATGACTAGGTCAAGGGAGGCAGAGTGTGATCTAATGCAGAACACAGCCCTAGCGGTTGCTGGGATTGGCCATTGGCCATCGAGATGTTAGAAGTCAGGAAAGCCCTTCTGTTTATAGCTCAGGCAGCACCCAGCTGAGGGGGCCTGCAGACCAAAGGGAAGCATGAAGATTTAACAGCTTCTCTGCACCCCTCTTACAGGTCACAGTCAAAGTTCCTCAGAAGAACTCATAAAGAACCATGCTGGCTTTCTTACTCATCCAGTGATGCAAAGTTCAAGGAGATTAAGCAACAAAACCAAGAAAAATGACCGTTGCATGCTAAAGGTCTCAAAAGAGAAATTCTGCCAGAAAAATCTCTTGGATCAAGAAAGTTCCAGAATTTGAATCAATAAATAGGGCGGGTGTGGGGCAAAGGGTATATGGAAAGCCTTTTAAACTGCAACAATACTACTAGCTTTCAGGGTGATTTTTCAAAGATAGATTCAAATATCTCATCCTGTCCATCTGAAACACTTCTGTAACTTGCCTTAATGGGGGAAGAAAAAGCCATTGTTTACCACTGTTCCATCTTTGAAGTAGCAACTAGCACCTTGCTTTGTATTCTGGACTAAAACTCATTAAAAACAGTGCTGCTCTTCACTTTTTAGGTAACTCTTCCTCCATCTCAACCCAAGGAGATGTTGTCACATAGATATGTTGTCCCCTCTGTGTGTATGTCACAGTGTAAACAACTGTCACCCATCCCCTACTGTGCATAAATAGCCTGTTTCCTGCATGTAATTAACAGATGTCTCCGGCCTGCCCATGTGTGACGGGCCCTGTATGACACACTGAGGACGACACCTACACAAGACTCCCAGCCCGTCCTCAGAGAGAGGGAGGTAAACCAGGAAACACACACTTGACACCCAAGGTTGGTTCTCAGTGTTTTAAGTTCAAAAACTTGGTCAGAACCAATGAGACAGATTCCTGCTGGACCAGTTTCATAAGAGATTAATTTGAAAACCAGATGTCAATTTACTCACTTTAAGTGAGGTCTGTATTTCCAATAGCCGGACCTTTTGAATCTTGTATCCAGAACACTGCCTTACTTTAGTCAAGGGACCTGGCAAATTAGTAATCAGTGTTATTAGTAAATTAGGAAACAGAAGATTCCTTAGTGAGCAATGGAATTGGAGCAAAAAGAACTGAATCACAGTAGTAGTTTGTGAGTGATCACATTTGGGTCACAGATTCCTTTAAGAATTTGAGGGAAAGTTTGATCCTTTCCTGAGAAAAAAACACCTGTATAATATTTGCAGACAGTGTCAGGGAGTGATGGAGCTCATTGGTTGACCCCTGGCTTTATTTCACTGAGGCTAAGCCACATCTTGATAGGCGATCCCTATTCCACTAGAGACTAATTGGACTTCTTTGAATAGCACTTCACAGTTTTTGTCATATATGCATATACCTGTACTATCATTTACTTTTTTCTTTAAATTGACTCTTATTTAGATAAAAATTTTGAAAAATACCTTATTGCAATATCTAAAAATGAATAGCATTTAACTGCCATAAATAGAAGACATTATAAAAAAGATGAAACAATGTTACTAAATTTAAAATAATGAAATACAAGTAAAGCTAATCTTCTAGATTTTATATATATATGTATACAAATTAATCATTCTATAGCTGAAATAAGTGTACCTCACTGAGGAGACAAGGATTTTATGACCAGTCATCAGTAATGGGATATTCCAGTTGACGTTGCTTCAAGAAATGATTCTGTATTTTAGCTTTGATGATGAGCAGCAGCAACAGTGCCATTACACGTGAACCGAGCGGCAAAGGGCAAAGCTTTGAGCTCACCCCCGTTCTCCCATCTTCTCTGCAGCTTCTTAGGCTTAAGGTGGTGCGCAGTGGCACCAGGTCAGCTGAAACGTCTGTCCCTGTCCTCATGGCACTTGCATCTACCTGGGGAGAGAGGCATTAAACATAGGGATATAACAGGAAGAGGGTGTTCTGAGAGTGCAAAAGGGGGCGCCTGGCCTAAGCTGGGCCTGATGGAAGAAAAGGTCACGCCCCTCACACATGCGTCCATCATAAACACTTACTGGGAGGTTACTGAGCGCTAGGTACTGGCGATGAAAAGACGAATAAGACTTCTAAGACACTATCTAGAAGCTCAGGATCTGGTGAGGGGAACAGACTCTCAAAAGTGATGATTATAATATAATATAGATGCCAGATACAATGAGAGCGATCAGGTAATGACATCATGGAAGGATAAGAAGGGCCCCTGCTGACTGCAGGCAGGGAAGAATGCTCCCTAGACGGTACTTATGTATTTTACTTGCTTTCCAGGCTTCTTGCCAGAAGTTAAATTCTTGAAGGTTTGAGCCTGGGTTATTTGCCTATAATTTATGCCCTTTATGTAAATGGGAGTACCACTATTATCTGCTAAACATTTACCTTAAGCAATAATAAATGCATGTCAAAGTCTGATTTTCAGAAGTTAAAAACATGACTCCTATGTGAATATAAGATGAACACAGGTCAAAGATTTTACTCATTAATTAATAAGATGATGAAGCAGATAAACAACAAAGTCCTACTGTATAGCACAGAGAACTATATTCAATATCTTGTAATAAACCGTAATGGAAAAGAATATGAAAAAGAATATATATATATAACTGAATCACTTTGCTGAACACCAGAAACTAACACAACATTGTAAATCAACTATACTTCAATTGAAAAGACGATGAAGCAGGTTCAAAAATCACGGAGGAACTGGCCATTTGTGGGCATTTTAATAAAGGTCTTCACAGCAACGAAGACCCAATGCAGGCAAAAATAAAATAAATAAAAATAAATTAATTAAAAAAAAAGATTGGTAGGTTAGATACAAAACTGGTTAATGTCCTATAAAGCAAGAAACAGTAACTAACCATGAGCATTTTGTTTTTACCAGATAGAAATCATTTGCAGCTGTACTGGACATAAATCTATATATAAATTATAGGTCACAGGGTGAGCTCTTAATTGGTTAACAGCAAATTCAAACAATGCTATGATCTCCTAGGGCAGAGTTGACAAGCTTTTTCTGTAAAAGGCCAAGGTGATAAACGTGTTAGGCTTTTCAGGCTACATAACATCTCTGTCACATATTCTTTTTTCTTTTTTGGTTTTTAGTCCTTTAAAAATGGGGAAAAAAACCAACATTCTTAGCTTGAGGGCCGTACAAAAATCGGCCACGGGCTGGATTTGGTTTCCTGGCCATAGCTTGCTGACCCTTGTCCTAGAGAATGAGAAAATCATTGGGTGGGCCTGTGAAATGGGGTTATGCATGACTTTGAAAGGGCATGCATTCATCTCCTTGGCCATATTTGTAAGTTTTGGATAATTTACAAATATGTAATCATTAAGACAAAGTTTGCCTTTGTACCACCTGAAATCATCTCAAAAACACCACTGGTGGGCAAAGCTTACTTTGGGAAACAGGATTCCTTGTACATCCCAGTGCCAAGAGTCTCCCTCCAGCAGTTCAGACTGAACAAGTTCATAGCCTTCGGTTCACTGCTTCTCTGACAAGATTTGGGAACTGCCCAAGCCAACTTGGAGGAGATAAATGAGGGGACCTGAGCTTACCATCCCCTTGCAGCAATGTGTTAACAAACCATTCTGGCAATTTTTTTAGATTTTTAAAATTTTACCTTTTTTCCGTTCATTTATCTATTCCTTGTTTCAGGAAGTCTTAAGTAGCACTTATCATAGGCTAGGTACGATGCTAGATAACTGCTTCCTTAGGGAGTAATGCTGGTGACATTACTGGCTCCCAATGCTTAGTCTAGCTGTGGAGATAATGAAACAAGCGATTGCACTAAAGTGAAGTGTCACGATAAAATGACTAGGCACTCCCAGATTGTGGGATTACAGTGTTGGGGGCTTTGTCACCCTCCATGCACTAAACACATTTTTTTAATGTAATATTTATTTTGTTAATCATAATAAACACACTTTTAATGTTTTGTTTTACTGGTTACAAGGAACAGTGAATTAGGAACTATAGAGGCAAAGGTAGCGTTATGTTACCTAGTTTGGTGTCTCCTTCACTGAGTTACAAGGTTCTGACTCTTCCACTCCTTGATTTTGTTCCCAGTCCACGTTTCTCAGGCAAAAATAACTAAAATAAGGATAAAAGTTTATTTCTCTCTCAAGTAAAAGAAGTCCAAAGTTGGGCAGTTAAGGGCTATTAATGTGATTCCACAAAGTCTTTAAGCAACCTGGGTTCCTACTATTTCAATGTTCCATTATCTCTAGAGTATGACCCTCATCCTCAAGGTTTAACATGGCTGCTAACATTCCAGCCATCACATCAACATTCCAGGGAGCAGGATGGTAAAAAGGACAAAGAAAGGTGGAACACTCTTCTCTATAAGGCAACTTCCCAGAGGTTGCCCACAAAACTTCCATTTATATGTCTTTGGACAAAATTAAGATACATGGCCACATCTAGCTGCAAAGGATAAAGAATATTGTCTTTTTAGCCAGGGATCAGCATGCCTAGGTAAAACTGAAGTTCTTAGTTCTAAAGAAGAAAAGGAAAATGGATTTGGGGAGGCAAATAGCAATCCCTACCATGATGTGAAACAGTACCCTCAAAATTTAGGGTGATGCCTCTCCTTTGCCTAACCTTACCACCAATTTAATCCAAATCTCATGATGTAGGGTGAGAGTACTGGGAAGATTTTCTAAACAGACAGTGTATTAAGAATATTTTAGTTGCAAGTGTCAGAAAACCAAATTCAAACCAGTGTAAAAAAATGGTTCCTATATTCCAAAATCCTGACATCTCAGCTTTGGCCATGGCTTGATTCAGAAGTTCAAAAAATTTCCATCTCTTGGCTCCACCTCTGCCAGGTGGGCTTCATTTTTAGACCATACCCATTTTGGTTCTGGTGGGTCTGGATCCTGAGAAGAGCCAACTGACCTCAACAGCTCTCATCTCACACCCAGCCAGACTCAACTCCACTGGCTAGGAGAAAGTCCCTTTTTGCTAGCGCCAGCAAAGACCCTGAGGTTCATGTTAATTGGTCCAGTTGATGTGACATCCTGCCCCTCCCTCGACCAGTCACTGTGGCCAGAGGGTTGAGATGTGATGATTCACTTAGACCTGAGTCATAATGGTCCACCCTTGTGGCCAGGACTGGAGTCCCCTCTAGTCCATCTGGGCTGAAAATGAGGGAGGGATGGATCCCCCAAAGAATATTGGTGCTCTTATCTGAAGAAGACAGAGATTTGAGAGTTTCCTGAGTTACTGCCGACCTTTTAATATTTCAGTGTTGCCAAAACCCCTGTTGGGGTGAATTGGAGAAAACAGAGGAATGTAATGTTTCTTGCCCCCAGTCCCTGTGAATTAGACTCATTGTAAGAGAATCTGTTTTTTAAACTGACAAATAACAAAGGAAATGCTAGCTATTAAGAAATGTCTATAATGTTGATTCTGACATCCTAGACACATTAATTTCCTTGTGCTTTTAGTGACAGAAACCAGTTAGAACACTAGCTGTCTAAGCAAAAAGTTCTCAGGTTATAACCTAATCTCTCTGGGTATTTGGATATGGGTCAGTCACAGGAGTATTGGGTGTAAAGCTGCTGTTTCTGCCTTTAGCCTTGCCCAGTGCCCAAGAGGAAATGGCTGAAGGAAGGACACAAGGAACTACGCAGCCCCGAGAACCGAGCTGATGAGGCGTTTTCTAAGTCTAGGCGCCAACTTGTGGCCAATAAGTACAACTACAGTGTTATCCTCTCCGAGAGCTGATAGGCTAGACCTACCAGGCTGGTGTCTTTCAAAGATGGTGCTACACAAATTAATTTATTTACAAAACAGAAAAAGACTCAAACTCATGGTTACTAAAGGGTATAGTGGGGGGCGGGGAGATAAATTACGAGTTTGGGATTAACATATACACACTACTATGTATAAAATAGATAAACAGGGACCTACTGTATAGCACAGGGAACTATATTCAATATCTTGTAATAACCTATAATGTAAATGAATCTGAAAATATATATATATTATATATATATATTACATATAAGTGAATCACTTTTCTATATACCTGGAACTAATATAACATTGTAAATTAACTATACTTCAATTTTAAAAATGGTTAAAACAAGCAAAACAAAACAAAACATGGTGTTACATACAACACGACTGTACATGGGCAATACCTAGCAGGCAAATGCAATGAGAGAATCAAGAGGCCAGGGTCACATACCCAGAATAACTGAAAACAGGGACTCCAACAAAAACTTGTTCACGAATGTTCACAGTACTATTCACAGTAGCCAAAAGGTGGAAACAACCCAAATGTCTATCAACAGATGAATGGATAAACAAAATGTGGTTCATTCACATAATGAAATATTATTCAACCATAAAGAAGTAATGAAGCACTGATACATGCTATAGTATAGATGAACCTCAAAAACATGATGCTAAGTGAAAGAAGCTGAACATAAAAGGCCACATATTGTCTGATTCCATGTTTATGAAATGTTCAGAATAGGTAAATCCATAGAGACAGGAAGTAGATTGGTAGTTGCCAGGGGCTGGGGAAAGGAGGAAAGGGGATGGATAATAGATATGGGTTTCCTTTGGGGATGATGAAAATGTTTTCAAACTAGATAGAGGTGATAGTTGCACAACATTGTGAATGTACTGAATGTCACTGAATTGTTTACTTTAAAATGGTCAATTTTATGTTATGTGAGTTTAACCTTAATTTAAAAAAATTAGCTGCATTACCTCTGGGCCTCCATTTCCTCACGATCCCTACAGTCACATCCAGCTCTCACTCAGCTCTTTTGTGAAGAATAAAAGGGAACTGATATTCATTTATATTGATTTTATTAACCCTTTTCTGAAAAGGAAATAAATAAACAAGGTAAAAAAATGTTCAGTGAAATACACCCCTGGTTCCCAGTCTGGTGGCCCCGGGAAGAAATATTTACTGTGTATCTACTAAGTGCCAGGTGATGCTGATGCTGCTGGTCTGGCGGCCACACTTTGAGAACCACTGCCTGAGGAAAAAACGTATCAGGTCATTCTTTGACCCTTCCATACAGGAACCCTCATTTCCTTAATATGAGAGGGATCTGAACTTCCTTCAGAAAGACTTGTGTTTGCTCTTTTTTATTTTGAAATTATTTCAAACTAGAGTTCTGAGAAAAGTACAATCTCTCATATACTCTACCCAAATTCATCCATTTTTAGCATTTTCTCCCATTTGCTCTATCCCTTCTTACCCCCCAACTCCCATTATATATTTTCTTTTTTTTGTGGACCATCTATGAGTTCGTTGCAGGCATCATGCCCATTTACTTCTTTTTTTTTTTTTTTAAAGAGTTAGATACTAACCAGTTTTTTTTTTTAATTGGAATTGATTGAGGAGATTTAAGCAGGGGAATGACATGATTTTAAATTTATTTATTTACTGATTTATTTTTGGCTGTGTTGGGTCTTCGTTTCTGTGTGAGGGCTTTCTCTAGTTGCGGCAAGCAGGGGCCACTCTTCATCGCGGTGCGCGGGCCTCTCACTGTCGCGGCCTCTCTTGTTGCGGAGCACAGGCTCCAGACGTGCAGGCTCAGTAGTTGTGGCTCACGGGTCTAGTTGCTCCGTGGCATGTGGGATCCTCCCAGATCAGAGCTCGAACCCGTGTCCCCTGCATTGGCAGGCAGATTCTCAACCACTGCACCACCAGGGAATCCCCCATTTACTTCTTAATACTTTATTGTGTTTGAATTTTTATCTTGGATACTCCCTTATGTAACCACAGTTCAGTTACCTAATACGGGGAGTTTCATTTGATACACACTGACCCAATACTTGTGGGAGCTTTCGACAACACTAGAAACATCTGAGGAACAGGATTATCCTGGGGGAAGCTGGTGATATTTCCTGGTCCTACTCTGCCTCCTTGGAGACTCTTACATGCCAGCTATGATCCAGGAAGAGGGCCCTCACCCAAGCCGTGTTGGCACTCTGGCCTCAGACTTCTATCCTCCAGAACTGTGAGAAATACATTCCTTTTGCTTCTAAGCCACCCAGTTTGTGGCATTTTGTTGGAGCAGCTCGAATAGACTAAGATAGCACCTGCCCTTCACTCTTTTCTGACTCCTACTGATTCCTCTCTTCAATCCCATTGCAAAGGGTGGAGATAAGGGTATCAGTTCAGTATATTACCTGGCAATAACAACAATAAAAACCATCATCACCATAATCATCTGAGCATTTAATGGTTTATTTTTAAAGCTATATCAAAATGTCATGTTCCTGTGTCTCGTTTGAGGTAATCTCTGTGTCTTGTTTCTCAGCTGAAAAGTGGGAATCACAGTCGTCAAATGAGATAACTCTTTGGAAATTGTGCCTTTTCAGAATCTTACTTTCCCCTTGGGGCTTCAAAAGGCTACCAAGTGAAGTGGCTGTTTAATGGGTACAGAGTTTCACTTTTGCAAGATGAAAAAGTTCTGTGAATATACTTAAAACTACTAATTTATACACTTAGAAATAATTAAGATGGTAAATTTGATGTTTTAGTTTTTACCAAAATAATACTTAAAAAAAAAAAACTACCAAGTGAGACATCTGAGGAGCTATCCCAGAAGAGGGATGATGTTTCTGTGGCTCCCAAAGGAGAGACACGAGCCAGTCAGTGAACAGTGAGGGAAGCAAGCAGGAAATCTCTGGCAATGGGCAGAAAAAGCTGCGTGTGGGAAGGTTCCTGCCAGGTCAAGGGAAGTGTTCCAGCAGGGGCTGAGGAGCTGCACTGTGGGCACAGCGCTGGACTTGATGATTGCTAGGATCCCTTCCAACTCTTGAGAGGCTGAAGGATTTGAACTGCGTCAATTTCAGCAAATGCTAGAACTTTCCATTCACAGACTGTCAAATTTTATTATGCTATATTTGAGGAACAGAAATTTAGGTAAAAAACCAGTGCGTGCTCTCATACTATAGGAGAATATAACGTGGTATGACTTTTCTGGTAGGAATCCACTGCTAAAAATTTATCCAAGATAACAAATGGACAAGTGGACAAAATATGTTTATTTCCTAAGTGCTCTTTCCGAGCACTATTTGTGATAGCAGAAAACTTCAAACAACTTAAATGTCCATTAAGTGATCACTCGGTGACACTCAGAGGGTCAAGACGTCAATCTGAGTTATCAAGCAGAAGGGAGATGTTTGGGGCAGGATGAGGGACAGTAAGTACCAAGAGAGACTGGATCCTGCTCCTCTTTGCTTCTCTCCACAGCCTTCTCCTTTCTCTGCAGATTGGCTTTCACTGCTTAAATATTCATGCAGCAGACGATTACTGCCTCAGCCTGGACAACACGACTCAACGGCTGGCTTAATGTTCCAGTCTCAGTTCCCATGAGCTTCTGATAGGTCCAGCTTGGCCCAGAAGTCCATTCCTGAGCCAGTCAGCTGTGGCTGCAGGATGGGGTCACATGGTACTCACTGGATGTTAAGCCCATCCCCTAAGCAGGGGCTGTTGGGTGATGGGCACCCTGGAGGTGTCTACACTCACTCATCAGTGTGGTCCAGGACCAACTGGCAGCATCTGCAGCACCGGGCAGCTTCTTAGCAATGCAGATTCCCAGGTTCCACCCCACACCTAATGAATCAAAATCTGCATTTTAATAAGGTCCTCAGGTGTCAGTCTGTGCATTGAAGTTTGAGAGACACTGATTTATCACAAGAAAGGATGGTTCCTTCCTATTTTCTTCCTTCCTTCCTTCTTCCCCCACCCCCTTTCCTCATTAAAATGCCTTTACTGAGGTATAATTCACATACCATACAATTCACCCATTTATTTAAAGAGTACAATTGAATTTTTTTAGTATGTTCACAGAATTATACATCTATCACCATAATAGATTTTACAACATTTTGACTGCTGTAAAAAGAAACCTGTACTCCTTGGCTGTCATCCCCTAATCCCTCCTACTCCCCCCACCCCAGCCCCTGGCAATCACTAATCTACTTTGTCTCTAGGGATTTGCCTACTCTGGATATTTCACATAAGTGGCGTCATACAGTATGTGACATTTTGTCTGTCTGCTTTCACTTTTTTTTGGCTGTGCCTTGCAGCTTGCAGGATCCTAGTTCCCCAACAAGGAATCAAACCCGGGCCCCCTGCAGTGGAAGCACAGAGTCCTAACCACTGGACTGCCAGGGAAGTCCCTGTTGGGAGTTTTTAAAAATTACTGATTCAATTTCATTACTGGTAATTGGTCTCTTTATATTTTCCATTTCTTCCTGCCTCAGTCTTGGTAGATTGTACATTTCTAGCAATATATCTGTTTCTTCTAGGTTGTCCATTTTATTGACATAATTGTTTGTAGTAATCTCTTATGATCCTTTGTATTTCTGTGGTGTTGGTTGTAACTTCCCTTTCATTTTTAATTATTTATTGGAGCCCTTTTTCTTTTTTTCTTGATGAGTCTGACTAAATTTTCTCTTTTCAAAGAAACACCTCTTAGTTTCATTGATCTTTTTTGTTGCCTTTTTAATCTCTATTGTACTTATTTCTGCTCTGATCTTTATGATTTCTTTCCTTCAACTAATTTTGGGTTTTGTTTGCTCTTCTTTTTCTAGTTCCTTTAGGTGTAAAGTTTGGTTGTTTGAGATTTTTTTTATTGTTTCTGAGGTAGGCTTGTATCACTATAAACTCTCCTCTTAGAACTGCTTTTGCCGCATCCCATAGATTTTGGATCACTGTGTTTCCATTTTCATTTGTCTCCAGGTATTTTTAAATTTCCTCTTTGATTTCTTTGGTGAACAATTGGTTGTTTAGTAGCATATTGTTTAGTCTCCACGTGTTTGTATTTTTTGCCATTTTTTTCTTGTAGTTGACTTCTAGTCTCCTATCACTGGCTGGAAAAGATGCTTGATACAATTTCAGTTCTCTTAAATTTATTGAGACTCGTGATCTTTCCTGGATAATGTTCCATGTGCCCTTGAAAAGAATTTTCAGTCTGCAGCTTTTGGATAAAAAGTTCTATTTACATCTATTAAGTCCATCTGGTCTAATGTGTCACTTAAGGCCAGTGTTTCCTTATTGATTTTCTGTCTGGATGATCTGTCCATTGATGTAAATGTGACGTTAAAGTCCCCTACAGTGATATGTTACTGTCAACTTCTCCCTTTATATTTGTTAATATTTGCCTTATGTATTTAGATGCTCCTGTGTTGGGTACATATATAATTGTTGTATCTTCTTATTGGTTAGATCCCTTTATCATTATCTAATGTCCTTCTTTGTCTCATTACGGTCTTTGTTTTAAAGTCTGTTTTGTCTGATGTAGGTATTGCTATCTCAACCTTTTTATTTCCATTTGCATGGAATACCTTTTCCCATCCCCTCACTTTCAATTTGTTTGTCTTTAGATCTGAAGTGAATCTTTTGTAGGCACCATATATATGGGTCTTTTTTTTTTTTAACCATTCAACCACTCTAAATCTTTTAATTGGAGCATTTAATCCATTTACATTTAAAGTAATTATTGATAGATATGTATTTGTTGCCATTGTGTTAACTGTTTTCTGGTTATTTTTGTAGTTCTCTTTTGTTCGTTTCTTCTTCTTTAGCTTTCTTCCTCTGTGATTTGATGGCTATCCTTAGTGTTATGTTTGGATTCCTTTGTCTTTCTTGTGTGTGTATCTATCATAGATTTTTGGGTTGTGGTTACTATGAGGTTTATATATAACAATCATATATACATATGTGATTATTTTAAGTTGATCTCTTAAGTTTGAACACGTTCTAACCACCCTGCATATTTACTCACCACTGTGTTTAATATTTAATGTTTTTGAAACCATATTTTATGTCTTTTTGTTTTGCGTAGCCCTTAACTACTGATTATGGATATAGATAATTTTACTACTTTTGTCTTTTTTTAAAAATTAATTAATTAATTAATTTATTTATTTTGGCTGTGTTGGGTCTTCGTTTCTGTGTGAGGGCCTCCTCTAGTTGCGGCAAGCAGGGGCCACTCTTCATCGCGGTGTGCGGGCCTCTCATTATTGTGGCCTCTCTTGTTGCGGAGCACAGGCTTCAGACGTGCAGGCTCAGTAGTTGTGGCTCACAGGCCCAGCTGCTCCGTGGCATGTGGGATCTTCCCAAACCAGGGCTCGAACCCGTGTCCCCTGCATTGGCAGGCAGATTCTCAACCACTGCGCCACCAGGGAAGCCCACTACTTTTGTCTTTTAACCTTTCTACTAGCCTTATAAGTGGTTGACCTACTACCTTTACTGTATATTTGCCTTTACATTTTTCCTTTCGTAATTTTTATATTTCTAGTTGTGGTCTTTTCTCTCTTTTTTAAAGATTTCTTTATCACTTATTTATTTATTTAATTTATTTTTGGCTGCATCGGGTCTTAGTTGCGGCATGCAGAATCTTTCATTGCGGTGCACAGGCTTCTCTCTAGTTGTGGCGTGTGGGTTTTCTCTTTTCTAGTTGTGGCACACAGGCTCCAGGGCACGTGGGCTCTGTAGTTGCGGCGCGCGGGCTCTAGTTGAGGCACGTGAGCTCAGTAGTTGTGGTACATGGACTTAGTTGCCCCGTGGCATGTGGGATCTTAGTTCCCTGACCAGGGATTGAACCCACGTCCCATGCATTGTAAGGCGGATTCTTTACCACTGGACCACCAGGGAAGTCCTGTGGTCTTTTCCTTTTCACTCAGAGAAGTCCCTTTCACATTTCTTGTTAAGCTGGCTTATTGGTACTGAACTCTTTTAGCTTTTGCTTGTCTGTAAAACTCTTTGTCTTTCATTCAAATCTGAATTATAACCTTGCTGGGTAGAATATTATTGGTTGTAGGTTTTTTCATTTCATCACTTTAAATATATTGTGCCATTTCCTTCTGGCCTGCAAAGTTTCTGCTGAAAAGTCAGCTGACAGTCTTATAGGAGTTCCCTTGTATGTAACTAGTTCCTTTTCCCTTGCTGCTTTTAATGTTTTCTCTTTAATTTTTTTTTCTATTTTAATTACAATGTGTCTTGGTGTGGACCTCTTTGTGATGATCTTGTTTAGGACTCTCTGTGCTTCCTGGTCCTGGATGTCTGCTTCCTTTCCTTGGATAGGGAAATTTTCAGCTATTATGTCTTCAAGTAAGTTCTCTGCCCCTTTCTGTCTCTCTTCTCCTTCTGGGACCCTATAATGTGAACTTCAGTATGCTTGATGTTGTCCCAGAGGTACCTTAAACTATTCTTATTTTTCAGAATTCTTTTTCCTTTTTTGTGTTCAGTTTGGGTGATTTCCACTACTCTGTCTTCCAGTTTGCTGATCTGTTCTTCTGTATATTCTATTGTTGATTCCTTCTTGTGTATTTTTTATTTCCACTATTGTATTCTTCAGCTGTTTGGTTCTTTATATTTTGTTAAGCTTCTGTGTTCATCCATTCTTCTCCTGAGTTCACTGAACATCTTTATAATCATTACCTTGAATTCTTTAATGGTTAGATTACTTATCTCCACTTTGCTTAGTCTTTTTCTGGGGTTTTACCTTGTTCCTTTGTTTGGAACATATTCCTCTATTGCTTCATTTTGCCTACTTCTGTTTTTATTTCTATGTATTAGGTAGATTGGATACAATTCTCAATCTTGGAGAAGTGGCCTTATATAAGAGATGTCCTATGGGGCTTAGCAGCACCTTCTCCTCTGGTTACCAGAGCTATACGCTCTAGGGATGCCCCCATGTGGGTTGCATGGGTCCTTCTGTTGTCACGGGGCTGACTGCTTTGAGCACACTGGTAGGCAGGGCTGGCCTCCAGCCCAGTTGGCTGCCAGGCCCTGCCTTATGTGGAGGCTGCTGGCCCATGGGTGGGGCAGATCCCTGCATGGCTGGCTGTTCAGCTTGGGGATCCTGGGATCCCCAACTGGCTGGTGGTGGTAAGGCCCTGGTACTAATAGGCTAGTAGGAGGACTCCAAAATGGCACTTGGCAGAACCAATGTCATGGTGGAATGAGCTCCTAAAAATGGCTGCCGCCAGAGTCTATGTCCCCATGGGGAGTCCCAGTTGCCTCCTGCCTCTCCTGGATGCTCTCCGAGATCAGCAAGTGGGTCTGACCCAGGCTCCTTTCAAATTACTGCCTCTGTACTAGGTCTCAGAGCATGTGAGATTTTGCATATGTCCTTTAAGAGCCAAGTCTGTTTCCTATAGCCCTCTGGTTCTCCCATACAGAAGCCCCTCTCGTCTTCAAAGCCAGACGTTTTGGGGCTGGACTTTTCTGGATAGCCTACCCTGAAGGTGTGGGTCTTAACTATACTGTATCTCTGCCCCTCCTATCTGCCTGGTTGTGGTTCCCTTTCTTTTTTTTTCTTTTTGGCCACACTGCACAACTTGTGGGATCTTAGTTCCCTGACCAGGGACTGAACCCAGGCCCTTGGCAGTGAAAACAGAGTCTTAACTATTGGACCTCCAGGGAATTCCCTGTAGTTCCTTCTTTCCACCTTTAGTTGTGGAAAATCTGCTGATCTTCAGGTCATTCTCATCAATAGTTGCTCTGTAAATAGTTGTAATTTTGGTGTGCCGATGGGTGGAGGTGAGCTCAGGGTCTTCCCACTCCATCATTTTGGCCACACCCATAAATGTCTAATTCAAAGACACCCAGTCTACAGTATTTCGTTATAGCAGCCCAAGCTACGACAGATTTTGGTACTGAGAAGTGGGGTGCTGCTATAACAATTACCTAAAAATGTGGAAGCAGCTTTTGAACTGGAGAAAGGGTGGAAGTTGGAAGAATTTGGAAGTACATGCTAGAAAGATAGATGTTTCTGGTGAGGGCTCAGAAGGAAAAGAGGAGAGCTGGAGAGAAAGCTTCCATTTTCTTAGCAAACACATAAATAATCATGAACAGAGTGTTGGCAGAAATATGGATGGTAAGGTCCACTTTGTTGAGGTCTTAGAGGGAAATGAGGAACATGCTGTTGGACAATGGAGAACAGATGATCCTTGTTATAAAGTGGCAAAGAACTTGGCTGAACTGTGTCCTAGTGTTTTTGCAAGGTACAGCTGGAGAGCAATGAAAATGAATATTCAATAACTGAATTATTTTGCTGTACACTTGAAACTAACACAATATTGTAAGTCAACTATACTCCAATAAAATTTAATAAAAAAGAAAAAATCCTGCTGCAATTAAAAGATCAAAGTTGAATATTTAAGTCATATTTGTGAAAAAAAGAAAATGAATATTCAGTGAAGAGATTTATAAATAAAGTGTTTGAAGAGTAGCTTGCTTCCTCCTGACTGCTTACAATAAAATGTGAAAGGAAAGCGATGACTTGAAGAAGGAATTGTTAAGCAAAGGGAACCAGAATTTAATGCTTTGGAAAATTCTCAGCCTGTCCATATCCCAAAAATGAGCAAATGTGTTTGGAAGAGAACACTGAAGGATGTGGTTGGACTATCAAATGATAGAGATTATTGCATTATAGGAACAGAAACACTGCCTGTTTGTACTGAAGGGGACTGAGATGGGAAGAAATGAAGGAAGGCTTTCAGATGTTGATTCTACAGGACAGGATGATACAGCTACTTGGCTATGAATGTGCACTATTCAAGAAAGGGGAAGAATGATCCCAAAAGCAATTCAGAAATCATCAGGGCCATCACCTTGGTTTCAACAGGACAGACAGGCTTCATCTGAAGTCATGGGGGCAGGACCCTTGCCTGGGCAAAGCTGCAAAGGCAGGACCACAACCCAGTGGATCCAGAGGGCAGAGCATCAAACCAAAGAGGATTATTCTCGAGCCTTAAGATCTAAAGGTATTTGCCTTGCTAGAATTGGACTTGCTTGGGACCCATCACTCCTTTCTTCCTTCTGATTACTCCTTTCTTCCTTCTGATTACTCGTTTCTTTCTTCTGATTACTCCTTTTTGGAATGAGAATGTCTACCCTATGCCTATCCCACCACTGTATTTTGGAAGTAGATAACTTATCTGGTTTCACAGATTCACAGCTAGAGAGGAATTTTGTTTCAAGATGAATCATACCTAGAGTGTCACCTATATCTGATTTAGATAGTATTTATTTTTTTAAGGAAAGCTTTATTCCTTTTTTGACCGCACCACACAGTATGTTGGATCTTAGTTCCCTGACCAGGGATCGAACCCATGCCCCCTGCAATGGAAGCATGGTGTCTTAACCACTGGACCACCAGGAAAGTCCAATAGTATGTAGATACTTTAGACATTAGAGTTGATTCTGAAGAGTTAAGACTTTGGAGCTGTTGGAATGAAGTGAATATATTTTGCATGTGAGAAGGACATGCATCTGCAGGGCCATATATTTTGTAATAGCAGCCTGAGCTGACAAAGACAGATCATGGTTTCCTTACAGGACCCTGGATTTGATTTTGCTTGAAAGCCATAGCTTAATTTTAGCTCTGGTTGCCATCTAGAGAGACTAAAAAATTTCAAAATCATCAAGTCCTGACTCCTTATTGTTCAATAATTTATCTCTCTTCTCCCATTTTACTACAAGAAGCAAGACGAAGCCAGGCAGCACCTTCTGCTTGGTAACTGCTTTAGTTAGATCACCCAGTTCACTAGGAATATTTTCTCTTTACACATACTTGCAGACGATACTGTTGCTAAACCTTCTGCCACTTCATAACAAGGATCCTCTTTCCTTCAGTTTCCAATAACATGTTCCTTACTTCCTTTTGAGCTCTCATTGGCAGCATCATCAAAGTCCAGATTCCTACTAAGTTTGTTCAAGATAATTTAGGCTGTCTCTAACACACTCCTCAAAATCTTTCCTGCTTCTGTCCACTGCCTGGTTCCAAACCACTCCCACATTTTAGGTAGTTGTTATGACAGCACCCCATTTCCAGGCACCAAAATCTGTATTAGTTATCTATGCTGCATGACAAATTGCCCCTAAATTTAGTGCTTTAAAAACAGTTATTATGTCACAGTTTCTGTGGGTCAGGAATTTGGACACAGCTTAGCTGGGTGCCCCTGGTACAGAAGGTTGCAATCAAGTTGTTGGCCAAGGCTGCAATCATCTCAGGGTTCAACTAGGTGAGGATCCATTCTAAGCTCATTTATGTGACCACTGGCCAGGCCTCAGGTTCTCACTGACAGTTGGCAGGACATTAGTTCCTTGACACATGGAGCCCTCTATTGGGCAACTATAGTGGGCTGATTAGTATCCCCTCCCCCATTCATGTTCACATGGAACCTCAGAATGCGGAAATAGGGTCTCTGCAGATGTAATTAGTTAGGTTAAGATGAGGTCATACTAAATTTGGGTGGGCCCTAAATCCAATGACTGGTGTCCTCATAAGAAGAGAGAACATAGAGGCACACAGAAAAGGTCATATGGAGATCGAGGCAGAGATTAGAATAATGTACCTATAAGCCAAGGAATGCCAAGGACTGCTGGAAGACTCCACTTTTCCCTAGAGTCTTCAGGGGAGCATGGCCCTTATGACACCTGGATTTCAGACTTTTGGCCTCCAGAACTGTAGAGAATTTCTGTTGTTTTAAGCTACCCAGTTTGTGGTAGTTTGTTATGGCAGCCCCAGGAAACTAATACAGCAGCTCACATTTTTGACCTGGCTTTCCTCAGAGCAAATAAGCAAGAGAATAGGAGAGCAAGAGAGGGGTACCCAAGATGGAAGCCACAGACTTTTTGCAACCTAATCTCAGACATGCCATCCCATCATTAGAAGCAAGTCACTAGATCAGCCCACAAGCAGGGTGAGGGGATTAAACAAGATCATGAATACCAAGAGGTGGGCATCACTGAAGGCTATCTTAGGCTGTCTACTACCTCCCCAGCAAAAAAGTGGAAGAAATGGAGGAAACCTCTCCTTCCTCAGGGCTCTGCCTTCTCCATTCCTTAATTCCTTCAACAAATATTTATTAAACACCTACAGTGGGCTGGGTGCTGGGGATGTGACCAGTAATACAGACAAGATTCTTTCCCTTTTTGAGAGTATTTAGTCTAGTGTGGGAGAGAACACTAAAGAAAAAAAGCAAGTGGATATATAAATTAAAATTGTGATAAGTACAAGGAAGTAAATTATGAGGTAATAGGAATATCTGATTTAGATTGAACCAAGGATCAGGCCTACTCTTTCTGATAAAATAGTATTTAGAATGTGGTTGAAGACTGTGTAGAGATTGGGCTGTGTGTGTGTGTTGGGTGGGGAGAGTAAGTCTCTAGATAGAGGGATAGTATGTGCAGATAACAGCTAATAAGTTTAACCGCCAGACTCAGAACATTTAAGGCAGGGATTTCATCTCTGCATCTCTACTATGTAGCACAGTACCTGGCACAGAGAGGCACTTGATAAATTCTTACTGAATGAATGAATGAATCCAAGGTAACTTCTATTTCCTGTTATAGATAATGTCAATTCAAGTCATTTCGAAATTTTCTCCCAAAGTTCACTGCTGGGTCACTGTTCTTATTTGTATTAGGTAGCATAAGCAAAGCTGCTATAATAAAAAGACGTAAATAGATAAAAGCTCAACACAAGAGGTTTTTTTTTTCCCCCCTCATATAACAACGCTGAGTGGATGTTTAGGTCAACAGGGCAGAGTTCTCCTCCACCCAGGTATCTTCCATCTTAAAGCCTTCCCTTCTCCAGAACCTGGTCATCATCTTCCAGCTGGCAGAGTAAGTAAGAGCATCTGTTGACAGATTTTCTGGGCCAGGCCTGGATATGTGCACATCTCTTCTGCTCACTTTCCACTGGGGGAGAGCATAGGCATATGGCCACTTTAAGGGGGTTGAGGAATGTACTGTAGGTGTATGGCCAACAAAGAGGACAACTAAATAAGTCAAATACTTGACTTATTCTCTGGTACGTTACTCAAGAACCTCAAATTAACCAGATAAAAAAGAACTCTGGATTCCCTGCCTTCACTCTCGTCTGAGTCTTTCATTCACTGAATGACACCACCATCCATGCAAGTTGCTTAAGGCAGTCTCCTGGAAGTTATTCTTGATTTGTTTTTGTTTTTTTGGCCATGCTACGTGGGATGTGGGATCTTAGTTCCCCACCAGGGATCGAACCCGTGACCCCTGCAGTGGAAGTGCAGAGTCTTAACCACTGGACCGCCAGGGAAGTCCCCTTGATTTGTTTCTTATTTTCATCTTCCACGTGGAGTCCTTCAGGAAGTCCTTTCAACTCTACCACCAAAACATATCATAAACCCATCTATTCTATCTTTACTGCCACTTTCTTAGTTCAAGCTTCATAATAATCTGGGTTATTCCAAAAGCATTTTTTTTTTTTTTTTTTTTTTTTTTTTTTTTTTTTTTTTTATAGTTACTTTATTTATTTATTTATTTATTTATATTTTTTTGACTGTGTTGGGGCTTCGGTTCGTGCGAGGGCTTTCTCTAGTTGCGGCAAGTGGGGGCCACTCTTCATCGCGGTGCGGGGACCGCTCTTCATCGCGGTGCGCGGGCCTTTCACTATCGCGGCCCCTCCCGTTGCGGGGCACAGGCTCCAGACGCGCAGGCTCAGCAGTTGTGGCTCACGGGCCAAGTCGCTCCGCGGCATGTGGGATCTTCCCAGACCAGGGCTCGAACCCGTGTCCCCTGCATTAGCAGGCAGATTCTCAACCACTGCGCCACTAGGGAAGCCCCCAAAAGCATTTTAATAACTCTCCATGTCTCCACTTTCACTTGCCCATATTTCATTCTCCATACAGCAGAATCTTATCTTTTAAAACATAAATTTGATCATATCACTCTTTAGTTTAAAACCTTCCAGTAGCTTAGAATAAAACCCAAAGTTCTCACCATGACCCCTAAGGGTGTATATGATACAACCCCTGCCCACCTCTCCAACCTCATCCTTTATCACTCTCTGCTACTCACCCTACTCCAGCTGCAATGATCTTGCTGCTCCTTGGCCACATTTACCTTACTTCCACTTTAAGACTTTTGCACTTGCTGTTCCATCTGCTCAGAAATCCCCTTGGATTTCCAATAGACAGTTCCTTCTCATTAGAGGTCTCAGCTTCAAGGTTACGGCCTGGGAGACCTTCCCTGATCATCTACTTGGAAAAAGTCCCCACACCCAGTTATTCTCTTACCTCAGCATCCTGTTTACTTTCTTTTTAGTATCCACAAACTCTGTGTTTTTTCCCCTCTTTATTTTCTGCTTCCCTTTCCTGAAAATAAGATCCAGGAGCAGGTACCGTGTCTTTTTTCTACTGTTTCCCCAGGGTCGAGTAGGCGTGGCACACAGCTGTGCTCAGTAAATAAGTGAATGAATGAAGAGGCATCAAGAGGTGATTAACCAAAAGCTCCTGCAAGGTTCTTTGACAGATTGTTGGTGTCGTGTAAGGAGCACAAACCTGGATTCCGGTTCGGACTTGCCCACTTCTCAGCCGTGCGCAAATGAGTGCCGCTCTTCTGAGAGCCTCAGTTACCGCATCCGTTAACACGTAATAAGCACATACTTACCTGAAAAGGCCAAATGCCTACTTTATAAAGGAGAAGGGAACTAAGAGAAGAAAAGAGCGTCACGTAAAATAAACGCTCCGTATATATAACTATTATTATATATAATTGTTACCGCAGGACCCGCCCGTGGCCTCAGTTTCGTCTTCTCTATCACGAGTCGATATCCCCGGCTCCTTCCGCAGGGTGTTTCTGGCGCCACAAATCTCGTCCGCGGCGCTGAGAGAAAAGAGAAACGCTCGCGCAGCCACTAGAGTCCGGTGGTGAGGTCCAATAGCCCCGCCCCGCGAGCCCGAGCCTTTTACGTCATCAACTCGGCGCCATCGCTGCGGAGGGCCCGGGGGCCTATCCTGGGTGTGGCGCCACCTTGGGGAGGCCTTGGCGGACGCCTGCAAGTCAACTGCTTGGTTCGGGGGCGGCTCGGAAACCGCAGCGGACCGTGACGAGAGGCACGTGGAGCCGTGGGGACACGAAGTCGGGCGGCAGGAGGGGCGGCCCGGAGCTCAGGCGGGGCACAGCGCCGGCAAGCGGGCGGCTGGCGGGGCTGCCCGGCGCGGGTGTCCCGGCGATGTGTGGCGCTGAAGCGGCAGCGGGAGCAGCGGCAGCGGCGGCGGTGGGCTCGGCCTCGGCTTCGCGGCGGTGCCGGCGGCGGAGGCGGAGGCGCAGGCTCCTCCTCAGGACCTGGCGAGCCCGGGCCTAAGAGGCGGCCCCGCGAGGCCCCAGCACATCGCCCCGGATCGGGGCCTTCCCCGCCTCGCCCTGCCCCGGGAGCCTGCCTCCCCGGCCGGGGATGAGGCTGGGAGGCGGCCGCGCGGGGCCCAGCACAAAGGCTTGTTCCCGGGGGCCGCTGCCGCCGCCGCCCCCAGCCTAGAGCCGCCCGCCGAGGCCGAGCCGGCGTCGGGGCCCTCATCCCCGCAGGTCCCCGGGGGCGGCTACTGCCCGTCTCCCCGAGACCCAGGGCCCCGAGTGCTGAGCCCCTTGTTCCTTCGGCTGCGGCGGGATCCGGCAGCTGCGCAGCCTCTGCTGCTCCCGGCCGTGCGGGCCCCGCGGAGCATGTGGGAGGAGAGCGACATGGAGAAAGCCATCAAGGTAAGGGGGAGATGCCCCCTTCCTCCCCGCTTTGTTTCTGTGACATTCCTTTCGGCTCCAACCTCAGAAAGCGGAGAGAACTTGGAGCAACTCCCGGGTTTCGGTTTTCACTGGGTTCCGTGGACTACGTTTTACAGCACTGGGGAGAAGGGTTTGTGTGTGTAGGGAGGGACATCCAACTCTCTCCGACTTACCTGCTTAAAGCTGGGATATGATTCCCCGCTTCGCTAGAATGGAAGGTGAGTGGCGAGGAGTTACTTGATGTGAGTAGGACGGAGGGGGGCCCCACTACTGTTTTCGAACATTCCCCAAGTTCCATCAGAATTTGCTTTCAGATGATCTGCTGCAACACCACTTGGAGAACTGGACCTTACCCATCGCTCCAGATTTGTTTGAAATCTGCTGTTGCAGAAGGAGGTGATCGCCTTCTTACAAGACCTGTCCTTTGGCAAATAAGTTGTTCTCACTTTTCCGTGTGGTCCCTCCCCTATTCCTGTTTCCTTTTCCTTCTCCTAGGTAGCACTAAGTTTATTTAGAAGGAGCTAATGGTGTTCTGTAACTTACTGCTCTGTTAACCCAAAAAAAAGCAAATATGTGTGTTCCAAAGTGACCTAAATAAAATGACACATTTTTAAAAACCTGCTTTTTACTCTTTTTCTTTTAAACAGGCAGACATTGAGGCATTCAGGCACAAGAGCCAGAAAGTTATTATTTAGCTGTACTTAGGAAATTAGATTCTTATGTGAATTGAACACTGAAGCTTAAAGTTTGATATGTATTATTTACTTATTTTACAGTATTAAGTCAACTCTGTGCATTTAAGAATTTCATTTTCCCTTGAGGGACAGGCAACGTGGGGTTATTTTCCCCATCAAGACACAATCACTACAGTCAATAACTAATTAAGAACTTACACGTCTAACAATTTGGGGGGTGGTAAAGTTTATAGAAGTCATCAGTCACTTCAAAGAAAATTCACCATTTAAACGAGGCATCAAAACAGAACATACACATTAAGGAAGATCAAATTTTAAATAATAGAAACAAAGGTTCTAAAAGACTACTTTGATAGATACATTTTTTTTTCTTTTGGTTTGGATTTTATTGGTACAGCGTCGTGAATTGCCTAAAGTTATATGATTGGGTTGTGAATCAAAATACATTTGGCAGATTTTTTAATTCAAGAAGTATTATCTGCTTCGTGCCAGGTGCTATCTTAGGCACTTGTCGTGCAAAGCTAGACTCCTAGATGTCCCTCTTTCATAGAGCTTCTATCTAGATGGTGGAGTTAGGTAATAAACATTGCCAGATGATATAATTAAGTATTAAAAAAGGGGGAGTACTATTTTAGGAAGGGTAGGCAGGGAAGGCTTTCCTGAGGAGGTGACATTTGCATAGAGCTTTGAAGGGAATGAGGGAACAAACCTCGAGTGTCTTGGGGAAGAATATTATAGGCAGTGGGAACAGCAGGTACAAAGGCCCTGAGGGTAGATGCGGGTCTCGTGTGACCCAGGAACAACAAGGTAGCTGGAATGCAGTGGGTCAGTATAGATTATGTTAGAGATAGGTGATGGGAAGCCACAGTATACACAGGGCCTTGTAGGCCATTGAAGGAACTCTGGCTTTGACCCTGAGTAGGAGGGGAAATCTCAGAGAGTTCTGAGCAGAACAGGGACATAGTTCTAAGTGGGCAAATGTATAAACGGGGAAGCAGTGTTACTTAGTGGTTGTTGTAGTTTCTCCAGGTTGACTCATGAGTTGAAATTCAGCCTGGCCATTCATTTCACTGTGTCCTTGAATAAGTCACTTCTTTGGCACTTAGTTTCCTCATCCATAGGAAAAGGATAAAAGAATCTCCTCAGCTTAGGGTTTTTTTGAGAATTTAATAAGCACATGTATCTAAATGTGCTTACAGTACCTAACATTTAGTAAGAACTCAATGGATATTAGCTCATAGCAACCTAAGAATGGTTTAGAAAGAGTTGGGGTTTTCTTCAGTCGGTCACTATTGTCCAACCTAATTTTCTTAAAACTTTTTAGCTTTTCTTCATGTACTTATTACCAGGTCATTGGTGAATCTTCCTACTAATTTGGGTGTGTCCAACCGATACAAATTAGTGTAGTTGAAAATATCTGATCTAACAACCAGTACTGACGAGGATATATTCCCTTGGCAGCAAGCCAGCATCACATCAAATAAAACTTTTGGTCTGTGATATTGTGTTGTATTCATTGTTTTGCTTTTTTGAGGCTCTCCCTCATTTGGTAAGAACTGAGGCCTCTGGAGTTCAGCTGGAAAAGCTATTTCCCTGGGTTCTCACCACAACATTTAAACTGCTGCTGCCTGATTACCTGAGAGTGGGCGGATTGGACTTTAAAATCTCATCCTATTACTCTTTAAGGTATTAGGATAAGGCCAACTGGCTACAACCATAGGCTCTGTCTTCTCATTTCTGTCTCTACTGCCATAGGCCATGACTTCACTACTCCCAAGTCACTTAGCTAAACCTGGATAATGAGCATTTTGGGATTAGAGATTGCCTTACATATTTGTTTTCTATTGTATATGGCAGAGTTTTTAATACTTTATGAACTTAATGAAAATTCATTTCCTTAGTTTTAAAAACATTAAAAAAATTGCAGTTATAATTCACATACCATAAAATTCGCCCAAGGTAAGTGTATAATTCAGTAATTTTTAGTAAATTTATAGAGCTGTGCATCTGTCCTCACAATCCAGTTTTAGAATTATTCTATCTCGCCTCCCTCTCCCCCACCCCACCCCCATCCCTGGAAAGTTCCTTCTGCCTCATTGTAGTCAGCCTCTACTGTGACTCCCCACCCCAGACAACTACTGGACTGCTTTCTGTCACTATTCTTTTGTCTTCTCTAGAAATTCCAAATAATCAAAATTATATAATATGTAGTCTTATGTGTTTGGCTTCTTTTACTTGTACTTTTGAGGTTCATCCATGTTAGTGCATGCATTAGTAGTTCACTCCTTTTTATTGTTCAGGAATCTTTTTATTGTTTATCCCGTTGATGGACATTTAGATTGTTTCCAGTTTTTAGCTACTATGAATAAAATGATAAATAAAACTTGTCCATACAAGTTTTTGTGTGAACATATGTTTCATTTTCTTCTGGGTAAATACCTAGGTGTGGAATTACTGGGTAGTACAGTAAGTTTATGCTTAACTTTTTAAGAAATGGCAAAACTTTTCCAAAATGGGATTGTTTCAGGACCATTTGTTCAAAACATTGTCTTTTGCTTGTTGAATTACCTTTGTTGAAAATCAGTTGATCATAAATGTATAAGTTTATTTTTGGATTCTCTTTTTTTTCTTTTCCTTTTTTCTTTTTCTTTTCTTTTTTTGTTTTTGTTTGTTTGTTTGATTCTCTTTTCTGTTTCATTGATCCATATGACTATCCTTATGCCAGTGCCACACTGATTTGATTACTGAAGCTTTATGGTAAGTTTTCAAATTGGGTAGCATGAGAACCAACTTGGTTTTTCTTTTTCAAAATTAAGCTGGCAGGACTTCCCTGGTGGTCCAGCGGTAAAGAATCTGCCTTACAGTGCAGGGGATGCAGGTTCAATCCCTGGTTGGGGAACTAAGATCCCACATGTCACAGGACAACTAAGCCCGCGTGCCACAACTACTGAGCTTGCACACCTTAACTAGAGAGCCTGCGTGCCGCAGACTACAGAGCCCACGCACTCTGGAACCCGTGCGCCACAACTACAGAGCCCACATGCCCTGGAGCCTGCGCACCACAACTAGAGAAGAGAAAACCTGCCTGCCGCAACTAGAGAGAAGCCCGTGAGCTGTAACGAAAGATCCTGTGTGCCGCAACTAAGACCTGAAGCAGCCAAAAATAAATATAATAAATAGATAACAAATCTCAAAAAAAAAACCCCAAAAAACCTAGGAAACTGAATGTTTCTATATATAAAAAAATTAAGTTGGTTATTTAAGTTCTTTGTATTTCCAAATAAATTTTAGAATCAGCTTGTCAATTTCTACCAAGAAAAGTGTGCTGGGGTTTTGACAGGGATTCCATAGAATCTGTTGGTCAGTTTGAGGACAGTTGCCATCTTAACAATATTGTCTTCTAGGCCAAGAACATGGTGTAACTCACCATTTTTTTCCGGGCTTTCCCCTATTTATCAGTGTGTTTGAGTCTTTAGTGTATAGATCTTCTTTTGATAAATTTATTCCTAAATATTTTGTTCTTTATGATGCTATTAAGAATGGAATTTTTTAAAAAATAAATTTATTTATTTATGGCTGCATTGGGTCTTCGTTGCTGCACATGGACTTTTCTCTAGTTGCGGCAGGGCTTCTCATTGCAGTGGCTTCTCCTGTTGTGGAGCATGGGCTCTAGGTGCGTGGGCTTCAGTAGTTGTGGCGCACGGGCTCAGTAGTTGTGGCTTGCAGGCTCAGGAGTTGTGGCACACAGGCTTAGTTGCCCCACAGCATGTGGGATCTTCCCGGACCAGGGCTCAAACCCGTGTCCCCTGCATTGGCAGGTGGGTTCTTAACCACTGTGCCACCAGGGAAGCCCCCATTTCTAATGTTAATAACTTGTGTTTTTTCTCTCTTTCTCAGTCAGTCTAGCTAAAGGTTTGTTAATTTTGTTGACCTTTCAAAGAATCAGCTTTTGGTTTTCATTGATTTTTCTCTATTTTCTGTTTTCTACTTTATTGATTTCTACTCTACTTTTTAATATTTCTCCTTGCTTTGGGTATAGTTTGTTCTTTAGTTTTTCAAGGTATAAGCTTAGATTATTGATTTGTGATCTTCCTTTGTTATAGAGGTATTGATAGCTAAAGCAGTGTTTAGTGTTTCCATCTAAATGCTGCTTTAGCTGCAGCTCATACATTTTAGCTTATTGTGTTTTCATTTTCCTTCAGATCAAAATATTTTCTAATTTCCCTTATTATTTCTTCTTCATTGGTTATTTAGAAGCATGTTACTTAGTTTCTATATATTTTTAAATTTCCCAAATTTTCTTCTGTTGATTTATAGCTTAATTCCATTATTGTTGGAGAACTTCACATAATTTTAATTTTCAGAAGTTTATTGAGACTTATGACCTAGCATGTCGTTTATCCTGGAGGATATTCTGTGTGCACTTAGGAAGAATATATATTCTCCTGTTGTTGAATGGAGTGTTTTATAGATGTCAGGTCAGGTTCATTGATAGTGTTGTTTTCTACATTCTTGCTGATTTTCTGTCTAGTTTATGTATTATTGAGAGTGGAGGTTTTGAAATTGCCAACTATTATTTTTGTTTTTCTTTTCAATAATTATTTATTTATTTGGTTGCGCCAGGTCTTAGTTGCAGAAGGCGGGCTCCTTTAGTTGTGGCACTTGCGCTCCTTAGTTGTGGCATGCCTGTGGGATCTAGTTCCCTGACCAGGGATTAAACCCAGGCCCCCTGCATTGGGAGTGCGGAGTCTTAACCACTGCACCACCAGGGAAGTCCTTGACCTTCTTATCATTATAAAAATTCCTCTCTTTCTCTATTAACATCTTCTGTTTTAAAGTCTGTTTTATCTGTTGTCAGGTATAGCTACTCCAGCTTTCTTTCGGTTACTTGTGGTATATTTTTTTCCATTCTTTTTTTTTTTTTTTCATTTTTTTAGTAAAGTATACATAGCATGAAATTTACCATCTTAACCATTTTTACCTGTATAGTTCAGTGGTATTAAATATACTCATAATGTTGGGCAACCATTTACCACTATTCAACTCCATAACTCTTTTCATCTTATAAAACTGAAACTCTACCCATTAAGCAGTAATTCCCCATTGCCTCCTTTCCCCCAGCCCCTAGCAACTGCCATTCTACTTTCTGTCTATGATTTTGACTACTCTGAATACTTCATATAAGTAGAAGCATACAGAATTTGTCTTTTTGTGAATGGCTTATTTCACTTAGCATAATGTCCTCAAGGTTCATCCGTGTTGTGGCATATTGCAGAACTTCAATCCTTTTTAAGGGTGAATAATAGTCCATTGTATGTATAGCCCACATTTTGCTTATCCATTCATCCATCAGTGGGCACTCAGGTTGCTTGCATGTATTAGCTATTGTAAATAATGCTACTTTGAACATGGACATACAAATACCTCCTCAGGATCCTGCTTTCAATTCTTTTGGGTTTATACCCAGAAGTAGAATTACTGGATCAGATAGTCATTCTATTTTTAAGTTTCTGAGGAACCGCCATACCATATTTCACAGCAGCTGTACTATTTACATTCCCACCAATAGTGCACAGGGGTTCCAGTTTTCTCCACATTCTCTCCAACACTTGTTCTTTTCTGTTTTGTTGTTGTTGTTTTTAATAGTGGCCATCCTAATGGGTTTGAGGTAGTATCTCATTGTAGTTTTGATTTGCATTCCCCTAATGATTAGTGACATTGAGCATTTTTTCATGTGCTCTAGGCCATTCATGTGTCTTCTTTGGAGAAATGTCTGTTTGAATCCTTTGCCCATTTTTTGAATTGGGTTATTTGGGGTTTTTTTTGTTGTGTTTTAGGAGTTCTCTACATATTCTGGATATTAATCCCTTATCAGATATATGATTTGCAAATATTTTTTCCAATTTTGTGGGTTGCCTTTTTTACACTGTTAATAGTGTTTTTTGATGCACAAAATTTAAAATTTTCATAACATCCATTTTGTCTATTCTTTTGTGCCTGTTCCTCTGGTTATTTTTTCTTTTTTCTTTTATTTTTTTATACAGCAGGTTCTTATTAGTCATCCATTTTATACATATTGGTGTATACATGTCAATCCCAATCTCCCAATTCATCCCACCCCCCCCCACTTTCCTCTCTTGTCCATATGTTTGTTCTCTACATCTGGGTCTCTATTTCTGCCTTGCAAACTGGTTCATCTGTACCATTTTTCTAGATTCCACAGATATGTGTTAATATACGATATTTGTTTTTCTTTCTGACTTACTTCATTCTGTATGACAGTCTCTGGGTCCATCCACGTCTCTACCAATGACCCAGTTTCGCTCCTTTTTATGGCTGAGTAATATTCCATCATATATATGTACCACATCCTCTTTATGCATTCATCTGTCGATGGACATTTCAGTTGCTTCCATGACCTGGCTATTGTAAATAGTGCTGCAATGAACACTGGGGTGCATATGTCTTTTTGAATTGTGGTTTTCTCTGGGTAAATGCCCAGTAGTGGGATTGCTGGGTCATATGGTAATTCTATTTTTAGTTTTTTAAGGAACCTCCATACTGTTCTCCATAGTGGCTGTATCAATTTACATTCCCACCAACAGTGCAAGAGGGTTCTCTTTTCTCCACACCCTCTCCAGCACTTGTTGTTTCTAGATTTTCTGAGGATGCCCATTCTAACCGGTGTGAGGTGATACCTCATTGTAGTTTTGATTTGCATTTCTCTAATAATTAGTGATGTTGAGCAGCTTTTCATGTGCCCCTTGGCCATCTGTATGTCTTCTTTGGAGAAATGTCTATTTAGGTCTTCTGCCCATTTTTTGATTGGGTTGTTTGTTTTTTTCATATTGAGCTGCCTGAGCTGTTTATATACTTTGGAGATTAATCCTTTGTCCGTTGATTTGTTTGCAAATATTTTCTCCCATTCGGAGGGTTGTCTTTTCGTCATGTTTATAGTTTCCTTTGCTGTGCAAAAGCTTTTAAATTTCATTAGGTCCCATTTGTTTATTTTTGTTTTTATTTCCATTACTGTAGGAGGTGGGTCAAAAAAGATCTTGCTGTGATTTATGTCAAAAGTGTTCTTCTTATGTTTTCCTCTAAGAGTTTTATAGTGTCCAGCCTTAAATTTAGGTCTTTAATCCATTTTGAGTTTTTGTGTATGGTGTTAGGGAGTGTTCTTGATTACTGTAGCTTTGTAGTATAGTCTGAAGTCAGGGAACCTGATTCCTCCAGCTCCGTTTTTCTTTCTCAAGATTGCTTTGGATCTTCAGTGTCTTTTGTGTTTCCATACAAATTT
Organism: Balaenoptera acutorostrata; assembly: GCF_949987535.1. Classification (NCBI taxonomy): domain Eukaryota; kingdom Metazoa; phylum Chordata; class Mammalia; order Artiodactyla; family Balaenopteridae; genus Balaenoptera; species Balaenoptera acutorostrata. The sequence continues at coordinate 77,160,601 of NC_080076.1, forward strand.
TAAGATTTTTTTGGTGCTAGATCTGCAAAACATGCCATTGGTAATTTGATAGGGATTGCATTGAATCTGTAGATTGCTTTGGGTAGTATAGTCATTTTCACAATATTGATTCTTCCAATCCAAGAACATGCTATATTTCTCCATCTGTTTATGTCATCTTTGATTTCTTTCATCAGTGTTTTATAGTTTTCTGAGTACAGTCTTTCTCCTCCTTAGGCAGGTTTATTCCTAGGTATTTTATTCTTTTTGTTGCAATGGTAAATGGGAATGCTTCCTTAACTTCTCTTTCTGATTTTTCGTTGTTGGTGTATGGGAATGCCAGAGATTTCTGTGCATTAATTTTTTACTCTGCAACCTTACCAAATTCATTGATTAGTTCTAGTAGTTTTCTGGTGTCATCTGTAGGATTTTCTATGTATAGTATCATGTCATCCGCAGACAGTGACAGTTTTACTTCTTCTTTTCCCATTTGTATTCCTTTTATTTCTTTTTCTTCTCTGATTGCCATGGCCAGGACTTCCAAAACTATGTTGAATAAGAGTGGCGAGAGTGGACATCCTTGTCTTGTTCCTGATCTTCGTGGAAATGCTTTCAGTTTTTCACCATTGAGTATGATGCTTGCTGTGGGTTTGTCGTATACGGCCTTTATTATGTTGAGGTAGGTTCCCTCTGTGCCCATTTTCTGGAGAGTTTTTATCATAAATGGCTATTGAGTTTTGTCAAAAGCTTTTTCTGCACATCTATTGATATGATCATATGGTTTTTATTCCTTAATTTGTTAATGTGGTGTATCACATTGATTGATTTGCTTATATTGAAGAATCCTTGCATCCCTGGAATAAATCTTACTTGATCACTGTGTATGATCCTTTTAATATGTTGTTGGATTCTGTTTGCTAGTATTTTGTTCAGGATTTTTGCATCTATGTTCATCAGTGATATTGGTCCATAATTTTCTTCTTTTGTGTGATATCTTTTTCTGGTTTTGGTATCAGGGTGATGGTGCCTTCGTCAAATGAATTTGGGAGTGTTTCTCCCTCTGTAATTTTTTGGAAGAGTTTGAGAAGGATTGGTGTTAGCTCTTCTCTAAATGTTTGATAGAATTCACCTGTGAAGGCATCTGGTCCTGGACTTCTGTTTGTTGGAAGATTTTTAATTACAGTTTCAATTTCATTACTTGTGATAGGTCTGTTTATATTTTCTAATTCTTCCTGGTTCTGTCTTGGAAAATTGTACCTTTCCAAGAATTTGTCTATTTCTTCATGGTTGTCCATTTTATTGGCGTATTGTTGTTTGTAGTAGTCTCTTATAATCCTTTGTATTTCTGCAGTGTCAGTTGTGATTTCTCCTTTTTCATTTCTAATTTTATTGATTTGCATCCTCCCCCTTTTTTCTTTTTTTTTTTTTTTTAATTTAATTTAATTAATTAATTTATTTTTTGGCTGTGTTGGGTCTTCGTTTCTGTGCCAGGGCTTTCTCTAGCTGCGGCGAGCGGGGGCCCCTCTTAATTGCGGTGCGCGGGCCTCTCACTATCGCGGCCTCTCTTGTTGCAGAGCACAGGCTCCAGACGCGCAGGCTCAGTAGTTGTGGCTAGCGGGCCCAGTTGCTCCGCGGCATGTGGGATCTTCCCAGACCAGGGCTCGAACCCGTGTGCCCTGCATTGGCAGGCGGATTCTTAACCACTGCGCCACCAGGGAAGCCACCTCCTTTTTTTCTTGATGAGTCTGGCTAAGAGTTTATCAATTTTGTTTATCTTCTCAAAGAGCCAGCTTTTAGTTTTATTGATCTTTGCTATTATTTTCTTCGTTTTTATTTCATTTATTTCTGCTCTGATTTTTATGATTTCTTTCCTTCTACTGACTTTGGGTTTTCTTTGTTCTTCTTTCTCTAGTTGTTTTAAGTGTAGGATTAGATTGTTTATTTGAGATATTTCTTGTTTCTTGAGGTGAGATTGAATTGCTATAAGCTTCCCTCTTAGAACTGCTTTTGCTGCGTCCCATAGGTTTTGGGTCATCGTGTTTGCATTGTCATTTGTTTCTATGTATTTTTTAATTTCTTCTTTGATTTCTTCAGTGATCTCTTAGTTATTTAGTAGTGCACTGTTTAGCCTATATGTATTTGTGTTTTTTGTAGGTTTTTTTCCTGTAATTGATTTCCAGTCTCATAGTGTTGTGGTCAGAAAAGATGCTTGATACGATTTCAATTTTCTTAAATTTTCTGAGGCTTGATTTGTGACCCAAGATGTGATCTATCCTGGAGAATGTTCTTGAGAATGCACTTGAGAAGGAAGTGTATCTGCCACTTTTGGGTGGAATGTTCTGTAAATATCAGTTAGAACTATCTGATCTATTGTGTCATTTAAAGTTTGTGTTTCCTTATTTATTTTCTGTTTGGATGATCTGTCCACTGCTGTAAGTGGGGTGTTAAAGTCCCCTACTATTATTGTGTTACTGTCGATTTCTCCTTTCATGGTTGTTAGCATTTGCCTTATATATTGAGGTGCTCCAATGTTGGGTGAATAAACATTTATAATTGTTATAGCTTCTTCTTGGATTGATCCTTTGATCATTATGTAGTGTCCCTCTTTATGTCTTGTAACAGTCTTTATTTTAAAGTCTGTTTTATCAGATACGAGTATTGCTACTCCAGGTTTCTTTTTATTTCCATTTGCATGGAATATCTTTTTCCATCCTTTCACTTTCATTCTGTATGCGTCCCTAGGTGTGAAGTGGGTCTCTTGTAGACAGTATATATATGGGTCTTGTTTTTGTATCCGTTCAGCCAGTCTGTGTCTTTTGGTTGGGGCACTTAAATCCATTTACATTCAAGGTTATTATTGATATGTATGTTCCTATTACCATTTTCTTAATTGTTTTAGGTTTGTTTTTGTGGGTCTTTTTCTTCTCTTGTGTTTCCCGCTTGGAGAAGTTTCTTTAGCATTTGTTGTAAAGGTGGTTTGGTGGTGCTGAATTCTCTTAGCTTTTGCTTGTCTGTAAAGCTTTTGATTTGTCCGTGGAATCTGAATGAGATCCTTGCTGGGTAGAGTAAACTTGGTTGTAGGTTTTTCTCTTTCATCACTTTAAGTATATGCTGCCACTCCCTTCTGGCCTGCAGAGCTTCTGCTGAAAAATCAGCTCATAACCTTATCAGAATTCCTTTATATGTTATTTTCTGTTTTTCCCTTGCTGCTTTTAATACTTTTTCTTTGAATTTAATTTTTTAGTTTGATTAATATGTGTCTTGGTGTGTTTTTCCTAGGGTTTATCCTGTATGGGACTCTCTGTGCTTCCTGGACTTGGGTGACTATTTCCTTTCCCATATTAGGGAAGTTTTTGACTGTAATCTCTTCAAATATTTTCTCAGACCCTTTCTTTTTCTCTTCTTCTTCTTGGACCCCTACAATTCGAATGTTGGTGCGTTTAGTGTTGTCCCAGAGGTCTCTGAGATTGTCTTCAGTTGTTTTCATTCTTTTTTCTTTATTCTGCTCCTTGGCAGTTATTTCCACCATTTTGTCTTCCAGCTCACTTATTCGTTCTTCTGCCTCAGTTATTCTGTTATTGATTCCTTCTAGTGTATTTTTCATTTCAGTTATTGTATTGTTCATCTTTGTTTGTTTGTTCTTTAGTTCTTCTAGATCTTTGTTAAACATTTATTTTCTCAGTCCGTACCTCCATTCTATAGCTACTTTATTTATTTATTTATTTTTGGCTGTGTTGGGTCTTCGGTTCGTGCGAGGGCTTTCTCTAGTTGCGGCAAGCGGGGGCCTCTCTTCATCGCGGTGCGGGGACCGCTCTTCATTGCAGTGCGCGGGCCTTTCACTATTGCGGCCCCTCCCGTTGTGGGGCACAGGCTCCAGATGCACAAGCTCAGTAGTTGTGGCTCACGGGCCCAGCTGCTCCGCGGCATGTGGGATCCTCCCAGACCAGGGCTCGAACCCGCGTTCCCTGCATCAGCAGGCAGATTCTCAACCACTGCGCCACCAGGGAAGCCCCCGTACCTCCATTCTATTTCTGAGATTCTGGATCATCTTTACTTTCATTACTCTGAATTCTTTTTCAGGTAGATTGCCCATTTCCTCTTCATTCATTTGGTCTTGTAGGTTTTTACGTTGCTTCTTCATCTGTGACATATTTTTTTGCCATCTCATTTTTTTTTTTTTAATGAGTGGGTTTGTGTTCCTCTCTTACTGGTTGTTTGGCCTGAGGCTTTGAGCACTGGAGTTTGTAGGCTGTTGGGTAGAGCTGGGTCTTGGTGCTGAGATGAGGACCTCCGTGAGACCTCACTCCGATAAATATTCCCTGGGGTCTGAGGTTCTCTGTTAGTCCAGTGTTCCGATATGGAGCTCCCACTGCAGGAGCTTTGGCCTGACCCCTAGCTCGTGAACCTAGATCCCACAAGCCCTGTGGGGTGGCAAAAGAAAAAAGAGAACAATAACAAAGTAAAAAATAAAATTAGACTAGGAAACTAACAGATACGTTAGAAAGAATATAAAAATAAAAATATAGATGAATCAACAACCGGAAGGTACAACAGTACCACAGTAGTAAAAAAAGAGGAGGAGAGAAAAGAGAAAAAAAAAAAAAAACGGGGAAAAGGCCTTCCTGTGGAGAGAGGGGCCTACGCAAGGGTGAGATTTGGGCAGTGGGCAGGGCCTATGCTTAGGACCCACAGGTCTGGAAAAGGCCCTGGGCACTGTCGTGGATGGGGCTTAGGCTCAAGGAATAGAAGGGGCCCAGGCGTGCCCCCCACCCCTGGTCTCAGAGGGTGGGGTTCCTCACCTGGGAGCCCAGCAGGCTTCCTGGACTCTAGTGGGCGAGGCAAATGCCCTCCTCTCCTCCTCTCCTGCTCTTCCTGCTCTTCCTGTCCCAGAGGGCCCCTCCTACCTGCCTCTCTGGTTCTCCTCTTGGCCTTCTTGCTATGCACCAGGACCAATGCGGCCAGGGGACCTTGGAGGGCAGTGGACCAGCCTGGGAGCTCAGCAGTCTCCCTGGGCCAAGTGGGTGGGGCAAACACCCTCCACTCCTCTCCTGTTCTCCCAGATGGCTCCTCCTACCTGCCTCTCTTGATCTCTCGGGTCTCCCTCCTGTGCTCCCAAGGACCCATGTGGCCTAGAGGGGGCTTTGGAGGGCAGGGGACCACCCTGGGAGCTCAGCAGGCTCCCTGGCCGAGTGGGCCAGGCGATTGCCCTCTGCTCCTCTCCCACTCCTCCCAGAGGGCCCCTGCTACCTACCTCTCCTGATCTCCCCGGCCTCCAGGGCGCCGATCCTGTCTGGCCTCCACTTCTCCTCCCACCTCTGTCCCCCCACGTCCTACTGGTTCCCTTGGGGGTTCCTACCATCTCCTTGGGTGTCAGGGTCCCCCACCAGCGGCCGGCAGGCACCCTAGTTGTGGGAAGATGCTAACTCGGTGTCTTCCCACACCACTGTCTTGGCTCCGTCCTCTGTTTTTATATCCAAGAAATTATTGCCACATCCAGTGTTATGAAACTCTTGCCCTATGTTGTCTTCTAAGAGTTTTATTGTTTTAGATCTGACATTTAGGTCTTTGATCCATTTTGAGTTAATTTTTGGTACTTTTAAAAATATATATTTATTTATTTTTGCCTGTCAGGTCTTAGTTGCCGCACGCGGGAACTTTTGTTGCAGTGCGCAGGCTTCTCTCCAGTTGTAGCGTGTGGGCTTCTCTCTAGCTGTGGCGCATGGGCTCCAGAGCGCATGGGCTCTGTAGTTGTGGTGCAAGGGCTCAGAAGTTGCAGCGTACAGGCTTAGATACCCTGCGGGGTGTGGGACTTTAGTTCCTTAACCAGGGATAGAACCCATGTCCCCTTCATTGGAAGGCGGATTCTTAACTGGTGGACCACCAGGGAAGTCTCTAGGTATATGGTTTTATATAAGGTTCAACCTCATTCTTTTGCATGTGGATATCCAGTTTTCCCAGCACCATTTTTTGAAATCATTTTATTTTAACCTGTTTGACTCCAAAGCATATCTCTTATAGACAGCATATAGTTGGATCTTTTTTTAATCCAGTAAATATCACTTTTTCTGTATTATTCTTATTTTTATATTAGTTAGAAATATATTTATTATTTAACTTTATTATTATTTATTATTTTTTAAATGTTAGTATTTACAAAAACTGCAATAGATAGATTTGCATGTGGGTTGTAATTTGTTGACTCTTGGTCTAGAAGAATTCTCAAGAATTATAGTTAACACTTGAACAACATAGATTTGAACTGTGTGGGCCCACTTATGTATGGATTTTTTTTCAGTAAAGATGGATTACAGTACTAAATGATCTGTGGTTTGAAACCATGGATGCAGAACTCCTGATATGAAGTCTGACTCTAAAGTTATATGTGGATTTTTGACTGTGCCAGTGCCAGCACCCCTAACCCCCTATCTTGTTCAAGGGTCAACTGTACTTCATTCCATGAGTCTATATCCTTATTTAAGACAGTGTATAGAGTTTTTTTAAAAATATTTATTTATTTATTTGGTTGTGCTGGGTCTTAGTTGCGCCAGGCGGGCTCCTTAATTGTGGCTTGAGGGCTCCTTAGTTGCAGCTTGCCAGCTCCTTAGTTGCGGCACGTGGGCTCCTTAGTTGTGGCATGTGAACTCTTAGTTGTGGCATGCATGTGGGATCTAGTTCCCTGACCAGGGATAGAACCCAGGACCCCTGTATTGGGAGCACGGAGTCTTAACCACTGCGCCACCAGGGAAGTCCCAGTGTATAGATTTCTTTAGCAGAACCCAGTCAGTGTAGGTTTGAATTCTGTTCAGGAGATGGTGAGTGGAGACCTGGGACCTCCCTAATTGGGCAGGATTCATTCCTAATCCTCATGCTGGGGCCTGGGCAGTTACCCCTGATAGCTGGGGATGATGCCAAAGATGAATGATGCTGGGGAAGAGGCCAAAGCCATAGATTCTAGTCTTATCAGTGCCCAAAACTCACTGTGTGACTTTGACAAGCTCCTTAACCCTGATATACAGTTTTTCAGAAGAGAGTTTGTGTAATGATTTTGCTAGTCCCTCGCAAATCAATGTCCTTCCATCACCTGGTTTTAGTCTACCTTTCTAGTCATTCATTCCATAGTTATTGAGCATTTACTATATGATGGGAACCTTTATCAAGAACTGGCAGCAGGGAAGGTGTGGAGATGAAGGCTATTCTAAGCTTGTTTTATACACTTACATATTCATTGGACAGAAGCTCTGTTTTCATCTCTGAACTTATCCTGGTGCCTGGCACTTACTAACTGCTCAATGAGTTTGTGTTACGTAGACAAATATCCTGTTCCTATACCTGGGAATCAGGATTCTGTTGCTAATTATAATCTATCAGATTTTCATTGCAACAAAACAATTTGATAGTCTCATGAGTTTTGGCCTAATTTCTCCCGGTCTATAGTTGGTTTTCTGTTCTACCCGTGGAACCCTGAAAAATGAATTTTAGCCTACCACAGTTTAAGTGTATGGCTTTCTTGCCTAAAAACATATGGCAACAGAAGCTCAATATTTAGTGACTACACAGTAATTCCATAAAAACTTTAATTAAACTGTAGAGGCTCTATCTGGAACTATTGAAAGCTATTGGAATCTATTAAAACTGTGAAGAATATAGTTACACAATGAACGTGACAGAATATCTTTGTACTCAAAATAACACTTGAAAACTAGATAAATGTACTACGATATTTATTACTATTTTATTTGAACTTTTAAGTTTTAATTTATTCAGTTATTCCAATTTGATCAACTTGTTCAAGGATATAGACCTCTATATCATAGCAGCATATATCAGACCAGTCTTTCTAGAATCTCAGAAAATATACTTGACCATTTGGCAAATAAGTACTTAGTAGTGAAACATTTTGAAAGAATATAGTCTTCCCACACTCAAGAAAAAAAAAAAACACAACGAGTATTTACTCACATGGACCTTGCAGATGAGCTGAAGAATTTCTTTTTATCCTAAAGTTTGCCTTCTCTTGTTGGAAAACAATGCCTAGCAGCATAGTCCTGTAGGCGAAATGTGTAATTATAAAGCCCTACACAAAGCTCTACTTATCAGCTTCTTTCAGAAGCTGAGATGTTGAGCATTAAGGTTTTCTGTTGTCCCACCTCTGCTTAACTATTCAGCTTTTTAACTGGAGAATCATTCTCTGCCTCCTCCATTTTTATTTTAATAGGAAACCTCCATTTTAGAGGAATACAATATCAATTGGACTCAGAAGCTGGGAGCTGGAATTAGTGGTCCAGTTAGGTAAGAGGCCCATGTGCAAACTATGACACAATTGTTCTAAAGAGAACCTGTTCGAAATACATCTTAAGTTAGAAGCATTAGGTTTGCCAGATTTGTGAAACAGCCTTAATTTAGCAAGCAGAGGTATTTATGATAGGCTTTTTCTCATCCATTCAGAAATATATTTAAGTGACGAAGTCACATGATCTGTAACAGAATCATTTAAGAGGTTGATACCGTGGAGCCACTGTATGAGCACTTGTAGCCAGCAGAGGCCATTCTGTCTTTCTTGGCCAGCATCAAGTTGATTTCACATGTCTAGGGCCTGTGAAGGGTGGGCGAGATGCCTCTCTGCCTTTCCATCTGCTAGCCCCGGGGGCAAGTTTGTTCTGATGTGCCTGGATATATTTTTGATTAGAAGCACAGTTTTCAAAGAACAGCTTGTTAAATTAGTTTTCACTATAACTTAGATGATTTCTGATTGAACTTTTTTCTCCAAATCTAGAGTCTGTGTGAAGAAATCTACCCAAGAACGGTTTGCACTGAAAATTCTTTTTGATCGTCCAAAAGCTAGAAATGAGGTATGGTCCTTTATTGCCTTGATTTGCCTAAATATTTGAAGTGCCTAAGAATTATTCTTTTTACAAGTAAGGCAGCTTCCTGGAGAGAATACAGAGATGCACAAAGAATTTTATGTTCATACTTACTCTGTTTATATTCATACTTTTTGCTATTCCATGTTATCATTATAAAGCAGTTCTTCATCCATCAATACCAAAAGCTGTTAGTAAAGTCTTGCTTCCTTTCAAACCACCTTTTGTTCTTTTTCAATTAATGCGATTCTTACACCCCAAAATACTCAGGTTTACTTCAGCTTTTGCTTATTGGAAAAGGTCTTTAAAGAGTGGAGATAAAATAGTATGAGGAAGGTTCTAGTGAATAGTGTATTGAAATGGTGTTGCAGCAGAACTCTGAGTATGTATTTCTAGTTTTTAATAATAGGCATTTGTTTAAAATTATTTGGATGTGGTGATGACATGTTAATAATATGCAATGAAGGACTTATTCTTTTGCTTAGGGATATATGAATAATTTCTGAAATAAGATGTATTATTTTCCAAATTTTTCATTTGCTAATAGATAGGACAGTAGAAGTAAATAAATCTGTTGGTGAGGTTTTTTTCATGGAAAGAGCATTAAGGAGGTAATCTGTGTATGAAAACACTTTTTTTTTAACATCATTCCAGGTGATAAGGTTTTTTACTGTAATAGGCTCATCCCCAGGCCTAGTGTGGTCAGTTTTGGGGGGAAAGTTTGGAGAGAAAATGTTGGCATCCCCTATGTACAGAAACATTTCCTCTGTTCTTCTTTAAGGTACGTCTGCACATGATGTGTGCCACACACCCAAATATAGTTCAAATCATTGAAGTGTTTGCTAACAGTGTACAGTTTCCTCATGAGTCCAGCCCCAGGTAAGACTACACAGGGTCATTATGATATGACCACCTCTCCATATGTAAGCCAAGGTGTAGTGGGGTCTTCTTTTCTTTTGTGCCCTCTTTCTCTCCCATCCCTTCCCTCCCTCCCTGCCTGCCTCCCTCCCTTCCTCTTTCTTTTTCTTCTCTCCTTTACTCTTTAATTTGGAAATTTTCAAACATTTGTAAAAGAATCATGTAATGAATCCTTAAGTACCCATCACCCAACCTCAACAGTTATCAACTCATTGCCAGCCTTGCTTCATCTATACCCTACCCACTCTCCTGGCCCCCCCTGAGTAATGTGGAATTAAAACAGATTCTATTTCAAATTAGCAAAAGGAGACCAAATATTATTCTAGGCAATGTCTTAGACGTTGATATGGCAAAAAGCCCTTATTGCTGAATCTGACATTCCTTTTAAAGGAAGAAATCAACATCATTCTTTTAGCCTCCAAATGTTTGGCAAGCTCATTGGGTGTCATTCTAAATCTTTTCCAGGGAATTGAAAGTTAAATAAGGTATGGTTTCCATTGAAGGGACTGAGATGTAAACCTATTATTCTAGCAGTGTGATAGGTACCAAGGAGAGGCATGCATAAAATATTCTGAGCTTACAAAGGAGGAGAGCTGCCCTCTGTAGGCTGGGGAGGTGAGGTGTCTCAGAGCGGTTACGTGGGGGCGAGGACTTGAAGGGGGTGAGTAGGAGTTTTCCAGATGGAAAAAGATGAATTTGTAAAGAAAAATGGAAAATCAAATGATTATTTCTTAAAATTGTGCTCTGTTGGTGAAAGCATTTGGATGGAAGCTGGAAGCATTTATATCAGAGTGGTAACCAAAATTCGGATTTTTTTTTTGACAACATGAGAATTTTTGCTTTTATTTAGTAGCTGTGTAACCCTATCTGGCTATCTTGCTGGGCATGCTGTGGGTCGTATGGAAAACTAGTGGAGTGGGGGCAGGGAGTAGAGAGGGGGAGAGACACACACACACACACACACACACACACACACACACACACACACACACACACACACACACACGAGAGTGAATAACCAAGACAGCCCAACTGAATGACTTGATATTCATGTCCTATACAAAGTCGTATTCTGGGGCTTCCCTGGTGGCGCAGTGGTTGAGAATCTGCCTGCCAATGCAGGGGACACGGGTTCGAGCCCTGGTCTGGGAAGATCCCACATGCCACGGAGCAACTGGGCCCGTGAGCCACAACTACTGAGCCTGCGCGTCTGGAGCCTGTGCTCCGCAACAAGAGAGGCCACGACAGTGAGAGGTCCGCGCACCGCGATGAAGAGTGGCCCCCGCTTGCCACAACTAGAGAAAGCCCTCGCACAGAAACGAAGACCCAACACAGCCAAAAATAAATAAATTAATTAATTAATTAATTTAAAAAAAAAACAAAAAACAAAGTCGTATTCTGTTTTCGATACACTTTCAGTGTAGCTTCCCTAAAATGTATATACAAGTTAAGTACAGAATCTTCAAAAGGATCATCATTGTCTTCAAAACTAACTCTTCTGCTTTCTTTTAGCTCCTTAGAAACCTTTAGGTCAGGGATAGTCCTCATTCATAGTGTCCAGCTGGTAGTGACAAGGGATCCAACTCAAAGGGGCTTGGTAGGACTAGATTTAGGAAGTAGTAACACTTTGTAGATGAGGTATCTAGGTTAGCTACTTGATGTTTCAGTTTTGTTTTGTTTTGTTTTGTTTTTTAACTTAACAAAATCAAATGCTTTCAAACAGGGCTCGACTCTTAATTGTAATGGAGATGATGGAAGGGGGAGAGCTATTTCACAGAATCAGCCAGCACCGGCACTTTACAGAGAAGCAAGCCAGCCAAGTAACAAAGCAGGCAAGTTAACCCCGGGTACCAATCAAACTGCCAACAGTGTTGGTTAACAAGCACAATTTCATTGGGGGGAATAAAAGAAAGCTTGAAGAAAAGCTCTATTTGATCTCTCATTGCCTGCTTTGTTATGTAATTAGAAAAGATGCCTTGACAGGAGGAATGTGACCCCCTTTTATGCTTTGGTGGGGGGGGACCTGTATTCTTAAGTGGTTTTCAATTGTTTGCCTATGATAAGATTTAAGTAAACTCTGGAAGGAAGGTAATCTTAACTCCTTTTTAGATTGTAGATAATCTTTAGATGTATAGCTTCCAAGCACTGTTATTGGACTTTGAGATAAAATGCTAGTGATACTACCTGAAAGACTGTATGGTGTAAAAATATGTTCTAAGGCAATTACATATAAGATACTTTTTGCTTATGAGTCACCTTTCTCTCATCAGATTTTAATAGTAGTCTAAGGTCTTTGTAATTCTGGGTTATTCCTGGTTTTATGTTCTCTCTATTTTGACATCACATTTTATTGCTAGAGGGATGATGTACGTCACAAACAATACTAGGAATCCAACTGGAAATAACCTCATGAGGAGATGAAAAAGCTAAACCCTCAAGGTTTCTCTTCAGGCCAAGCAAGCAAAGCAGAGAGAAGCAGGACACATAGCCCACTGGTTCTTAATGAAAAAATTCTTCCAAATTTTCTGTGAGCCTCAAGCATTTTTTGACGCCTCCTTTCTGGTAGGGAGGAACTGATTTTTGGAATGCCAAGGCAATTCCATACAGAGTGTTAAAGAACAGATAAAATCTGTTCTATTTGATTTTAAAAATTATAGCTTGTATTTTTCAAATATTAGGACTAAAGGATGAGCTCTGATAATCTTCTGTAAAACCAAAGTCGTTTAAATCCACCTAAACAGGCAACATTTTCAACCAGTTGGACGAACAGATTAGAACATCAGGTGGGAAAATCCGTTCAGCTGCTTTCTGTTGTTCTTGAAAGCAGAACTTCAAGTTGGGCTCCCTGAAGAGTGCAGGTTTCCTTTGAGTCAGGCGTTAGTGCTGCTGCCCTGCTAGGGGGAAGCCAGACCTTCTGAAGACTGCCTGGCCCAGTGTTTGCTTTGCAGTACTTGTGACATCTCAGATTAATGGAAGTGCAAGTATTTCATTTTGCCCATTTCATACAGGATTTAACCATCAGTTTATTATGACAAAGAATTGTTTTACTGTTGTATTTTTTCTTTTTGTTGAACAAAATACAGCTTAATTCATTTCTATTTCTTGATATCTGAAGTCTCACTTAATTTCTGCTTTAAAATTGAAAACTGACCACAGTCTTAATTGACTTAGTAAGGATCATTTTTTAACATCCTGAGTTCTCTAAACCAGGGGAATTAAAGAGCTATCTTTTCTAAGATATGGTTGCTCCATTATGTCCTTTCCAGATAGCTTTGGCTCTACAGCACTGTCACTTGTTAAACATCGCACACAGAGACCTCAAGCCTGAAAATCTGCTCTTCAAGGATAACTCTTTGGTGAGATGACTTGCTCTTCTGTATTTTAGTGCTGCTACTCTCAGTATAGTTCAGGAACAGTGTGTAGGTGTGTATATGTTTGGAGTGCTCTGAATCCATGGTGAAGAGGCTTTAGGCCAAAGTGCTTCAAGCAGCTTACTTTTCCCATATCTGTTCCCTCGCTAGAGGCTCAGAGAAATTGTACCATACTCCTGGCATCGATCATTTTGGATGACACTGATATGTGTTTGTACATAAGGACTTTAGATTTTGGGTATTATTTGGAAGGACTTTGGGAAGGGGCAGGAATCTATATGCTGTTATATGTTACCTTGGAACTTAATGGTTGTGTTTAGTGTTAACCCTCATAAGGTGTGTTTTCCTCTCCAGCCCCAGTCCATGCCCTGTGCACTGTGTCCCACCAGATAACTTACTCTGGCTATCATGAAGCTGATGTTGAGGGTGAAGCAGCACCCTAGATTGATGAGAGATAATGGGACAATAGAGTCAGGAAGCATCTTGATTTTAGTGCTGCCTTTACAAGTTATAAAACAGGGATAACTGTGAGTGGGTAGAAATTCCTTACTTCTGTATTACTAAGAACAGTTTCTAAATATGAATCATTGTCTCCAGAGTGAGGACATGCTACTCATAGGTTCAGGTCTCAGCTAGAAACTCCTGAGAGCTTAAGGTAACATGTCTTGCACCTGCATTTTCCTTTAACATTTTCCGAGAACTATGGAGCAGTGACTCCCATTTGTTTTATTTCAGGATGCCCCAGTGAAGTTGTGTGACTTTGGATTTGCCAAAATTGACCAAGGTGACTTGATGACACCTCAGTTCACCCCATATTATGTAGCACCTCAGGTAAGCATGTGCTGTTTCTTCCGTAGGATGTGTCACCAGGCTGCCTGTAGACTCACGTTTCTTCCATTCCACAGCATGAGTGGGTGTATATTACAAATGGAAGGAGGACTCAGCTTCATAAACCTATAGGCTGCTTAATTTGGTGCAGGCATTTTATTCTTTTAAAAGCAGCCTTATTGAAGTATGATTAATATACAATAAAATACTTCTACATTAAGTGTAGTTTGATGAGTTTTGACAAATGGATACTCCTGCATGAACATCACCAAAGTCAAGATACAAAACGTTTCCATCACTTCAAAAACTGTCTTGTGTGCCTTTGCAGTCATTCTGCTCCTAACTTAATCCCCTTAATTAAAACCACTGATCTACTTTCTGTCATTATTGGTTAGTTTTGGTTAGTTTTGCCTGTTGTAGAATTTCATAAAAATGGAACTCTGTACCTTTTGTGTTTCACTTCTTTGGCTCAGCATGTTTTTGAGATTCATCCATGTTGCTGTATGTATCAGTAATTAGTTCCTTTTTATTGCTAAGTAGTATTCCATCATATGACCAAGCCACATTTGTTTATTATCCATTCACTGACTGATGGCCATTTGAGGTTGTTTCCTATTTTTCACCATTAGGAATAAAGCTGCTAGGAACATTCATTTACGAGTTTTGGGGGACATACCCCTCCCCTTTAGGTAAAATCTTTTTCCAAAATGGTTGTATGCACCACTAATGTAATGTAAATGTTCCAGTTTCTTCACATTCTTATCACCAACTTATGTTTGTTAGTGTTTATAATCTTGGTCATTCTGGTAGGTATGTTCGTGTTATTTCGTTATGGATTTAGTTATAGCATTTTCCTGATGGCTACTGTTGTTGAATATTTTTTCATGTGTCTACTGGCTGTTCTGTTGTGAAATATGGGTACAACATTCTGTTGTGTAGTATGGGTACAAATCTTTTGCCCTTTTTGTGTTGTTTTATTAATGAGATATAAGAATTGTTTTTATTATATTCTGGATACAAGTTCTTTGTCATATATATGTATTAATATTTTACTGCTGCTGTAACAAATTGCCACAAACTTAGTAACTTAAAACAGCACACATTTATTACCTTACAGTTTTGGAGGTCAGAAGTCTGAAATGGTTCAGGATGTCAGCAGGACTGTGTTCCTTTTGGAGGCTCTAGGGGAGAATCCATTCCCTTGCCTTTTCAGCTTCTGAGGCCACCTGCATTCTTTGGCTTGTGGCCTCTTCCTCCATTTTCAAAGACAGCAGCATAGGTAGCATCTTCCAGTCTCTCTGACTGTGACCGGGTCCAATTACATTGGACCCACCTGGGTAATCCAGGATAATCCCCCATCTCAAGATCCTTAATTTAATCAAATCTTAGAAGTCCCTTTTACTATGTAAGGTAACATATTCATAGGTTCCAGGGATTAGGACAGGACTTCTTTGGGAGGCCATTATTCTGCCTACAACATATCTATTATGAATATTTCTCTCAGTCTGTGGCTTGCATTTCAGTTTTCTTTTTTTTTTTGGCCGTGCCACGTGGCATGTGGGATCTTAGTTCCCTGATCAGGGATCAAACCCATGCCCCCTGCACTGGAAGCACAGAGTCTTAGCCACTGGACCGCCAGAGAAGTCCCCATCAGTTTTCTTAATGATCTTTTGAATAGTAGAAGTTTTAAATATTGATCAAGTCCAATTCACCAATTTGTTTTTTCAATGGTTAGTGCTTTTTGTTCCTAAGAAGTCTTTCCATATCCATGGAGATGAAGATTTTCTCATGTTTTCTTATTAAAGGTTATAGTTTTAGCTTTTACATTTTAGACTATGATCCATTTGAGGTGTGTGTTTGTGTATGTGTGTGTGTGTGTGTGTGTATAAAGGGTCAAGCTTCTTTTTTTCTCTTACGGATGTCGTTTCCATATCACTTGTTGAAAAGACTATCCTTGCCTCATTGAATTACCTTACAGTTTTGTCGAATTGAATTATTTTGCAGTTTTGTCGAAAATCAATTGACCATATATGTGTTGGTCTATTCTAGGCTCTATTCTGTTTTTTTGATACATATGTCTATATATCATCTGGATCACTGTAGCTTTATATTAAGTCTTGACCTCAGATAGTGTAATAAGTCCTTCAGATGTATTCTTTTTCAAAATTGTTTTCACTATTCTGGATCCTTTGCATTTCTCTGTAAATTTTAGAATTCAATTCTCTATGACAGAAAAGCCTCCTGGGATTTGATTTGAATCGTTTTTAATCTATAGATGAATTTGGAGAGAATTGACATCTTAACAATATAAAGTCTTCTACTCAATGAACATGGTATATCTTTCCATTTATTTAGGTCTTTAATTTTTCTCAGAAACATTTATATTTCTTAGTGTATAGGCTTTATACCTATTTTCTTAAATTTTTTCCTGTATTTTATGTTTTTGGAAATTATTGGAAATGTTATTTTTAAAAATTTCATTTTCCAATTGTTTGTTTATAGTTTGTAGAGAAATAAATGATTTTTGATCCCTTGAATCCTGGGATCTTGCCTAAATCACTTATTAATTCTAGTAGATTTTTTTAATAGATTTGTTAAGATTTTCTACATACAAAGTCATGTCATCTGTGAATAAAGACAGTTTTACTTTGTTCTTTCCAGTATGTTTGCCTTTTATTTCTTTTCCTTCCCTTATTGTGTTGGCTAGGACTACCAGTTGAATATAAGTGATGAGAGCAGATGTCCTTGCCTTGTTCTTGATCTTACAGAAAAAAATGTTCAGTCTTTCACCATTAAGTATGATATTAACTGTTATGTTTTTTGTAGATGTCCTTTATCAGGTTGAGTAAGTTTCCTTCTGTTCCTAGTTTACTGAAAGGGGATGTGTTAAATTTTACCCAGTGCTTTTTCTGCATCTATTGAACTGATGATATATTTTTTCTTCTTTATTTTGTTAATATGATGAATTAATTGATTTTTAGGCATTATACAAATCTTACATTCCTAAGATAAAACTCACTTAGTCATGATGATTGATTTGTTTTGCTAATATTTTGTTAAGGATTTTGTGTTTTTTAACAAAAGGGATATTGGTCCATAATCTTTTCTCATAATGTCTTTGCCTTGTTTCAAGCTATCAGGGTAATAATGCTGACATCATACTATTAGTTGGGAAACGTGTCTTCCTCCTTTATTTTCTGAAACAGTTTGTGTAAGATTGGTATTTTGGAGTTTTCATTGTGGATTTTTAATGATGTAATCAATTTAAAAATAGGTATAGATCTATTGAATTTTTATATTTCTTCTTGAGCCAGTTTTAGTAATTTGTGTCTTTCAAGAAATTTGACTATTTGTTTTTTAATTTATTGGCATAAAATTATGATAATCCCTTATTAACCTTTTAAATCTTTGTAGGATCTGTAGAGATGGAGGTGGAAGTCTGGAAGTTGGCTTGCTGCTTCTGCAGTTAGTCCTTTAGTATGGGGGTAGGGAATTGAGTCAGTCTACTTAGGAGTTGAGCTTAGTTTGAGCTCTGTTGTTGCTATTGTTATTTTTACTGTGTCACTGGCTTGAGATTCCTCTCTTGTTACCTTGTGCTTAGGGTGGGGTTTGGGGTGCCACAGGTTTATGTTTTTTTTAAAATGTTTCTTCTCCATCTTCAGCTTTGGCATTGGCTGTGTGCCTCTGCCTCAGAGGGGCTTTCGCTTCACAGTCTTTTTCTGCCACTAACAGTGGACTGCTGTTACTTATTACTTGGTGCTTGCTAGCCTGGTGGAGGGTGATGGCAACGATGCGTGGAGAGGTATCTCTTTTCTGAACCAGCCTCAGTCTTGGTCAGGTCCTGTTTTCTTGAGTCTCAAGAGCAGAAGAGCCTGCGAGTGGGTGCGAATGCCCCTTGTTTCCATGGCTCCTAAGGGTCTGCTATCCCCAACTTTGCCTTTAGCAATTTGTTAAAAATTTAGCCAAATTCTTTTTATGCTTATGGCATGCTATAATGCTTTCTCCTGGGCTCTGTCACAGATGAGCCAGTCTTTATGTGTTGTCTCTTCTTGGAAGGGACAAGAATACTTTGTTGCTTTGAGACCTCTGATGAGTTCAAGAAAAGTGATGATTTTATAGTTTATGATTTTATAGTTTATCTGGTTTTTCCTTGCTGTTAGGGTGAGAGTGACACCATTTCCAGCTCTTTACATCCTAGAGAGAAACAGCAGTCCCAGCCATTTGATTATAGTATGGGTGTTTGTTTTTCCTGCTAGGGGTTTATTGAGCTCCTTGGATCTGTCAGTTTATGGTGTTTACCAATTTAGGAAAATTTTCAGACATTTATTCAAATATTTTTGTGCTTGTCCTCTCTGTGCCATTTTAATGAGACTCCAGTTGTATGTATGTTAGCTCACACACTGAGCACTGAGGTTCTGATCTTTTTTTTTTTTCTTCCTTCATTTTTTTTTTTTCTATCTGTGCTCCACTTTGGCTAGATTCTATTGCTAGGTTTTCAATTTCACTACTCTTCTGCATTGTCTAATCTGTGAATTTCCTCACTTCAGATTTATATAATCTGTTTCTCTTCTCATTTTGCTAATGTTTCCCTTTAAGTACCTCAGCATATTTAATAACTTATTTAACTCGTCTGCTGATTGCATCATCTGTCATTTCTGAGTCTGCTTCTGTTGATTGATTTCTTTTCCTTCCTGGCTATAGATCCCATTTCCTGGCTCTGGATAACATTTTTCTGCTTCCTTGCATGTCTAGTAAATTTTGATTGGATGCTGGATCTTATAATATTATGTTGGTGAATGTCTGGATTTTGTTGTCATTGAAGAGTATTAAAGATTGTTTTGGCGAGTGGTTAAGTTACTTGTGGATTAGCTTGATTGTTTTGAAACTCATTTTTAAGTTCTGTCAGGGCAAGTCTAGAACAGGATTTATTCTAGGGCTACTTCAACCCTACTCCCCAGATGAATCACTTCTGGGTCCTCTATTGATGCCCCACATGTTCAGTGAGGTCTCTTTACTCTGGCTAGTTGGAGCTCAGATACCTCCTAGACTTGTGTGACATCTGGGAATTATTTAGCTTACAGCTCCAGTAGTCATTCCAGTACCTGGTTGCTTCCCTGGCTTCATGGAGTCTTGCTCTACTATGTGCAGCTTACTATTTAGCTAGACTCAAAGGGATCCTTATGCAGATTTTTGTGTACCTTCCCCACAGTTAATACTCTGCTCCACTAATTTCAGCCACACTGCTGAACTCTGTGAACCCCCTGTGCCCTGCTTAGATTCTCTTTCCCTGAACTGCATTCCACAAAGTGCCTTTTGGTAGTTCATTGGACTTACCACATTTGCTTGCTCTCTCTCAGGGTTCACTGACCTGTATTGCCTATTCAGTGGCAGAAAAGGTGTTTTTTATATTTTGTCCAATATTCTAGTTGTGTATGGTGGAAATGCAAGTTGTACTGGTTAATCCGTCATGGCCAGCATGTCATTTATATATATACGTGTATATATATATAATGTATATATATATGTGTGTGTGTGTGTGTATATATATATACATATATATATACATATGTATATACATATATATATAGCTGGTGCTTATTCTTTTTGAGATTTGTTTTATATAAGAAGCCCTCTTTAAAAAAATTTTTTTTATTGAGATATAATTGATACATGATAAACTATACATATTTAAATTGCACAACTTACAAGTTTTGACATACACACACACACACTCATTAAACCATCACCACAGTCAAGGTAGTGAACATATTTGTCACCCCCCAGAATTTTATTGTGCCCCTTGATAATCCTTCCCTGCCTCTCTGTTTTTCCCTTCATTCCCAGGCAGCAGTTGATCTGCTTTCTGTCATTATAGATTAGTTTGCATTTTCTGTAGATTTATATATAAAGTAGCACATCGTATGGTATTTTCTTTTGGGGGGGTTTTCTTTCACTCAGCAAAATTATGTTTAAGATTTATCCATGTTATTGCATGTATCAATAGTTCTTTCGTTTTTACTGCTGGGAAGTATTCCATTATGTGGATATACCATGGTTTGTTTATCCACTCATCTATTGATGGACATCTGGGTTGTTTTCAGTTTTTGGCTGTTAAAAATAAACCTGTTATAAACATTTTTGCACAAGTTTTTGGATGGACATTTATTTCCTTTTCCTTTTGGTAAATACCTAGAGTGGAATGGCTAGATCATGTGGTAGATGTATTTAACTTATTTAGAAACTGCCAAATTGTTTTCCAAAGTGGTGTTCAATTTTACATTCCCATCAGCAGTGTATGAAAGTTTCAGGTCCTCCACATTCTTACTAGCATTTGGTATGGACAGTCTTTTTATTTTTTATTTATTTATGTATTTTAATTTTTTTTAATATTTATTTGGTTGCGCTGGGTCTTAGTTGCGGCAGGCAGGCTTCTTAGTTGTGGCTCACGGGCTCCTTAGTTGAGGCTCGCCAGCTCCTTAGTTGTGGCACGTGGGTTCTTTAGTTGAGGCAGGCAGGCTCCTTAGTTGTGGCTTTAGGGCTCCTTAGTTGCGGCTTGCTGCCTCTTTAGTTGCAGCACATGGGCTCCTTAGTTGCGGCATTCATGTGGGATCTAGTTCCCTAACCAGGGATCAAACCCAGGCCCCCTGCATTGGGAGCATGGAGCCTTAACCACTGTGCCACCAGGGAAGTCCCCTGGGCAGTGTTTTTAATTTTAGCTATTTTAGTGACTATGTAGCAGTATTTCATTGTGGTTTCAATTTGCATTTCCCTAATAACTAATGATGTTGAGCATCCATGGTACTTCTTTGCTGTCTGTATATTTTCTTTGGTGAAGTATCGGATCAGATCTTTTCCCCATATTTTAAATTGGATTGTTTATTTTCTTATTGCTGAATTTTAGAGTTTTTTAATATATTTTGGATATAAGTCGTTTATCAGATATATGCTTTGGACAGATTTTCTTCCAGTCTGTGGCTTATCTTTTCATTCTCTTAACAGTGTCTTTTTTTTTTTTCTTTTTTTAAAAATTGAAGCATAGTTGATTTATGGTATTTCAGGTGTACAGCAAAGTGATTCAGTTACACACACGTGCACACACACACACATATATATACTTTTTCAGATTCTTTTCCATTATAGGTTATTTCAAGACACTGAATATAGTTCCCTGTGCTATACAATAGGTCCTTGTTGTTTATCTATTTTATATATAGTAGTGGGTATCTGTTAATCCCAAATTCCCAATTTATCCCTCCCCCACTTTCCCCTTTGATAACCATAAGTTTGTTTTCTAAGTCTGTGAGTCTATTTCTGTTTTGTGAATGAGTTCATTTGTATCACTTTTTTAGATTCCACATATAAGTGATACCACATGATATTTGTCTTTCTCTGTCTGACTTACTACACGTAGTATGATAATCTCTAGGTCCATCTGTTGCTACAAATGGCATTATTTCATTCTTTTTTATGGCTGAGTAATATTCCATTGTGTGTGTGTGTGTGTGTGTGTGTGTGTGTGTGTGTGTGTGTGTGTGCATCACATCGTCTTTATCCATTCAGCGATCAATGGACATTTAAGTTGTTTCCATGTCTTGCCTATTGTAAATAGTGCTACTGTGAACACTGGGCGGCATGTATCTTTTCAAATTAGTGTTTTCATCTTTTCCGGATATACACCCAGGAATGGGATCACTGGATCATATGGTAACTCTATTTTTAGTTTTTAAAGCAGCCTACATACTATTTTCCATAGTGGCTGCACCAATTTACATTCCCACCAACAGTGTAGGAGGGTTCCCTTTGCTCCACACCCTCTCCAGCATTTATTATTTGTAGATTTTTAAAAAATATTTATTTATTTGGTTGTGCTGGGTCTTAGTTGCAGCAGGTGGGCTCCTTAGTTGCAGCTCACCAGCTCCTTAGTTGCAGCTTGCAGTCTCCTTAGTTGCGGCACTTGGGCTTTTTAGTTGCAGCAGGTGGGCTCCTTAGTTGTGGCATACGAACTCTTAGTTGCGGCATGCAAATGGGATCTAGTTCCCTGAGCAGAGATCAAACCCAGGCCCCCTGCATTGGGAGTGTGGAATCTTAACCACGGTGCCACCAGGGAAGTCCCTATTTGTAGACTTTTTGATGATGGCCATTCTGACTGTTGTGAGGTGGTAACAACATCTTCTGAAGAGCAAAAGATGTTAATTTTGGTGTGAATGCCAATTTGTTAATTTTTTAAAAAAATTTTTTGGACTCTGCTTTTGGTTTTCTATCCAAGAAATCTAACTCAAGATCACAAAGATTTTCTGCTACAAGTTTTATAATTTTAGGCTTTACATTTAGGTCTGTGATCCATTTTGAGTTAATTTTTGTATAATGTGTGTGGTATAGATCCAAGTTCATTTTTTAGCATTTGGATATCTAGTTGTTTCAGTACCATTTGTTGAAAAGCTATCTTTTCTCTACTGCATTGCTTCTGAGCCTTTGTCAAAAATCAGTTGAATGTATATGTGTGGGTTTATTTTTGGATTTTCCACTCTGTTCCATTGATCTCTTTGTCTGTCTTTACACTAATACCATACTGTTTTGATTACTGACACTTTTTAATAATTTTTGAGATAAGGTAGTTTTAGCCCTCCAACTTTGTTCTTCTTTTTCATAGTTGTTTTGGCTATTCAAATTTCTTTGCATTTCCATATGAACTTTAGAATTGGCTGTTTACTTCTACAAAGAAGCATGCTGGGATTTTGACTAGGGTTGTTTTAAACATATAGTTCAGTATGGGAGCACTGGCATCATAACAACATTGAGCCCTCTGACTCATAAGCCAGCTGTATTATTCCATTTATTTTTGTCTTTGGTTTTGCTCAGCAATATTTGTATAGTTTTCAGTGTACAGGTCTTTCACATTTCTTTTTAGACTTATTCTTAATTTTTTTATGCTCTCATAAGTGGTATTTTCTTTTTCAGGTTTAATTAATTCACTTTATTATTCTTGTGTGAAAACACGAGCCTTGTGCAACACAAGATGGTCAATGAATTGCTGATAGGGAGCCTTGGTGAGCACAGTCCCCTTTGAGAGGTCAGGCGTAAGATAGCTGTAGGTCTTAGAGGTGGCATCGAAGGTGGCCTTGGTAAAGTTGCCCAAGGAGGCAGTGCAGCCGCTGACCAAGGTGTAACAGTTTTCAGTATCCGCTGTCAGCAGCAGCTTTGTGGCCACGAAGGCCAAGACAATAGCAGTGGATCTGGGTGCAAGGATGAAACATACCAGCAGAGAGCTGCAGTATCCTGTCACCTTCAAGGAACTGTATGGGGTCTGCCAATCTTGTGTTCCCAGGAGTCCCATTACCCATGACAGTGGAGAGGTTGGCCAGGAGGATGGCCCTGTGGATGGCAGTGGTTACCTCCTTGGAGCACTTAACACCTAGACCCATGTGACTATTACAGTCCCTCATGGCAACAAATACCTCGAACCTGGACTGCTGGCCAGCACCATTCTGCTTTCACTGCTTTCAAAGGCATAAGGGACTCCCCTAGGTAAAAGTAACCTCAGATCGAGAGGAAGAAGAGATAAATCTCCTTCAGGGACTTAATCTTCATATCCTTGACCTACGCAAACACTGATAAATTGCTGATTGCAAGAGAGAAAAAGGTTTTTGAAAGTATTTATGTAGAGTTTTTTTCAGTTGTTGACTGTTGACTGCCAGTGACTACCCTCTTCAGCCTTCCAGCAGTCTGTCTCAAGCTGCAGGTCGCTGGTGTGATTTTCAGTAAACTGTCCCCTTTGGTATAACTCTGACAGGTACTGGAGGCACAGAGAAGGCATCAGAAGGAGAAATCTGGCATCATACCTACCTCGCCAACACCCTACACTTATAACAAGGTAGGAGAGGAGATACTAATCTTTACCCCTTGGGTGTAGCCCCTCTTCTCCTATGAGGTGTTTGTGGCCCTCTGGGAAGGTGGCAAATTCCATTCTTATCCCTTAATATTGCTGCCGAAGAGGCTGAAAGCAGCCACATATGCAGAAGAGTGGAATTCAAGTATTTGTCTGATGAAATAAGATTCATACTAGTTTAGGTTTTGCAGCAGGAACCAAAGGCTATGGTCACCTGGAGGTTATTTATTTGGCTAGCTGTACAGTCCACTGATAACATTTAAAAGATATGTTTGTCTTGCTTTTTTGAGGTGGAGGCCATTTCAGAGAATATTATTTGTCCATTTATGGTGCCATTCTTTCTAACCCCCTAAAATACCCAACTTAGAACAGTGTCTAGTACACACAGCAAGTGCTCCCAAGTGTTACCTGGTACTTCACAGTTCTTAATCAGTAGCCTACACATCAAGCTTCTCCGTTCTAAAGTATAAGAGGTTTATAGGACCTTGAAACAGGTCCTAGAGGTCCTGGAGTCACTGAGTAGATCAGAAAAAAATGATGCTGCTTGGGGACTCCAGGTGATATAGATGGTAGAGAGGGAGCTGAGGATGGTAGAAAGGCAGGCCAGCTCTTCCTGGTCCCACACCTTTAGAGGGCCCCACATATTCCTAATGCATGTGTGTGCACACATGCAGGCATACATATCGAAGAACACACAGGCTTCTGTGGCACTCAGGACCCTCCACTTGCACTGGCACTGGCACAGCATGACCAGAACTCTAAACAACTACTTTCATGATTAACACTGTTCAGTCCCCAAGTAAGAACTGCTCCACACCATCTTGATCTACTTGCAAAACTGTAGGCAGCTGTGCCCTTATATAGTGAAGGTTGGAAGTGAGGGCTGTGCTGATTATAGTCAGTCAGAAACTGCTTCCTGCTTCCCAATGCAGGCAGGAATTGAGTGGTAGAAGCACTTAGCTAACAGAGATATTAATTTACTTGATACGGTCTTCTCATCATGAATACAGTGGATTCTTGTGTGATATATTATTTCCCAGTACTATTTTTTTCTCCTCTTCCTGTTCCATGTTGTGAATCTAGTGGTGTTTGTGAATTAGCACGGCATTCATAAAATTTACACTCCACAGATGAGTAATATATTGAAATAAGTTCATATTACTTTTGAATGTGTATATATGTTGGTCTAGTTATCATCTTTATATTGGCAACTAAGTGAACACTGACTGCTACATTTGCAAATAATTTTTTAAATAAAAATAATGTAAAAAGATGTAGTTAAATTTTTAAAAGTTAAATAAACACATCAACCTTAATTAAAAAGAAAAAGAAAAAGAGGCAGTAGGCCAGGTGACTTGCTGTGACCCCACCACCATTCAGCTGTGTGATGTTGGTTGGTACACTTAGTTTCACTCTTGACAGATGACCTTAGAGATGACAAGATCTCTGTAGTATCAGTTTCCTCATGTGAACTATTTTTTAAGATTTCTTTTCACCTCTATAATTTTATAAGTATGTTCTACAGCATGGGTCATGTCATCTGTAAATGTCTACTAGTATGATGCCAAGACATGGCTGAGAGTACCTGAGACACCTCATTTTCCAGGCTTCACTCAGATCAGCGCACAGCTGTGGTGTGAGGAGCGTGTGGCCACAGTGGCAGGCTCCCTGGGCTGCCTTTCTCAGGTGGGCACTGCTTTTGTCCTGCAATTCAGGAGGGGCTTGGGTTGAAGCCTCTGAGGACCCAGTTTCCGAGGCAGGTAGAGCTACATTTAATTAAAATAGGAGTCCTTTATTAATAAGCATGCTGTGACTACAGGCCATGAAATCACCTTAATATCTACAGACATGGTAGTTAGTGGCAGTTTTGTTTCATTCAGAATATCTTCCCCAAGAATGGTCTTGCAAATGGGCACCGTGAGTCCTTCATGGCCAAAGGATTGCTTTTAGCCTCCTGTTTTTCCCTGCAGTGCCTATCCCTAATCTTTGTCAGACTGCTTTGGGCCTTTATAAAATGATTTGTGCTGTTTTATAGAGTCAGCCCACCTGTGTCCTAGCTGCTTTGTTCCTGCACCCTCAACCCTGCCCAGGTGGACAGAGTAAATGTTTCATAACCAGCTGGCTTATATCTATCACTTTTCTGGCTGGGGACAAAGTATCCTACATCTGTACCCAATAATCAGATAGCAGCTTGGGCCTAAGCAGTGAGAATAAAAGTGACTATTTTACCCCAGACTGGCCTTGTATATATGGTGTGCACATGTGTAGTGTTGGTAGCACTTAATTCTCTTAAGACTTCCTGAAGCTTTTACACTCTCTGTGAAGTGATTCTCGGAGATATCAGCCTGTGCATATCAGGGGCTGTTTCTGGGTCAGTCCTAGGGACTTTATTTTAGAGCTGTGCCTCTGCTGTGAGTGACCATGTTCTTTTTGCTTTCAGAGCTGTGACTTGTGGTCCCTAGGGGTGATTATCTACGTGATGTTGTGCGGATACCCTCCTTTTTACTCCAGACACCACAGCCGGACTATCCCAAAGGATATGCGGAGAAAGATCATGACAGGCAGTTTTGAGTTCCCAGAGGAAGAGTGGAGCCAGATCTCAGAGATGGCCAAAGATGTTGTGAGGAAGTGAGTCCCCAGGCCACTGCGGGGGGAGGCCAAGGAGGCCTTAAAATTGGTGGAACACAAAGGAATGTTGGGTAAAGGAAAGTCATTTGTTTCCCAGGCATGCTCCTTCTCATTTCAGCATTACAGAAAATTTTCCCTGGAGCCTGAGATGAGAGTTCTCAGTGTCCACACCTTGGTGAAATTGGAGCTTTGCTCCCTCCTGTTGCACTCCTAGAATTTGTCCTTAGGGTTGAATCCAGGTCCCTTGGTAGCCATTGTATCTGTGAGCATTAATTTAGGACCTTAAATGGTAACCCCCCTGGTGTACACTTCCTGCACGGAGGCCGGTCATTTGGGACAGACATGATTCCAGGAACTGAACTGGGGTGCTAAAATGACCATGATGCTTTGGGCTTTTCATTCCTTAGCTGCTGTGGGAGTGTGTGATTGGTTGTGCAGGGCCTGGACCCCACCTCCTGCCCTTCCTACTGCTAGTTGGTTGCTGTGGTGTATATTAAGATGGAAAGGTTTAGAAGAATTAGGGTTAGTGAATGGATGATGGAGACTTGACATTCAGAGTCCTTTGGAGAAATTAGCTAGAGCACTAAGAAAGAAGTCAGACCTAAATATGAGGTGTCTTTGCTTTTTCTACCCACCTGTGTCAGAGGCTTAGCTGCCTGGGACTTGGACGTTGTTCTGGTATTCCTATTCCTATTGCTTGTTCTTCACTGAGTAATTTCTCCTCTTTTGGTTTCAGTTTCTTCATCTGTAATGCGATAAAGATAAGCATTAAAGGGGCAGTACCTGGGAACTGTCTCCTCATAGTACAGCTGTTTCTCTATGGAGATTACTCTCTTTCAGAAGTGAGCTTGTTCTGTTGGTTAGGTGTTTATGCATTCAAAAAGGGACTAGTTTCTAAAATATACAAGTGAAAGTTAGGAGGGTGGAGGCAATGTTTAAATCATCGTTTGTCTTCCTATGCTCTTTCCCTGCTGTATTCTCAGTTACTTAACCAAAATATCAGTATCCTCTAATTGGTTCTTTGCAGTTCTGTAGAATATATTTCCTGTCCCTAGAGCAACATTGATTATCTTCTTTCAGCATTGAGATTCTTTTCTAAATAATCCTTTCTTTAGAATCTGAAGCTGTTTGTTCACAATGATCCAGAAGGTTACAGAGAACATGAAAGAGCAAGTAGGCGTGTTGTCCTGACTCTGATGTTTGGAATGGGAGGCTATGTATTTGGAAGAAGGTGCTGTAAAAGGCCCAGGGAATATGCTGGGGTGAGCTAGGAATTGCATCAGGATAAATGTACAAGATGTAAAGAACTATGGTCAAAAAGCCGATGGTACAGAACAATACATTAGGCTTAGAAGGAAATGCCATCCCCTTCTCAGAGATTAGATTTTTAGCTTTTGAATGTCTTTGGAATAAAGGGTTCATGTCCTGCCAAATGGTGACATCTAAGAGTTTTATCACAAGTAGCAACCTGGATTTTCAGAACTGTATGACCCCTCGACTAATTTTACAGTCACTGTTAGCCAAAAGAGCATTTTGAGTCCCTTTTGGAAATTATAGCCCACTGTCCTAGAAACATTAGTCTGGGGATTCAGTGTCTCAGGAACTGTAAGCCATATGTAAGATTACTTTACTGAATTTAGAACTCAGTCTGAGGTATCACTGGACTAAGCCTTTTCCTACCATTCTTATCTCAATTTATTTAGTATATAAAGAACTGCCTAAGGACAGAGTGCCCTCACAACTAACGGTTAGGGACGAGAGCCCCACCTCTGTCCTGCAAATAGAAAGCCTAGGCTTGTAAGAGTCAGTGGAAAGTCAGAAGCTGGAGCTGGTTAGAGCCAGACCCAGGAACTTCCCGGCCTCTGGAAGCAACTGCATGGCAGCCCTGTTGGCCTTTTCTCCACAGGCTCTTGAAGGTCAAACCAGAGGAAAGACTTACCATCGAGGGAGTGTTGGATCACCCCTGGCTCAACTCAACTGAGGCCCTGGATAATGTGCTACCCTCTGCTCAACTGATGATGGATAAGGTTTTGAATGATGCTTATTTTGTTGGCCGAAAAGGCTGTGTTGGGAAGGAATGCTGAGGCTTGACTCAATGAGGGGTTAAAGGCAAAACAATGCAGAGCACACAGTCTTTCCCAGAGAAACATCTCTGGTTTTCCAAAGATCAGGATTGGAAATATAGAGATTCTTTCCATAAAAGACCAGATCAAGGCCTGGTAAATACACTAAGGGAACACTCAAAGGACTATCCTCCATATTTGTGCTATGGGGTTGGGGGCACAGAGCAGTATCAGACACTGTTCTTTTGCCCAAGGAGTTTAAACAAGACTGGTTGGAAAGACCAATAAACACAAAACAGAGGGAACATTTTCAGACATCAGAGCTTTTGCATGCTAAATTTTCTGTGAATGCTATGGAAATTCAGAAAAAGAGAACATCTTTGAAGGGCTGTAATTAGGGAAGGGTTCCCAAAGAGAAGGCAAAAACCATCACAATTATTAACTATTGTGTGGCATTTTTTAACCCCTTTACATATTTAACCCCTTTTCCTGTAATGAAGCCTGACTTCATTGATGGGAAGTTGGTAAAATGGGTGTGGCAGGCCTGGCTTTGAAAGTAGACAGAGGGGTTTAAGTCTTAGTAGGACATAATTGAGAGGCTATTGTAGATTTTTGAGAAGAGATTTGCCACAGGGAAGGTATTTAGGGATGGTTAGTCAGACTTGCAGACTTGCCAACCTAATACTTCTACAATAATCTAGAAGCTGAGAAGCTGCTCTAGGAGCAGAAAAGTAGGGATGAATGAATAGGCTCAATATTTTTGAAGACAAATTTCTACAATTTTTGGTGACTGACTAGATATAAGGGGACAGTGGGTGGCATATCTGGTGACACCACTGACGGAGGGAAATCAGGAATGAGGCTGGTTTTGGGTGAAGGGAAGTCTCTTAGGTTTTAGATATTGTTTAAGGTGGTAGATGGATGTGTGGTGTGGAATCAGAGTGTGGCTGAGAGGGAAAGGCAGTGACACAGACTTGAGTGTTACTGACTTAGAAGGGATGGAGTTGAAATGTAAGCAAATAGGAAAAAAGAATGCTAAGACCTCCCTTAGTTTAGCTGGAGTATGAGAGAGAAAGGAGAGCTAGAAGGAACAGAGTTTTCTGCTATCTCTGATTTGTGTGCAGTTGTCTTCCTGGTTTAAATGTGCCCAGTAGTCCAGAAATGGTTTGTTTGGTCAGTGCAAAATACAAAAGGATTACTTATACCCTCTCGTTGTTAGCAATTGAGTGTTACAGTGTGGCTTTCCTCAAGATCTTGAAATGAAGAAATAAGATTGCCTTCTGGAGTTACTTCAAGATTAGTGTATAATGAAGCCAAGTATGGATATGCATAATCTTAATGAGGAAGAGTAGCTCCTGGGCCTATAAGATGGAACTGCAATGTGACAGTGTATTCCCATTTTTAAAGAAATGATGTGGTCAGGATGCAGGCTGGTCAACTTTGGAAGTAGAGAAAAAATGTCCACATATGCAGAAGCTGAATAGTGTCCATCTAAGCTGTGCCTAAGAGATGGAGCCTGAGCTCACAACCTTGAGGTGTTCCCATCTTTTTGGTTGGGCTATCACGGATAAGAAGGAAATAGATTCAAGGGTCTGGGGGCGTGTAGCCAGGGCCCGTTAGTACAGTTCTCTTAAATGAGTTCAAACTCTTCCTGATCTAATGGCATGCTTACCAAGGAACTATTTTTGTAAATTGTCAAATTTTGTTGTTGAAATTCAAACAACACAGAGGTATATAAAATAAAAAGCAAAAGTTCCCTTTCGTTACCCTGCCTCAGTCTCACCCCTCAGAGGTGAGGTGACCTATGGCTTGATGTATTCTTCCTGATCTTCTTCTGGGGAGACATACACACACTCACAGAGTTTGTCTTTTTTTTTAAATCCAAAAGTGGGATCGTCTCATTCTTACAAAGCCTTTTCTGATTATTTGCCTTCCCTTATTGGTCTGCCCATAGTGAGAGAACGCACTGGTCATAAAGACAGACTTGAAGCGTGCTAGACCTTATGACAGTTATTTCTCATTGTAAATTAATTGACTGGCTTATAGATCAGTTTGTGAGGGTCTACTATGCTCACCAGGTGAAATGCTTGGGGTTCTGAGCCATCAGGGCTAACGTGACTGTCTACACCATGGGGGCAGTGAGTAAATGCCAGTCAGGGAGGCTTCTCAGGCAGCAGCCTGCTAGCTTTTCCCCTGATGTACATGTATGACTCTCTTTACACTTGCCCTTGCCAGTGACTGTGAGCATGAGCCTTGTTAGTATTTCTTACTTGCATTTCTGTCCGCCCACAGGAAAGAAGGGCTAGCTGTTGGCCTGGTATTCCCTGGGCCCTGCTGACCCATGGGGAAGAGTCCTCTGCCTTATCAAAATTTGTATACTGCCAGCATAAGAATGAAATTGCTTTCTTAGTTCTTTGAGATTCTCCTTCCCACTGTCTTAGATTGGCTTTTTAGGTGCCCAGAAATGAATGTGAAAAACTGATGACAGTGTTTGCATTCAGGCGGTGGTTGCAGGCATCCAACAGGCCCATGCGGAACAGTTGGCCAACATGCGAATCCAGGACCTGAAAGTCAGCCTCAAACCCCTGCACTCTGTGAACAACCCCATTCTAAGGAAGAGGAAATTACTCGGGTAACTGAGCTTATTTCTTGACTTCTCCCTCATGGCTGGTGTGGTTGAGTACAGGGTTCTGAAAGGTCAGCCAGGGGTCTGCCCTTTTTTGTCTCTTAAGAGGGTGGAAAGGGTATGTTCTTTAAATAGCATCAGAAGTTGGAGATACTCCAACTATAGTATAGTAAATAATTAACTATAGTTAATTATTTATCTGAAAAATCTGTTCCTTATGTTTAGCATTAACATCTGTTAAGAGTTGGGTTTTGGGGTCTCACCTTGTTATTACCTCTCTCCCAAACTTCTAAAGCACCAAGCCAAAGGATGGTGTTTATATCCACGACCGTGAGAATGGAGCCGAGGATTCAAATGTTGCCTTGGAAAAGCTCCGAGATGTGATTGCTCAGTGTATTCTCCCCCAGGCTGGTAAAGGTCACACCATTTATGAATGCTCTGTGCGTGTCTGTGTGTGTGCACATGCACATGACTAAAGGAGTGGTTTAATTTGAAGTTGTCTGTTTCATCTTTGTGTTATAAGAAAATAAGTACATTATATAGTCTGTGCCCACTGAAAAGAATGGACGGTGGGAACTCAGAAATGTGAGGCTCTGCCCCACCTTTGGTTTCCTGTAAAATTTCTAGTTTTGGTTTAATTGCCAGTGTCAGACACAGCACGTAATTTTGTATTTTCTTAGTTTGTTAATGAGATTACAGGATAGAGGATGGAAAATGGAAAATGTGAACAGGGTCAGGATTAGGTTGGGAAGGTCAGGAAGGCTGGGAAATACCATATCCAGAGCCCTTAGAGTACAAGGCTGTCATTAACTTGTGAATATAAAGAGACGATCTCCCAAGTTCAGAAGTGGCCCTGGCTGCTACTTGTATCATGGGCAGGGTGGGACTTAAACAGAAGTCCTTTTGAGTGAGAGCTCTCTTTCAGTATGTTCTCTTTCCACCTAATGGGGTATGATGGGCTTTTCTCAGCAGATGAATGAGATGCTTCAAGTAGTAGGCCAGGAAACTGTTGAGTTGACCAGTCTTCCTAGATTCCTTGGGTTTTAAGGGAACTCACTAGTGTGCCTCAGGTAGCCTTCCAAAGTCAGAAATGAGCTTAGGAGAAAGAAGGTAGCCCACTCAGCCTTATTCTCCCTCCCTCTCATGGTCTCTTAAGTTAACCAGGTGCTTTTGCTCAGCAATAGTCTGACATCCTATGGGATGCCTATTTCCCATCATCCCAGCTAAGACTCTGGGGGCATCAGGGAATTTGTGTGAGGTGGTCAGAGCAGGAAGAGTTGAGAAACCAGAAGCGGTCTACATCAGTGGTCCCCAACCTTTTTCGCACCAGGGCCTGGTTTCGTGGAAGACAGTTTTTCCATGGACTGGGGGCGGGGGTGGGGGGGGGATGGTTTCAGGATGATTCAAGTGCATTACATTTATTGTGCACTTTATTTCTATTATTATTACATTGTAATATATAATGAAATAATTATACAACTCACCATAATGCTGACAGGAGGCAGAGCTCAGGTGGTAATGTGAGCGATGGGGAGTGGCTGTAAATACAGATGAAGCTTCCCTCGCTTGCACACCGCTCACCTCCTGCTGTGCAGCCCGGTGGTTGGGACCCCTGGTCTACATGTAATGTAAGGACTAGAAGTAATGATAGTCTGGTAAAGCTTGCACCTTTAATCATCACTTCTCAATAAGTTGGACATCATGTCCTTCCATCTCTGACACTAAATTCCCATGATGCTGCAGGAAAATGCAACTTCTTCTTCATCTTTATCAATAGGAGAGAATGAAGATGAAAAGCTGAATGAAGTAGTTCAGGAAGCTTGGAAGTATAACCGGGAATGCAAACTCCTAAGAGATACTCTGCAAAGCTTCAGCTGGAATGGTAGGAGCCTTAATTATGCCTTTCCCCAGGAATGCAGAGAAGTAATTGTGTTTAGAATATGTAGGATCTCTGGGGGCTGAGCTGGGACTGTTTTCAAGTAAAGTAGGGCTGGCGAGTGAGTGGAATACTGTGGGACAGGGGGTTAGCCCTACAGTAACTGCCCAGGCGTACCTGGACATCTGGCCCTTTCGCTTGTTTTCCAGAGTTCAGATGAATTATGTGTCGCAGATTCATTGCTGCAGAGCCCCCGTCACATACCACTTGGGCAAAAAAAGTCAGATCTCAGAACTCCTTCCAGATACCTGAGCTGTTCACTGGGTCATTAAGGAGCAGTATACTCTGAAGGGGAGAAAGAGGGCAAAGTACCACAGAGTCTGCCCTGCTGATCTACTTAGCTTAGAGAAGACCTGTTTCACTGAAGAGTAGAGAGTGCCAAATCTGCCGCTTATTGAATTTTTTTCCCCACAGGCAAACAAGGTACAGGTGTGTTTTTTGAGCTGCTTTTGTATTGTCTTTCTACTTTAGCAGACCAAACTAGACTTAAGGTCTAGGATGCTCAGGGAAGGGAGCAAATTCATTGCCTAGCTTGATTCTTGGACATGAGAAATCCAAAGTGCTATCCTGGCTATTCCCATACTTGGAGGAGATTAGCTTCCCTAGGATTTTTTTTTTTTTTTTAAGATTTTGAAATATCAATACAGAAAAGTGATCACATTTGAGGTATGCACGTCCGATGAATTTTCACAAAGTGAACACTCCCGTGTAACAAGCACCTAAACATGTAGTGGAGCATGTGCCCTCTTTTAACTGCTACCTCCCTCCTCACAAGGGTAATTATGATCCCAGTTTCTAGCAGTATATATTAGTTTTGCCTGGTTTTATATTTTATGTAAATGGAGTCAGAGAAGTCTATGATCTTTTGTGTCTGGCTTCTTTTAGTCAAGATTATATTTGTGAGATTCAACCATATTGTTGTGTGTAGCAGCAATTCATTCTCATATATATGTATGTAAATATATATATATTCTCTCTATATATATTTTCCTCCATATATATACACATATATTTTTTTTTTTGAGCTGTTTTATTATTTTGGGTTTGTTTGTTTTTGCAGCTAGTGTTACCCTAACTAATACAGCAATTGAGAGGGGAATTCTCTGGAGAATTTGAAATTTTTTTTTTTTTTTTAATGGCTGTGTTGGGTCTTCGTTTCTGTGCGAGGGCTTTCTCTAGTTGTGGCAAGTGGGGGCCACTCTTCATCGCAGTGCGCGGGCCTCTCACTATCGCGGCCTCTGTTATTGCGGAGCACAGGCTCCAGACGCGCAGGCTCAGTAATTGTGGCTCACGGGCCCAGTTGCTCCGCGGCATGTGGGATCTTCCCAGACCAGGGCTCGAACCCGTGTCCCCTGCATTGGCAGGCAGATTCTCAACCACTGCACCACCAGGGAAGCCCCACATATATATTTTTTGTATTTATATTTATACATTCTACTGTTGAATGGACATATGGGTTGTTTCCAGGTTTTGGTACTTAAGGAAAGCACTGCTATAAACACTCTTGTGTACATCTTTTATGAATATTTTAATGAACTCATTTCTCTTATGTATCTAGGATTGGAGTTGCTGGTTCATGGGGATATTCATCTGTTTGGCTTCAGTAGGTACTGCCACCAGTTTTCTGAAGTGGTTGTACCAATTTACACTTCCACTAGCAGTGTTTGAGGGTTCTAGTTATTCTGTATCCACACCAACACTTGCTATTGTCTTTTTCATTTTAATCATTCTGATTAATAAGTACTACTGGTATTGCGTGTCGTTTTACTTTGCCTTTCCCTGATGACTATGAGCTTAAGCACGTTTTAATGTTTATTGGCCATTTAGATTTTGTTAGGTGCCTATTCTTTTGCCCATTTTTCTATTGAGTTATATCTTATAGATGTGTAGGAGTTCTTTATACAGTCTGGATATGAGTTCTGTTGTAGACATACATATTACAAAGAACTTCTCCCTCTTTGTGGTTTCTTGCTGTGCTGTTGTACTGAACATTGGATTTTTATGGCCAGGTTAATAAGCTGCTCAGTTCTACTTGAAAAATGGGGGATTTGAACTGCTTTTGATCAGTGTTGGTGATGGTTCCTCCATGGTGAGGGTGAATTTGACACTGGTGAGATGTACCTTATTGGGTCCCTGTCAAGAATCTTATCACCTCCCAAACGGTTTGGAGACTGACCTTTTTCTTTTTTGGGTTTCAGGTCGTGGATTCACAGATAAAGTAGATCGACTAAAACTGGCAGAAATTGTGAAGCAAGTGATAGAAGAGCAAACCACATCCCACGAATCCCAATAATGACAGCTTCAGACTTTGTTTTTTAACAAGTTGAAAATTTATTCATTAATGTATAAAGTAATTTGTATGTAAATTAATAAATCATAATTTCATTTCCACATTGCTTAAAGATGCTGTATAAATTTAGATACAGGATTTACTAATAGTATATAGTTCATTTGTTTTTAAGAAAAGCTCAGTTCCTAATATATTATTACTTTAGGATTGTTTAGTCATATGTGGTAAAGCTGACAGATGGTATTGTCAAGCAAGATTGTTTTATTTGTAATAAAGTATACAAAAACCATTTCCCAGTGGTAGGCAAAGGACCAACTATACTGACCTTTCTGCTTAGTAAACAGTTGAATCAAGTACTGTGGAATCTGGTTTCAATTGCCCTGTGTATTTACTTTCTGCACTATCAATCAGTGGATTAGCTCTGGTGCCAAGAAATTTTTGTGGGTCCATGTTGCAGACTGCCTGTTACAGGGTGCCACCTCCCATGATGGAAGAGGCAGGCAGTTGAGCCCTCATTTCTCTTATCCCTAATTCCCTAGAGAAGAGTGGTAACATTTCTTTTTTGTCATATTTTTTTAAAAGGTATTGGTGCATTTCTTAAATCTAATGGGATTCTCTATTGAGTTTATTCTTTTCATGTTTAACCAGAGCTTCAGCCCTCCCACCTCCTTTGAGATCCTACTTTGTCCTCTCCCTTTCCTGCAGCCCTCACCAGCTCCACTGCTTCTTATCTCCTTTCCCTGTTCTTCTGGCCCCTTTTATGGGATGATTTTTCTGAGAAAGTTACATATCATAAAAACTGGACTATTTGGTTAGCATCTAAAGATGGTCCAAGTTTTTTCTCTTAAAGCTACCCTTTTTCTCTAACGTTTCTGCCTGGGTTTCATGGTGGCATCCCCTGGGCTGCATGTATTTTATTTAGCACCCTTCATTTTCAGGAAGCGTGGTTCTGGCCCATAGATCAGATACTTGAATAGAAAACAAGGCTGGGTACTTTTCTACTTTGCTGTTGTACATATGGGCTTCCATAACAAACCATTTTTATTTTTTTTTTTAGCAGTTCTTGATTGGTGGTTCTGTGTTGGTAAATGGGAGCGCTAATAGGCCAACTCCAATTCACAGAGGAGAAGAAAAGGGTCAGTAGGCTCAGTTATTCAGTTTCATCCCATCAAATTCTCTTCAATCAAAATCAACCCCACAGAGCTCACTTATTTTCTAACTCCTCCACTTTGCTGAGTATGTCTTCAGGGTGACATGTGGTTAGTATGTCCCATATGTATGTGAATGACTGTAGGAATATATGATAAAAACATTAAGTATCTCTTAGAAATTACCTTACACATTGGTTCCCTTTTACTTTGGAGAGTTTTAAATTCAAGGCATTTTTTGAGGTAAGGCTCACTAATTTTCAGTGATTGATAACTGCTACAAATGGATACCCTGTAAGGAGAATTCAATACCTTTAAACATGGCAAAATCTAACAGGCAGCAGAGAAAAACAAAATGTTTTCTTATTTACTGACCAGAAAACTTAGCTGAGAGTTGAATTAAGGGTTGAATTATTGTTTTTCAGTGAAATGCAGTCTTACAAATCAAAATCACTTCTTACAATCAGGAAAAACTCTGCACTTGTTTCTGGAACAACTGAATACCTGTTATTTTTCTTATCTTAGGGCAGAGGTTCAGTGTTCGCTTGGGAGAGGAAGGCAGTAATTAACTTTGTTACTCTTCTTTTTCTTCAGAGGAATCTTCTAGCATGCCCAGTCTACCATTAACTTCTCAAATTTGTTATCTGGGTGTCTTCTAGAGGCTCAAGATGATTTCCTTCACTGTGTGGTGAATTTTAGGCAAGATCTAAAAGGGTATCCAAAAGATTCTTCCTTTTACTCTGAGCGGCAGTTGCCCATGTTTCTTTAGTCTGAATTAAACTGGCCGCGAAAATGAGTGCTGTGTCCAGACAGGTCCATGCTGAAAGTTTGTGAATACCCTGGAGGATGCTCTAGCTGGTGTAACTCAAAAGTGGGCCCTATCCTACAGAGAGCTCCTTGACAAAACAACAGCTTCCAAAAGACAGCACTGTTTGGTCTTTAAATTAGAGTTTTGTTTATGGAATTTGTTTGTAGGCCAGTAGCAAATTCTGCTTTAACTTTACCAGTCAGGTTTACTAATAAAACATTCGCATGTACTGGAAGTGAAACAAAATCATCCTTGTCTCTTTTGGCCTGTCTGTCTAATGCAGAAAGTTCACACTGTAAGAACAGTTCTCATAGGCAGGAGGTTAGAGTCTTCAGTTTTCCTACATGATTTGCTAACCCTTTGCTTACTATAAAACCATTACTTATCACTCAAATACCTTTAGACTTTACCATAGTTATTAATCTGCTTGATGTGAAACAACTTTTGTATTTTTCTGGCTAATGTATTGTATAAGCTATAGGAGAACACCTGTCAGAAATTTATTGTCTGAAACATAGATAGGAGGAACTGCTTTTTAAAAAGAGTTTTGTTTTTGTATTCATTTGAGATAGAACAAGTTGAAGGAATTATTGGTTGAAGTAGAAGTCAAATGATTTAAATCAGATCTTGTGTGTGAATGCTTGTGTGCGTGTGTATTTATTGAAGAAAATGTGTCTCAATTTGAGAACTGGAAAATTGAATATTTGATTTTAATTATATTTTTATTTATTTAAAAAAGTAGAAGTGGTCTTTCATTATTGATTTTTTTGTCCCACAGAATGACTTAAATTTTCCCTGCCTGTTTGGTTAAGACACAGGGGAACATCTTAAATCTGTGATAATTTCCAAGTTACATAATTTTAAGAGGCTTTCCTCTTACACAGAACACAAGGAGAAAAGAAATCCAGCTGGAAATCATTTCACCATTTTTGCTGTAAATTTTTTAATGTGTTTGTGATATGATGGTATTAATTTTCTTGCTAGATGCAGATGATTAATTTTTTCATC
This sequence comes from Balaenoptera acutorostrata, assembly GCF_949987535.1. Taxonomy (NCBI): domain Eukaryota; kingdom Metazoa; phylum Chordata; class Mammalia; order Artiodactyla; family Balaenopteridae; genus Balaenoptera; species Balaenoptera acutorostrata. The sequence goes on from NC_080076.1 coordinate 77,198,951, forward strand.
TGTATTAGGAATTAAATATTAATTGGGGATAATGAGTTGATCTACTCTCATGCTTATATCTGAGATCTTGTAGTATTATTCCATTCTTTTTTTAATTATATAGGGCATTTCTCCATTTTTGTTTGGTACTTATAGCCATAACCCTTATTTTGAAGGTTTTATATTGTAGATATTTGACTTAATATAAAATTATTTTTATGCAAGATAAAAGATGTAGAGTCTTACTTTAGTTATCTTAGGATGCAAAGGAGAATAACTGGGCAAGGAATGTGGTTAAATAGGGCTTTTTTCCTTTTAAATTTATACTGCTAAATACACCAGGAGATCAACATCAAAATCAAATCCAAGGACTTCCATAGGCATTACAGTTCAATTTTAGTTACAAAAGCAAAGAAGTCTTTAAAAAGTTCTTCTACAGTCCATTTTTATTTTCTTGATGAAATGGTAACTAGATACCTGGTTAATCAGAGTTTAGTTTTATTCCAGACTTTGTTTTTATGTTGGGAGGAATTGAACTTTGATCTTGGTCACTTGTAAGTCTCCATAGTGAAACTGAACTCCTTTCATTTAACACTTAGTATGTTTGTGCATTAGGAAAACTTATTAGAGGAAAATTATGTTTATATGCAGACACAAAGTGTCTAAAATCATCTGTTATGAACAAAAATTAATGAGGGAGAATTTGTGCATCCACATACAAGTTTTCTTGAATTAAAGGAGAAAAACCAGACCCTGACAAAGGAGGGCTGGACTGAAAAACAGTACCCTCAATACTACAGAAATGAGGAAAAGAGGTAATGGGCAACGGAGAACTTTGTCTGAGATCCCCGAAGAATCCCCATCCCCTCCCCCCTGACCTCCTGCCAGAATGTTGGGTTTCAAAGAATGTGCAGATTAACGGATATCAGGAGTAGTGTGGCCCTGGGCTGAGGATAAGGATAATTTACCTGAGTAACAGTCCTGGCTGAATCATTACAGGCCTTCTACTTGGTATATCTCTCTGTAAGTGTAAAGGGAACTTAGCCAAGGAGCATTAAAACCATTGCTGTTGGAAGGAAGTCATATAGTAAGGAAACCACTGAAGGCCAAGAGAGAAAAGCAAGAACAGAAACACAGCCCCAAGGTCTGTAAGACTCACAGTTGGGCAGCACCCAACCATAAGGGAGCCAGCATAGATCTGAAGTGAATACCTGTGACGGAGGGTCTGCGTGTCAGGGAAAGTTGCTGCTGCTGGACATAGGCCCTGCATCACCAACTGATTTACTAGGGCCATGTCAGTGGCAGCGTCTGTGACACACTCTGCCTCTATACTGCCTTCTCTATGGAAAAACCAAGTGGCCTTGAAGGAGGGTAAGATAAAGTTTCAGACTTGGGCTCAGCAGAAGAGGGACTTGAGGCTGGGGCCAGTGCCAGGATCTTCATGTTTCAGTTTGAGGATTGTGTTGCTGTTGGTGATTTCTCTGCCAAGCTTGTACTGTGACCTGGGATCAGTATATTACTCTTCCTATGAAATAGTCACCCCCAAGTTTCTGACAGTGGAAGGAAGGGAAGACCAAGTGGAAAAGCTCTCCTATGTGCTATTTATGCAGGGCCAGAAGCAGCTGATTCACCTGAAGGTGAAGAGAGACTATTTTGTGAATAACTTTCCAGTCTTCAGCTACCACAATGGCATCCTGGGGCAAGAAATGCCTTTCATCTCACATGACTGTCATTATGAAGGCTACATAGAAGGAGTCCCAGGTTCTTTTGTTTCTGTCAACACCTGTTCAGGCCTCAGGGGTGTCCTGATTAAGGAGGAAAAATCCTATGGCATTGAGCCCATTCACTCTTCAAAACGGTTTGAACATGTGTTGTACACCATGGCCCATGAAGCTCCAGTCTCCTGTAGTGTCACTTCCAATGACAGCCAAGTGGCATTCACCAGCCGGCAACAAGAGAGCAGCAAGCCTCGCAGTCGGCAGGTGCCATCCTACTTGTGGTCACACACCAAGTACGTGGAGATGTTTGTCGTGGTCGACAACCAGCGGTTCCAAATGTGGGGCAGTGACGTCAATGAGACAGTCCAGAGAGTAATGGACATCATTGCTCTGGCCAACAGCTTCACTAGGGGAATAAACACAGAGGTGGTGCTGGCTGGAATGGAGATTTGGACCGAGGGGGACCTCACAGAGGTCCCAGTGGACCTGCAAGTTGCACTCAGGAATTTCAATAGCTGGAGACGAGAGAGGCTCCTCCATCGTGTGAAGCATGATGTTGCCCACATGATCATTGGACACCATCCTAAAGAGGATACGGGGCAGGCATTTCTCAGTGGTGCCTGTTCAAGTGATTTTGCAGCAGCCGTTGAATCCTTCCACCATGAGGATGTCCTCCTGTTTGCGGCGCTCATGGTCCATGAGCTCGGGCACAACTTGGGTATTCCGCATGACCATTCGGCCTGCGTTTGTAAAGATAAACCCTTTGGCCTCATGCGTGAAAATATCACTAAAGAAAGTGGCTTCAGCAACTGCAGCTCTGACTTCTTCTACCAGTTCCTCTGGGAACACAAAGGGGCCTGCCTATTTAACAAGCCTGGGCCCAAAGGCCGCTTACGGAGGGACTCTCGCTGTGGAAATGGTGTTGTAGAAGAGGATGAGCAGTGTGACTGTGGTTCTGACTGTGACAATCACCCATGCTGTGACCAAACGTGTAGGCTGAAGGAGAATGCCGAGTGTAGCGATGGACTCTGCTGTGTTAAATGCCAACTGAAATATAAGGGATTCATGTGCCGTCCTGCTTTGGGGGAGTGTGACCTCCCAGAGTATTGTGATGGTTCCTCTGGAGAATGCCCCATAGACAGCTATAAGATAGATGGTACAATGTGTGATAGAATTCACTATTGCGCTGGAGGTCGCTGTAAGAACCCTGATAATCAATGCATGGATATATATGGGTTCTCTGCAAGGTCTGCCCCAGAAAACTGTTACATTTCAATGAACAGAAAAGGGGACCGGTTTGGAAACTGTGGTATTACCAACTCACCTAGGTTAAGATATTTGAAGTGTGTAGATGATAATATATTTTGTGGGAAACTTATATGTACAAATGTTAGACAGGTACCACAAATCAAACCAAATCATACACTGATCCAGGTCGCTCATGAAGGTGACTGGTGCTGGAGCATGGACGCCTATAACACCACTGATATCCCTGATGATGGAGATGTGCACACTGGCACTCTTTGTGCTCCAAACAAAGTCTGTGTAAATTACTCTTGTACTGATTATGCTGTGCTCAAGTATGACTGCAAACCAGCAGAAATGTGTAATGGGAAAGGAGTCTGCAACAATTTTAGGCACTGCCATTGTGAGGCTGGCTATGCTCCCCCTGACTGCAGAGGTCCAGGAGATGGTGGTAGTGTAGACAGTGGTCCACCTGGCAAACCAATTGAAATTCAAAGTGGAGGCGTAGGTGGCAGTTCTTTTCATCGTAGCATTGAGTTTAGAAATGTTGGCAAGCTAATTTTCATACTCCCTTCATTTCTTTTAATATTGTTGTTAGTTTTAATATTTTGCATTACCCTCAGGGCTGTAATTGAGTCAGTAGAGACCCTAGGGCGTACCTCGGAGGACAGTTCAGAGGAAGCCACTAGCGAGGGATTCTTAACGGAGTTTCTACCAGTGGGGCTACGGGAGAAGGAGTCAGAAGAGAAGGACCAAGAAGAGGAGGGCCCCCCACCGGAGGAGGCCCCCTCGCTGCCGCTGGAGGCTCCCCCCCCGCCGGAGGCCCCACCACCAGGAGAGCCAGCACCATAAGAGGTAGCAGGTGAAGGAAAAGGATAACCAAAGGCAGAAGTGTATTGGTGGAAGAATCCAAAAATATCGAATATCTCAAGCACTGAGTGGGAAAGAGGGGCTCAGAGAAGCAAAGGTGAAGTGAGAATTGATGGCTCCTGTAGCTCTGACCAGGATATATAGTCTACAGAAACATACTAACATGGGAACAGAGACGCCCCTGCTTTCAGTATTCATTTTAGTAATTTGGTTATATATCATATATGAACTCATATAAAATATTCTATATTTTTGCTTTTTTCCCATTTCATGAAACAATTTTATTTAAGCTCTTCTCATGAATCATACCTATCAATATCATCTTTCATTTGGGCCAATTTCTGATCTGAAATTTCAGGGCCTACCATCTTCCATCTACATTGTTTGATACACAGTATTATCTCTACCTATGACTATCACAGGGTCATTAATCCCACTCATAACACATTATCTTAAAAATGTTATCTGTTCAGTAATCTAATTTGCCCCAAAAGTTGCTATTCACGAATAAAAGGTAATTTAAAATAAATAAAAAGCTATTTTAAGATGAAGCATCACTTCAGACTCCATACAGCCTAGTCCTTGAGGCTTCTTTATTTTGGGGCTCTCTTGGAAGGGGCTACATCTGATCCAGGGAGGTCCGATCACCCTGGGTCTGGGTGCATGGGGGAAGGGGAGCAACCTAGGCAAGAGACAACCTGTCTAGTGCGGAGTTCAATTGGAAGTATTAATTGTTCCTTTTCTGTTTTTCTACTTCACTTATTATATTTATTTCTCATTTCCTTTTTAAGTTAACATATTGTTGACTGACAGTCCAAAGGAACAGAGCTTTGGAGGGTAGTCAATTGTCTGTAAAGAGAGCACAAAGCACATACAATATAACATTATGCATTCTGTGCAAGACACTGTGCTACTTTACATTTGTTGTCTTAATTTAATCCTCCCATCCACCCTATGAGACCTCCATCTTGTACATGAAGAAACAGAGACCAAAGACTTTTGCTCTAGAGCTGGTAAGGGGTGGAACCTGCATACCGCCTCAGGTATGACTGAATCTACATTCGCCGCTGCCTCATTAGCCTTTTCCTTTAGTAAAAAAAAGTGAGCAGGAAGACAACTGACATGTCCTTAACTGCCCAGAACGTGGCTTCTTCCTCAGTGACTCTAATGAAACAGAAGCCTTACAAATGGATGTTGATCTCTATCATGAACCTACCACACTGTGTAGTCATGATCGATGAAAGAGTCTTTTCCCCGATTACATCCTGACATCATGGACTGGCAGGTTTGTATCCTATTCAGCTCTGAGAGCCCAGATCACTGTAGGTGCTCAGTAAATGTTGACCAAGAGAATGACTTAACCAGGGCTAACCTTTAAATAGGAGGGTAACTTGTATGGATGCCCCTGCTAGTCCCTAGGCATGGCACCACCGAAACCTTGCTCAGGTGCAGTGTTGCTACAGGTTGAGTGTTCTGAGTCTTGGGGAAATTCCTGAGCATCAGTCCCTGACAGTACATTTGCTGAATCCCTCTTCTAACTGCCCAATCCTATGTGAGCAGAAAAGAGCAAACAAAAGGAGGACAAGACCTAGCCTCTGCTTTCAAGAAGCTTATGTTAATTACTTTTGGTGGAACAAAACTGAACTTCAGAGCAAAATCCAAAATCAAGTCTGCAGTTATGTAAGTTTCCAGGCCACGAGATTTGCTGGTAATCAAATCTCAGGACATTGTATGCCAGAAGGTCAAGATTCATGGTGAAAGCACACTATTAGTTGGTAGTCACCTGAGAGCTTTGAGAACGAGAGTGAAACTGGGTAAATGAAGGCCTCCAAGGGTAAACCTGTCATTAGAGACTTCTGAAAAAGATGTGGAGGATTTCTGCTGAGAAGCACTTCAGTGGAAAACAGAAGCGGCAATCTTCCTAAGTGCACATGCTAATGATGACTATAATAAAAGCTAGTAAGCATCAGTCTTTTTTAAAAAAACCTGAAGAAACAGAAGGGAATCATGATTTAGGTATGGGGTAAATATGCTTAGCTAACTCAAAGGTGTTCTTTAAAAACCAAAAGTCAGGTAGATAATTGGGAATCAATCAGTAAAACCTATTTAGGATTTCATAATATTTGACAACAAAGTTTACAAAAATTTAGCAAATATGGAAGTTGTATAGACTATTTAAAATGTTTAGTTGCTGTCTTTATGACCGACCCTCAAGTTTACAAGACCAGGTTAAAGGCAGGAAACAAAGGTTAGGACAGCTATTTGAATGAACTTCCTCTGAAAGAGTGATCAAAAAATGAACATATTTATAAATTATCAGGTGAATCTTAAAATGTGTGGAAACCCCAGAGCCTGGGGATTGAAGGCTGAAGCTCTTTAGGATAGACTAGAGCAGGGAAGTGACTAGTTTTTTTTTTTAATCAGTCATCAATTTTATACACATCAGTGTATACATGTCAATCCCAATCGCCCAATTCAGCACACCACCATCCCCACCCCACCACGGTTTTCCCCCCTTGGTGTCCATACGTTTGTTCTCTACATCTGTGTCTCAACTTCTGCCCTGCAAACCGGTTCATCTGTACCAGTTTTCTAGGTTCCACATACATGTGTTAATAGACGATATTCGTTTTTCTCTTTCTGACTTACTTCACTCTGTATGACATTCTCTAGGTCCATCCACATCTCTACAAATGACCCAATTTCGTTCCTTTTTATGGCTGAGTAATATCCCATTGTACATATGTACCACATCTTCTTTATCCACTTGTCTGTCGATGGGCATTTAGGTTGCTTCCATGTCCTGGCTATTGTAAATAGTGCTACAATGAACGTTGGGGTGCATGTGTCTTTCTGAATTATGGTTTTCTCTGGGTATATGCCCAGTAGTGGGATTGCTGGGTCATATGGTAGTTCTATTTTTAGTTTTTCAAGGAACCTCCATACTGTTCTCCATAGTGGCTGTATCAATTTACATGCCCACCAACAGTGCAAGAGGGTTCCCTTTTCTCTTCCACACCCTCTCCAGCTTTTGTTGTTTGCAGATTTTCTGATGATGCCCATTCTAACTGGTGTGAGGTGATATCTCATTGTAGTTTTGATTTGCATTTCTCTAATAATTAGTGATGTTGAGCAGCTTTTCATGTGCTTCTTGGCCATCTCTATGTCTTCTTTGGAGAAATGTCTGTTTAGGTCTTCTGCCCATTTTTGGACTGGGTTGAGTTTTTGATACTGAGCTGTTTATATATTTTGGAGATTAACCCTTTGTCCGTTGATTCATTTGCAAATATTTTCTCCCATTCTGAGGGTTGTCTTTTTGTCTTCTTTGTAGTTTCCTTTGATGTGCAAAAGCTTTTAAGTTTCATTAGGTCCCATTTGTTTATTTTTGTTTTTATTTCCATTACTCTAGGAGGTGGATCAAAAAAGATCTTGCTGTGACTTATGTCAAAGAGTGTTCTTCCTATGTTTTCCTCTAAGAGTTTTATAGTGTCCGGTCTTACATTTAGGTCTCTAATCCATTTTGAGTTCATTTTTGTGTATGGTGTTAGGGAGTGTTCTAATTTCATTCTTTTACATGTAGCTGTCCAGTTTTCCCAGCACCATGTATTGAAGAGACTGTCTTTTCTCCATTGTATATCCTTGCCTCCTTTGTATATCCTTGCCTCCTTTGTCATAGATTAGTTGACCATAGGTGCGTGGGTTTATCTCTGGGCTTTCTATCCTGTTCCATTGATCTATATTTCTGTTTTTGTGCCAGTACCATATTGTCTTGGTTACTGTAGCTTTGTAGTATAGTCTGAAGTCAGGGAGTCTGATTCCTCCAACTCCGTTTTTTTCCCTCAAGACTGCTTTGGCTATTCGGTGTCTTTTGTGTCTCCATACAAATTTTAAGATTTTTTATTCTACTTCTGTAAAAAATGCCATTGGTAATTTGATAGGGATTGCATTGAATCTGTAGATTGCTTTGGGTAGTACAGTCATTTTCACAATATTGATTCTTCCAATCCAAGAACATGGTAGATCTCTCCATCTGTTGGTATCATCTTTCATTATTTTCATCAGTGTCTTATAGTTTTCTGCATACAGATCTTTTGTCTCCCTAGGTAGGTTTATTCCTAGGTATTTTATTCTTTTTGTTGTAATGGTAAATGGGAGTGTTTTCTTAATTTCTCTTTCAGATTTTTCATCGTTAGTGTATAGGAATGCAAGAGATTTCTGTGCATTAATTTTGTATCCTTCAACTTTACCAGATTCATTGATTAGCTCTAGTAGTTTTCTGGTGGCACCTTTAGGATTCTCTATGTATAGTATCATGTCATCTGCAAACAGTGACAGTTTTACTTCTTCTTTTCCAATTTGTATTCCTTTTATTTCCTTTTCTTCTCTGATTGCCATTGCTAGGACTTCCAAAACTATGTTGAATAATAGTGGTGACAGTGGACATCCTTGTCTTGTTCTTGATCTTAGAGGAAATGCTTTCAGTTTTTCACCATTGAGAATGATGTTTGCTGTGGTTTGTCTTATATGGTCTTTATTATGTTGAGATAGGTTCCCTCTATGCCCACTTTCTGGAGAGTTTTTATCATAAATGGGTGTTGAATTTTGTCAAAAGCTTTTTCTGCATCTATTGAGATGATCATATGGTTTTTCTTCTTCAATTTGTTAATATGGTGTATCACATTGATTGATTTGCATATATTGAAGAATCCTTGCATCCCTGGGATAAATCCCACTTGATTGTGGTGTATGATCCTTTTAATGTGTTATTGGATTCTGTTTGCTAGTATTTTGTTGAGGATTTTTGCATCTATATTCATCAGTGATATTGGTCTGTAATTTTTTTTGTAGTATCTTTGTCTGGTTTTGGTATCAGGGTGATGGTGGCCTCATAGAATGAGTTTGGGAGTGTGCCTTCCTCTGCAATTTTTTGGAAGAGTTTGAGAAGGATAGGTGTTAGCTCTTCTCTAAATGTTTGATAGAATTCACCTGTGAAGCCATCTGGTCCTGGACTTTTGTTTGTTGGAAGATTTTTAATCACAGTTTCAATTTCATTACTTGTGATTGGTCTGTTCATATTTTCTATTTCTTCCTGGTTCAGCCTTGGAAGGCTATACCTTTCTAAGAATTTCTCCATTTCTTCCAGGTTGTCCATTTTATCAGCATAGAGTTGCTTGTGGTAGTCTCTTAGGATGCTTTGTACTTCTGCGGTGTCTGTTGTAACTTCTCCTTTTTCATTTCTAACTTTACTGATTTGAGTCCTCTCCCTCTTTTTCTTGATGAGTCTGGCTAATGGTTTATCAATTTTGTTTACCTTCTCAAAGAACCAGCTTTTAGTTTTATTGATCTTTGCTATTGTTTTGTGTCTGTTTCATTTATTTCTGCTCTGATCTTTATGATTTCTTTCCTTCTACTAACTTTGGGTTTTGTTTGTTCTTTCTCTAGTTCCTTTAGGTGTAGGGTTAGATTGTTTGAGATTTTTCTTGTTTCTTGAGGTAGGCTTGTATAGCTATACACTTCCCTCTTAGAACTGCTTTTGCTGCATCCCATAGGTTTTGGATTGTTGTGTTTTCATTGTCATTTGTCTCTAGGTACTTTTTGATTTCCTCTTTGATTTCTTCAGTGATCTCTTGGTTATTTAGTAACATATTGTTTAGCCTCCATGTGTTTGTGTTTTTTACGTTTTTTTCCCTGTAATTGATCTCTAATCTCATAGCATTGTGGTCAGAAAAGATGTTTGATACGATTTCAATTTTCTTAAATTTACTGAGGCTTGATTTGTGACCCAAGATGTGATCTATCCTGGAGAATGTTCCGTGAGCACTTGAGAAGAAAGTGTAATCTGCTGTTTTTGGATGGAATGTCCTATAAATATCAATTAAATCTATCTGGTCTATTGTGTCATTTAAAGCTTGTGTTTCCTTATTAATTGTCTGTTTGGATGATCTGTCCATTGGTGTAAGTGAGGGGTTAAGGTCCCCCACTATTATTGTGTTGCTGTCGATTTCCTCTTTTATAGCTGTTAGCAGTTGCCTTATGTATTGAGGTGCTCCTATGTTGGGTGCATATATATTTATAATATATCTTCTTCTTGGATTGATCCCTTGAGCATTATGTAGTGTCCTTCCTTGTCTCTTGTAGCATTCTTTATTTTAAAGTCTATTTTATCTGACATGAGTACTGCTATTCCAGCTTTCTTTTGATTTCCATTTGCATGGAATATCTTTTTCCATCACCTTACTCTCAGTCCGTATGTGTCCCTAGGTCTGAAGTGGGTCCCTTGTAGACAGCATATATACGGGTTTTGTTTTTGTATCCATTCAGCAAGCCTGTGTCTTTTGGTTGGAGCATTTAATCCATTCACCTTTAAGGTAATTATCGATATGTATGTTCCTATGACCATTTTCTTAATTGTTTTGGGTTTGTTTTTGTAGGTCCTTTTCTTCTCTTCAGTTTCCCACTTAGGGAAGTTCCTTTAGCATTTGTTGGAGAGCTGGTTTGGTGGTGCTGAATTCTCTTAGCTTTTGCTTGTCTGTAAAGCTTTTGATTTCTCCATCAAATCTGAATGAGATCCTTGCCGGGTAGACTAATCTTGGTTGTAGGTTCTTCCCTTTCATCACTTTAAGTATGTCATGCCACTCCCTTCTGGCTTGTAGAGTTTCTGCTGAGAAATTAGCTGTTAACGTTATGGGAGTTCCTTCCCTTGCTGCTTTCAATAATTTTTCTTTGTCTTTAATTTTTGCCAATTTGATTACTGTGTGTCTCGGCGTGTTTCTCCTTGGGTTTATCCTGTATGGGACTTGCTGCGCTTCCTGGACTTGGGTGGCTATTTCCTTTCCCATGTTAGGGAAGTTTTCAACTATAATCTCTTCAAATATTTTCTCGGGTCCTTTCTCTCTCTCTTCTCCTTCTGGGACCCCTATAATGCGAATGTTGTTGCTTTTAATGTTGTCCCAGAGGTCTCTTAGGCTGTCTTCATTTCTTTTCATTCTTTTTTCTTTATTTTGTTCTGCAGCAGTGAATTCCACCATTCTGTCTTCCAGGTCACTTATCCGTTCTTCTGCCTCAGTTATTCTGCTATTGATTCCTTCTAGTGTAGTTTTCATTTCAGTTATTGTATTGGTCATCTCTGTTTGTTTTTTCTTTCATTCTTCTAGGTCTTTGTTAAACATTTCTTGCATCTTCTCGATCTTTGCCTCCTTTCTTTTTCCGAGGTCCTGGATCATCTTCACTATCATTATTCTGAATTCTTTTTCTGGAAGGTTGCCTATCTCCACTTCATTTAGTTGTTTTTCTGGGGTTTTATCTTGTTCCTTCATCTGGTACATAGCCCTCTGCCTTTTCATCTTGTCTATCTTTCTGTGAATGTGGTTTTTGTTCCACAGGCTGTAGGATTGTATTTCTTCTTGCTTCTGCTGTCTGCCCTCTCTATGTGAAGTTTTAACTGTCCTATTCCCATAGCTGTCTCCTCAGGTCCCCACGAGTCATCTCAACTACAACTCAACTGCATCATCTCAACTAAAATGGCTGTGAAAACAGGCAGCCTAGCACACAGTGGAATGGGCAGAACACTTTGGAGCTCCCTCAAAAGCCCTATCCCCATAGCACTGTTACTAATTTGCATGTCTCACAGGTCCCTGGAAAATCCCCATTCACAGGACTTGTCTTGCTATAAAACTCGTACAAGAAAGCATAAGGCAAAAATTTCATGGCATTGGATTTGGCAAAGGTTTCTCAGATATGACACCAAAGGCACAGGCAAGAAAAGAAAAAACAGACAAAATGGACTTTATGAAAATTTAAAAATTTTGTGCATCAAAAAATACTATTAACAGAGTGAAAAGGCAACCCACAGAATGAGAGAAAATATTTGCAACTCATATATCTGATAAGGGATTAATATCCAGAATATATAGACAACTCCTAAAACTCAACAACAACAAAGAAAAAAAATGGCCTGATTCAAAAAACGGGCAAAGGACTCAAACGGACATTTCTCCAAAGAAGATACATGAATGGCCTACTGCACATGAAAAGATGCTCAATGTCACTAATCCTTACGGAAATGCAAATCTAAACTACAATGAGATACCACCTTGTATCCATTAGGATGGCCACTATAAAAACAAAAAGAAACAGAAAAGAACAAGTGTTGGAGAGGAGGTGGAGAAAACTGGAACCCCTGTGCACTGTTGGTGGGAACATAAAATGGTACAGATGCTGTGGAATGGTATGGCAGTTCCTCAAAAAATTAAAAATAGAAGACCGTATGATCCAGCAACTCCACTTCTGGTTATAAGCCCAAAAGAATTGAATGCAGGATCCTGAAGAGATATTTGTAGGTCCATGTTCAAAGCAGCATTAATTCATAATAGCTAAAATAAGGAAGCAACCCGAGTGCCCATAGAGGGGTGAATGGATAAGCAGAATGTGGGATATACACACAATGTAATATTACTCACCCATAAAAAGAAAGGAAATTCTGCAATATGTCACAACATGGATGGACCTTGAGGACAGTATGCTAAGTGAAGTAAGCCAGTCACAAAAAGGCAAATACTGTATGATTCCACTTAAATGAGGTATTTGAGTAGTAAAATCACAGAGACAGAAAATCGGATGGTGGTTGCTAGGGGCTGGGGGAAAGCAGACAGTGGGGATTTATAGTTTAATGAGTATAGCGTTTCAGTTTCACACAATGAAAAGAGTTCTGGAGATGGACAGTAGTAATGGCAACACAATATATAACAGTACTTAATACCACTGAAGTGTATACGTATAAATGGTTAAGATGGTAAATTTTATGTTCTGAATGTTTTAACAGAATTTAAAAAATCAGAAGAAAAAGATGAAATACTTTTCCACTCTAAGAGACACCATCAAGAAAGTGAAAAGACAGCCCACAGAATGGGAGAAAATATTTGCAAATTATATACTTGATGGAGACTAGTACCCAGGAAATATTAATAACTCTTACAACTCAACAAGAAAAAGACACCCCATTTTAAAAGGGCAAAAGATGTGAATAGATGCCTCTCCATAGAGGATATAAATGAGCAATAAGAATATGAAAAGCTGTGCAACATCACTAATTATTAGGGAAGTGCAAACCAGAACTGCAGTGAGATACCCCTTACATCCACTAGGATGGCTATAATCAAAAAGACAGACAATAACACATGTCAGTGAAGATGTGGAAAAATTGGAATCCCCCATTCACTGCTGGCAGGAGTGTAAAATTGTGCAGCTACTTTGGAAAACAGTTGGGCAGTTCCTCAAAGGCTAAACATAATTATCACATGACCAAGCAATTCTAAGTATCCACCCAAGGGATATGAAAACATATTTCTTTACAAAACCTTGTACTGAAATGTCCATAGCACTATTATTTGTAATAGTCAAACAGTGGAAACAACCAGGATGTTCACCAACTGATGAATCAAAAAATATGGTATATCCATATGAAAAGAATGTTATTTGGCCAAAAGGAAATGTACTGATACCTGCTACAACATGGCTAATCTTTGAACGCATTATGCTAGGTGAAATAAGCCAGTCAAAGAAGACTACAACATGTAGGATTCCATTGCTATGAATTGTCCAGAATAGACAAAATCATAGAGATAGAAAGTAGAGTAGTGATAACCAGGGGCTGGAAGGAGCTGAGAATGGAGAGCGACTGCTAATGGACACGGGAGTTTTGTTTTGGAGTGAGGAAAATGTTCTAAAATTGTTTGTGGTGATGACTGTATAACTTTCTGAACATACTACAAACCACTGAATTGTACACTTTGAAGGATGAATATTCTGGCATGTGACTTTATATCTCAATAAAGCTGTTATTAAAAGACAAGTAAAATAAAATGACATGATTCTGGGATGCGTATTTAGGAAGCAAAATAATAAAGAAAGTGATTAGCAGTTACCATAAAAGACAAGATCATGATCTCTCTGAAGCAGGAGGATATGTGATTGGCAGGGGCACATAGGTGACTTCTATGAAGTTAAAACTGTTGATTACCTCATTAGGGTTGTACTTTCATAGCTGTTTCTCTCTCTCTCTCTCTCCCCCTCTCTCTTTCTCGGTAAAATATACTTAACACTAAGTTAATCATCTTAAACATTTTTTAAGTGTACAGTTCATTGGCATTAAATACATTCACATTGTTGTGCAACCATCATCAACACCCATTTCCAGAACTTTTCATCATCCCAAACTGAAAGTCTGCACGCATTAGACAAGAACTCCTCACTACTCTATTCCCCCACCCCTGGTAAACTATTCTACTTTCTGCCTCTATGAACTTGACTATTTGTGGAACCTCATATACGTGAGATTATATGGTATTTGCCCTTTTGTGTCTGGCTTAGCTGTTCTCATTTTACCAATTTACTGAAAAATACATTTATGTTTTATGCACATTTTGTGACTGGGCTATGAGTCAAAATAAAAAATTTCAGAAAAGAAAAAAGGAGTGATGCAAATTGGAACAGAATGTCTCTCGATACTCTTTCAAAGAATTTCATTATAAACCAGAGAGGAGGAGAAACTGGACAGTGACTGGAGGGTGACGTGGGCTGAGACGGATGGTTTTCTAAAGGTGAGAAATAACAGCGAATAATAAGATTGGATCCAGTGGACAAACAGATGTTTAAGATGTAAAAGAGAGAAGGGAGAAATGGAAGAGTGAAGTCCATGAGAAACTGAAAGGGAAGGACACCCCCACGCACAAGTAAAAGGATTGGTCTTGGATTGGAGTATGGACAATTTATCCACTATAGCGGGGGGAACATTTAGATACAGGTGGACTCATCCAGTGTCTACATGTGGAGGTATTCTTTTGATTGCTTCTATTTTTTCTCAGTGAAATATGAGGCAAGAAGAAATTTGGAGAGTGAACCAAACAGCAAAATGCAGTAAGAAGTACAATACATTTTGAGATCATGACTGTGCCATTAGTCAGCATGGTTATCGTGGGTTTTTCTGAAGACATTTTCAGATGTTCAGGGCAGGCATGAAGCAAGTACAAACCCATAAGACACATCAGATGAGACACCACAGCAACCATACCTGGAAGCTATTTATTCATTCAATAAATAATTCTTGTTCATCTACTCTTGGACAAGCACTCTTCTAGACCTAGGGGAGTGTATAAGGATGACCAAACAAAGTGGGCACTGAACACATGGAGGTCATACACTAACACAGGGGAGATTTTTAGGATACGTAGTCTTCAACAGGCAAAATCTTAAGATACTGCTAGCTATGTCAGGACCAGCCCAAGAATGGTAATAGGCCTGGAGATAGCAACCAATGTGCCCATGATAATTGCACAAAGGGGAGACTGCTCTGTTGGCATCTCCCATACACACTTTTGGACAGTGTTATAAACAGAACTTGAGAAACTGAATTCTGATGATGTTAAAAAAAAAAAAAAAAGGAATTGTCGCTTGTTCCACGGGTGACCAACGCACTCGGGTTTATCTTGGGGCACGGGGCAGCCACCCCACTGGCTTGATCTAACTGACTAGTCTGTGAGATGTGCATAGCACTATAATGCCTCACTGTGGGATAAAGAACACCACAGTTATAATGTCCATGTGGTACAGAGCAAGAGCTTTAGAAGAGGGGAAATGGGCAATGGAGTGTGTCCACCAAACACCTCCAAGCCTCCTGGTCTGGAACTTTTGGAGTCAGCTGAGCAACGGACGATAGGAGGAATGGGGGAGGGGTGTTCCGTGTGGCACAGTTGAGGAAGGCATAGAGGTTTTGTTTTCTTTCTCAAGGTACAGTCTTGCATTTTAGGGTTTGCAGTCCCTCTTCATGATTACATCACTTTCTAACATCAAAAGGACCTTCACCAAGGAGCACTGAGGTTGATGGTGTGGAAGGAAGTCACAGAGGAAGGACACTCTGAAGCATAACAGATCAGAAAGACTAGAAAGGACACAGCCAGAGGCTGTACCTCTGAGAGGTAGGCAGTAGCCACCCTTCATGCAGCCAGCATAGATCTGAAGTGAATACCTGTGACGGAGGGTCTGCGTGTCAGGGAAAGTTGCTGCTGCTGGACATAGGCCCTGCATCACCAACTGATTTACTAGGGCCATGTCAGTGGCAGCGTCTGTGACACACTCTGCCTCTATACTGCCTTCTCTATGGAAAAACCAAGTGGCCTTGAAGGAGGGTAAGATAAAGTTTCAGACTTGGGCTCAGCAGAAGAGGGACTTGAGGCTGGGGCCAGTGCCAGGATCTTCATGTTTCAGTTTGAGGATTGTGTTGCTGTTGGTGATTTCTCTGCCAAGCTTGTACTGTGACCTGGGATCAGTATATTACTCTTCCTATGAAATAGTCACCCCCAAGTTTCTGACAGTGGAAGGAAGGGAAGACCAAGTGGAAAAGCTCTCCTATGTGCTATTTATGCAGGGCCAGAAGCAGCTGATTCACCTGAAGGTGAAGAGAGACTATTTTGTGAATAACTTTCCAGTCTTCAGCTACCACAATGGCATCCTGGGGCAAGAAATGCCTTTCATCTCACATGACTGTCATTATGAAGGCTACATAGAAGGAGTCCCAGGTTCTTTTGTTTCTGTCAACACCTGTTCAGGCCTCAGGGGTGTCCTGATTAAGGAGGAAAAATCCTATGGCATTGAGCCCATTCACTCTTCAAAACGGTTTGAACATGTGTTGTACACCATGGCCCATGAAGCTCCAGTCTCCTGTAGTGTCACTTCCAATGACAGCCAAGTGGCATTCACCAGCCGGCAACAAGAGAGCAGCAAGCCTCGCAGTCGGCAGGTGCCATCCTACTTGTGGTCACACACCAAGTACGTGGAGATGTTTGTCGTGGTCGACAACCAGCGGTTCCAAATGTGGGGCAGTGACGTCAATGAGACAGTCCAGAGAGTAATGGACATCATTGCTCTGGCCAACAGCTTCACTAGGGGAATAAACACAGAGGTGGTGCTGGCTGGAATGGAGATTTGGACCGAGGGGGACCTCACAGAGGTCCCAGTGGACCTGCAAGTTGCACTCAGGAATTTCAATAGCTGGAGACGAGAGAGGCTCCTCCATCGTGTGAAGCATGATGTTGCCCACATGATCATTGGACACCATCCTAAAGAGGATACGGGGCAGGCATTTCTCAGTGGTGCCTGTTCAAGTGATTTTGCAGCAGCCGTTGAATCCTTCCACCATGAGGATGTCCTCCTGTTTGCGGCGCTCATGGTCCATGAGCTCGGGCACAACTTGGGTATTCCGCATGACCATTCGGCCTGCGTTTGTAAAGATAAACCCTTTGGCCTCATGCGTGAAAATATCACTAAAGAAAGTGGCTTCAGCAACTGCAGCTCTGACTTCTTCTACCAGTTCCTCTGGGAACACAAAGGGGCCTGCCTATTTAACAAGCCTGGGCCCAAAGGCCGCTTACGGAGGGACTCTCGCTGTGGAAATGGTGTTGTAGAAGAGGATGAGCAGTGTGACTGTGGTTCTGACTGTGACATTCACCCGTGTTGTGACCAAGAATGTATGCTGAAGGCTCATGCATTGTGTAATCCTGGACCCTGCTGTAATAATTCGTGCCAATATGAACCAATTGGACACAGCTGCCGTCCTGCTTTGGGGGAGTGTGACCTTCCAGAGTTTTGTCTTGGTAACTCTGGGGAATGCCCCTCAGACACCTACAAGCAAGATGGTACACCATGTCAGCAAGGTTACTTCTGTGTTGAGGGTCACTGCAGGAACCATGATGTTCAATGTGCTGACATTTTTGGGTACCCTTCAAGATCCGCCTCTCCTGACTGTTATCGGTTATTTAACGTGAAAGGGAATAGGTTTGGAAACTGTGGTATTCCCAATTCGAGTAACCCAGCATATATTCAATGTGCAGAGAAGGATCTACTTTGTGGGAAAGTTGTATGTACAAATGTGCAACAGCTACCTATTATCAAACCCAACTGTACACTGATACAGGTCCCTCATGGAGATGACTACTGCTGGTCCATGGATCAGTATGACACTACTGATATCCCTGATTATGGAGATTCAGCGAGTGGCAATCTTTGTGGCTCAGACAAAGTCTGCATGGAGTCCTCCTGCACAGATTCCTCTGTTCTCAGTTACGATTGTGATCTACAGGAAATGTGTAATGGAAAAGGAGTCTGCAACAATTATAAGCACTGCCATTGTGAGGCTGGTTTTGCCCCTCCTAACTGCAAAACTCCAGGAACTGGCGGTAGTGTGGACAGTGGCCCCCCTGATATGGAACCTGATGAACTGCCAGCAGGTGGAGGTGGAAATGAAAACACTACCACTGGTAACAAACGTCAAGAAGCTCTCTTAGACTCGATGATCATAATGCTTCTTATACTTTTTTTCATAATATTAATAATCGTAATTGTTTGCATCACCAAGATTTGTAGACAGGCAAAAGAAGAAGCTCCTGCACCAGAAGAGGCACCAGCAGAGGCTGCTGCAGCAGATGCTGCCCCAGAAGAGGCTCCCCCTGAAGAGGAGGGAGAGAGAGAGGAGGAAGAGCAAGAATCAGAGCCATAAGACAAGCAGTGGGAGAAAGAAGCCTAAGACATCAAACACCTCAAGAACTGAGTGGGAATGAGAGGCTCAGTGAAGCAAAGGTCAAGTGGGAATTGATAGCTCCAGTGGCTCTGACTAGGATTATAAAGTTTATAAAAATATACTATTGTAGGAGGAGGGATTCTCCCACTTTTACTATTTATTTTAGTAATTAAGATTTTATTTATATATTAAACATCTTACTGCTTTTTAGCATTTCATTTGAACTCTTCACATGCATCTATTGACATCAACATCCTTGTCTCAGGCTAACTTTTCCAGTCACCAGAATCTTTTTCAGGACACGCCATCTTTCATCTAAGTTGTTTGACATACACTACTATTGGTACCTGCATTTATTAATATCACTTGGATTTTCATTTCAAGTAACAGCTACCTTATGTGAGGACAGTTATGTGACTGATTGTTCTAATTTGCCCTATAAATGTGCATTCATGAAATGAGGAGTTTTTTTAATCAAAAAAATAAAACCTATTCAGATTAGACATCTCTTCGGATTCCATGTGATGTAGTTATTGAGTCTATTTTCTTCTGGGACTCTGTAGGGCAGACTATATCCAATAACACAGAAGACCCTGATTGCCCCAGGGTCAAGAGGCACTTAAGTGTTTAAGTCATCTACCTTTTCAAATCTGACAGATGTTTAACAAGATATATCATATATTCAATTTATTACTTCCCAAGATTTCCAGGTCCTTCCTATAGCCATACTCCCCCCCGCCCCCCATTTCCTTTTTTTACTGTCTCCATTTTTTATTCTTTTTGAGATTTTTTTTTTAACCATTCTGAGCAGCATGCGGAATCTTAGTTCCCTCACCAGGGATTGAACCCATATGCCCCCTGCATTTGAAGTGCGCTGTCTTAACCACTGCACCACCAGGGAAGTCCCTAGCCATACTCCTTTTTTACCTAAAATATTTCTTTTTCTCCTAGAAAAGATTTAATATCCCTTCTTCTTTACTAATATTCCTCGGATGAATTTCATACCATCAGATGTGTCATGTCTGCTGAACATCACCTTGTTAGGAAACTGTATTTATACTAATTTTATACAGTAAAGAGGCCCCTACCACAGTGCTGAGTACATGTATTAAACTAAAATTTTGTTTTTTCTATTTTTCTTTTTTTATTTATTGAAATAACTTGTTGACTGACATCAGAAGGAATCCCTCCAATTACAAGTAACAGCTTTGGATGTAGCAGATACTTCTCTGTGAAGAGAGCACAGAGCATATAATATTAATAGTATAATATTGGGGGCGGAGTCAAGATGTGTACTAGGAGGAAGTGGAATTTGCATCTCCTCACAACTAGGGCACCTACCAGGTACCGGTGGGGGACCACGGACACCTAATAGGACTGGAGGATCCCCCAGCAACCGGGTAGGACGTGGGGCATGGGGGAAGTGAAGGGGGAGGAGAAGTGGAGGCAGGACAGGACTGGTGCCCCTGAGGGGCAGCTGGGGGAGGGGAAGGGATCCCACACCAGAAGGGGGAAATTGGGGAACCACTGGGAGGGCAGAGGATCAAGAGGGAGCGTGGCCAGGTTTCCCCTGCCCACATGGACCCCCAGGAACCTGTTGAGATCCCAGGCCTGATCCTCTGCCCACCTAGGCCCCCTCCAGCTGAGTGGGTCCTGAGGGAGTGGGAGGGAGGGAAAGGGGAGCAAAAGTAAAGGTGGGACCACTGGGACCAGCACCCCTGAGGGGTGGCTTGGGGAGGGAAGGAGTTCCTACACCCAGTGGGACCCACCCATGGTTAGGGGTCCAGCGGGATGGGGCAGACCCTGGGGGAGAGGGTGGGGGAGGGGCACAAAGGAACTGAAGGGAACAGGGCCAGTGCTTTCCCTGTCCACTTAGGCACCAGGGAGCCTGTTAGGCTCCCAGGCGTAAATAGCCCCGCCCCTACACCCCCACCCAAGGCCCCACCTCTACACTCGGAGACCCCCTCCAACAAGCTGGGCCTAAACCCCACCCACAAACCCTCACTCAGGGCCCTACCTCCAAACTCCAGAACTCCACACTCCAGATGCACTCCTTTGGATGCGCTGCCTCTCTCCTTCTGCCAGGTCCTAAGCAGAGGCCCTGCCTACGCTTGACCATCGCCCTGCCTAGGCCCTGTCCCATGCTCAAACGTCACCCCCCCACCTGCCTAGGTCCCACCCCACCCTAAACCCCACCCCTGCCTAAGTTCCACCCCCCCCAGCTAAACTCTACCCCCATAGCCAAGGCTTTTTTTTACTTTCTTTTCTTTTTTCCTCTCTTAGATCAGGTTCTGTTTTACCTGGTTGATTCATTGTTGTTGATTCTTGTATATATATATATATATTTTAATTTATTTTATTTATTTATTTATGGCTGTGTTGGGTCTTCGTTTCTGTGCGAGGGCTTCCTCTAGTTGTGGCAAGTGGGGCCACTCTTCATCGCGGTGCGCGGGCCTCTCACTATCGCGGCCTCTCTTGTTGCGGAGCACAGGCTCCAGACGCGCAGACTCAGTAATTGCGGCTCACGGGCCCAGTTGCTCCGCGGCATGTGGGATCCTCCCAGACCAGGGCACGAACCCATGTCCCCTGCATCGGCAGGCAGATTCTCAATCACTGCGCCACCAGGGAAGCCCGATTCTTGTATATTTTTATTTTTCCCAATCTTTTATTTTTCTAATTTCATTTTATTCTTTATACTTTGTTAGTGATTTCTCCTTTTGGCTTCTTGCCCCCCCACCTTTTCTTTTCTTTTTTCTGCTGTGGTTTTATTTTACCTTATTGCAGTTGTTTCAATTATAGTTTTATTTTTCTAATATATTTTTTATCTAATTTTATTTTGTTTTTTATTCTTTGATATTGTACTGCTCCTTTTTTTTCTTTCTTCCTTTTTTTTTTTTTTTTACTGCGCCGTGAAGCTTGTGGGATCTTGGTTCCCAGGCCGGAGATCGGACCCAAGCTCCTGTGGTGGGAGCTCCAAATCCAAACTGCGGGACTAACAGAGAACCTCAGACCCCAGGGAATATCAATCGGAGTGAGGCCTCCCAGAGGTCCTCATCTCAGCACCAAGACCCAGCTCTATCTAACTGCCTGCCAACTCCAGTGCTGGATGTCTCAGGCCAAACAACCAGTAAGATAGGAATACAGCACCACCCATTAAAAAAAAAAAAAGAAACGACAAAAAAATATGTTACAGATGAAGTAGCAAGGTAAAAACCTATAAGACCAAATAAATGAAGACAAAATAGGCAACCTACCTGAAAAGGAATTCAGAGTAATGACAGTAAAGATGATCCAAAATCTCGGAAACAGAATGGAGAAAATACAAGAAACATTTAACAAGGATCTAGAAGAACTAAAGAGCAAACAAACAGTGATGAACAACACAATTACTGAAATTAAAAATACTCCAGAAGGGGGCTTCCCTGGTGGCACAGTGGTTAGGAATCGGCCTGCCAATGCAGGGGACACGGGTTTGAGCCCTGGTCCAGGAAGATCCCACATACCGTGGAGCAGCTAAGCCCATGCACCACAACTACTGAGCCTGTCCGCTAGAGCCCGTGGGCCACAACTACTGAGCCCACGTGCCACAACTACTGAGGCTCACGCTCCTAGAACCCGTGCTCCGCAACAAGAGAAGCCACCACAAAGAGAAGCCTGCGCACCACAACGAAGTCCCAACGCAGCCAAAAATAAATAAATAAATTTAAAAAAATACTCTAGAAGGAATCAATAACAGAATAACTGAGGCAGAAGAATGGATAAATGAGCTGGAAGATAAAATGGTGGAAATAACTACCAGGGACCAGAATAAAGAAAAAAGAATGAAAAGAATTGAGGACAGTCTCAGAGACCTCTGAGACAACAGCAAATGAACCAACATCTGAATTATAGGGGTTCCAGAAGAAGAAGAGAAAAAGAAAGGGTCTGAGAAAATATTTGAAGAGATTAGTTGAAAACTTCCCTAACATGGGAAAGGAAATAGTCAATCAAGTCCAGGAAGCACAGAGAGTACCATACTGGATAAACCCAAAGAGAAACACGACGAGACACATATTAATCAAACTATCAAAAATTAAATACAAAGAAAAATTAAAAGCAGCAAGGGAAGAGCAACAAATAACATACAAGGGAATCCCCATAAGGTTAACAGCTGATTTTTCAGCAGAAACTCTACAAGCCAGAAGGGAGTGGCAGGACATATTTACAGTGATGAAAGGGAAAAACCTACAATCAAGATTACTCTACCCAGCAAGGATCTCATTCAGATTCCACGGAGAAATTAAAACCTTTACAGATAAGGAAAAGTTAAGAGAATTCAGCACCACCAAACCAGCTTGACAACAAATGCTAAAGAAAATTCTCTAGGTACAAAACACAAGAGAAGGAAAAGATCTACAATAACAAACCCAAAACAATTAAGAAAATGGGAATAGGAACATACATATCGATAATTACCTGAAATGTGAATGGATTAAATGCTCCAACCAAAAGACAGACTGGCTGAATGGATATAAAAACAAGACCCATACATATGCTGTCTACAAGAGACCCGCTTCAGACCTAGGGACACATACAGACTGAAAGTGAGGGGATGGAAAAAGATATTCCATGCAAATGGAAATCAGAAGAAAGCTGGAGTAGCAATTCTCATATCAGACAAAATAGACTTTAAAATAAAGACTGTTACAAGAGACAAAGAAGGACACTACATAATGATCAAGGGCTCAATCCAAGAAAAAGATATAACAATCGTAAATATTTATGCACCCAACCCAATATTTATGCATAAACCCAATATTTATGCTCCTATGTATAGGAGCACCTCAATAAATAAGGCAAATGCTAACAGCCATAAAAGGGGAAATCAAGGGTAACACAATAATAGTAGGGGACTTTAACACCCCACTTTCACCAATGGACAGATCATCCAAAATGAAAATAAATAAGGAAACACAATCTTTAAATGACACATTAAACAAGATGGACTTAATTGATATTTAGAGGACATTTCATCCAAAAACAACAGAATACACTTTCTTCTCAACTGCTCATGGAACATTCCCCTGGATAGACCATATCTTGGGTCACAAATCAAGCCTTGGTAAATTTAAGAAAACCGAAATCGTATCAAGTATCTTTTCCGACCACAACGTTATGAGACTAAATATCAATTACAGGAAAAAAACTGTAAAAAATACAAACACATGGAGGCTAAACAATATGCTACTAAATAACCAAGTGATCACTAAAGAAATCAAAGAGGAAATCAAAAAATACCTAGAAACAAATGACAATGAAAACACGATGACTCAAAATCTATGGGATGCAGCAAAAGCGGTTCTAAGAGGGAAATTTATAGCAATACAAGCCTACCTCAAGAAACAAGAAAAATCTCAAATAAACAACCTAACCTTACACCTAAAGCAATTAGAGAAAGAAGAACAAAAAAAACCCCAAAGTTAGCAGAAGGAAAGAAATCATAAAGATCAGAGCAGAAATAAATGAAAAAGAAATGAAGGAAACAATAGCAAAAATCGATAAAACTAAAAGCTGGTTCTTTGAGAAGTTAAACAAAATTGATAAACCATTAGCCAAACTCATCAAGAAAAAAAGGGAGAAGACTCAAATCAATAGAATTAAAAATGAAAAAGGAGAAGTAACAACTGACACTACAGAAATACAAAGGATCATGAGAGATTACTACAAGCAACTTTATGCCAATAAAAAGTAGAGCCTGAAAGAAATGGACAAATTATTAGAAAAGCACAACCTTCTGAGACTGAACCAGGAATAAATAGAAAACATAAACAGACCAATCACAAGCACTGAAATTGAAACTGTGATTTTAAATCTTCCAACAAACAAAAGCCTAGGACCAGATGGCTTCACAGGCAAATTCTATCAAACATTTAGAGAAGAGCTAACACCCATCCTTCTCAAACTCTTCCAAAATATAGCAGAGGGAGGAATACTCCCAAACTCATTCTACGAGGCCACCATCACCCTGATACCAAAACCAGACAAAGATGTCACAAAAAAAGAAAACTACAGGCCAATATCACCAATGAACATAGACGCAAAAACCCTCAACAAAATACTAGCAAACAGAATCCAACAGCACATTAAATGGATTATACACCATGATTAAGTGGGGTTTATCCCAGGAATGCAAGTATTCGTCAATATACACAAATCAATGTGATAAACCATATTAACAAACTGAAGGATAAAAACCATATGATAATCTCAATAGATGCAGAAAAACCTTTTGACAAAATTCAACACTCATTTATGATAAAAACTCTCCAGAAAGTATGCATAGAGGGAACCTATCTCAACATAATAAAGGTCACATATGACAAACCCACAGCCAACACTGTTCTCAATGGTGAAAAACTGAAACCATTTCCTCTAAGATCAGGAACAAGACAAGGTTGCCCACTCTCACCACTATTATTCAACATAGTTTTGGAAGTTTTATCCACAGCAATCAGAGAAGAAAAAGAAATAAAAATAATCCAAATCAGAAAAGAAGTAAAACTGTCACTGTTTGCAGATGACATCATACTATACATAGAGAATACTAAATATGCTACCAGAAAACTACTAGAGCTAATCAATCAATTTGGTAAAGTAGCAGGATACAAAATTAATGCACAGAAATCTCTTGCATTCCTATACACTAATGATGAAAAATCTGAAAGAGAAATTAAGGAAACACTCCCATTTACCACTGCAACAAAAAGAATAAAATACCTAGGAATAAATCTACCTAAGGAGACAAAAGACCTGTATGCAGAAAACTATAAGACACTGATGAAAGAAATTAAAGATAATAACAACAGATGGAGACATATACCATGTTCTTGGATTGGAAGAATCAACATTGTGAAAATGACTATACTAACCAAAGCAACCTACAGATTCAATGCAATCCTTATCAAACTACCAATGGCATTTTTCACAGAACTAAAACAAAAAATTGCACAATTTGTATGGAAACACAAAAGACCCTGAATAGTCAAAGCAATCTTGAGATAAGAAAAACGGAGCCGGAGGAATCAGGCTCCCAGACTTCAGACTATACTACAAAGCTACAGTAATCAAGACAGTATGGTACTGGCACAAAAACAGAAATATAGATCAATGGAACAGGATAGAAAGCCCAGAGTTAAACCCATGCACATATGGTCACCTTATCTTTGATAAAGGAGGCAAGAGTATACAATGGAGAAAAGACAGCCTCTTCAATAAGTGGTTCTGGGAAAAACGGACAGCTACATGTAAAAGAATGAAATTAGAACACTTCTTAACACCATATACAAAAATAAACTCAAAATGGATTAAAGACCTAAATGTAAGGCCAGACACCATCAAACTCTTAGAAGAAAACACAGGCAGAACACTCTATGACATAAATCACAGCAAGATCCTTTTTGACCCATCTCCTAGAGAAATGGAAATAAAAACAAAAATAAATGAATGGGACCTAATGAAACTTAAAAGCTTTTGCACAGCAAAGGAAACCATAAACAAGATGAAAAGACAACCCTCAGAATGGGAGAAAATATTTGCAAACGAAGCAACTGACAAAGGATTAATCTCCAAAATATAGAAGCAGCTCATGCAGCTCAATATCAAAAAAACAAACAACCCAACCCAAAAATGTGCAGAAGACCTAAACAGACATTTCTCCAAAGAAGATATACAGATTGCCAACAAACACATGAAAAGATGCTCAACATCACTAATCATTAGAGAAATGCAAATCAAAATTACAATGGGGTATCACCTCACACTGGTCAGATTGGCCATCATCAAAATATCTACAAACAATAAATGCTGGAGAGGGTGTGGAGAAAAGGGAACCCTCTTGCACTGTTGGTGGGAATGTAAATTGATACAGCCACTATGGAGAACAGTATGGAGGTTCCTTAAAAAACCAGAAATAGAACTACCACATGACCCAGCAATCCCACTACTGGGCATATACCCTAAGAAAACCATAATTCTAAGAGAGTCATGTACCACAATGTTCACTGCAGCACTATTTACAATAGCCAGGACATGGAAGCAACCTAAATGTCCATCGACAGATGAATGGATAAAGAAGATGTGGCACATATATACAATGGAATATTACTCAGCCATAAAAAGAAACGAAATTGAGTTATTTGTAGTGAGGTGGATGGACCTAGAGTCTGTCATACAGAGTGAAGTAAGTCAGAAAGAGAAAAACAAATACCGTGTGCTAACACATATATATAGAATATAAAAAAAAAAATTGGTTCTGACGAACCTAGGGGCAGGACAGGAACAAAGACGCAGACGTAGAGAATGGACTTGAGGACACGGGGAGGGGGGAAGGGTAAGCTGGGACAAAGTGAGAGAGTGGCATTGACATATATACACTACCAAATGTAAAATAGATACCTAGTGGGAAGCAGCTGCATAGCACAGGGAGATCAGCTCGGTGCTTTGTGACCTCCTAGAGGGTTGGGATAGGGAGGGTGGGAGAGAGATGCAAGAGGGAGGGGATATGGGGATATATGTATACATATAGCTGATTTTATACAGCAGAAACTAACACAGCATTGTAAAGCAATTATACTCCAATAAAGATATTTTTAAAAATAGTATAATATTAACATTATTCATTCTGTGCCAGGAACTGTGTTAAACACTTTACATTCACTGTCTTAATTTAATCCTCCCAACCACCCTATGAAACCTCCATCTTTCATGAGGAAACAGACCAAAGAGAATTTTCTCTGGAGCCAGTAAGTGGTGGTACCGGCATCTCTTCCAAAGTATGACTCAATCTACAATTTCTACTACCTTGTGAGCCTTTTCCTTCAGTAAAAAGTGACAGGGAAAACACTCAATATATCCTTAATTGACTTCTACTATGAGTCCACAAATTGTATAGTCATTACTGATGAAAATGTCTTTCCTCCTATTATATCCTGACATTATGGTGTTGCAGATTGCCATCTTATTCAGTGCTGTGGGCCCAGCATACTGTAGATGCTTAATAAATGTTTACCAAGTGAAAGTTTTAACTAGAGATAACCTTAAAATATAGGGCCAAATTCATTCCTGGGGCAGGATGCCTCTTGCCACTTCCTAGCACAACCAAAATCTTGCTCAGATTCAATACAGCTAAATACTTATAAACTGTCAAATAAGTCATGAAAAGTTTATAAAACCCCAAACTCCAATGAAGGATAGTCTATGGTAGGGGAGGGGTCAGCTTTAATGTGGGCAGGAGTGACCAGGTAACTTATAACTTGGGGTGTACAAGGATAATAAGAGTTTCCCATAACGTTCGGGTGACAACAGTTCATTCTGCACTGTGTATGACTACCTCTAGGGAGTATACCACTTCGTCTGATTCCTGTCCTCATTATATTTGGGGAATTCTGAGGGCTGTTTACACATTCTGATAATCTGTGCTGGTAGTCACTGATGACCCAGACAGCTGCTCCCCTGAGAACTCTGACGGTGATTTATTGCCATCCTTTACCTGCCTTTCCTGGGCAGCTATTGTCCTTTCTGTGCTGCCTCAGGCCAACAGAGACCCAGGTCTTTCCCTTAGTTCCTGGAAGTACAGCCAAGTCCAGGCTCTAGATTTTTATCCAGATTTGGAGGAAACAAAGGGAAATTACGTGGAAAAGAAAACACATTTGTATGCTGAAGGTATTATGTTTTTGGAGTCCAGGGGTCATGCCCTGCTTGGGGACTTGGATAGGCCATCTCTCTCCTTGGACCTGACCTGACATCCTTTCTTAATTCCTGTAGGAGGGCTTTTAGGAATATCCTCATAGCCTGGAATCAGACTCCACTCCAGTTTCTGGGGCCCAATGAGGGGGAAAATTTTTTTTAAATAATTTACTGAAAATTCAGATCACATTACCATAACTTCACATGGATGTAATCATGCCCACAGTGAACACAAAGCATTAAATTAGTTTGACAAAAATTTAGCTTTTTTAAGTCCAAACTTCAATCTTTTATAAGCTTGCTCTTTTTTCTAATTTTTATTTTTGAGATATAATTGACATATTATGTTAGTTTCAGACGTACAACATAATGATTCATATTTGTATATATTGTAAAATGATCACAATAAATCTAGTTAACATTCACACATAATTACAAAAATTTTTTTTCTTAGGTTGAGAACTTTTAAGATCTACTCTCTTAGCAACCTTCAAATATACAATACAGTAGTATTAATCATAGTCACCATGCTGTATATTATATTCCCAGGACTTATTTATTTTTAACTGGAAGTTTGTACCTTTTGGTCTTCTTCACCCATTTCACCAATGCCCCACACCCTGCCTCTGGCAACCACTGACTTGTTCTCTGTACCTGTGAGTTCAACCTTTTGTTTTTCTGTTTCTTTTAGATTCCACATATAAGTGAGATCATAAGGTATTTTCTTTCTCTGTGTGACTTATTTCACTTAACATAATGCCTTCAAGGTCCATCTATATTGTCACAAATGGCAAGATTTCCTTCTTTTTTATGGCTGAATAATATTGTGCGTGTGTGTGTATAACATTTTCTTTTTTTTTTTTTTTTTTAATTTTATTTATTTATTTATTTATTTATGACTGTGTTGGGTCTTCGTTTCTGTGCGAGGGCTTTCTCCAGTTGCGGCAAGCGCGGGCCACTCTTCATTGCGGTGCGCGGGCCTCTCACTATCGCGGCCTCTCTTGTTGCGGAGCACAGGCTCCAGACGCGCAGGCTCAGTAATTGTGGCTCACGGGCCTAGTTGCTCCGCGGCATGTGGGATCTTCCCAGACCAGGGCTCGAACCCGTGTCCCCTGCATTGGCAGGCAGATTCTCAACCACTGCGCCACCAGGGAAGCCCCCTAACATTTTCTTAATTCATTCCTCCACTGATAGACGGAGCAACTAGGCCCGTGAGCCACAATTGCTGAGCCTGCGCGTCTGGAGCCTCTGCTCCGCAACAAGAGAGGCCGCGATAGTGAGAGGCCTGTGCACCGCGATGAAGAGTGGCCCCCACTTGCTGCAACTGGAGAAAGCCCTCACACAGAAACAAAGACCCAACACAGCCATAAATAAATAAATAAATAAATAAATAAATAAATAAATAAATTTTTAAAAATGTCATCTGCAAGTAGTGACAGTTTTACTTCTTCCTTTTTGATTTGGATGCTTTTATTTCTTTTTCTTGCCTAACTGCTCTGCCTATGACTTTTAATACTATCTCGAATAAAAGTGGTGAAAGTGGGCATCCTTGTGCTGTTCCTGATTTTAGAGGAAAAGCTTTCAGCTTTTCACCACTGAGCATAATGTTAGCAATGGGCTCAAATTTCATTCTTGAGTAGAATTCATCATTTGGGGTGGGTGTGGACCAAAATCTCACTGAAGTGTTTTCTTAAAAAAAAAAAAACAAAAAACAAAGGCAATCTTTCTCCACCAATGAAAATGCTGAACAACTTTAAAATAATTTTTCACCTGCTTCTATACATAAAGCTGTCAAAATATTTAAGCTCCGTTATTACACAACCTAAATGTACAATGATAGATGAATGGATAAAGAAGATGTGGTACATATATACAATGGAATATTACTCAGCTGTAAAAAGGAACGAAATCAGGTCATTTGCAGAGATGTGGATGGACCTAGAGTCTGTCATACAGAGTGAAGTGAGCCAGAAAGAGAAAAACAAATATCGTAAATTAACGCATATATGTGGAATCTGGAAAAATGGTACAGATGAATCTATTTGTAGGTCAGGAATAGAGATGCAGACGTAGAGAACAGACATGTGGACACGGGGGGGAAGGCGAGGGTGGGATGAATTAGGAAATTAGGTTTGACATAAATACACTACCATGTGTAAAATAGATAGCTAGTGGGAACCTGCTGTATAGCACAGGGAGCTCAGCTCGGTGAGCTGTGACAACCTAGATGGGTGGGATGGCAGGGTGGGAGGGAGGTGCAAGAGGAAAGGGATATAGGTATACATATAGCTGATTCACTTCACTGTACAGCAGAAACTAACACAACACTGTAAAGCAATTTTACTCCAATTAAAAAAAAAAGGCAATCTTCCTCCAGCAACGTAAATGATGAACAACTTTAAAATAATTTTTCACCTGCTTCTATACATAAAGCTGTCAAAATATTTAAGCTCCATTATCACACTCCATAATATATGTCATGGCTCCAGGTGATTACTCTGGAATGAGGAGATGAATCTTTCATAACCCTCCCCCAATAAATATGCACACTCCACCACCTTATGTTCTGTTATGGAAAATCCTTCTACTTCCAGATGCTGATTGGGAGGGGGAGCTAAATACTTTGACTATGACCTTACCTATGAGATAGATTTTGTGTCTTTGAAACCTGTGGCATAATGAACTATAATTACAGACATTTCAAATTCTCAGTAGTTTTTGCTTAATCAGAGTCAAAGGCAAAATTTGCATTTACTTGTGGGAGAACCTTTCAGTGAAATTTTAAGATAAAACTCAAGGCCTATTCCTCACTAGAGTGGTTGAGACATGATTTATACAGCTCGACTAAACTTAAAGATGAGCTGTCTTCAGTGTAGGCAAAATTACATCCTTATGGAGCTCATTGTAATGTTGATCACTGAGAAGGAAGGATTTTGTTGAGAGAAAAGTTGGAAGTTGGGGACCTAGGGTTTGTTTAAGAGGGTCCAGGTAAAGGACCGAGGCACAAGAGGCTGGAAGGTACTGCGCTCTGGAAGACTGCTGCCTCTTGAGTTTTGACGCATTGATGTCACACATCCATTATCTCCTGTTTTCTGAATTATAATCCCTGTTATTTTCAGAAAGCCCAGACCCAAATACTTTTAAAAAATGGGATCCTATCCTACATGCTCCATTTATTTTGGACTCCCTCCCTTTAAGAAGATGCTATCTTAATTTATTTCATGATCATCTCCTCTTTTTACCCCCTTCACTGGCTGCAGCTCTCCTCACTTTGTTCTTGAAATTCACTGCTAACTTAGTGTACAACTTTCCATATCCTTTTCCATAGTCATGTAAGTATATATATAGAGAGAATACATTTAGTGTGTTTTAGGGGTAATCTTTTAAAAATGAGCTCAAATTATTTATATTCCTTTGAATCTTGCTTTTCTCTGCATAGTGGCAAGCTCAGCAAGTCATCCTATATTTCTAAATCATTTCTTTTCATGAATGCATAGTATTCCATGGTATTTTGTTAAGTATATTCTACAGTTAATTCAACCATTTTCAATAGTTGGCATGAATTTTGTTTCCATGGTTTTGTTTTTAGCCTCTACAAATAATACTGCCAACAAAATACTTCTAAATACACAAATCTGAATATAGTACATCTAGGATTTTCTTCTGGGCCCTATTCTCCAACTATGCTATCTTCCTGTTATTCCTTTCTCTTCTCCACCACTCCTCTTGGCAGAATTCTACTCTCAGGATGACTGACAGACATGTTCAGGAAACTCACACCAGGTGAGAAGCACCTCCCAGTATCATGCTTCAAGCAATCCTGTTACCTTGAGTTAATTCAAGCTTTGGCTGCTTGTGTTGTGCTGGTTCTGAGAGACAGTAACTCCACAGCTAGAATTCATTATTGTTAGCAGGGGATAAGGCTGAGGTGAGTTATGGGAGCCTGCCCCTCTCCTCTAAGGCCTTGCAGAGGTAGCTTCAGAGGACATCTCTCTATGAAAAAAAAATTAACAAATTTTCCCAGACACCACATTAAGGGTTTAGGAATAGTACGTTGGGCTTTTGGGCCTTCTGCTCCTTCAATGCACTCACTAAGATGGAATCTAAACTTCTAATCCAGGCATAGCACTTCCTATACCACTGGCCAACTCTAGGGCTATTTAGAGAGGTTGCCCAAATCATTTGGGTTTTGAAGTCATAGTGATTTAGGTTTGAATCTCTACTCATCTTTCTTAGCAGTGAGTTTGGATAACTTAATTTTACCCTATGAACATCAGTTTTTTTCAACCATAAAATCGGATAAATCATAAATATCCTGCAGGGTTATCGTGTGGATCACTAATATGTAAAACTTTTAGACTTCTGCTCAGAACAAAATAAAGTCAATAAATATTTGTCCAGGTTACTATTGTTTTCCTTTGTTGCATATCATATTAACAAATTAGGCCTTTATAGGGTATTTCCTGCCCATCCTACATCCTCTTAATCTCCACAAGTCATAACAAGTTATAAATCCCAGAAATTTCTAACTAGGGTCTACCCTGAAATGAGGACTCAGTTTATGCTTTCCAAAGATTCCACCTACATTTAACTAGATCAAACTGTCTTCTTTTTTGTAATACTTATCTTCTTAAATGAATATTTATGGGAAAAAAACCTGTCAGGAAGTTATACAAGAAGAGGGAACTGGTAGAGTGGGCAGAAGAAGGATCTTCAGAGAAGGAAAGTAAGGAGCTGAGTTAGCCTCAGCGTATGTGGTTTTGCCTAGAGTTTAGTGGTCAACAAGTATTGACTAATAAGTCTCTTATCGGGGCCCAGCTCCATGGTTGAGCTATTCACATTCATACCTGACCATCCATTAGATGTCCCAAACTAGTACTTTCTCATGTCTTTTCTTTATTTTTTCAATTGAAGTATAGTTTATGTACAATGTTATATGTTACAGGTAGACAGTATAGTGATTCACAATTTTTAAAGGTTATACCCCATTTACAGTTATTATAAAATATTGGCTATATTCCTTGTGTTGTACAATATTGTCTTTTCTTATTAATAACACAAATGTCTTTGAGGTTAATAGAAATAGCTCAATTTTATATATGAGACTCAAAAGGAGAACTGTTTGGCAATGTCACATAGTTAATTAGTAGCAGAGTCAGGACTGGAATTGTAGGTCATTTGATTTCACCGTCAGTTTTCTTTTTGGTATTAGTGATGTGCTGGAGCAAGTTAATATTGCTGGTGAAAGCTCATTGTAGCATATCTTACCAATTCTGTGTTCAGTGATATCACGTTGGTAGCTTGAAATTGGCCATGGTGGTGGGAGTATTTACAGCACAGAAATAGGTAAATCATATAAATTTGAGTACCAGTTGTCAAACACTTACCAGCATATCACCACAATTATTTCTGGTAATACAAAGAAATTATAAACCATGTTCCCTGAATCCAAGGAATTTATAATCTATCTGTCTTTGTAGACAAAACAATATTATATGAACCCAACTGGTTGTGATATGTATAGGACTAACTGTAAGTTCATTAATAGAATAATGTAAGTTCATAACACCAAATAACGGTCAATTGATCAAATGTAGGCGATAAATCCATGGACCTTGACCTACCCTAGAATTATGAATCAAGATTAAAATTGAGGGACTTCCCTGGTGGTGCAGTGGTTAAGAATCTGCCTGCCAATGCAGGGGACACGGGTTCAATCCCTGGTCTGGGAAGATCCCACATGCCACGGAGCAACTAAGCCCGTGCGGCACAACTACTGAGCCTGCACTCTAGAGCCCACGAGACACAACTACTGAGTCAGCGCCCCTAGAGCCTGTGCTCTGCAACAAGAGAAGCCACTGCAAAGAGAAGCCCGTGCACCGCAACGAAGAGTAGCCCCCGCTCGCCGCAACTAGAGAAAGCCCACGTGCAGCACCGAAGACCCAACACAGACAAAAATAAAATAAATTAAAAAATAAAAAAATTTATTTAAAAAAAGATTAAAATTGAGAAACTAATGGTCAATATATTTACTGTGAATTGCTATTAAATATGAAACCTAACCTCAACACATTTGTTCACTTTTTCATTGATTCATTCTTTCATTCAAGCTTTCACATTCAAGAAACATTTATATGCCAGGAACTGCGCTAGATGCTGAAGATAAAAACACAGATTCTGGATGTGGAAAAACTGGAACTTCTACATATCATTGGTGGGAATTTAAAAATGGTGTAACCACGTTGGAACAAAGTTTGGCAGTTCCACAAAATGCTAAACATAGAGTTACCATATGACCTAGCAACTCCACTCCTATAAACATATATATCCAAGAAATATGAAAACATACACCCATACAAAAATTTGTACACAAACGTTCAGAGCAGCACTATTCATCCCCAAAGTGGAAACTATGTAAATGTCTATCAACTGAAGAATGGATAAATAAAATGTTGTATAGCTATACAACAGACCATTATTCAGCAATAAAAAGGAAAGTAGTATTGATACATGCTACAGTATGGATGAATCTTGAAAACATTATGCTAAGTGAAAAAAGCTAGTCACATAAGGTCACATATTATATGATTCTATCTATGTTAAATGTCCAGAATAGGCAAATCCACAGAGACAGAAAGCTGGGGTGGAAGAAGCTGAGGGGGAGAGTGAGGAGGGACTGCTAACCAGAACAAGTTTCTTTTTGGAGTGATAAAAATGTTCTAAAATTAAATTGTAGTGATAGTTGCACAATCTGCACAATATTTATTCTAAAAACTTTTGAATTGTGAGCTTTGAAAGGGTGAATTTTGTAGTAGCTTAATTATACACCAATAAAGCTATTTTTTAAAGTAAAAAAATTAGGGAATTCCCTGGTGGTCCAGTGGTTAGTACTCCACACTTCCACTGCAAGGGGCACGGGTTCGATCCCTGGTCGGGGAACTAAGATCCTGCAAGCTGCGTGGTGTGTACCAAAAAAAAAAAAAAAAAAAAAAAACAATTATAAAAGTAAAAATATTAAATATAAGGCTAAAGTTCCCTTTTATCAGTAGTCCTAATCACTTCCTAATCCTCCTCATTGGGAACCATTATTATCAGTTTAGTGTATTTGTTTCTAGACCTTCTTTTAAGGTAGAAAGAAAATATATAGCATTGTTTCATGTATGTAAGTATAACATAAATAGTACCATGCTTTTTTTTTAACTCATTATGTCTTGAAGATGGGTCCATTTTATATATAAGCTCCTCAAAGAAAGTGCTCTGGTGGGATCTTGGGCATTATAAATGCTTACTATATTTGATGTAATTCAAATAAATAGCATCAAGATATTTGGGGAAAGGCATTGTCATTTCTGCAAAGGATTTCATGCCTGGCTAATTCACTGGACCTCTATGGTGGGTTAAATATTCCTGATGATATAGTAAGAACTTTGTTACAATCTTCTTCAATTAAAAAAAAACTTTGTTCCAGCAAAGGGTTGAGAGTACAAGCCCTGGGACTTTGTATGGAGGAGCCATACTGGAGGTAAAATAAGAAACAGGAGAGGGTCACATCTGGAAAGCCAAGTGCAAAAGTGTTTCAAGGAGTGATCAACAGTATTTATGTAGGTGATTAACCAAAAAGCTTAACTAAACGGGATTCTAAAAATTAATATGAACATACTTTAAACAACTTGAATATTCATCTATTGGACTATTGTTTGATGTGGTAGGTAAGAACCTTTATTTCTGTTTGGTTCATTAATGGAAGTAAAATGTAAATGGAGAATGATTCGTGATTTTTTTTTAAAGAGCCTTTCTGCCATTTACAGTTGTTGTGTTCACACCTAATGCTATAATATATATTTTCAAGTAGCTTTTCCAAATCATTTGACTCAATGCAAAAACGTTTTCTCTTTACAGTCACATTTTAACACTTTATGTAATATTTAATTGGGTACTATAGTCATAGGTACCATAGTCATAAGTATAACTGGCACAAATAGGTTTGGAAATAAACATAACTTGGTACTTGATGGAAGCAGATACGTAAGGAAAGTAGATATTAAAGTATAGCCTACTAATGCTAAATGTCCAGTGAGTTGTGACTGTCACTGTTTTACAGAAAGAATGGAGAACATCAGTTAATGAAATGAGTAGGTAAGTGAAGGGTAAGAGAACTTCCAGTACATACCAAAATATTAATGTTAAATGAGTATGTTGGGCATTATAGGATACTTTAAAACAATTACAGGTAGTCATCACCCCAAACTTGTAAGGTCAATTAGGCTGCAGTTAAAAAATGTGTCCTGAAAAGACAGACTCTTCAGCAAGTGCTGTTGGGAAAGCTGGACAGCGCATGTAAATCAATGAAGTTAGAACACACCCAAAAATAAACTCAAAATGGCTTAAAGATGTAAATATCAGACATGATGCCATAAAACTCCTAGAAGAGAACATAGACAAAACATTCTCTGACATAAATCGTAGCAATGTTTTCTTAGGTCAGTCTCCCAAGGTGGCAAAAATAAACAAATGGAACCTAATCAAACTTAAAATCTTTTGCACAACAAAGGAAACCATCAACAAAACGAAAAGACAACCTACGGACTGGGAGAAAATATTAGCAAATGATGCAACTGACAAGGGCTTAATTTCCAAAACACATAAACAGCTCATACAATTCAATAACAAAATACCAAACAACCCAATCAAAAAATGGGCAGAAAAGCTAAATAGACATTTCTCCAAAGAAGACATACAGATGCCCAACAGGCACATGAAAAGATGCTCAACATCGCTAATTATTAGAGAAATGCAAATCAAAACTACAATGAGGTACCACCTCACAGTGGTCAGAATGGCCATCATTAAAAATTCTACAGGGCTTCCCTGGTGGCGCAGTGGTTGAGAATCTGCCTGCCAATGCAGGGGACGCGGGTTCGAGCCCTGGTCTGGGAGGATCCCACATGCCGCGGAGCAGCTGGGCCCGTGAGCCACAATTGCTGAGCCTGCGCGTCTGGAGCCTGTGCTCCGCAGCGGGAGAGGCCGCGATGGTGAGAGGCCCGCGCACCGCGATGAAGAGTGGCCCCCGCTTGCCGCAACTGGAGAAGGCCCTCGCATAGAAACGAAGACCCAACACAGTCAAATATATAAATAAATAAATAAATAAATAAAAACCAAAATTTAAAAAAAAAAAAAAAAAAAAAAAAAAAAAAAAATTCTACAAATAATAAATGCCAGAGAGGGTGTGGAGAAAAGGGAGCCCTCCTACACTGTCGGTGGGAATGTACCTTGGTGCAGCCACTATGGAAAACAGTACGGTGATTCCTTAAAACACTAAAAATAGAGTTGCCATATGATCAGCAATCCCACTCCCAGGCATATATCTGGACAAAACTCTAACTCAAAAATATACATGCACCTGAATGTTCACAGCAACAATAGCCAAGACATGGAAGCAACCTAAATGTCCAGCAACATGAACATGAATGGATGTTCATGAATGGATAAAGAAGATGTGGTATATATATACAATGGAATACTACACTCAGTCATGAAAAAGAATAAAATAATGCCATTGGCAGCAACATGGGTGGGCCTAGAGGTTATCATACTAAGTGAAGTAAGCCAGAAAGAGAAAAACAAATACCATACGATATCACTTATATGCAGAATCTAAAATATGACACAAAATGAACTTATTTATGAAACAGAAATGGACTGACACACATAGAAAACAAACTTATGGTAACCAAAGGGGAAAGTGGGTAGGAGAGGGATTAGGAGTTTGGATTAGCAGATACAAACCACTATATACAAAATAGATAACCACAAGGTCCTAATGTATAGCACAGTAAACTACATTCGATATCCTGTAATAAACCATAATGGAAATGAATACGAAAAAGAATAGGTATATATATGTATAACTGAATCACTCTGCTGTACACCAGAAACTAACACATTGTAAATAAAGTATACTTCAATAAAAATAAATAAGCAAATAAATAAATAAAACTGGGAAAAATTCATGGGAAAGGGGAAATCCTAGGAAAGTTCTCAGTCAAAAGGGAATATGTGAAGGAAGTTGATAATAATATCCTGTGCTTGTGTAGCACTTTTTATTTTACAAAGCATTTTTACAAATATTATTGAATCATCAGAAAAGCTCATATAGATATTATTTCCACTTTACAAACAAGAAGCTGATGCTCAGAAGAGTAAATGACAAAAATAACAAAATTTGCAAATAAACAAACTGAGTCTTGAATTCGGGTTTTCTATGTTAAAAAAAAAAAACCTTTCAGTAAGGCTCCATATCACAGTCCATGAAAAAAACTGATTTACCATAGGATGTAGCATTCAATTTCTTACAGGCTACGAAACAAATTTAAATATAAGGAAGGGAGATTTTCAGAAGGTGGCAGCACCAGTGCAATTTTTTAAAATCTCAAATCACCCCATAAAAACAGACAAAGCACTATGATGGTAATAAATCAAACCCTACAAACAACAACAAAAAAAGGTGATAAGTCATCTTACAAACCCCAAGGTATGGTGTATAAGGACAAACTCTGATAACTCCAAGACCCAAGTGGTAAATAGTAACTGCCATGGAGAAAGCAGAGAGAAGTAATGGGATGCCTATTGGACCTGAGAACAGGAAAAAACCAAATATCCAACAGATACTTGCTGGAAAGCATAGTGAGCCAATTTGAAAAATAGTACCTGAAACTGAAGTTTCGGACACTTCAATTCTGGGGAGAATGCAAGGGGTCGATTGTAAGGGGTGAAGGGGCCAGAGAAGTCTGAGGTCTACAACTTTAAAAATTAAAGGACAAAGTATTCTAGGACAAAGTCTTATGCTGGGGAGAATCTGCTATAAGTAGAATTCAAATTGTCCAGGACAAAAAGGCAAAGGAAAGAGATTTTAAGTGGAAACACTTTCATTGTTTCACTAATTAATATGTTATTTGGCATTACATTTTGGTAAATGGTCTTTACCATGTTTATGTAGTATCTTTGTTTTCCCATTAAAGTTTTAAAACAGGAATAGTCAGTGAATTTTAACAACTTTTTGGCATGCATTCATATGTTTATATTTATTTCTCCTTTAACTTTTTGTGTGATGAATTACAATGATACATTTCTTAATGCTAAACTCATGCTTATGTTTCTGGCATAAATTCTTTTTGAGCATGGTGTTTTCCTTGAATATACTACAAGGTTCTATTTCTAATATATCTTTTAAAATTATTTTAATCTACATTCAGAAAAAGTGAAATTTATTTCGGAGCTTTTAAAAATGCCATCTTTATCAAGTTAGGGAATTAAGATTATATTACCTCCAGGCTTCCCTGGTGGCGCAGTGGTTAAGAATCCGCCTGCCAATGCAGGGGACACGGGTTTGAGCCCTGGTCTGGGAAGATCCCACATGTCGTGGAGCAACTAAGCCTGTGAGCCACAACTACTGAGGCTGTGCTCTAGAGCCCGCAAGTCACGACTACTGAAGCCTGCGTGCCTAGAGCCTGTGCTCCGCAACAAGAGAAGCCACCACAATGAGAAGCCCGCACACCGCAATGAAGAATAGCCCCCGCTCGCCACAACTAGAGAAAGCCCACGTGCAGCAACAAAGACCCAATGCAGCCAAAAATAAATAAATAAATAATTTTAAAAAATTATATTACCTCCATAAAGAATTTTTCATATTTTCCTTTGGATTTTAAAATTTAGCGATGATAGAGTTGCACAAATAGTTTTGTATAATTTAAAATCCTCTGTACCCATATTATACATTTCTACCTTATTCATTTTTGCACTGTGGTAAGAACGCAACAATTTTTTTTTTTTTTTTATAAATTTATTTATTTTATTTATTTATTTTTGGCTGTGTTGGGTCTTCGTTGCTGTGTGCGGGCTTTCTCTAGTTGCGGCGAGCGGGGGCTACTCTTCATTGCGGTGCGCAGGCTTCTCATTGCGGTGGCTTCTCTTATTGTGGAGCACGGGCTCTAGGCGCATGGGCTTCAGTAGTTGTGGCACTTGGGCTCAGTAGTTGTGGCTCACAGGCTCTAGAGCGCAGGCTCAGTAGTTGTGGCGCACGAGCTTAGTTGCTCTGCGGCATGTGGGATCTTCCCGGACCAGGGCTCGAACCCGTGTCCCCTGCATTGGCAGGCGGATTCTTAACCACTGCGCCACCAGGGAAGCCCGAACGCAACAATTTTTAACAAAAATTTAAGTGTACAACACAGTATTTTTTTTTAATTGGGGTATAGTTGTTTTGCAGTGTTGTGTTAGTTTCTACTGTACAGCGAAGTGGAGTTCCCTGTGCTATACAGCAGGTTCTCATTAGTTATCTATTTTATACATATTAGTATATATATGTCAATTCTTATCTCCCAATTCATTCCCACCCACAACACAGTATTGTTGACTCTAGGTACAATGTTGTACAGCAGATCCCTAGAAATTATTCATCTTGCTTAACTGAGACTTGATGTCATTGATTGGTAAATCCCCATTTCCCCATACCCCAGCCTGTGGCAACCACCATTCAACTCTTTGATTCCATGAATTTGACTAATTTAGATACCTCATATAAGTAGAAAAATGAGGTATTTGTATTTCTGTGACTGGTCTATTTTACTCAGCATAATGTCCTCAAGGTTCATCCATGTCGTCATATGTTGCAGGATATCCTTATTTCTTAAGGCTGATAGTATCATATGTATATCACATTTTCTGTATTTGTTGATGAACATTTAGGCTGTTTCCATATCTTGGTTATTGTAAATCTTGGCTGCAATGAACAAGGGAATGCTAATATCTCTTTGATACCATGCCACCCCTTTCTGGCTTACAAGGTTTCTGCTGGAAAAAACACTGAGAGTCTTTTGGATGTTTCTTTGTATGTGACAAGTCACTTTTCTCTAGCCTCTTTCAAAATTCTCTGTCTTTGACTTTTGACAATATATGCGCCTCAGTGTGGATTATCTTTAGATTCATCTTGCTTGGTGATCTCTAGGGTTTGTGGATCTGTATGTCCACTTGCTTCTCTATATCTGGGAAGTTTTCAGTCAATTTTTTGAATATGCTTTCTGGTCTTTTTTTCTCTCTTCCGACTGGGACTCCTATAATGGTTGGCTTGATGATATCCCAGAAGTCCCCTAAGCTTTCTTCACTGTTTTTCATTCTTTCTGTTTTCTTCACTGACTGAATTATTTCCAAAGTTCACTGATCCTTTCTTCTGCTTGATCTAGTCTAATGTTGAACCCTTCTAGTGAATTGTTTTTCAGTTCAATTATTGTGTTCTTCAGCTCCATGACTTCTGTCTGGTAGTTTTTAATATCTTCTATCTCTGTGTTGAAATTCTCACTTTGTTCATGCATTGTTCTCTTGACTTCAGTGAACATTTTAAAAACAATATTTTTGGATTCTCTATCAGGTAAATAATACACGTTCATTTCATTAGGGTCAGTTTCTGGAGATTTATCTTGTTCCTTTATGTGGAACATCTTTGCCTGATTCTTCATATCTTTGACTTTCTGTGTTGTAGTCTGTGTATCAGACAAACCAGGCACCTCTCTCAGTCTTCATAGGCTGGCCTCATACAGGAGAAGACCTCCACCAATAACTCTGGCCAGAGATTCTAGGGGCCTCTACCAACTCTTTCTCTCCCCAGGAAGCAGCAGGCATCTGTGGTTCTTATATGCTTGCTTTGTGCTGAGCCAAGGGGAGGAGCTGTCTTTAATTTTTGCCAATTTGATTACTGTGTGTCTTGGCATGTTCTTCCTTGGATTTATCCTGCCTGGGACTCTGTGCACTTCCCGGGCTTGGGTGACTGTTTCCCTTCCCATGTTACGGAAGTTTCCAGCTATTATCTCTTCCAATATTTTCTCAGGTCCTTTCTCTCTCTCTG
Organism: Balaenoptera acutorostrata; assembly: GCF_949987535.1. Lineage (NCBI taxonomy): Eukaryota > Metazoa > Chordata > Mammalia > Artiodactyla > Balaenopteridae > Balaenoptera > Balaenoptera acutorostrata. Next base: position 77,240,949 of record NC_080076.1, read on the forward strand.
TTCTCCTTCTGGGACCCCTAGAATGTGAATGTTGGTGTATCTGACGTTGTCCCAGAGGTCTCTGACTATCTTCATTTCTTGTCATTCTTTTTTCTTTATTTTGTTCTGTGGCAATGATTTCCGCCATTCTGTCTTCCAGGTCATTTATCCATTCTTCTGCCTCACTCATTCTGTTATTGATTCCTTCTAGTGTATTTTTCATTTCAGTTATTGTATTCTTCATCTCTTTGTTCTTTAGTTCTACCAGGTCTTTATTAAACATTTCTTGTATCTTCTTGGTCTGTGTCTCCATTCTTTTTTCCAAGATCTTGGATCATCTTTACTATCATTACTCTGAATTGTTTTTTGGGCAGATTGCCTATCTCCACTTCATTTAGTTGTTCTTCTGGGGTTTTATCTTGTTCCTTCATCTGGTACATAATCCTCTGCTGTCTCATTTTGTCTTACTTTCTGCGATTGTGGTTTCATTCTGCAGGCTGCAGGGTTGTAGTTCTTCTTGCTTCTGCTGTCTGCTTCCTGGTGGATGAGGCTGTCTAAGAGGCTTGCATGGGCTTCCTGGTGGAAGGGACTGGTTCCTGCCCACTAATGGGTGGAGCTGGGTCTTGTCCCTCTGATGGGTAAGGCTTTGCCAAGGGGTGTGTCTAGAGGGCTATGGACTCAGGAAGACTTTAAGCAGCCTGTCTGCTGATGGGTGGGGCTGTGTTCCCACCCTGTTGGTTGTTTGGCCTGAGATGTCCCAGCACTGGAGTCTGCAAGCTGTGGGGGTGGGGTCAGGTCTTAAGAAAATGGTGGCCTCCAGGAGGGCTCATGCCAATGAGTACTTCCCAGATCTGCTGCCACCAGTGTCTCTGTCCCTGCAATGAGCCACAGCTCCCCACTGCCTCCACAGGAGACCCTCCATTACTAGCCCAGTCTAGTAGGCCTGGCCCAGTCTCTTATGAGGTCTCTGCTTTTTCCCTGGGTCCTGGTGCACATGAGACCTTGTGTGCGTGCTCCAAGAGTAGAGTTTCTGTTTCCCCCAGTCCTGTGGAATTCCAGTGATCAAGCCCTGCTGGCCTTCAAAGCCAGATTCTCTGGGACCTCCTCCTCCCATTGCCAGACCCCCAGGCTGGGGAGCCAGACGTGGGGCTCAGTACTTTCGCTCCTGTGGGAGAACTTCTGTGGTATAATTATTTTCCAGTTTGTGGGTTGCCCACCTGGCAGGTATGGGATATGATTTTATCATGATTGCACCCCTCCTACCATCTCACTGTGGCTTCTTCTTTGTCTTTGGATGTAGGGTATCTTTTTTTTTTTTTTAATTAATTTATTTATTTATTTTTGGCTGTGTTGGGTCTTCGTTCCTGTGCGAGGGCTTTCTCTAGTTGTGGCAAGTGGGGGCCACTCTTCATCGCGGTGCACGTGCCTCTCACTATCGCGGCCTCTCTTGTTGCGGAGCACAGGATCCAGACGCGCAGGCTCAGTAGTTGTGGCTCACGGGCCCAGCTGCTCCGTGGCATGTGGGATCCTCCCAGACCAGGGCTCGAACCTGTGTCCCCTGCACTAGCAAGCAGATTCTCAACCACTGCGCCACCAGGGAAGCCCAGGGTATCTTTTTTGTTAGGTTCCAGCACTTTTTTTTTTTGGTCAGTAGTTGTCAGCAGTTAGTTGTGATTTTGGTGTTTTCATAAGAAACAGTGAGCTCACATCCTTCTACTCTGCCATCTTGTCTCTGTCTCAAGTTAAGGTTCTTGACAAGAGCTTTTACTTTTGATGAGGTCCAATTTATGGATTTTTTTAATGGATCATGCTTTTGGTATCATGTTTAAGAATTCTTCACCAAGTCTTAGATCCTGAAGATATTCTATGTTTTCTTCTAAAATGTTTCATATTTTACATTTATATCTATGATCCATTTGAGGTGATTTTTGTATGAAGTGTTAGGTTTAGGTTGAGGTTCCTCTTTTTTGTCTATGTATATCCAATTTTCCAGCACAATTTGTTGAAAAGATGCTCCTTCCTCCACAGAATTGCTTTTCCCCTTTTGTCAAAAATCAGATGACCATACATGTGTGGGTTCTCTATTTCTGAATTCTCTATTCTGTTCCATTGATCTATGTGTTTATCCCATCACCAATACCACACAGTCTTGAAACTCAGTAGAGTGGTCCCTCCCATGTTACTCATTCCCAAAATTATTTTAACTATTCTAGTTTTTTTGCCTTTTAGAAAATATATATTCACAATAAATAAATATTTCACAATGTGTACATATATATCAAATCATCATATTGTACACTTTAAATATATAAAATTTTATTTGTGAATTATACCACAATAAAGCTAGGGGGAGAAAGTTGAGAAGAAAAAAATGCCAAGAGCTTGATAGAAAAAGGGGAAAAAACATTAACCGACAATTATTAAAAGATATAAAAATGGCCTTTAAACATATTAAAACATTTCAAATTCACTCAAAATCAGAAAAATACAAATTAAACAATACCGACCTGCTACTTATCACCTATCAGTTTGGTGAAAATTAAAATGTATGGCATGGCAATATATTCTGTTGCTTAGACTTTGGGGAAATAGGCACTCTGATACACTGCCAATGGAAATGAAAACTGGCAAAAACCTTCTGAAGGGGAATTTGGCAATATCAAACAAAGCTACATATGCAATTAGCATGAACACTACCTTCTCATTTCTAGGAATTTTCCTCCACAAAAATATATGTGTGTAATATTATTTGCTGATGATAGTGTATAATTTCAAAATAATATAAACAATGTAAAAACCCATACATAGGAGAGTGATTGAATAAATTACGGTACATCTATAAAACTGAATACTATGTAGCTATAAAAAAGAGAGAATGAGGAATATTTCTATAAACTGATATGGAGTGATTTACAGGATGTATCTTTAAGTTTAGAAAGGAAAGTGGAAAATATTATGCTACATTTACATAAGAAAAAAGGGGATACAAGGAAATATATATGTATCTGCTTATTTGTACAGAAAGAAATACAGGAAAAATAAACCAAGTACTATTGAGATTGATGAATGAAAAGTGGGTGGAAAGAATAAGGACATGGGAACAGGTTAAAGGCTTTGAATACACTTTTTTGTATAGTACTGACTTTTAGAATCATGGAAACATTTCACATACTCCCTCCAAATCATCAGCAATATCCCAAATGTGGGGGCAAACCAGAATGAAATACAAACAGTAACATATGACCCTAACTGAATTAAAAATGAATAACATGACCATACTGAATAGGTCTGGATAGAAAAGTACCAATCTAAATAATTTTGGGAAACATTATTGCAACCTCATACTGTCAGGCTAAAGAACTGAACATATTGGGTTGACCAAAAAGTTCCTTTGGTTTTTAAGTAAAAATAAAAGACACATTTTTCCTTTTCACCAAGAACTTTATTGAACAACGTATTCACCATTTTGTTCCACTACCTTCTGCCATTTTTCAGGCAACTTCATAATTCCATCTTCCCCAAACTTTTTAATCTTTTTGAGCAAAGAACTGCTCCAGGTGCCTTTTACAGTCTTCCAGGGAATTGAAACTTTTTCCATTAACTTTTTCCATTAAGAGAATTTTGTAAAGACCGAAATAAATGGAAATCCGAAGGTGCAATGTCTGGTGAATACGGCAGATGAATCAGAACTTCCTAGCCAAGCTGCAACAGTTTTTGTCTGGTCATCAAAGAAACATGCAGTCTTGCATTATCCTAATGGAGGATTATGCATTTTTCTGTTGACTAATTCTGGATGTTTTTCGTCAGGTGCTGCTTTCAGGTGGTCTAATTGGGAGCAGTACTTGTTGGAATTAATCGTTTGGTTTTCTGGAAGGAGCTCATAATAGAGAACTCCCTTCCAATCCCACCATATACACATCATCACCTTCTTTGGATGAAGACTGGCCTTTGGTGTGGTTGGTGGTAATTCATTTCACTTGCCCCACGATCTCTTCCACTCCACATTATTGTATGGTATGCACTTTTCATCACCCGTCACAATTTGTTTTAAAAACAGAACGTTTTCATTATGTTTAAGTAGAGAATCGCATGCAAAATACGGTCAAGAAGATTTTCTTCACTTAACTTCTGTGGAACCCAAACCTCAACGTGAATAACATAACCAAGCTGGTGCAGATGATTTTCAACGCTTGATTTGGATATTATGAGTATGTCAGTTATCTCCTGTGGTATAACTTTGATTGTTCTCAGTTAATGTCTCGATTTGTTAAAAATATTTTAATTAATTATTTGGCTGTGCTGGGTCTTAGTTGCAGCATGCAGGATCTTCATTGCAGCATGCGGGATCTTTAGTTGAGGCATGCGAACTTTTAGTTGCAGTGTGTGGGATCTAGTTCCCTGACCAGGGATCGAACCCAGGCCCCCAGCATTGGGAGCACGGAGTCTTAGCCACTGGACCACCAGGGAAGTCCCTAATATCTCAATTTGATCACTATCAACTTCAACTAGTCTACCTGACCATGGAGCATCATCCAGCAAAAAATCTCCAGCACGGAACTTTGCAAACCACTTCTAACACATTCAATCAGTCACAGCACCTTCTCCATACACTGCACAAATATTTTTTTGCATTTCAGTTGTGTTTTTACCTTTCTTGAAATAATAAAGCATAATATGCCGAAAATGTTGGTTTTTTTCTTACATCTTCAATATCAAAATGGCTATACAAAAATTCAACAATTTTGATAAGATTTTTTTAAATGCATGCTGATATGACAGCTGTCATGATACAATCTACCAAAATTGTTTCAAATGAAGTTAGAGACAACTAAGCACTACTAGAGCCATCTTACAGAAAAATCTGAACGAACCGTTTGGCCAACCCAATAAACACCGTTCTACAGTTCATATATTTGCTTTTCACAGAGGCATGGGTTAGTTACTCTAAAAATACTTTACATGTATTCTAGGATTGAGCAAATAAACAAACATATTGTGAATAATAAAAAAAAAAAGGAAAAGGATGGGACGTTTGAAATGGGCTGTATGGTACAGAGTAGGGAATGGTGCAAAAGGCATTAAACAGCAGAGGCCTGTGACCTACCCAGAAATCCACAAACCTCTGCTCTGGAACTTAAGTTTCAATGACTCAAAAGAGTACTGGATGACAGGAGCGGAAGGCTGTTCCATGGGAACTGGGACTAAGGGAAGAGGTTATATATTTTTCTTTCCTTGGGGCCTGATCCTGGCTCGTTGTACTGGCTGGGCCTCTGAAAGTTTCCTCTCCTTGGTATACTCCTCTATGAAGACAGTAGGAGCTCAGCTAAGAAGCACTAAAACTGTTGTTCTTTAAGGGTGGTTGCAAAGTAAGGACACTCCAGAAGAGAGAGAGCTCAAGAGAAGTAGGAAGAGACATAGTCAAAAGGTAGGTGTCATCATGTAATACTCTGAGGGTGGGAGCAGCTATCCTTCTGGCAGGCAGCATAGCTTTGATCTTTGGCCAAACAACTGTGTCACTGACAAAGATCTGGGTCCAAGGGAAGACAACTCACAGACAGAGGTCTGGGATCATTTCCTGTTTCACTTGGGCCATGACAATGACAACCCCAGTTAGTTACTTTGCCTGCCCCCTGTCTTGTCTTCTATGAAATCAAGTGGTCATGGATAAGGTTTGGAGTGATGTTTCTTCAAGGAATGCCGTTTAGGGCATTTGAGAAAGGGCCCTTCCCATATTAAGCTGCATGTCACTTTATTGGTAATTGTGACTATTCTTCCAGGGATGCACTGTAGTGGGAATCTCTTTATTATGAAACAGTCTTCCCTAGGAACCTGATGATGTTCAGAGAACTAGAAGAAAAAGCAGAAAAGGTGTCCAATGTCCTGTTCAAACAAGGAAAATGGCATACTATTAAGTTGAAGCAAAAGAAAGAATTATTTGTCAAGAAGTTCCCTGTTTATACACATCAAAATGGGAAACTAGTTTTGCTTTTATTCAGGATGACTGAGTATTCAGAGGATGACCTGGATTCTTTTGTGACAATCAGCACTTGCTCAGGGCAAAAGGGAATCCTGACCTTAGATGGCACTGTCTTTGGTATCAAGCCTATATATATTGAGCATATGGTTTACAGCATATCTTTAAAATCAGGTGAGTCTTGTGTAATCCGTGGAGATAAACAAGAGGAGCTCTTAAGCACTTCACAATTTCAGAGAAAAATAGAACCTTCCTCAGTTCCTATGCCCTATATGTGGCCACTTCCCAAGTATGTACAAGTTAACTGTGGTTGACAATAAGTGATTCCAAATGTGGAATAATATGTTACCAAGACCACAAAGATGTTAATAGATGTTCATGCTCTGGTCAACAGGTACACGAAGGATATAATGTGAAAGCGGTGCTTTCTGGGTTAGGGATATGGATAGAGAAAACTCTTGTGAAAATCTTCCTGAATTTGCAGGAAACACTTCAAAATTTTAAACACTGGAAAGACTGGTATCTCTTGAGAGGGGTGAAACATGCTGCTGCTCATGTGATTATTGGCCAAATTCTTGGGAAGTATGAGGACCATGCATTTCTCAGTGTTATCTGCACTGCCAAGAATGCAACCAGTGCTGAATCTTTCTTTCATGAAGATACACCACATTTCACAGCTTTCATAGCTCATGAGGTTGGCCATGACTTGGGAATGAAGCATGACCATGTGGCCTGCAAGTTCCATGGCCAGCACCTCTGTACTATGCATGAATTTATTACTGTAGATATGGGCTTCAGCAACTGCAGCTTCCACTATTTCCACCAGCTGTTGCATAAGTACAGAGAGGGCTGCTTATTTAATAGAACTGAGCTCCAAAACTCCTTTTGAAAGCCATATTGTGGGAATAAGATATTAGATAAAGGAGAAGAATTTGACTATGGCAGTGTTTTTGACTGTCAAAAGGATCACTGTTGTCTGCCCTCATGCCAGCTGAGGAAGGGTTTAAATTATGCATTTGGATCTTGCTGCAAAAACCGCAAATCTCTAAAAGCAACCACAACTTGCCACCTCAGTGTGGATAAGTGTGACCTCCCAGAATACTGTAATGGCACCCCCAAGTGCTGCCACACGGATACCTACAAGCAAGATGGCACTCCTTGCAAGGAACAAGGTTATTGTTGCCAAGGCTGGGGTTGAAGCCTAGAGAATCTCTGTGTTAAAATCTTTGAAAAGGGCACAAAGGTTGCCCAGAAAAGTTGCTAACATTAATGAATACCAAGGGAGACAGGTTTGGAAACTGTGGCAGTGAATCTAAAGGGATATTTAAAGTCTTCAGCAAGTGCAAGGCCAAAGGTATAAAAAGTGGGAGGCTGCTATGTGAAAACATCCAAAGGCTCCTATGCTTTGAAAAACATCAAACACCCAGTTCCCCATGCAGAACACGTGGTGTTGGGGTGCAGAGATTTTTTGAAGCTACAGACTGGGCTGATGAGGAGGAGGTGAAGGATGATACAACATGTGGTTCAAGGAAGATCTGTATTAATCAAAGCTGCATAGATACAACTATACTCCACTATGACCATAAACTGGACAAGTCATGGAGTCATGGGAGGGGTATTTGCAGAAATTTTAAGAACTGCCACTGTATCTATGTCTATGCCCCTCCTACATGTGAATTCAAGGGTTACGTAGTTTGAATAGTGGCCCTCCTACTCTCAGTATGATGAAGAGTTGATAATCCCAATCTTGCCTAACATTTTATTATTTTTCATTCCTACTATCTTTTTGTTTGCCTACATCTATAGAATATCTAAGACCAGTGTCAATGCAAAAAATTCATCAGAGAAGCAAGATGAACAAACCTGACATACATTTGATAATTATCTTCTTTCTGGTAATAAAGTCAAATATGAAGTGATACCGATAGGACATTTTAAGAATTGGACTCCTTAATTCTGGTGTTCCTCAAGGTCTACGGAAATGAGAATCTTGCTTCCATCTGTCTTTCTATATGCTGAATTCTTATTAGTTTTTAAATTAAAAGAAGTTAAAGCAGCTCTCTAGGTAAAGCAATCTTTCTTGTTCTGTGCTACCCAGTAATCTGTGCTATACATCTTGGGAGGCCTCAAGATGTGTTCTTGACATAGTGAAGTCAGGTTACCATCCATAGTAAGGCTGAAGCTCATGGCCTAAAACCTAAAGAGCTATTATTGAGCTCCCTAACATTTCTATTGAGAACTCCTTTGGAAAGATCTCTGGAACTTACTTTTCAGAGTATACTGTCTAATGCCCCATTATAATCTACCCTGTCAATTTTCTCTAACCTTAAGGATTTTGCCTTGCACTGACGAAGGGAATTTATCAGGTGAAAAACATCTGATTATTAGTTCCAGATGTTTTAGTTGATTGTCATTCCAGTTTTTGTCCATTTGGCTTTCCCCTTTGTTTTGGCATCACAGTATCTGATGCCCTGGTCTCAGTTTGGCCTTGTTAATGACTTAACTGGAGAGACCAAACATCACTTGTTATGTGACTAAAGAGGAAGAAACATTAAACATTCCTACCCATGAATGAGCCTCTTCAGTGTGGGAATCTTTTCTTTCCCCAAAGGTTAAATTCTACTTGTTAGTCATTCATTCATCTGTTCATTCATTCAATAAACATATATTTAGCACTTACAGCCAGATTGAACCATGTAAAATTGATGATATTAGACCATTTTCACCTACAAAAATGGCAAGTTCATATGGTTCAACCTAATTCTACGTGGTTCAACCTAATTCTACGTCCAAGCACTATGAAACCTACCTTGGGTTTTTGCTTATAAATGAGAGTTGAGAAGTTTTTGATTCAGAGTTTTGGTCCTGATTTCTCTTAAATCTTATTATCCACGGTAACTTCAAAAGACTGGCCTTAATTTTCTGGAGCAGGAAGCTTCCTATTGTTAAGGCCTAGAATGGCATGGAATATGTAAGAGACTAGGATGTGGTGTGTATGAGGATCCCACTATCACTTTTTTTTTTAATTAATTTATTTATTTTGGCTGCATTGGGTCTTCATTGCTGCATGCGGGCTTTCTCTAGTTGCGGCGAGCAGGGGCTACTCTTCTTGCGGTGTACGGGCTTCTCATTGTGGTGGCTTCTCTTGTGGAGCACAGGCTCTAGGTAGTGCGGGCTTCAGCAGTTGTGGTTCGCGGGCTCTAGAGCGCAGGCTCAGTAGTTGTGGCGCACACACTTAGGTGCTCCGCGGCATGTGGGATCTTCCCCGACCAGGGCTCGAACCCGTGTCCCCTGAATTGGCAGGCAGATTCTTAACCACTGCGCCCCCCCACTATCACTTTTTTTGACAGCTTCTGTCCTTGCTTCTTCTGAGTTTCCAAAACTCTTCAAAGAATGTAAACCCAAGACTTTGTACAACCAAAAGGAGAGTAATAGCAATGTGAAGACCTGAGAAAGTTGTTGCATGCCACACTACTTCCCCCACAACCATGGAGTAGAGAGCTTGGAAATACTTTATATAAATAATAACTTGGAATTTATTTCTTGTAGAAGAGACTTAGACAAATCTAATATTTATTGAAATAATATGAGTCTATCTCTTAGGTGGAAAGTGGTTTCATCTCCCTGAATAGTGACTTTACTTCTGAATCTGAGAATAATGATTAGATCCCACCCACTTCACCTAGAGTAGCTACTAACCATGGCACTACATTCCCTTTCACTTCCGTAGTTTAAGGCACGGTTAGAAAAGACTTAAGATGTTCTTCCCAAACACTCTTCCCAAACCATTAGTGTAGAATCATTCCAGTTCTGGATGTTCCAATTCTACAGTTTCAAAGAATGGTGGAGGTGCTAGTAGCAAAAGCAATGGTAGACTCCAATGGATCTAGGCCCCTGCTATAGAATCTCTTCTGTGAGCATAATAATGGTGTCTGGGTGTCTGCATCATGCCGAGCCTCTTGCTTTAGTTGGTAGAACTTGTACTGTGTCCAGCCGTATACTCCACAGTTGAGCAGACCCTGAGATGATGCTGTTAGAGCCTGGAGGAGATGAAGGGGTGATGGAGCCCATCCTTCAGGTTTTCAGAGAATTGGGGAATAGTTTCCATTCCTTATTTATAAATCACTGTTATATTTATTCTATCTCAAAAATCAAAATCTGGTGTCAGTTTTTAAAAAATATTTTTCTAGCTCTTCCTGAACTCACTCTTCACACCGTACTTTGTTATGGATGACTTAAGAGTTAGTCATATTTCTTAGTATATACATAAGGATAATGAAGTCGTTTCAATGTCCCTCCTTATTGCCCCATTTCCCAGGTTAGGCTTGAAGAAACTGCCCTATCACCATAGTTAGATAGCCCAAAAAACCCTTCTTAAATCTGATAAAGGATGAAAAGAGAGAATCATTTTTTCTTTACTTCTTTCTCTCCATTCACCTGGAATAGCTAATTTACCCCATTCATTTCACTCTGGGTGAGAGAGAATCATGTCACTATCAGAGTTTCATAAGAACATTATCTGGTAGATCTTGTCTTTTGTTACCCATCCCTTAAAAAAAAACACATCAATGAAATGAAGTAGGCCTGAGATATACATGCTCTGGAATGCATGGCAGCACTTTCACAAAGGTATCTACCTCATCTGTGAGGAAATTTCCACATTCTTCAAAACTGAATATAAATAATATATTTTCTCTCTTGCAATGCAGAAAGAAATACCCTAAGGGAAAAAATTGTGCTTACTGAATAATGGCAATGTAAGAGAACAGGATAAGACAGTATAAGAACAGAAATGCTGGATGTTGAAGGTGTTACCTGGAGAACATAGAGGGCCATGTGAAGTTTGGTGTCCTGTGGCTTAGTCATCTTTATGATCATCAGAATGACAGCTGTGAAAACACAAAGTATAAATCTTGCTGCCAGCCCTGGCTGCCTAAGCATAATTTTTTTCAGTATACACACCTAAGCATTGTGAGAATTATAGGCATAATGAAGACTACCAGTGAGATTAACCAGTTATATAAACCACTGGCCTCAGATCTCCAACCGCTATTCCTCATTGATTAAACTTTGCAGATTATTAGAGTAGCAATGGTGGCAAGACATACTACAGGAAGATCATAAGCTACAATTCTTAACTTCTTATGTTTACCAAGCCCTTTCATAAACATTATCCTATCTGATCCTCACACTTTAACTTTATGTAGTAGAAAGGGCAAGTGTTAATATCTCTGAGTTCTGTCAGTACATTTCCTCTCATATCATCTCACATCTAATTCTCTTAATTTCTAAAACATAAGAAGATACGGGTGGAATGAAGGTAAATTTTACATGCTGGACAGAAATTTGTAGTCATCCTTCTTGGTGAGACTATTTTGCTTGACCACAATCTAATGGTTACCCTTTTCATTGCCCAAATCTTTCCATTAAGATACTCACCTGGGCCCCAGCAGCAAAAGAAGGCCACTGGGTAGAAGCGTACTCGCTGCTCCACAATGTGAATCACTGCCCACTGTTCACTCCCCAGAAAGCCAGTCGATTTCAGAAACTTCTTATAAAGTGTCTGGGCTTGAATGAGTAAGACCTAAACATGGGTATAGCGGTGAGTAGTCTGCCTAAGGCTTACTAAAACTTCCCAGGTCTAGTCTATCATTTTGGAGAGATCCTTCTCTTAGGATCTGACAGCAGGAAAGACCATCCTCCTGTCTTTACCATCTGAGACCAGGCTTTTTTTGAGAGAAAATTATCTCTAGAGTGATCTTTTGCTTGGCCAGGTAAATGGACAGATATTAGTCAAACTATATATGTTCAATACATAAACCTTACATCAACCCTCAGGCTTTTATTTTTCTCAATGAGGTTAATCACAATATGCATGGGAAGTTAAAACTAAGATCTAACCAGGTTCTCTTTTAAAACACTTTATTAAAGGCTGTGCTACAGGGAGATCAGCTCGGTGCTTTGTGACCACCTAGAGGGGTGGGATAGGGAGGGTGGGAGGGAGACACAAGAGGGAGATATGGGGATATATGTATATGGTGAATTACATATACAGTACAGCTGATTCACTTTGTTGTAAAGCAGAAACTAACACACCATTGTAAAGCAATTATACTCCAAAACAGATGTTTAAAATAAATAAATAAATAAATAAATAAATAAAGCTTGTGTTAGAAAGTGTTCTGTGCTTAATACCCCTAAAATAAATACTTTAGCACTGTGACAGAGCTTAAATTCTCAACTCCCAGAAAAAAAAGTTTTAGGAAGTCTCTTCTTGCCCTTAGATGGAAAACAGATTGTTTTTCCCTTCCATTTGGGAGCAATTTGAGTACAGTTTAGTTAATGAAATAAATATAAATCAGTTCAATGTCCTTTTTGTGGGGAGTAAATTAGGTAATAAAATCTGACCAAATCTGAAACTTTTCCTAATAATCCAGATCCACTCTGTAAGTTAATAACCCAATTAGTTAAGGTTAGCCATGTAGTTTCCTTTCCCCACAGACAGAGGAATCATAAAGAGGCTTGAACTTATTTGAGAATATTTACATCTAGTAGAATCAGTTCACCGTTTGCTGATTACAAAAGAATCAGAATGCCTGTCCTGAATGCCCACTGAAGTCTGGGTTATTCTGAAGGAGCAAACAGGAATCCCTAGGGTGCCAGGTTTTGGGAGACCTGTCTCTCCTGTCAATCAGTTCTAAATGAAAACCATCAAGGCCATTTTAATATAAACTAGTCATTGTGCATTCTTTACAAAGCTGCTGATTTGATCTAAGCTATCTCTGTAACTTATTTTTGAATTGTCAAAGAAAATTTTCCACAATTGTATTTCATTCACAGATGTTAGCTGTGCTAGCAAAAAGAAAAAAACTGTGGGATAAAGTTGGTCTGCAACCAGATAGTTTATAATCCCTGAACTAGCATATGAAAAGAGGAGAAAATGATACTGAAAAGTAGATATGACAAATAAAAAGGCATATTCACTTGCCTACTGATTCTGTACTGGGCAGTTATATATAAATAATGTATTGTCCCATGGATGATTACTTGTCCATCATTCTCATGATGTCAAATGAGTATTTAATAACTGTCTGAGTCACTCAGCACTTTAAACCCAGTTAGACCTAGCATAAATGCAAATTTATAGTCAATAAAGAACTGAGAAAAGAAAACTCTTTAATTATTTAGAAAATTAAAACAGAGAAGATGTCCTGTGTTCCAGAGTATCATACTGTATAAAGAATATACCTGACACATACTAGTTTTCTGGTCTGGTCCTCCATGAGGATCCACAGGAACACATTATTTCTAGAGTGAGCATAATTCTCACATAATGAATATAGGCTCTTTTCCCCACTTATCATTTGATCTTGGGAAGTCCAAAAGACTGAGGTAGTAATTAAATTATCAATATCTACTAGACACTTTCTTAGTTCTAGGACTATAAAAAGTGCCTCTCCGCCCCATCTTTCCCAGGCCTGGGAATACTGCCCCATCCCACCCAACCGCCCCCTCTCTTTCCATAAAGGCAAGTAGGGTGGCACCATACCACAATGGTGAGGAGGCTGAGTAGAAAGCTGGCCAGGAAAATGATAAGCCCGTAAAAATAAAGTGTGCTACAGACTGATGTGTTGGCAGAAGGCAGGACTTTAGCCATGGCTGTTGGTGGTGAGTACATCAGGATACACCTAGGAAGAGAATCAATGGTCAGGAATGCTGCTACAGGTATAAGACCAGAGAGGTACCTATTTGGTGTAACAAAAGTTAATGAGTATGTAATTTAACTTATCATTTAGCTAAGCCTTGCCCATAACACCTTGTTCCTTCTCACCGACACATTATCATCTAGTCATTTTGTGTTATATTTCTGCTTATATATTTTTGGCCTTGACTGTACAACTTGTCCAAAGCCCATTTCAAATACAAGCACCTTGGCCAGAATGTATGCACAAAGTCTTCTTCAATCTTTATTTACAGAAAAGAATAGGTGTAGTCTATCATAAAAATGATAGGTTTGGTCCTTACTTACCTGTGGCTCTGGCTGAAGTTGCGGAAACATTCACTGGCATTGCCCAAACAGAATACAGGTATCATCAATAGTAGAGGTATCAGGCTGGGAGGAAGAACACTTATCACCCTAATATTCAGACTTTTTTATGCCATTTTCCCTTTGCAAAATATTCTCCTGTCCTTCTTCCAACTCCATCACCCCACCCACTCTCCACAAATACATATACCTTTAATTCCTTCAAGAAAAGTACCTCAAAAACTTTAAGTATACCTTCTTTTCAAGTTCCTGGGGAAGTGGAGTGGGGAATGTATTTTATACCTGGGTGAATAAACCCTAACAGAGTTTCACAGAGAGTCTCTGGGAGCTGTATGATCAGATTAAAAATCCAAGTGGGTAATCGTGAAATGAAAAATCTACCAAGGAGCTCTGTGATAAGTCTGTTTCACTTTTCATGGTGACCAGTAATAACTTCATTCTCATCAGCTCCTTCCTGAGAGCTTTTCCAAAGCTCAGCTTTAAGCAACCAGTTATTTATCCAGCTAAATATATCCAGATCCCTATAAGAGGAAAAGATCTAGGAGTAAAAGTTATAAAGTCTAAAACCAACTCAATGTGACTACCACTTTAGATGAGATCCAGATCCTTTCTGAGCTTAATAATTTTAAGAGTCTCACCCAATGTTATAAAGGTGAATAAGATCTTGAAAACCACCTATTACAACTTTTCATGATATATGAAAAGGAATTAGAAGTCAAAAGACTTAAAGGGAAATATTTATTGAAGGTCACATAGTTAATGGCAGAATTGGGACTAAAACCCAATCTGAAACTTCAAATTGCTTGCCTATTTTACCTGGGAAAATGGAATCAATGATCACACATTTGTTTCTTACTTAGTAAAGCTCTGTGAGGACCCAGGAGTGACAGAATCAATGGAAATAAGGGCATTGTCCTCCTATTTGTTCCTACCTAGACCCAAGACTAACGAGAGTCTACACCCTTGCTAGGAAGGAAAGCAAAAATCTTACCTTGACAAAATGATGGCTGTTTGACTAACTCGACAGGTATAACCTATAACCTATGAAAAGAATAAATTTGAGTAATGTCTTAGGATATTGCCAATCATATTACAATAAATACCAGGTCATCACTTACCATTTGATAGTACAAAAATTCCCAACAGCAGGTTTGCTTCAGTTAAGCAATATTTGATATAAAATTCAATGAAATAGGGGGCTTCCCTGGTGGTGCAGTGGTTAAGAATCCGCCTGCCAATGCAGGGCACATGCGTTCGAGCCCTGGTCCAGGAAGATCCCACATGCCACGGAGCAACTAAGCCCGAGTGCCATAACTGCTGAGCCCGTGCTCTAGAGCCCGTGAGCCACAACTACTGAAGCCCGTGTGCCTAGAGCCCATGCTCTGCAACAAGAGAAGACACTGCAATGAGAAGCCTGCGCACTGCAGCGAAGAGTAGCCCGCGTGCAGCAACGAAGACCCAATGCAGCCAAAAATAAATAAATAAATAAATTTATTTTAAAAAATTCAATGAGAAAAACTATGGCACTGGATTGGAGAAGATGGCGGAAGAGTAAGACGCGGAGATCACATTCCTTCCCACAGATACAGTAGAAATACATCTACACGTGGAACTGCTCCTACAGAACACCCACTGAACGCTGGCAGAAAACGTCCGACCTCCAAAAAGGCAAGAAACTCCCCCCGTACTTGGGTAGGGCAAAAGAAAAAAGAAATAACAGAGACAAAAGAATAGGGACGGCACCTGCACCAGTGGGAGGGAGCCGTGAAGGAGGAAAGGTTTCCACGCACTAGGAGCCCCTTCGCGGGCGGAGACTGCGGGGGGCAGAGGGGGGAAGCTTCAGAGCCACGGAGGAGAGCGCAGCCACAGAGGTGCAGAGGGCAAAGCGGAGAGGTTCCCGCACAGAGGCTCGGCGCCGAGCAGCACTCACCAGCCCGAGAGGCTTGTCTGCTCAGCCGCCGGGGCGGGCGGGGCTGGGAGCTGAGGCTCGGGCTTCGGTCGGATCGCAGGGAGAGGACTGGGGCTGGCGGCGTGAACACAGCCTGAAGGGGTTAGCGCACCACAGCTAGCCCGGAGGGAGTCCGGGAAAAAGTCTGCGGCTGCCGAAGAGGCAAGAGACTTTTTCTTGCCTCTTTGTTTCGCGGCGGGCAAGGAGAGGGGATTCAGAGCGCCGCCTAAACGAACTCCAGAGAAGGGCGCGAGCCGCGGCTATCAGCGCGGATCCCACAGCAACAGGGGCGCAGAGGGAAAATCGGAGAGACTCCCGCACAGAGGCTCGGCACCGAGCGGCGCTCACCAGCCCGAGAGGCTTGTCTGCTCCCCCGCCGGGGCGGGCGGGGCTGGGAGCTGAGGCTCGGGCTGCGGTCGGATCGCAGGGAGAGGACTGGGGCTGGCGGTGTGAACACAGCCTGAAGGGGTTGGCGCACCACAGCTAGCCGGGAGGGAGACGGGGAAAAGGTCTGCAGCTGCCGAAGAGGCAAGAGACTTTTTCTTGCCTCTTTGTTTCGCGGCGGGCAAGGAGAGGGGATTCAGAGCGCCGCCTAAACGAGCTCCAGAGAAGGGCGCGAGCCACGGCGATCAGCGCGGACCCCAGAGACGGGCGTGAGACGCTGGGGCTGCTGCTGCCGCCTCCAAAAAGCCTGTGTGTGAGCACAGGTCACTCTCCACACCGCCCCTCCCGGTAGCCTGTGCAGCCCGCCACTGCCAGGGTCCCGGGATCCGGGGACAACATCCCCGGGAGAACGCACTGCGCGCCTCAGGCTGGTGCAACGTCACGCCGGCCTCTGACGCTGCAGGCTCACCCCGCCTCCTCTGTACCCCTCCCTCCCCGCGGCCTGGGTGAGCCAGAGCCCCCGAAGCAGCTGCTCCTTTAGCCCCGTCCTGTCTGGGCGGGGAACAGACGCTCTCAGGCGACCTACACGCAGAGGCGGGTCCAAATCCAAAGCTGAACCCCAGGAGCTGTGCGAACAGGGAAGAGAAGGGGAAATCTCTCCCAGCAGCCTCAGAAGCAGCGGATTAAAGCTCCACAAACAACTTGATGTGCCTGCATCTGTTGAATACCTGAATAGACAACGAATCAGCCCAAGTTCAGGAGGTGGACTCTGGGAGCAGGAGATATTAATTTTTCCCCTTTTCCTTTTTTTTGTGAGTGTATATGTATAGGCTTCTGGGTGAGATTTTGTCTGTATAGCTTTGCTTTACAATAGCTTTATTTTACTTCACTATATTATAGCCTATTTCTTTCTTTCTTTCTATTTTTTCTCCCTTTTACTCTGAGCCGTGTGGACGAAAGGCTCTTGGTGCTCCAGCCAGGCATCAGGGCCGTGCCTCTGAGGTGGGAGAGCCAACTTCAGAACACTGGTCCACAAGAGACCTCCCAGCTCCACGTAATACCAAACGGCAAAAATCTCCCAGAGATCTCCATCTCAACATCAAGACCCAGCTTCACTCAACGACCAGCAAGCTACAGTGCTGGACACCCTATGCCAAACAACTAGCTAGACAGGAACACAACCCCATCCATTAGCAGAGAGGCTGCCTAAAATCAAAATAAGGCCACAGACACCCCAAAATACACCACCAGACGTGGACGTGCCCACCAGAAAGACAAGATCTAGCCTCATCCACCAGAACTCAGGCACTAGTTCCCTCCACCAGGAAGCCTACACAACCCACTGAACCAACCTTAGCCACTGGGGACAGATACCAAAAACAACGGGAACTACGAACCTGCAGCCTGTGAAAAGGAGACCCCAAACACAGTAAGACAGGCAAAATGAGACGACAGAAAAACACACAGCAGATGAAGGAGCAGGCTCAAAACACACTGGACTTAACAAATGAAGAGGAAATAGGTAGTCTACCTGAAAAAGAATTCAGAATAATGATAGTAAGGATGATCCAAAATCTTGGAAATAGAATAGACAAAATGCAAGAAACATTTAACAAGGATGTAGAAGAACTAAAGAGGAACCAAGCAATGATGAAAAACACAATAAATGAAATTAAAAATACTCTAGATGGGATCAATAGTAGAATAACTGAGGCAGAAGAAAGGATAAGTGACCTGGAAGATAAAATGGTGGAAATAACTACTACAGAGCAGGATAAAGAAAAAAGAATGAAAAGAACTGAGGACAGTCTCAGGGACCTCTGGGACAACATTAAACGTGCCAACATTCGAATTATAGGGGTACCAGAAGAAGAAGAGAAAAAGAAAGGGACTGAGAAAATTTTTGAAGAGATTATAGTTGAAAACTTCCCTAATATGGGAAAGGAAATAGTTAATCAAGTCCTGGAAGCACAGAGAGTCCCATACAGGATAAACCCAAGGAGGAACATGCCAAGACACATATTAATCAAACTGTCAAAAATTAAATATAAGGAAAACATATTAAAGGCAGCAAGGGAAAAAAAACAAATAACACACAAGGGAATCCCCATAAGGTTAACATCTGATCTCTCAGCAGAAACTCTGCAAGCCAGAAGGGAGTGGCAGGATATACTTAAAGTCATGAAGGAGAAAAACCTACAACCAAGATTACTCTACCCAGCAAGGATCTCATTCAGATTCGATGGAGAAATTAAAACCTTTACAGACAAGCAAAAGCTGAGAGAGTTCAGCACCACCAAACCAGCTTTACAACAAATGCTAAAGGAAATTCTCTAGGCAAGAAACACAAGAGAAGGAAAACACCTACAATAACAAACCCAATACATTTAAGAAAATGGGAATAGGAACATACATATCGATAATTACCTTGAATGTAAATGGATTAAATGCTCCCACCAAAAGACACAGGCTGGCTGAATGGATACAAAAACAAGACCCATACATATGCTGTCTACAAGAGACCCACTTCAGACCTAGGGACACATACAGACTGAAAGTGAGGGGATGGAAAAAGATATTCCATGCAAATGGAAATCAAAAGAAAGCTGGAGTAGCAATTCTCATATCAGACAAAATAGACTTTAAAATAAAGACTATTACAAGAGACAAAGAAGGACACTATATAATGATCAAGGGATCGATCCAAGAGGAAGGTATAACAATTGTAAATATTTATGCACCCAACATAGGAGCACCTCAATACATAAGGCAAATACTAACAGCCATAAAAGGGGAAATTGACAGCAACACAATCATAGTAGGGGACTTTAACACCCCACTTTCACCAATGGACAGATCATCCAAAATGAAGATAAATAAGGAAACACAAGCTTTAAATGATACATTAAACAATATGGACTTAATTGATATTTATAGGACATTCCACCCAAAAACAACAGAATACACATTTTTCTCAAGTGCTCATGGAACATTCTCCAGGATAGATCATATCTTGGGTCACAAATCAAGCCTAGGTCAATTTAAGAAAATTGAAATCGTATCAAGTATCTTTTCCGACCACAACGCTATGAGACTAGATATCAATTACAGGAAAAGATCTGTAAAAAATACAAACACATGGAGGCTACACAATACATTACTTAATAACGAAGTGATTACTGAAGAAATCAAAGGGGAAATCAAAAAATACCTAGAAACAAATGACAATGGAGACACGACGACCCAAAACCTATGGGACACAGCAAAAGCAGTGCTAAGAGGGAAGTTTATAGCAATACAAGCCTACCTCAAGAAACAGGAAACATCTCGAATAAACAACCTAACCTTGCACCTAAAGCAATTAGAGAAAGAAGAACAAAAAAACCCCAAAGCCAGCAGAAGGAAAGAAATTATAAAGATCAGGTCAGAAATAAATGAAAAAGAAATGAAGGAAACAATAGCAAAAATCAATGAAACTAAAAGCTGGTTCTTTGAGAAGATAAACAAAATTGATAAACCATTAGCCAGACTCATCAAGAGAAAAAGGGAGAAGACTCAGATCAATAGAATTAGAAATGAAAAAGGAGAAGTAACCACTGACACTGCAGAAATACAAAAGATCATGAGAGATTACTACAAGCAACTCTATGCCAATAAAATGGACAACGTGGAAGAAATGGACAGATTCTTAGAAATGCACAAACTGCCGAGACTGAACCAGGAAGAAATAGAAAATATGAACAGACCAATCACAAGCACTGAAATTGAAACTGTGATTAAAAACCTTCCAACAAACAAAAGCCCAGGACCAGATGGCTTCACAGGCGAATTCTATCAAACTAAAATTTAGAGAAGAGCTAACACCTATCCTTCTCAAACTCTTCCAAAATATTGCAGAGGGAGGAACACTCCCAAACTCATTCTACGAGGCCACCATCACCCTGATACCAAAACCAGACAAAGATGTCACAAAGAAAGAAAACTACAGGCCAATATCACTGATGAACATAGATGCAAAAATCCTCAACAAAATACTAGCAAACAGAATCCAACAGCACATTAAAAGGATCATACACCATGATCAAGTGGGGTTTATCCCAGGAATGCAAGGATTCTTCAATATACGCAAATCAATCAATGTGATACACCATATTAACAAATTGAAGGAGAAAAACCATATGATCATCTCAATAGATGCAGAGAAAGCTTTTGACAAAATTCAACACCCATTTATGATAAAAGCCCTGCAGAAAGTAGGCATAGAGGGAACTTTCCTCAACATAATAAAGGCCATATATGACAAACCCACAGCCAACATTGTCCTCAATGGTGAAAAACTGAAACCATTTCCACTAAGATCAGGAACAAGACAAGGTTGCCCACTCTCACCACTATTATTCAACATAGTTTTGGAAGTGTTAGCCACAGCAATCAGAGAAGACAAAGAAATAAAAGGAATCCAAATCGGAAAAGAAGAAGTAAAGCTGTCACTATTTGCAGACGACATGATACTATACATAGAGAATCCTAAAGAGGCTACCAGAAAACTCCTAGAGCTAATCAATGAATTTGGTAAAGTAGCAGGATACAAAATTAATGCACAGAAATCTCTTGCATTTCTATACACTAATGACGAAAAATCTGAAAGTGAAATTAAGAAAACACTCCCATTTACCATTGCAACAAAAAGAATAAAATATCTAGGAATAAACCTACCTAAGGAGACAAAAGACCTGTATGCAGAAAATTATAAGACACTGATGAAAGAAATTAAAGATGATACAAATAGATGGAGAGATATACCATGTTCCTGGATTGGAAGAATCAACATTGTGAAAATGTCTCTACTACCCAAAGCAATCTACAGATTCAATGCAATCCCTATCAAACTACCACTGGCATTTTTCACAGAACTAGAACAAAAAATTTCACAATTTGTATGGAAACACAAAAGACCCCGAATAGCCAAAGCAATCTTGAGAACGAAAAATGGAGCTGGGGGAATCAGGCTCCCTGACTTCAGACTATATTACAAAGCTTCAGTAATCAAGACAGTTTGGTATTGGCACAAAAACAGAAATATAGATCAATGGAACAGGATAGAAAGCCCAGAGATAAACCCACACACATATGGTCAACTTATCTTTGATAAAGGAGGCAAGCATATACAGTGGAGAAAAGACAGCCTCTTCAATAAGTGGTGCTGGGAAAATTGGACAGGAACATGTAAAAGTATGAAATTAGAACACTCCCTGACACCAGGCACAAAAATAAACTCAAAATGGATTAAAGACCTAAGTGTAAGGGCAGACACTATCAAACTCTTAGAGGAAAACATAGGCAGAACACTCTATGACATACATCACAGCAAGATTCTTTTTGACCCAGCTCCCAGAGAAATGGAAATAAGAACACAAATAAACAAATGGGACCTAATGAAACTGAAAAGCTTTTGCACAGCAAAGGAAACCATAAACAAGACCAAAAGACAACCCTCAGAATGGGAGAAAATATTTGCAAATGAAGCAACTGACAAAGGATTAATCTCCAAGATTTACAAGCAGCTCATGCAGCTCAATAACAAAAAAACGAACAACCCAATCCAAAAATGGGCAGAAGATCTAAATAGACATTTCTCCAAAGAAGATATACAGATGGCCTACAGACACATGAAAGAATGCTCAACATCATTAATCATTAGAGAAATGCAAATCAAAACTACAATGAGATATCATCTCACACCGGTCAGAATGGCCATCATCAAAAAATCTAGAAACAGTAAATGCTGGAGAGGGTGTGGAGGAAAGGGAACACTCTTGCACTGTTGGTGGGAATGTAAATTGATACAGCCACTATGGAGAACAGTATGGAGGTTCCTTCAAAAACTAAAAATAGAACTACCATACGACCCAGCAATCCCACTACTGGGCATATACCCTGAGAAAACCATAGGTCAAAAAGAGTCATGTACCAAAATGTTCATTGCAGCTCTATTTACAATAGCCAGGACATGGAAGCAACCTAAGTGTCCATCGACAGATGAATGGATGAAGAAGATGTGGCACATATATACAATGGAATATTACTCAGCCATAAAAAGAAATGAAATGGAGGTATTTGTAATGAGGTGGATGGAGTTAGAGTCTGTCATACAGAGTGAAGTAAGTCAGAAAGAGAAAAACAAATACAGTATGCTAACACATATATATGGAATCTAAGGGAAAAAAAAAAAAAAAAAAGGCCATGAAGAACCTAGTGGCAAGACGGGAATAAAGACACGGACCTACTAGAGAATGGACTTGAGGATATGGGGAGGGGGTGGGGTGAGATGTGACAGGGTAAGAGAGTGTCATGGACATATATACACTACCAAATGTAAAATAGATAGCTAGTGGGAAGCAGCCGCATAGCACAGGGAGATCAGCTCGGTGCTTTGTGACCACCTAGAGGGGTGGGATGGGGAGGGTGGGAGGGAGGGAGATGCAAGAGGGAAGAGAAATGGGAACATATTGTATATGTATAACTGATTCACTTTGTTATAAAGCAGATGCTAACACACTATTGTAAGGCAATTATACTTCAATAAAGAAGTTTGAGGAAAAAAAAAAAATTCAATGAAATAGATAGTTCCCTAGCACTGAAGATAACAGAATTTTATCTGTATTACTATATTCTAAGAAGTACAACAAAAGCCACAAAGAGGGCCTGTAGAAAGTAGCTTAATATAAGATTTGGATACCACAACAAATTCTCTTAAGAATAAAGGCAAATATGAAATCACACCATAATCCTTCATCTTCTAATAATAGTTCAATCCTCTCCTCTTTTAATCAAGGGAGGTGTAGACTTTTCAGACCATATGGGTGGAGTAAAAGTCTATGTATAAGACGACCAGCAGAAACCATTATAGGCCAGGTTTAGTATAATAGGGCAGAGTCAAAAAAGCCCTTTGAATGTAAGACCTATCTAGAAGAAAGAACATTTCAAAAATTCCCAGTTGTATTAGACACTGTAAAACAACTTACAGAAGAATGGCCCATATCCACTAGGAGTTTATAGAGAGAGATTTTGAACAGAACGTCTTCATATGATAGAAAACAAAATTTTTTCTACTGGGTTGGCCAAAAAGTTCCTTCGGTTTTTAAGTAAAAATAAAAGACACATTTTTCATTTTCACCAAGAACTTTATTGAACAACATATTCACCATTTTGTTCCACTACCTTCTGCCATTTTTCAGGCAACTTCATAATTCCATCTTCCCCAAACTTTTTAAACTTTTTGAGCAAAGAACTATTCCAGGTGCCTTTTACAGTCTTCCAGGGAATTGAAATTTTTTCCATTAAGAGAATTTTGTAAAGACCAAAACAAATGGAAATCCAAAGGTGCAATGTCTGGTGAATACGGCAGATGAATCAGAACTTCCCAGCCAAGCTGCAACAGTTTTTGCCTTGTCATCAAAGAAACTTGCAGTCTTGCGTTACCACGATGGAAAATTATGCGTTTTCTGTTGACTAATTCCGGATGCTTTTCCTCAAGCGCTGCTTTCAGTTGTTCTAATTGGGAGCAGTACTTATCGGAATTAATCGTTTGGTTTTCTGGAAGGAGCTCATAATAGAGGATTCCCTTCCAATCCCACCATATACACAACATCACCTTCTTTGGATGAAGACTGGCCTTTAGTATGGTTGGTGGTGGTTCATTTCGTTTGCCCCACGATCTCTTCCATTCCACATTATTGTACAGTATCCACTTTTCATCGCCTATCACAATTTGTTTTAAAAACAAAATGTTTTTGTTAAGTTTAAGTAGAGAATTGCATGCAGAAATACAGTCAAGAAGGTTTTTTTCACTTAACTTCTGTGGAACCCAAACCTCAACGCGATTAACATAACCAAGCTGGTGCAGATGATTTTCAACGCTTGATTTGGATATTTTGAGTATGTTGGCTATCTCCCACGTGGTATATTGTTGATTGTTCTCAATTAATGTCTCAATTTGATCGTTATCAACTTCAACTGGTCTATCCAACCATGGAGGATTGTCCACCGAGAAATCTCCAGCACGAACTTCGCAAACCACTTTCAACATGTTCGATCAGTCACAGCACCTTCTCCATACACTGCACAAATCTTTTTTTGCACTGCGTTTTTACCTTTCTTGAAATAATAAAGCATAGTATGCCGAAAATGTTGCTTTTTTTCCTTCCATCTTCAATATTAAAATGGCTACACAAAAACTCACCAATTTTGATCAATTTTTTAAAAATGCACGCCGATATGACAGCTGTCACAATACGATCTAACAAAATTGTTTCAAATGAACTTAAACACAACTAAGCACTATTAGAGCCATCTTACGGAAAAACCCAAATAACCTTTTTGGCCAATCCAATATTTTAAGGCAGAGATCATATTATATTCTGGAATGCCATTGTTAGGGATCAATAAGGATTAAGTGAGCAATTAATCAATAATCAGAGGTGGGTAACTGATTTGCCCTAAGAACTTTTGATCAGGAATAGCAAATGATTTAAAGTAGAATGGCCAGTGTCGACTTCAGGTAAAATGGGAAATAAGTAAAATTAGTCTTTGGTGACCTCTCCCACTCACGTTTCTTCTTCTCTTTTTATTCTATCCTCTATCCATCATCAGGTGGCTATCTTGTGTTTAACTGTTGTTCTTATCCCCTGTCAATGAATCTCTGGTAAAAAGCTTACTAGTAATAGTTTAGGGCCGAAGTCTTCCTGGGGTATTTAAAAGAGAACTCAAAAATGAAAAACAAATCTTCCAGGCTCCTGATATAAAGCTATAATGACAGAATAATAGGCAGTGGGGGCAAATTTGGGGATAGAGTTTGTCTTCTTGGAACTAGTGTCATAGCATGGGTTATAAAGAGAAGTCTCAATACTGCATTTGTATGCATAGTAAGCAACAGAATATTATATATGAGAGTTAATCTTACATCTCTCCTTCTATTTTCCTTCAAAAATTAAATTGCTCTGTAAGCAACAAGGATATATTATATGGCACAGGGAAATATAGCCATTATCTTGTAATAACTTTAAATGGAGTATAATCTATATAAATATTGAATCAATATGTTGTACACCTGAAACTAATATAATATTGTAAATCAACTATACTTCAATTTAAAAAAAAGATTAATTTGTTCTGCTACCAGGAGCCCAAGACTCAGGATAATATTCCCCCATGTTGTCCCCATCTTTGGCTTCTGGTCTCATGACTACTTCTTTAGAGAATAACTCTGTGGCTGAAGAACTTCTCTCAAATTCCAGTTAGTCTCTTAGCTTATGAGTGAATAAAAACTTTAAATACTATATCTATACATTTCTTGAACTTTTTTGACATTAATCTGCTTGAAGGGAGGGAACTGAACTGTTTCTTTGTAGTACCTTCTGGCTCCAGGATTGTAGGATTATGTAAACAAACATGTCAAATGGATATATAGCCATGGGTCATTACTAAATTGCAGGAAGCTAAGAAACTATACAAGTTGAAAATATAAAAGAATAATTATAAGGGTTGAATCCTCAGAGGTAAACAAGAGATAAAGGGATCAGAATATAGTCCTGGGCTGTACAATACAGTAGCCACTAGCTCCATGTGGTTAAATTAAAATTAAGATTAAATAAAATAGAGATTAAAAAAAAGATTAAATGAAATAAAAATTCAGTTCCTCAATCACATCAGCCACATTTCAAGTGCTCAATAGCCACATATGACTAGTGGCTATAGAACTGAACAGTACATAAAATATTTTAATCATTGCAAAAAGTTCTATTGACAGTACTTTTACAGACTGTAGTATCTAGTCTGGGATGCTGATAAGGGGGTCTCATCATATTAATTTTTCAAGGATTTCCTTACTGCACTTTGTCCTTATAACAAAAAAGAAAAAAAAGAGAGAAAAAAATTTAAAAGCATTCTATACTCCTGCCCTTTTCCAGCAGTATGTATCTAGAGCAAGAGCAAGGCTACAAAAAGCAAGAAGAGTATCTTCTTAAGAAGTCAGTCAGGTGAGAATTTAAGAGTATTGTAGCATTTTAGAGCTGGAAGAAGACATTAAAGATCACATAGACCAGCACTTCATTTTCATGATGAAAAGTTGAGACTCAAGAAAGGGAGATGACGTGTCCAAGGACGTACAGGAGATAAATGACAGAACTAGGTTTATAAGACAGATCTCCTGATTCACTTTCAAATGCTCTTTTCACAGTGCTATAATACCATTTATTCATTCAACAAACATTTGCTGAGTTGCCCCATGTACATGACAGTATACCACTTTCATTTGTTCTAGAACTGATCTGTAGGCTCTGGAAGAAGTATTTTGGGAGGATTTCCAGATTCATTTACTCCATGGTGCTCTTGAACAAAAATTCCCCTTCAAAAAGCCACAACAGAATGGATACTACAGAAATAAAAGGGCTGGAATATTTGTAAGATATGTACAGTAAGATTAAAATACATAAAGACATTTAAAGAAATGAAAATTGCTAACATCATAAAAATGTCTTCTGTTAAATCACTTAGTGATTTACTGAAAGAATCAGAAATAAGAAACTAAGTGTACTATACAATAGAATACTATTGAGCAATAAAAAGGAATGAATTACTTAGACACACTACAATGAATGAACTTCAAAAGCATTATGCTAAATAAAATAAACCAGACACAGAGACTACATTTTGTATGATATATGAAATGTCTATATGAAATGTCCAGAAAAGGAACATCTATAGAGACAGAAAGTATATTAGTGGTTGCCTAGGGTAGGGTATGGAAAATGGATTAACAGTAAATGTGCATGAAGGATCTTATTGGGGCAAATAAAATATTCTGAAACTGATTTATGATGATAATTTTACAACCTGGTAAGTTTACTTTTAAAACCACTGAATTGTACACATGAAATAGGTGAACTATGTGACATGTAAGATATGTATACACAAAAAAGAATCCAGATGTACTGACTCACTGACTTTGTGTTCTCCTCTTTTTGTAATAATAGACAGTGCCCAAAACTCTTTGTGAACCAAAGAAGGAAAGACAGTTGCTCCCTGGATCCATCTTGTTTTCTGATTACCACACATGAATTCCTCTGCCCTTCTGCAAACCAATACCTGTTACCCACACATACCAAAGAAATACATCAGAGCAGAACAAACACCCTCCCTTTCCAATACCTGTAGCCCAAATCCCACGTTAGCTGGCTGAGCACTTTCCCTAACTGCTCTCCAAGATCTTTCTCTTTACTCTAAAAATAATGATGAATTGGCATAGAGACAAGAAGGATCTCCCTTACTGAAAGGAACCAGGCAGGAATGGCAATACTATAAATAATATTTCCTATAATCAAATCCTGTTGGTGGTGGCGGTGATGGCAAGAGAGAAGAGGAAGTCATGTCAACAGACTGGAAACTCCGCCAGTGCTGAGTGCTAACTCTTTGTCAAGGATGTATGGGTTTGTCTTAGCATACTGTTCATAACTATTAGCTCTGAATAAAACTTACCAGTGGAACTGTGCTCTGTCCACTCTGGTGGGGTTTCATCCTCAGCTCTTTGTACAGGTACCAGATGTAATTGACAGTGTAGAAAAATGAGGAAATGTAGAATATCTAGGTGAAAACCAAAACAGCCCATTATAACTGTCCCACTATGGCTTCCTTCAACTTTCTACATTATTTTCTGCTGTAAGAATCCTACCTACTGGTCTATTAGTAACTTACCATCTACTATCCATACCATGCAAAATAGGGCCAAGTCTGGGAAACCTACCCAGGCCTAAAATATGTCCCAGCTTCCTTATTTTATCCTTTTGAATGTTCAGAGGAACCACAGCATTATCCACCTCCTCTCACCCAACTGTTCTAATTTTATGAGGATATCATAGAATCTTTTTCTATTTTATTTTTTAATTGAAAAGGACATAAGGGTACAAATGACCTTATTTACAAAACAGAAGTAGAGTCACAGATATAGAAAACAAACTTATGGTTACCAGGGGATAAGGGGTGAGGGAAAAACTGGGAGATTGGGATTGACATATACACACTACTATATATAAAATAGATAACTAATAAGGACCTACTGAATAGCACAGGGAACTCTACTCAATACTCTGTAATGGCCTATATGGGAAAAGAATCTTAAAAAAGAGTGGCTATATGTAT
The DNA here is from genome assembly GCF_949987535.1 of Balaenoptera acutorostrata. Lineage (NCBI taxonomy): Eukaryota > Metazoa > Chordata > Mammalia > Artiodactyla > Balaenopteridae > Balaenoptera > Balaenoptera acutorostrata. The sequence goes on from NC_080076.1 coordinate 77,269,476, forward strand.
ATGTATAACTGATTCACTTTGCTGTACACCTGAAACTAACACAACATTGTAAATCAACTATACTCTAATAAAAATTTTCAAAAAAGAAAAGGCCATAAGAATTTCCATTTCTAATAATGACAGCCTAGGCTGTCTTAACCAAACTTTCCAATCAAAAGAACTAAATATGCTGAATAAAATGTTTTTTAAATCGTTAAAAGCATCAAAGAGCTGATAAGATCACAATGAACCAGCAGCACAAAATCCAAGAGAAGGAATTTCTGCTTCCACCTTTGATGAAATAACATGAATAGAATTTGTCTTTCAGCCTTAAAAACTAAAAATTGGACAAAATATGTGAAAACACCCTGTTTTCAAACACTGGATAACAATCATTACAGAACAGTAATCCCTGAAAGAAGAAAAGCAAACAAATTGAGTTCATCAAGTTCCCCAGCTACCTGGCTGGGAAAAGTGAGTGCAGTGATGGGGAATCCAAACAGAGACAAGCTGTCCTGGTGAGTTGAGGAGACATTTCAGTGTTTGGGGAGGCCAAGGCAGCTAAAATGTGTGAAGCAAATTATCAGAGAAGAGGCAGACACACAGAGACATAGTGCTCTGGAGATGTGCAGAGGTACCTTCAAGTCTTTGATTAAGTATTGATCTACAAACATGGGAGAGAAAACCATGAAGAGAAGAGAAAGAAGCACCAGAAAGGAGTAGGTGGAACAATCTCCAAAGGAATCCCTGAAGGAATAGTTAGTGTTCCCATCAGCCAGTGTGGAATGACTTCCTAATCCATAGGCTGGAATGGCAGTACTGTAGAATAATAAGGTAGAATCATAAGAAGAGTATTGCCTTACTATTGGGACCAAATTAGCTGTACATGAAATACTTCCCTAACTAAAGCTTAAAAGCAAGCCTTCAAAAAATAAAGCATCAAACAGACTCAGAGTTAACTACATCTAAGACAAAATCCCCAAATTTAAAGGAGATTTATATATGTATATAAAATTTATGTATGTATATAAAACCTAATACCCAACAATGTAAAATCTAGAATGTCTGGTGTCTACTAAAATATTGTAAGTCATGTAGATAAGCAGGAAATTATGGCCCATAACTAAGAGAAAAATTAATCAATAGAAATGGACCCAGATACAACATAGATTATAAAAATTAGGAGACAAAAATATTAAAGGAACTATTGTAAATATACTCAGTATGTCCAAGAAGGTAGAGGAAAGCATGAGCACAACATTGAGAAATGGAAGATATCAAAAAGATCCAAGTTGAAATTCTAGAGAGGAAAAATATATGGAATTTAAAATATGGAAAATTAAAAACTGCAAAAAATTAGTAAACTTGAAGACACAGAAATAGAAACTAAAATGAAACATCTAGAGAAAAAAGACTGAAAAAAAATGAACAAAACTTCAGTGAGCTGTGGAATACAAGTGGGCTAACACACCTGGGACTGGAATTCCAGAAGGAGTAGAGAGGAAGGGAGAAACAAAGAAAATATGTTTGAGGAAATAATAACCAAAAATTTTCCAAATATGATGAAAATATTAACCACCATGTCCAAGAAACTTAACAAAACCAAACATAAGAAACATGAAGAAACCAGACCAAGGCACAACGTAATCATGAATATAGATGCAAGAATCCTCAACAAAATATTAGCAAACCAAATTCAACAACACATAAAAAGAATCATACACCATGATCAAGCTGGATTTATTCCAGGGTCACAAAGATGGTTCAGCATATGCAAATCAATCAATGTGATACACCACATCAACAAAAGGAAAGGCTAAAACCACATGATCATCTCAATAGATGCAGAAAAGAGCATTTGACCAAATTCAACATCAATTCGTAATAAAAACTCTCACCAAAGTGGGTATGGAGGGAACATATCTCAACATAATAAAAGCTATTTACGACAAACCCATAAACAAAATAATACTCAATGATGAAAAGCTGAAAGCCTTCTCACTAAATTCAGGAACAAGACAAGGATGCCAACTCTCACCACTTCTATTCAGCACAATATTGGAAGTCCTAGCCACAGAAATCAGACAAGAAAAAGAGATAAAACGTATCCAAATTGGAGAGGAAGAGGTAAAACTGCCACTATCTGCAGATGACATGATACTCTATAGAGAGAACCCTGAAATCCCACACAAAAACTGTTAGAACTAATAAATGAATTCAGCAAGGTAGCAGGACACAAGATTAATATACAGAAATCTATTGCATTTCTTTGCACTAACAATGAAATATCAGAAGGAGAAAGTGAAAAAAACAATCCCATTCTAAATCGCATCCAAAAAAAATACCTAGGAGATGAAAGATCACAGAGATGAAAGACGTATACACTGAAAACTACAAAACATTGATAAAGGAAATAGACGATGATTCAAAGAAATGGAAAAAATATCCCATGTGCTTGGACTGGAAGGCTTAATATTGTTAAAATGGCCATACTACCCAAAGCAAGCTACAGATTTAATGCAATCCCTATTAAAATAACCATGACATTTTTCACAGAACTAGAACAAATAATCCTTAAATTTATATGGAACCAAAAAGACCCAGAATTGCCAAAGCAATTCTGAGGAAAAAGAACAAAGCTGGAGGCATAATGCTTCCAGATTTCAGACTATACTACAAAGCTACAATAATCAAAACAGTGTAGTACTGGCACAAAAACAGACATATAGTACAACGGAACAGAACAGAGAGCCCAGAAATAAACCCACGCACCTAGAGCAAAAAGACACATAACATACATAGGTCAACTAATCTATGACAAAAGAGACAAGAATATACAATGGAGAAAAGACAGTCTCTTTAACAAGTGGTGATGGGAAAGCTGGACAGCTGCATGTAAACCAATGAAGTTAGAACACTCACTCACACTATATACAAAAACAAACTCAAAATGGTTTAAAGCCTACATATAAGACATGACACCATAAAAGTCCTAGAAGAGAACATAGGCAAAACATTCTCTGACATAAATCGTAACAATGTTTTCTTAGGTCAGTCTCCCAAGGCAATAGAAATAAAAACAAAAATAAACAAATGGGACCTAATCAAACTTAAAAGCTTTTGTACAGCAAAGGAAACAATCAACAAAATGAAAAGACAACCTATGGAATAGGAGAAGATATTTGCAAATGATGCAATGAACAAGGGGTTAATATCCAAAATATAAAAACAATTCATACAAATCAATATCAAAAAAAATCAAACAACCCAATCAAACAATGGGTAGAAGACCTGAATTGACATTTCTTTAAAGAGGACATGCAGATGGCCAACAGGCACATGAAAACATGCTCAACATCACTAATTATTAGAGAAATGCAAATCAAAACCACAGTGAGGTATCACTTCACACCAATCGTAATGATTATCATCAAAAAGTCTACAAATGATAAATGCTGGACAGGGTGTGGAGAAAAGGGAACCATCCTACAATGTTGATGGGAATATAAATTGGTACAGCCACTATGGAGAACAGTATGGAGGTTCCTTAAAAAACTAAAATTAGAGTTACCATATGATCCAGCAATCCTACTCCTGGGCATATACCCAGAGAAAACTCTAATTTGAAAAGATACATGCACCCCAATGTTCACAGTAGTACTATTTACAATAGCCAAGACATGGAAGCAACCTAAGTGTCCATCGACAGATGAATGGATAAAGAAGGTGTGGTTATACATACACAATGCAATATTACTCAGCCATAAAAAATAATGAAATAATGCCATTTGCAGCAACATAGATGGACCTGGAGATTATCATACTAAGTGAAGTTAAGTCAGGGAATTCCTTGGTGGTCCAGTGGTTAGGACTTGGTGCTTTCACTGTTGTGGCTTGGGTTCAAACCCTGGTCGGGGAACTAAGATTCTGCAAGCTGTGCTGCATGGCCAAAAATAAATAAATAAATAAGTGAAGTAAGTTAAGACAATGAAAGATGAAACATTTATATACGGAATCTAAAAAAAATGATACAAATGAACTTATTTACAAAACAGAAACAGACTCATAGACATAGAAAACAAACTTATGGTTACCAAAGGGGAAAGGTCGGGGGGGGGGGGATGGATAAATTGGGAGTTTGGGATTGACATATACACACTACTGTATTTAAAACAGACAACCAACAAGGACCTACTGTATAGCACAGGGAACTCTGCTCAATATTCTGTAATAACCTAAATGGGAAAAGAATTTGAAAAAAAATAGATATATGTATATGTATAACTGAATCACTTTGCTGTACACCTGAAACTAACATGACACGAAATAAAAATAGTCCAATATAAAATGAAAACTTTTAAATAAGCATAAATTAAAAAAATAAAAATTAAAAACATTTTTTTTAATTTTAAAAAGTTTTAAAAAAAGATGTGGTATATATACAATGTAGTATTACTCAACCATAAAAAAGAATGAAATATTGCCATTTGCAGCAACATGGATGAACCTAGAGAATATTATACTTAGTGAAGTAAGTCAGAGAAGGACAAATATATATGATATTACTTATATGTGCAATCTAAAAATAATACAAATGAATCTGTACACAAAACATAAACAGACTCAGAGATATTTGAAACAAACTTATGGTTACCAAAGAGAAGAGGGAACGGGGAGGGACAAATTAGGAGTATGGAGTTAACAAATACAAACTACTATACATAAAATAGATAAGCAACAAGGATTTCCCATATAGCACAGGGAATTATAGTCAATACCTTGTAATAATCTATAATGGAAAATCTGAAAAAAAAAATATAGAACTGAATCACATTGCTGTACACCTAAAACTAACACAATATTGTAACTCAACTACACTTCAATTTAGGAACTTCCCTGGCGGTCCACTGGTTAAGACTCTGCACTCCCAGTGCAGAAGGCACAGGTTCACTCCCTGGTCGGGGAACTAAGATCCCGCATGCCTCATGGCACAGCCAAATAAATTAATGAATTTTAAAAAACTATACTTCAAATTAAAAAAGGGGACATCATAATCAAATCACTGAAAGTCAGGGGAAAACAGAAAACACCAAAAGCATCTAGAGCAAAAAGACACATTACATACATAGGAACAAAGATGAGAATGATAGCAGACACAATGCAGAAACAATCAGAAACAATGCAATCCAGAAAACATTAGGAGCAACATCTTTAAAATACTGAAAGGAAAAAAAAAATCTGTCAACCCAGAATTTTATACACAGTGAAAATACCTTCCAAAAAAAGGACAAAAATAAGGACTTTTTCAGACAAACAAAAGCTGAGAGATTACACTGAAGCACACCATTACTATAAGATATGTTAAAGGAAGTACTTCAGGGAAAAAATGTAATAACAGATAGAAATTTGGATCTACACAAAGGAATTAAGAGCATCAAAAATGGGAATCATTTGGTGCTTCCTCAAATAATTAAACATAAAATTACCGTATGATCCAACGATTCCACTCTTAGATATATACCCAAAATAAGTGGAAATAAGTACTCAGTCACATGTACATGCATGTACATAAAGGTGAAAAGATAGAAGCAGTGCAAATGTCCATAATCAGAAGAATAAGTAAGCAAATTATGATGTATACACACAGTGGAATATTATTCAGCCATAAAAAGGAATGAAGTACTGATACATGCTACAATGTAGACGATCCTTCAAGACATTATGCTAGGGCTTCCCTGGTGATGCAGTGGTTAAGAAGCCGCCTGCCAATGCAGGGGACATGGGTTCAAGCCCTGGTCCAGGAAGACCCCACATGCTAGGACACGACTAAGCAACCACTACTGAGCCTGCGCCACAACTACTGAGCCTGCACTCTAGAGCCCACGAGCCACAACTACTGAAGCCCATGCACCACAACTGCTGAAGCTCGTGTGCCTAGAGCCTGTGCTCCACAACGAGAAGCCACCGCAATAAGAAGCCCGCGCACTGCAATGAAGATTAGCCCCTGCTTGCCGCAACTAAAGAAAGCCCACATGCAGCAACGAAGACACAATGCAGCCAAAAATAAATAAATAAATTTATTTTTAAAAAAATCTTCCCTGTATAAAAAAAAAAAGACATTATGCCAAGTGAACAAAGCCAGACACAAAAGGTCACGTTTTGAATTATTTTATTACTACATCAAATAATATAGAATAGATATAGCCATAGATACTAAATTCAGATTGGTGGTTCCCAAGTGTTGGGGGTAGGAAAGATGGGGAGAAACTGTTTAATGAGTGAGCTGTTTTACTTTGGAAGGACAGAAATGTTTTGGAACTAGATAGAGATGGTGGTTCCACAACACTGTGAATGTACTAAATACCACTAAACTGTTATTCACTTTAAAATGGTTAATTTCATGTTATGTGAATTTCACCTCAATAAATTATTTTGTAAAACCTTTGTGCATGAAAGGACGTTATTAAGAAAGTGAAAAGACAACCTAAAGAATGGGAGAAAATATTTGCAAATGATATATCTGATATGGATCTATTATTCAGAATATATTTTAAAAACTCTTACAACTCAACAACCAAAAGACAAAGCTGTGGTGTCACTCTACACAGCTCACCTCCCAATACACACCGAGAGTCCACACAGGCCTCCACCAGCTCTATGGAGCAAAGAGGGCCGAGAGCAGTGGAGGCTGGCAAAGTGATTGGCTGTGAGGGACAAAGGACACCTGCACACGAGGCTGCATCTGAGTGGAGTCGCAGGCACTTACACAGGCAGCACATCAGACCTCTATCTGCACATGGGCCCCCCTTGCTTTGGCACTTCCCTCCTCAGGGGCAAGAGTCCTGGTGTGGGGAGAGAGAAAAACACACACTTAAAGGGAACAGAGCCAGCCTGAGTCCAACCCTCAGGGGTTCTGCTCCAGTAACTTGGGATCAGACCCTGCCCCACGTAGGGTCATGATGGCCGCTGAGCAGAGGGAAAGTCCTGCCTCACACAGTGCCAGTTTGAGCCCCTCCATCTCCAGCCCCCCCCCACTGGGGTGATAGCTGCCAGCACACCCTGGGAAAAATGTGACTTGCATCCAAGTCAAATCCAGATCTCCCACCAAAGGCATTGGACACACACAGTCCATATAGGGACACTCCCTCATAACAACACCCCTTCAAGACTGCAATAGGTAACTATTTCACCTAAATTCATAGAGGCAGAGAAAGTTACACAAATGAAAAAGCAGAAGAACTATTCTCAAATGAAAGACAAAATCCCTGAAAAAATGAAATAATGAAACAGAAAGAAACAATTTACCAGATAAAGAATTCAAAACATTGGTAATGAAATTACCAATGTTAACTGAATTAGGGAAAAGAATTGATGCAAACAGTGAACATTTTAACAAGCAACTAGAAGATATAAAAAAAGACCCAATCAGAAATTCAATAGCTGAAATAAAAAACAACACATTAGAAGGGATGAATAGCAGACTAAGTGATACAGAAGAATGCATAAATGATCTGGATGACAGAATAATGGAACTCATCCAATCGTAACAGCAGAAAGAAAAACAACTTTTTAAAAAATTAAAGCAATTCAAGAGATCTCTGGGATAACATTAAGCATACCAACATTCACATTATAAGGGATCCCAGAAGAAGAAGAGAGAGTGAAGGGGATCTAAAATGTAATTAAGGAAATTATGGCTAAAAACTTCCCAAACCTGAAGAAGGAAATAGATATCCAGGTACAGGAAGCACAGAGGGTCCCAAACAAGATCAACTCAAACAGACCCACAACAAGACATATCATAATTAAAATGGCAAAAGTTAAAGAGAATACTAAAGGCAACAAGAGAAAAACAAAAAGTCATATACAAGGGAATCCCCATAAGGCTAAGAGCTGATTTCTCTGCAGCAACTTTACAGGCCAGAAGGGAGTGGCATGATTATTCAAAGTGCTGAAAGGGAAAAACCTGCAACCGAGGATACTCTACCCAGCAAGACTATCATTTAGAATAGAAGGACAGACAAAGAATCTCTCAGATAAGTTAAAACTAAAACAGTTCATCAATACTAAACCTACCCTAAAAGAAATGTTGAGGGTCTTCTCTAAGTGGAAAAGAAATAAGAATCTACAGGAAAGGGGAAATCCCACTAGGAAAGGCAAATATATATATGGTAAGGACTGGGGATCAACCATTAAATAAGCCAGTATGTAGAATAAAAGATAAAAAATTGTAAAAGTGACTATGACTACAATAAATAGATAAGGGATAAGCATGAAGATGTAAAATATGACATCAAAAACACAAAATGTGGGGGAGGGGAGTAAAAAATGTAGATCTTTTAGAATGTGTCTGAACTTAAAAATTACCAGTTTAAAACAAGTTGATATAATTATAGGTCAACATATATGAGTCCCATGGTAACCACAAATCAAAAACCTACAATAGATGCACAAAAACTAAGAAGAAAGAAACACAAGTATACTTCTAAAGAAAATCATCAAACATAGGGGATGAAACTAAAAGAAGAAATGAACAGAGAAGAACTATAAAAACAATGAGAAAACAAGCAATAAAATAGCAATAAGTACATATCTATTAAAAATTATTTTAAATGTCAAGAGACTAAATACTCCAATCAAAACACACAGTGTGGCTGATTGGATGAAAAAAACAAGACCCTTCAATATGCTGCCTACAAGAGACTTCACTTCAGGGCTAAAGACACACACAGACTGAAAGTGACAAAATGGAAAAAGATATTTCAAGCAAATGGAAATGACAAAAAAGCAGGGGTAGCAATACTCATATCAGACTAAATAGACTTTAAAACATTTAATAGGCTATAATAAAAGGCAAAGAAGGGAATTATATAATAATAAAGGGATCAACACAGAAGAGGCTACTACACTCATTAACATATATGCACCCAATACAGAAGCGTCTAAATATATAAAGTAAATACTAACAGACATAAAGGGAGAAATTGACAATAATAAGTAGGGGACTTTAACACCCCATTTACATCAATGGATAGATCATCTAGATGGAAAATCAATAAGGCAACAATAGACTAGTTGGACTTAGATATCAACACGCTGTTACACCCAAAAACAGCAGAATAGACATTCTTTTCAAGGGCACATGGAATGTTCTACAGGATAGATCACATGCTATACCACAAAACAAGACTCCACAAATTTAAGAGGATAAAAATTATATCAAGCATTTTTTCTGACCACAAAAGTATGCTAAATACATTAAAGGGATCATACACCATGATCAACTGGGATTTATCCCAGGATGCAAAGATGGTTCAATATCGGCAAATCAATCAGTGTGATACATCACATTAACAAAATGAAGAACAAAAATCATGTGACAGGAGCTTCCCTGGTGGCACAGTGGTTAAGAATCTGCCTGCCAATGCAGGGGACATGGGTTCAAGCCCTGGTCCTGGAAGATCCCACATACCACGGAGCAACTAAGCCCGTGGTCACAATTACTGAGCCTGTGCTCTGAAGCCTGTGAGCCACAACTACTGAAGCCTGCATGCCTACAGCCCATGCTCTGCAACAAGAGAAGCCACTGCAATGAGAAGCCCGCACACAACGAAGAGTAGCCCCTGATTGCCACAACTAGAGAAAGCCCGCACACAGCAGTGAAGACCCAATGCAGCCAAAAATAAATAAATAAAATAATAAATTTATAAAAGAAAAAAAATCATGTGACAATCTCAACATATGCAGAAAAAGCTTCTGACAAAATTCAACATTCATTTATGATAAAAACTCTTAACAAAGTGGGTATAGAAGGAACATATCTCAACATTATAAAGACCATCTATGAGAAGCCAACAGCAGCATCATGCTCAACAGTGAAAAGCTGAACGCATTTCCTCTAAGATCAACAACAAGACAAGAATGCCCACTCTTGTCACTTCTATTCAACATAGTATTGGAAGTCCTGGCCACAGCAATCAGACACGAAAAAGAAGTAAAAGATAAAAGGAATCCAAATTGGAAAGGAAGAAGTAAGATTGTCACTGTTTGCAGATGACATGACACTATGCATAGAAATTCTATAGACACCACCAAAAGACTACTAGAATTCATAAATCAACTCCATAAATTTTCAGGATACATAATTAATATGCAGAAATCTGTTGCGTTTCTATACACTAACAACGAACTACGAGAAAGAGAAATTAAGAAAACAATCCCACATACAATAGCATCAAAAAGAATAAAATACCTGGTAATAAATCTAACCATGGAGGTAAAAGACCAGTATTTGGAAAACTCTAAGACACTGATGAAAGAAACTGAAGATGACACAAACAGATGGAAAGATATCCCATGTTCATGGATTGGAAGAATTAATACTGTTAAAAAGAACACAGTACCCAAGGCACTCTACAGATTCAATGCAATCCCGATCAAAATACCAATGGTATTTTTCACAGAACTAGAATAAATAATTTAAAAATTTGTATGGAGAGAGAGGAACCAAGATGGCGGAGTAGAAGGACGTGCTCTCACTCCCTCTTGCAAGAACACCAGAATCACAACTAGCTGCTGGACAATCATTGACAGGAAGACACTGAAACTCACCAAAAAAGATACCCCACATCCAAAGACAAAGGAGAAGCCACAATGAGACGGTAGGAGGGGCGCAATCAGAGTAAAATCAAATCCCATAACTGGTGGGTGGGTGACTCACAGACTGGCGAACGCTTATACCACAGAAGTCCACCCACTGGAGTGAAGTTTCTGAGCCCCACGTCGGGCTTCCCAACCTGGGGGTCCAGCAATGGGAGGAGGAATTCATAGAGAATCAGACTTTAAAGCCTAGTGGGAATTGATTGCAGGACTTCGACAGGAGTGGGGGAAACAGAGACCCCACTCTTGGAGGGAGCACACAAAATAGTGTGCGCATCGGGACCCAGGGGAAGAAGCAGTGACCCTGGGGGAGACTGAACCAGACCTATCTGCTACTGTTGGAAGGTCTTCTGCAGAGGCAGGGGGTGGCTCTGTTTCACCGTGGGGACAAGGACACTGGCAGCAGAGGTTCTGGGAAGTACTCCTTGGCGTGAGCCCTCCCAGAGTCTGTCATTAGTCCCACCAAAGAGCCCAGGTAGGCTCCAGTGTTGGGTTGCCTCAGGCAAAACAACCAACAGGGAGGGAACCCAGCCCCACCCATCAACAGTCAAGTGGATTAAAGTTTTACTGAGCTCTGACCGCCACAGCAACAGTCAGCTCTACCCACCACCAGAGCCTCCCATCAAGCCTCTTAGAGAGCCTCAACCACCAGAGGGCAGACAGCAGAAGCAAGAAAAACTACAATCCTGCAGCCTGTGGAACAAAAACCACATTCACAGAAAGACAGACAAGATGAAAAGGCAGAGGGCTATATACCAGATGAAGGAACACCCAGAAAAACAACTAAATGAAGTGGAGATAGGCAACCTTCCAGAAAAAGAATTCAGAATAATGATAGTGAAGATGATCCAGGACCTCGGAATAAGAATGGAGGCAAAGATCGAGAAGATGCAAGAAATGATTAACAAAGACCTAGAAGAATTAAAGAACAAACAGAGATGACCAATACAATAACTGAAATGAAAACTACACTAGAAGGAATCAATAGCAGAATAACTGAGGCAGAAGAACGGATAAGTGACCTGGAAGACAGAATGGTGGAATTCACTGCTGCAGAACAGACTAAAGAAAAAAGAATGAAAAGAAATGAAGACAGCCTAAGAGACCTCTGGGACAACATTAAACACAACAACATTCACATTATAGGGGTCCCAGAAGGAGAACAGAGAGAGAAAGGACCCGAGAAAATATTTGAAGAGATTATAGTTGAAAACTTCCCTAACATGGGAAAGGAAATAGCCACCCAAGTCCAGGAAGCGCAGCAAGTCCCATACAGGATAAACCCAAGGAGAAACACGCCGAGACACATAGTAATCAAAGTGGCAAAAATTAAAGACAAAGAAAAATTATTGAAAGCAGCAAGGGAAAAATGACAAATAACATACAAGGGAACTCCCATAAGGTTAACAGCTGATTTCTCAGCAGAAACTCTGCAAGCCAGAAGGGAATGGCATGATACACTTAAAGTGATGAAAGGGAAGAACCTACAACTAAGATTACTCTACCCGGCAAGGATCTCATTTAGATTTGATGGAGAAATCAAAAGCTTTACAGACAAGCAAAAGCTAAGAGAATTCAGCACCACCAAACCAGCTCTACAACAAATGCTAAAGGAACTTCTCTAAGTGGGAAACACAAGAGAAGAAAAGGACCTACAAAAACAAACCCAAAACAATTAAGAAAATGGTCATAGGAACATACATATCGATAATTACCTTAAAGGTGAATGGATTAAATGCTCCAACCAAAAGACACAGGCTTGCTGAATGGATACAAAAACAAGACCCATATATATGCTGTCTACAAGAGACCCACTTTAGACCTAGGGACACATACAGACTGAAAGTGAGGGGATGGAAAAAGATATTCCATGCAAAAGGAAATCAAAAGAAAGCTGGAGTAGCTATACTCATATCAGATAAAATAGACTTTAAAATAAAGAATGTTGCAAGAGACAAGGAAGGACACTACATAATGATCAAGGGATCAATCCAAGAAGAAGATATAACAATTATAAATATATAGGCACCCAACATAGGAGCACCTCAATACATAAGGCAACTGCTAACAGCTATAAAAGAGGAAATCGACAGTAACACAATAATAGTGGGGGACTTTAACACCTCACTTACACCAATGGACAGATCATCCAAACAGACAATTAATAAAGAAACACAAGCTTTAAATGACACAATAGACCAGATAGATTTAATTGATATTTATAGGACATTCCATCCAAAAACAGCAGATTACACTTTCTTCTCAAGTGTGCATGGAATATTCTCCAGGATAGATCACATCTTGGGTCACAAATCAAGCCTCAGTAAATTTAAGAAAATTGAAATCATATCAAGCATCTTTTCTGACCACAACGCTATGAGGTTAGAAATCAATTACAGGGAAAAAAACGTAAAAAACACAAATACATGGAGCCTAAACAATATGTTACTAAATAAACAAGAGATCACTGAAGAAATCAAAGAGGAAATCAAAAAATACCTAGAGACAAATGACAATGAAAACACGACGACCCAAAACCTATGGGATGCAGCAAAAGCAGTTCTAAGAGGGAAGTTTGTAGCAATACAATCCTACCTTCAGAAACAAGAAACACCTCAAATAAACAACCTAACCTTACACCTAAAGCAACTAGAGAAAGAAAAACAAAAAACCCCCAAAGTTAGCAGAAGGAAAGAAATCATAAAGATCAGAGCAGAAATAAATGAAATAGAAACAAAGAAAACAATAGCAAAGGTCAACAAAACTAAAAGCTGGTTCTTTGCGAAGATAAACAAAATTGATAAACCATTAGCCAGACTCATCAAGAAAAAGAGGGAGAGGACTCAAATCAATAAAATTGGAAATGAAAAAGGAGAAGTTACAACAGATACCACAGAAATACAAAGCATCCTAAGAGACTATTACAAGCAACTCTATGCCAATAAAATGGACAACCTGGAAGAAATGGACAAATTCTTAGAAATGCACAACCTTCCGAGACTGAACCAGGAAGAAATAGAAAACATAAACAGACCAATCACAAGCACTGAAATTGAGACTGTGATTAAAAATCTTCCAAAAAACAAAAGCCCAGGACCAGATGGCTTCACAGGTGAATTATATCAAACATTTAGAGAAGAGCTAACACCTATCCTTCTTAAACTCTTCCAAAATATAGCAGAGGGAGGAACACTCCCAAACTCATTCTACAGTGCCACCATCACCCTGATACCAAAACCAGACAAAGATGTCACAAAGAAAAAAAACTACAGGCCAATATCACTGATGAACATAGATGCAAAAATCCTCAACAAAATACTAGCAAACAGAATCCAACAGCACATTAAAAGGATCATACACTATGATCAAGTGAGGTTTGTCCCAGGAATGCAAGGATTCTTCAATATATGCAAATCAACCAACGTGATACACCATATTAACAAAATGAAGGAGAAAAACTATATGATCATCTCAATAGATGCAGAGAAAGCTTTTGACAAAATCCAACACCCATTTATGATAAAAACCCTCCAGAACGTAGGCATAGAGGGAACTTTCCTCAACATAATAAAGGCCATATATGACAAACCCACAGCCAACATCGTCCTCAGTGGTGAAAAATTGAAACCATTTCCACTAAGATCAGGAACAAGACAAGGTTGCCCACTCTCACCACTATTATTTAACATAGTTTTGGAAGTGTTAGCCACAGCAATCAGAGAAGAAAAAGAAATAAATGGAATCCAAATTGGAAAAGAAGAAGTAAAGCTGTCACTGTTTGCAGATGACATGATACTATACGTAGAGAATCCTAAAGATGCTACCTGAAGACTACTAGAGCTAATCAATGAATTTGGTAAAGTAGTAGGATACAAAATTAATGCACAGAAATCTCTTGCATTCCTATACACTAATGATGAAAAAATCTGAAAGTGAAATTAAGAAAACACTCCCATTTACCACTGCAACAAAAAGAATAAAATATCTAGGAATAAACCTACCTAAGACAAAAGACCTGTATGCAGAAAATTATAAGATGCTGATGAAAGAAATTAAAGATGATATAAATAGATGGAGAGATATACCATGTTCTTGGATTGGAAGAATCAACATTGTGAAAATGACTCTACTACCCAAAGCAATCTACAGATTCAATGCAATCCCTATCAAACTACCAGTGGCATTTTTCACAGAACTAGAACAAAAATTTTCACAATTTGTATGGAAATACAAAAGACCCCGAAGAGATAAGGCAATCTTGAGAAAGAAAAATGGAGCTGGAGGAATCAGGCTCCCTGACTTCAGACTATACTACAAAGCTACAGTAATCAAGACAGTATAGTACTGGTACAGAAACAGAAATATAGATCAATGGGACAGGATAGAAAGCCCAGAGATAAACCCACACACATATGGTCACCTTATCTTTGATAAAGGAGGCAAGAATATACAATGGAGAAAAGACAGTCTCTTCAATAAGTGGTGCTGGGAAAACTGGACAGCTACATGTAAAAGAATGAAATTAGAACACTCCCTAACACCATACACAAAAATAAACTCAAAATAGATTAAAGACCTAAATGTAAGGCCAGACACCATCAACCTCTTAGAGGAAAACACAGGCAGAACACTCTATGACATAAATCACAGCAAGATCCTTTTTCATCCACCTCCTAGAGTAATGGAAATAAAAACAAAAATAAACAAATGGGACCTAATGAAACTTAAAAGCTTTTGCACAGCAAAGGAAACCATAAACAAGACGAAAAGACAACTCTCAGAATGGGAGAAAATATTTGCAAATGAAGCAAGTGACAAAGGATTAATCTCCAAAATTTACAAGCAGCTCATGCAGCTCAATATCAAAAAAACAAACAACCCAACCCAAAAATGTGCAGAAGACCTAAACAGACATTTCTTCAAAGAATATATATAGATTGCCAACAAACACATGAAAGAATGCTCAACATCATTAATCACTAGAGAAATGCAAATCAAAACTACAATGAGGTATCATCTCACACCAGTCAGAATGGCCATCATCAAAAAATCTACAAAGAATAAATGCTGGGGAGGGTGTGGAGAAAAGGGAACCCTCTTGCACTGTTGGTTGGAATGTAAATTGATGACAGCCACTATGGAGAACAGTATGGAGGTTCCTTAAAAAACTAAAAATAGAACTACCATATGACCCAGCAATCCCACTACTGGGCAGATACCCTAAGAAAACCATAATTCAAAAAGAGTCATGTACCAAAATGTTCACTGCAGCTCTATGTACAATAGTCAGGACATGGAAGCAACCTAAGTGTCCATCAACAGATGAATGGATAAAGAAGATGTGGCACATATATATAATGGAATATTACTCAGCCATAAAAACGAAAGAAACTGAGTTATTTGTAGTGAGGTGGATGGACTTAGAGACTGTCATTCAGAGTGAAGTAAGTCAGAAAGAGAAAAACAAATACCGTATGCTAACACATATATATGGAATCTAAAAAAAAAATGGTCATGAAGAACCTAGGGGCAAGACAGGAATAAAGATGCAGACCTACTAGAGAATGGACTTGAGGACACAGGGAGGGGGAAGGGTAAGCTGGGACAAAGTGAGAGAGTGGCATGGACATATATACACTACCAAACGTACAATAGATAGCTAGTGGGAAGCAGCCGAATAGCACAGGGAGATCAGCTCGGTGCTTTGTGACCACCTAGAGGGGTGGGATAGGGAGGGTGGGAGGGAGGGAGATGCAAGAGGGAAGAGATATGGGGACATGTGTATATGTATAACTGATTCACTTTGTTATAAAGCAGAAACTAACACACCATTGTAAAGCAATTATACTCCAATAAAGATGTTAAAAAAAAACCACCATTAGATATCACCTCACACCTGTCAGAATGGCTATTAACAAAAAGTCAACAAATAACAAATGTTGGCGAAGATGTGGAGAAAAGGGTACCCTTGTACACTGTTGGTGGGAATGTAAATTGATGCAGCCACTATGGAGAACAGTAGAGAGGTTTCTCAAAAACTAAAAATGGAACTGCCATACGACCCAACAATTCCATTCCTGGGTACATATCTGAAAAAAACAAAAACATTAATTTGAAAAGACATATGCAACCCAATGTTCATATCAGCATTATTTACAATTGCCAAGACATAGAAACAACCTCAATGCCCATCAGCAGATGAATGGATAAAGAAGAAATAGTATCTATATACAATGGAATACTGCTCAGCCATAAAAAAGAATAAAATTTTGCCATTTGCAGCAACATGGATGGACTTGGACAGCATTATGCTAAGTGAAATAAGTCAGACAGAGAAAGACAAATACTGTACGATATGTGGATTCTAAAAATACAACAAACTAGTGAATATAACAAAAAAGAAGCAGACTCACAGATACAGAGAACAAACTAGTGTTTACTAGTGGGTGGGGGCAATACAGGGATGAAGGAGTGGGAGGTACAACTATTGGGTATAAGATAGGCTCAAGGATGTATTCTACAACACAGGGAATATAGCCAATATTTTTATAATAACTGTGAATGGAAAGTAACCTTTAAAAATTGTATAAAAAATAAAACAAGTAAATTAATTGCAAAGAAAAAAAAGAAAGATTCTCAACATCACTGAGATCACTCAACATCACTCAACATCATCTGAGAAATACAAAATCAAATCACCATGACAGATCACCTCCCACCCATCAGAATGACTATTATCAAAATGACAACAAATAACAAGTGTTGTAGAGGATGTGGAGAAAATGAACTCTAGTGCACTGTTGGTGGGAATGTAAACTGGTGTAGCCACTATGGAAAACAGTAAGAAGGTTCCTCAAAAAAACTAAAAATTGAACTACCTTATGATCCAGCAATTCCACTTCTGGGTATTTTTTGAATATAACAAAAACACTAACTCAAAAAGATATATACACACATATGTTCACTGCAGCACTACTTTCAATAGGCAAGATATGGAAGCAACCTACATGCCTATGGATAAAGAAAATATAGTGTCTGTGCATGTGTGTGTGTGTGTGTGTGTGTGTGTGTGTGTGTGTGTGTGTGTGTAATGGAATATTACTTGGCCATAAAAAAGAATGAAATCTTACCATTTGCTACAACATGGATGGACCTAGAGGGTATTATGGTCTGTGAAATAAGTCAGACAGACAAGGACAAGTACTGAATGACTTCACTTATATGTGGATTCTAAAAAACAAAACAAATGAACAAACATAACAAAACAGAAACAGAGTCACTGGTGGGTTTTTTTTTTAACAGATACAGAGAACAAACTGGTGGTTGACAGAGTGGAGAGATGTTGCAGGATGAGTGAAATAGGTGAGGGAGATTAAGTGGTACAAACTTCCAGTTGCAAAATAAATGAATCTTGGGGTGAAGTGTACAGCATGGGGAATATAGTCAATAATAATGTAATATCTTTGTATGGTGACAAATGGTAACTAGACTTATCATGGTGATCATTTTGTAAAGTATAGAAATGTAGAATCACTATCTTGTGCATCAGGAACTAACATAGTGTTTGTAAGTAAATAATGCTTCAAAAAACAAAGTCATAGAAAAAGAGATCAGATTTGTGGTTACCAGAGGCGGGGGTGGGAGGAGGGGGAATTGATGAAGGTGGTCAAAAGGTACAAACTTCCAGTTATAAGATAAATAAGTACTAGAAATGTAAAGTACAACATGATAAATATAATTAAAACTGCTGTATGGGGCTTCCCTGGTGGCGCAGTGGTTAAGAATCCGCCTGCCAATGCAGGGGACACAGGTTCGAGCCCTGGTCCAGGAAGATCCCACATGCTGCGGAGCAACTAAGCCCGTGCGCCACAACTACTGAGCCTGAGCTCTAGAGCCCACAAGCCACAACTACTGAGCCCGTGCGTCACAACTACTGAAGCCCGCACGCCACAACTACTGAAGCCCGCACGCCTAGAGCCCATGCTCTGCAACAAGAGAAGCCACCACAATAAGAAGCCCGCACACTGCAACGAAGAGTAGCCCCCGCTTGCCACAACTAGAGAAAGCCTGTGTGCAGCAACGAAGACCCAACGCAGCCAAAAATAAATAAATAAATTAAAACAAACAAACAAACAAAAACTGCTGTATGTTATATATAAAAGTTGGTAAGAGTAAATCCTAAGTGTTCTCATCTCAAGGAAAACTTTTTTCTTTTTCTTTTATTTTTATCTACATGTGATGATGGATGTTCACTAAACTTATTACGGTAATCAACTCCTGATTTATTTAAGTCAAATCATTATTCTGTACACCTTAAACTTACACAGTGCTATATGTCAATTATATCTCAATAAAACTGGAAGAAAAAAGTTTATCTCTGATTGACAGCAAATAGTTGGATCTCTGCCTCTTGATTCAATTGTTTAATCCATTCACATTTAATATTACTATTGATATAGTGGTATTTTATCTGATATTTGCCATTTATTTTCTATTTATCTCATGTCTACGTTCTCCTTTGTTTCTCCTTTATTACCTCCTCTTTGCTTACATGAATATTTTCTAGTGAGCCATTTGAGTTCTTTAATTATTTTTTTTAGACATCTTTATTGGAGTATAATTGCTTTACAATGGTGTGTTAGTTTCTGCTTTATAACAAAGTGAGTCAGCTATACATATACATATATCCCCATATCTCTTCTCTCTTGCATCTCCCTCTCACCCTCCCTATCCCACCACTCTAGGTGATCACAAAGCAACGAGCTGATCTCCCTGTGCTATGCAGCTGCTTCCCACTAGCTATCTATTTTACATTTGGTAGTATATATTAGTCCATGCCACTCTCTCACTTTAATTATTTTAAACTATATTTTTGGAGCTATTTTCTTAGTGGTTGCCCTAGGGCTTAAAATGTACATTTTAATTGATCAAAACTGACCTCAGATTTATACTAACTTAATTCCAATAAGATATACTCCTATATAATCTTTAGATACATATTTATACTAATTTAATTCCAGTAAGATTACTCCTATATAGCTCCATCTACTCTCCTTTTTATTTCTATTTTTTTATTCATATTACATCTGTATATGTTAACTATACATTGTTACAATTATTGTTTTCTATAATGTCTTTTAATGAACCTAAGAGAAGAAAGGGGAGCACAAATCTATAAAGTTATAATATTAACCTTCTTATTTATCATTTTTGGTTCCCTTTATTTATTCATATGATTTATCATCTATTAAAATGTTCTTACTGCAATATAGGCTTATACCCACCCTAACTTTTGTGTTGTTATTGTTAAATATATTATATTTATGTATGTTATAGGCCCAACAATATAATACAATTTTATAGATACTGTTTTATGTGATTGTTTTTTAAATGTAAGCTGGGACAAAGTGAGAGAGTGGCATGGACATATATACACTACCAAATGTGAAATAGATAGCTAGTGGGAAGCAGCCACATAGCACAGGGAGATCAGCTCAGTGCTTTGTGTCCACCTAGAGGGGTGGGATAGGGAGGGTGGGAGGGAGATGCAAGAGGGAGGAGATATGGGGATATATGTATATGTATAGCTGACTCACTTTGTTATAAAGCAGAAACTAACACACCATTGTAAAGCAATTATACTCCAATAAAGATGTTAAAAAAAAGAATTGAGAAGAAAGAAAAATAAGTAATCACACTGTCTTTCACCATCACCTACATAATTATTTTTACTGGAAATCTTTATTTTTTCATGTGGATTCAAATTATTGTATTGCATCACTTCCTTTCAGCCTAAGGAACTTCTTTTAATATTTCTTTTTTTTTTTTTTTTTTTGGCCACACCACGCAGGTTGTGGAATCTTAGTTCCCTGACCAGGGATCAAACCCAGGCCCTTCAGAAATTGAGACACAGATGTAGAGAACAAACGTATGGACACCAAGGGGGGAAAGCGGCGGGAGGGGTGGTGGTGGTGGTGTGATGAATTGGGCGATTGGGATTGACATGTATACACTGATGTGCATAAAATTGATGACTAATAAGAACCTGCTGTATAAAAAAAAAATAAATTTTAAAAGTTAAAAAAAAAGAATATATATAGGAATACAAAAATATCCAGCACCCAATTAAAAATTACCAGGCATGCAAAGAAGTGGACATTAAGGCCCATAATGAGGAAAAATATCAATCAACTGAACCTGACCCAGAAATGACACATATGATAGAACTAGCACACAAAAATAGTTATAAAAAAAACCCCAAAAACCCAGGCCCTTGGCAGTGAGAGCATGGAGTCCTAACCACTGGACCACCAGGGAATTCTCTCTTTTAATATTTCTTGTACAAAGTCTGCTAGCAACCAATTCTCTCCATTTTTATTCATTTGGGAGTGCCTCTATTTAATCTTCATTTGTACGAAATAGTTTTGCTGGGTATAGGACTCTCTTGGTTGGCAGAATTCTTCCTTCAGCACTTTGAATAAATATTCCTCCACTTGTTATATGTCTTTAGGAAAATTCCCAGGGGCTTTAAATAGTTGTTTTTTGTTTTGTGTTGTTTATAATTTTGACAGTTAAATAGTTGCTTCACTGGGGAGAGTGTCTGCCAGGCTCTTCATAGCACCTTTCCAGAAATCCGGCCTCTGTGATATTCAGATTTTTAAAAATATCTTTTAATCACCAGGTTCCCCTTCCATTTTTTGGTCTTTTTTAAATTGAAGAAACAAGATTTTTTTTTTCCTATAGTTCCCCACAGTCTGGATTTTTCTGATTGCATCCCTATTGAGACAGGCCGGGACCTGGGAACCAGGTCCCTTTGCTGCAGTGCTTGCACCTGGGTCTCCTCGAGCAACAAAATACAAAGAAACTACACAGGACTAAAAATAACTGTGTACATGTGCAGTTGGGGCAAATTATGAACAAGATACAAAAAGACCAAAACCCCACATAGCACCACCAAGGGGATAGGCAGACCACCTAAGCTACCCCTCTGCCCGACCCCTGGACCACCCTTACCCTCACTACCCTCAGGGAGCGAGGAAGGGAACCTGTTACTTGTTTTTGCTCCCCCTGCTGCAGCAGGGGCCCCAATAAAGCCTTGCCTGAATTTTTTGTCTGGCTTCTTATCAATTTCTATTGATTAGGCCAAGAACCCTGGTCGATAACACTATGGTATAGTTTATCATATTTTTCTGTCTCTGTATTGCCCATATATTAGATATATACCACCATCTCAATAGGTCAAATTCAGATTTGATATTTTTTTGCCAGTAATACTTCATAGTTTGTGTTGTGTTCTTCCATCGGAGACACATAATACCAGATACTCTCTCTTTTTGTAATATAAGCAGTTGTCAGTGTTCAATACTTCCATCTGTTAGTTTATTGGGGGAACATTACTTTTAAAGGATGGATACTGTTCACTACTTGCATGTACCATTATTTAGTTAATCACTCCCTAACAGGGATATCTGGGTTCCAACTTTTTTTGCTATTATAAAAAATTATGTATGAATATCCTTGCAATTCTTTGCCCAGTTGTGCATATATTTCCTAGATTCCTAGAAGTAAAACTGCTGTAAGATACGAAAAATTATTATTTTGAGAGACGTCACCAAATTGCCTACCAAAAATTTTTTTACCAATTTATATTTCCATCAAATATGCCTGTTTTCTCACATTCTTACCAGCTGGCGTTATCTGTCTTTTAAATTTTTGCCATCTCATTATCACCTTAATTTATACTTTAATTATTAGTGGGGTTGAACATATTTTCATTTATTTGCCTTTGTACTTCTTCTGGGAACTGCTCATTTACATATTTTGTGGGTCAAATTCCTTCACCTCTTGCAAAGTCCACCAGACTCAGCCAAACAATCAAACTCACATGACTACCATTAGCCACATTTTATACTCAGAAAGATACAGGCCAGGAGACACAGTGTACGAGCAGGGCAGTATCAGGCATTTCTCTTCATTGAAGACTTTGTAGCACTCCAGGAACTAGTCACTGCCCCCACCCACACCAAGTGAAAGCTTAAGTATTAGAGGACACAATCACATTGTCATTATCAGGGTGTGAAAACCACCTTGGTTTATGTCTCAAATAGGAACCAATATCTCGTTTACTGTCCATGAACTTAGCTTCTAGGTTCTCTGTAAGGAACATGCCTAATTCCAAGATTCACTGTATTCAGAGAAGCCTAAAGATACCACTTCCTAACAGATATTTATATTTTATTTACAATCTTCCTGGTCTAGGTGTATTTTATCTAGCAGAGGTCTTTTTTACCATAATCAATGTTGCCTGGTAACAGAACTGATGTTCCATCTTATCAGGTATCCAGAAGAGAGTAGAAAATTAATTCAAGGTCACATTTGTCCACAGAGACAGAGAAAGGAGTTTTTCTTAATACTTTTCCCACACCTTTCTAAGCCTCAGTTTCAGTACAAGAATAAAAGTATCTACCTTTGTAGGGTTGCTGTAAAAATTGCATGAAATAATATATATAAAGTACTTTTTGTAGTCCATGGCACATAGTTTAAACATCCAAAAACTAGTATGTGTCATTATTTACAGGGATTTTGCAAAGTTATATTGTGATATTTAAATAAAACTAACAGGGAAGCTGTTATTAAAAATAACAGAAAATAATGGATGTCAGTTGAGTCACAAAAATACATGGGGTGCAGCAGTCTCAGGGTCAGAAAGGAAATCAGTGGCAAGAATTTGGGTGAACTACATGAGTTCGTGTACAAACAGCCTGAACGAGATCACTGGGTAAAATGCCAGGTCTCCATTTTTCAGTGGCTAACCATAAAGTCACGTACTACCTAGATCTGCACTGTCCAATACAGTAGTTACTAGACACATGTTGTTATTTAAAATTAAACTAATAAAGATGAAATATAACAAAATACAGTTCCTCACTCATTCTAGCCATATTTCAAGTACTCAATAGCCCAATGTGATTACTGGTTACCATACTGGACAGCGCAGATAAAGAACATTTCTATCACCACTTATCTTGAGGCCTGACGTTACATCCCTCTTTACATTGCCTGGCTTCAGACCATTTAACCGTTCAAGTTGCTCAGGAATATAATGAAAGAGAGGAACCTCAGATAAATACATTTTGTTCCTAAGATGTATAGTAAGAAGAGGGTGAAACTTTTGGTTAAGTGAAACTTTTGGTTTTGTTACCCTTTCTGTGATATTTTTCTCAATTTCTCCAGTTAGAATCAATCACTTCTTTCATATTCCTAGTTTATACTTTTATTAAAGAACTGAACTTGCTTTGTGCTGTAATGATTTATATAAAGTATATATGTCCATCCTCCTATTAGGTTTTAAGCTCCCTGAGGTGAGGAACCATATTTGTATCTATATTTATACCACCATACACATAGCCAATCTCACCTTCTAGAAGCTTAACACAGAGCTTTATATACAGCAGGCACTCAACAACATGAGGTGAATTATTACTAGAACTGTAAACTCCATGAGGGTAGGAAATTTATTTATCTTTTTCATCAATGTGTGTTCCAGAGTATAGTATAGTGACTGGCACATTGTAAACACTCAATAAATATTTATCTAATAATTTTGAGTTCCTTTATCCAAGGCCACAGGCAGGTGCAAGTTTAGCTTTCTGAGAAGATCTGTAGAGAAAGATCCCCCAAACTTAACCATCATTACTAAGGTAAACATGTGAGAGAAGTGATGGTCTATAATAGGAAATAATGTCCTCTAAATTACATGGCTCTCCAACACTGGCAGTAAAATTTTAAATGTGATCTGATTCCCTTGTCTTCCCCTCTCCTATTGCTTCCATGCTGAGGCAGAAGTCTTATGAAGCAGTAGGTAATTTCATTTAAGCCCAGTAGAGGGAATCAGGATGTCATTATATCCGATACATTCCTCCACCCTCACAATAGACACATAAACATTCTAAATTTGACCTTTCTTGCAATTTTCAGATTTAAAAGTTAAAGCCTGAGAGGTATTCTTGTCAATAACCTTGACCATTGTGATTAATGTTAACATTCTACAATGTCAAACAGAAGTGACTAATCGTAAATTTATCATCTTAACTACTCTGTATTCTTTTGAGAAACTTAAGACTCATCAAATCCATCATCTTTATTTTCCTAAAATCCCAGTGAGGCAAATAGTTATTGAATGGTTACCATGTACAAAGGAGAATCTATAATAGGGAAGACAAACAAGAACATTCCACTCAATCTTATATTTGTATGATGCTTTATAACTGAAAAGTACTGTAACATATATGCTGACATTTATTTACCCAATTTTTGTGATGAGAAAACCAAGACTATAAGTGAATTAGTGTTTTAAAGTGACTTAAGGTCTGTTAGGTGGCAGAAAGTATTTTGCTTCTATTACTAAATTAATAAAAAACTAATGTAAAACGTTATTTGCCCAAAATCTCTTCTACACCAGCTGGAGGCAGATCCAAGAAGGTAACTCCAGAGCCCTGGTTTCCAACCAGACTTTTTTTTTTAATTGCCTATATCTAAATGAGACCTCAGGGCTTACCTGGTGGCGCAGTGGTTAAGAATCCACCTGCCAATGCAGGAGACACGGGTTCAAGCCCTGGTCCGGGAAGATCCCACATGCCTCAGAGCAACTAAGCCCATGTGCCACAACTACTGAGCCTGCGCTCTAGAGCCCACGAGCCACAACTACTGAGCCCATGTGCCGCATCTACTGAAGCCCGTGCGCTCTAGAGCCCGTGCTCTGCAACAAGAGAAGCCACCACAGTGAGAAGCCCGCGCACCTCAACGAAGAGTAGCCCCCGCTCGCTCCAACTAGAAAAAGCCCACACACAGCAACGAAGACCCAACACAGCCAAAACTAATAAATAAATATAAAATTAAAAAAACAAAATAAAACAAAAAACTTCATAAATGAGACCTCAATAGCTTATTTAGTGCACTCTTTTACAAGATGAACATATCTAAAACTATCTCAAACATGTAGTTTTCTACTTCTTTGTAAAATTGTCTTGAAAAGATGGCAGCCCAACCTTATCACAGAAAATAGAGACAGAGTACAATTAAGTATAAAAATACTCTCAGATGAGGTTTTCTGAACAATTTAATTCTGCCTCTATGCAGTCAGAACCCATTTTCTGAGGAACAGAAAAAAAGATGGGAGAGTTCCACTCTAACGTAGACTCGAGACATCCCAAAACACTTAGGATGACAGGTAAAGCTATTTCTATTACATGGATCTAGGGTACAAGGGATTTTTGTTGCTGCTTTTCAGAGTGCTTACTCCTAACAAAGGGAATTGGTCATGATACAAATCTGTTCTGCTACAGATCAGACATGGTGCCATGGCATTAATCAGATGTTGGCTAAAAGCGGTAAAAGCTAGCTCAAGGGGGCTAGGATCAGAAATATACCCATATAGAACGGCCTAGTGACTCTCAGCATAGCATTAATCCAGGGAGGTGAGCTATGAAATAGCAAAAATTATTTGAACTCTTTTGATATTTAATCCATTAGAAGACCCTAAAAATCACAGTAATAATGTTATTTAAACCCCCAGCCACTCTAAAATTTAAGCCTTGAAGTTAGGCAGGTTAAGTCCAAGAGGTCAGAGGGGCAGTGAGAATACATTAACTAGCAAAGATCATGAAATCTAATCCTAGATGAAAGAATATTTTACTAGACCCAGATTTCTACTGCCAGACAGATTCAGAAAGTAACAGATAAGTAACTACGTGGAGGAAAAGAAAGGCCTGATGGTCAATTCTGTTCTTAAGGAGGTAAGCAGAGATCCTATTTTACCTCCAGAAATAATTATAATTTAAAAAACAACAATAGTTTACACTAAGGGCAAGCACTTTGCATTTGTTATCTAATTTAATCTAATAAAGAATCCTATCATTATTCCTATTTTACATGGGGAAACTAAGACTTAGAGAAATTAACCTGCTTAAAAATCACACAGATAATCAGAGCTGGGATTTGAACAAAGGTCTGTTTGACTCCAAATTCTTTGCCTTAACTCTAAGCTACAAACTTCAAGTCATTTGCAATCCAAACTGGTATCTCTAAATTACCTGACTAGCACATTCTTTCAGGAAATGAAACGGTTCCTTCAGAAAAGATGACTGTTGACACTTCAACTTGTGCCAAAATAAACACTAGAATAGCCAAGAATAAATAAGAGAGGCTGACTAGGACAGTGTCTGGCACTGTCATTTCCCCCCCCTATCTTGTTTCTCCATAGCAGTTATCTTTGATAAAAATATTAGCACAGTAATACTTCCAGACCCTTTTGGGAAAAGCATGAATTTTTTCCTGACCCCAAGATTGATCTGGGGGACAATCATACACAACCAAATTAATCCTCTCAGTGGAGAGCTAGTCATCTAACAAAATTTTTTAAATCTCAGTATTTTAGACTATGGATCAGATTCCATCTTTCTGAGCCTGATGCTGTAGTCTAGACAAAGTATTCTGATCCAAATACTATTCCAGTACTGTAGCATCTACTTAGCTGGTTGCCTGAGCTCACAAAGAAACAGCACTTGGAAAACCCCACATCTCAACTTATTAATCAAGACTAAAATTACTTCTGATGGTTTGGTTCTCAAACTTACTTTGCTCCTCAGGTAAGTTCCAGAACAAAAGACTGAGATCGGCTGGGACCTGGGGCCCTTTACCAGAGTGCTTGTACTTGCACCTGGAGGAACATCTCCTCCAGCAACAGAATACAAAGAAACTATAAGGGACTAAAAATAACTGCATGCATATGGAGTTGGGGCAATTATGAACAATAAGATACAAAAAGGCCACGAATCAACTGCCATTTCTGAGGTGCTGGGAGCAAAGGCAGGTACTGCGCATGATCCCTGCACACAGCATCACCAAGGGGGTGGGCAGACCACCTAAGCTGGCCTCCTGCCCAACCCACGGATCCACCCCTACCCTCACCAGCTTGCCACCCATCCCACGAGCAAGGGCACCTGTTACTTGTTTTTGCTCCTCATGCTACAGCACGAGTCCCAATAAAGCCTTGACTGAATTTCTTGTCTGGCCTCTTATCAATTTCCATTGATTAAAGAGTCCAAGGATCCCAGTCAGTAACAAGAATAGCTCTTGGTAAATGGTTGATTTCTTCTGTTTCAGTTCAGTGAAGTGGCGTAAGAGTGACCCAGCTATACTGAGCCAGTTCTCTCCCCAGTCAGCTCTGGGTTTCCTACAAAACTCTTTTCATTATCTGAATCAGGCAGGAACCCAATAACTGTAGGCACAT
Source organism: Balaenoptera acutorostrata (assembly GCF_949987535.1). Taxonomy (NCBI): domain Eukaryota; kingdom Metazoa; phylum Chordata; class Mammalia; order Artiodactyla; family Balaenopteridae; genus Balaenoptera; species Balaenoptera acutorostrata. The sequence continues at coordinate 77,297,404 of NC_080076.1, forward strand.
AATGAAGTTATAAGAAGTGAATAAGCCTGGTTCTAATTTGTACCCCACATCCACCCCAGTAGAGGAGAAAAAGCTCAAAACAGAAAAATATTCATGTGTCCTGAAGCTTTAGCATCCTAAACCTGGAAAAAACTTTGAAAGGAGATTTAGTACAATAATTTCCAAATGCTGGTTTAGAAATTAGTGTTGATCCCTGACAAAACAGTCATTAGTCTAAGAAATACTGGAAAAATATAGGCTATGTTATAAGTTTTTCATACGGCTAAATTTACTGATTTAAAGAAACCATCCTTTATTCTGAGATTATATTTTGCCCAATTTTTAAGTATCAATTATTATTCCCACAACTAGGGTGCCTGCAGGCTGCTGGTGGGGGACTCTGACGCCCAAGGAGATGGGAGGAACCCCAGAGTGAACCGGTAGGACGTAGGGGGACTGAGGTGGGGAGGAGGAGTGGAGGCCAGACAGGATCGGCGACCCTGAGGTGAGGGAGATCAGGAGAGGCAGGTGGGAGGGACTCTCCGGGAGGAGCGGAGGGTGATCGCCTGGCCCACTCGGGCTGGGGAGCCTGTTGTGCTCCCAGGCTGGTCCCCTGCCCTCCAAGGCACCCCCTTACCCTCCTGGCCACATTGGTCCTGGGGCCATAGGAGGGAGGCCAGGAAGATCAGGAGAGTCAGGCAGGAGGGGCCCTCCCAGACCCCAGACCAGAGGAGCAGGAGAGGAGAAGAGGGCGTTTGCCTTGCCCACTCGAGCCCAGG